>NC_141697.1:841169851-841769851 GCF_964263255.1 Lissotriton vulgaris
AAGGCTGGTGCTGGTAACTCCAAGGTGGGTTGCAGAATTTGAGATGATTCCAGAGCAGAACCAGATATTCTTCTTTTCCATCTTTTCTGACACCCCACAGAAGCAGACATTTTCTCATTATGCCCCATCTTCAAGGTCAATAATTTCCTGTTGCAAGTGACACATATTGGGACGCCAGTCTGTAGCACTGTACATTTGTTCTTCCAGAGCTTTCACCCACTTCTTAGTTGCAGCAAACCTGTTGTGGAAGGAAGCCATGTGTAATCTCCTCAATTTGACTTTTATGGTCTATTCCCCAATCCTAGTGTCAATTGCACAGACTTTCGTACCTAAAGTTTCCCTCATTTGTGATTTAGAAGCTGATAGCTTGTGAAGGGAGGAGTAGATGTTGAAGTGATAGGTTTTGAGCCACAAATGATTCTGTGAAAAATAGTTGCCCCAAGGACATTGATGTCACCAATCTAATCTAGGTTTTTTGGTTCATGATGTGGAGAAGTTAGGAAGGGTTGGCTTTTCAGTATAGTGTAAGCGCAAGTAAATCTGGTTCAGGAAGCCTCACACACTGTGAGAGGCTGGCCTGTTATATGATGTCCACTAATGTAAGTGGGCACCTTGCACCAGTCCAGACAACCCTAATGGTACTTTAAGAGGTCTCAGACAACCTTAGAAAGCTATCCAAGTGGTAGCTCTGGACAGCAGCCTTCAGGCTTGGTCTTGAAGGAGTTGTAAAGCAGCTTGTTTTGTCAGAATGCAATCTTATAGTAAAGATTAAATGAAGGAGAATCACACAAGGTATTTATAAAAATATGTATTTATTATATAATACTCTCTAGTACGTTATGTTCGAGTATCTCCCACACAGAGATATACACACAGCACACAATACTATAGCAAAGAAATCACAGTAAACAGCACTAATACACAGCCAGCAGGGTACCGAACCATATACTAAAAAAAGTGGTATAAGAACCACGACTCAAGTCAGGACAATGTCAAGAGGATGTAGAATTGCTGGGAACCCAAGGAACCACCCAAGGTGAGTAGATTGGGATCCCACGGAGAGCGTGTGCAGAGTGAGTATGCGAGTGTGTGCTACGAATAAGTCTAGTTGTAAGACACGTTTGGAGTTTTAAAGAATAAGGATCTTTCCCAGAGGACCCTGAAGAAACCACTTGGAAGACAGAAGGTTGGAGAGCCACCCCACCCATGAATATTGTGGTACCCATGTTACCTATCCCAGAAAAGCTGGGTGCATAGGTTTGAAGTAGCTTCGGAAACCGCAGTTGAACCCAATGAAGGACTTCAGGAGAGTGCCACTGCTGGAAGAGGAGAAAGTGTCCATCGGAATCGAAACATGGATTCTTGATGAAGAGTACCTGAAAGCAGAAAGGACAGAGTCTGGGTCACATGAGAGTGACCAGGGGCTCGGTAGACAAATGCCCAAAGATGTCAGATGCTTCCGGACAGATGTCGATGACCTTGACTCTGGAGCTGCGGGGACCAGGTGACGCTGAGGATGACCAGGAGCCGGATAAGAGCTGCCCCACGAAGGATGTCAAGTGCTGAGGGGTCGGTGTACGGCAGAAGCACCGACAAGCCTTGGAAAAACCAACACACACAAGTCAAGAAGTTGCAGGAAGAGGACTAGCAAGTACCAGGAGACTCACCACAAGCAGGAGAGTCAGGGCAAGCCCATAGCAATCATGGGAGCCCAAGTAAGATGTAGTAGACCCTCCCCAGGACCCACATGCCGATGATACTGGAGTCACAGGAGGACCTCCGTCAGCTCTAAAAAAACAAGAGGCCACGGAGCACACAGTGCCATGTGTTTAAAGATCTTTGCAGGAGAAGTAGCCAGAGGTTGGGGCTACTCGGAGCCTAATACACTTGCAAAAGTATACGGTGCACAGGGGTTCGAGTATTGTAGCCCCCACGGGGGATTTTGGCATCAAACTTGGTGAGAGGACAGCTCGGGCCTCAAGGGAAGTAGAAACCCACCTTCTGTGTTGTTGAACCCTTTGGAGTGAATAGGAGCTCCGGATCAGCGGACCGGTCAGCAGTGTTGCAGTGCCCGCAAATGCAGGGGGGTTCCTCATTCTCTCGAAGGGAGATTATATTCAGGTGTCTTGGATGCAGGCCCAAAAGAAGTCCAGCGAAGTTCAGAGTGTCCAGAAGGTCGAATTTAGTGGTTTCTGTTCTGAATCTTGTCCACTACGAATCTAGGGACCTACACCCAGGTAAGCCCTTTAGTACCCTAAGGAAAGGGTCAGGATGATTCAGTGGACCCTTCCAGAGGAGGGTCTGGACAGGGGGAAGGTTACGCACATGTCCTTTGTCCTGTTTCGCGCCAGAGCGGGAGCAAACGGCTCCCAGGACTGGTTTGAACTGAACTATGGACAGGGACACCAAATGTGCCCTAATGTACAGTAGAATGGGCGCGCAGTCCCACTGGACTACTGGAGGCTCCTTCTTTGCCGAAGAGTAGCAAGCTTTGATGCACAAAACGACCCGCATGGAGATGGTCCATTTGTGCACACCCGAACTTTTTTGACGCCCACGTAGCCAACAAAGAGCTGGTCATCCACCCGGAATTGGTTGGTGAGATCAAAATAAAAAGAAAGCACACGTTTTGGATCCAGACGGTGGAGCCTCTCTTTCTCCTTAGAAGGATGCGGAAAGAAGGTGGGCAAAGTGATGGTTTGACCAATGAGAGTGTAACCACCTTGGGAAGAAAGGAAGATCTCATTCTGACGACAACTTTGTTGGGATGAACAGCCAGAAAAGGAGGCTTTGGGATAGAGCTTCCAGCTCACTCACTCTGCGAGCAGAGGTGATGGCAACAACCAGAAAAGCAGTCTTTAAAGTAAGAAGCCTGAGAGGACAGTTATGAAGCGGCTCAAAGGGAGCACACATAAGGTAGGTAAGACCCAAAAAGTCCGACTGAGGCATTATTAAGGGAACAGGAGGAATAAGATGAGTAATGCCCTTAAGGAAGCGATTTGCAACAGGGGACTAGAAGAGAGAAGGCTGATCAGGAAGCCTAAGAAAGGCTCAAATGGCTGAGAGATATCCCTTAAGAGAGCCCAGAGTCCTGCAGAAAAGAAAGGAGGAACAAAAGAACCTCAGAAAGGGGTTAAACAGCCTTTGCTATGCACCAGGCCACAAATTTGTTCGATCTGCAGGCGTATACCATTTTGGTGGAGGGACGCCTGGCTGCCAAGATAACATCACAGACTTCGGGAGGTAGGCCAAAGGGTTTCAACGGACGCCTCTCAATCTCCACGCAAGAAGGTGGAGGCTGGACGGGTTCGGGAGGAGGACCGTCCCCTGTTGCTGCAACAGTAGATCTTCCCGAAGAGGCAGTCGGATCGGAGGATAGATGGCCATGTGTAACAGCTCGGGATACCAGACTCTTCGAGCCCAATCCAGAGCCACAAGGATTACTTGAGCCTGGTTGCTCTTGATCTTCTTCTGCACTCTGGAAAGAAGTGGTATAGGCGGAAAGG
Organism: Lissotriton vulgaris; assembly: GCF_964263255.1. Lineage (NCBI taxonomy): Eukaryota > Metazoa > Chordata > Amphibia > Caudata > Salamandridae > Lissotriton > Lissotriton vulgaris. The sequence goes on from NC_141697.1 coordinate 841,173,358, forward strand.
CGTATAGAAGACCGCAACTCCACTTGCGCCGAAAAGTGTCACATAGTGAGTGCCGCCTTGGAATTCCAACACGTAGAATTGCGGACATTGCACGTTCTCTTCGGTGGCTAGTATATCTAACCAAGGCTCTCCCCACTGCTGAAAAAGACCTGCGCCACCTCAGAGTGAAGACGCCATTCGTGATTCATCATGCACCTGTGGCTGAGTTTGTCCACCCTGGCATTCAGTGAACCTGCCTGGTGTTAAACCACCAGTGAAATGCCCTGCTGTTCCAGCCATGTCCAGGGACAAGGGGTCTCTTGACATAGGGTCCATGACCCCACCCAGTCCTGTTTATTTCTGTACCACATGGCGGTGTTGTTGTCCGTGAACACCTGAACTACTCTTCCCCGAACAGAGGGAAGGAATGCTTTCAAGGCAAGACAGATCACCGAAGCTCCAGAAGGTTAACGTGGAGCCCGGACTCCACGGGAGACCAGAGGCCTCTGATCCCCGTCCCTCCCATGTGGCCCCCCCACCCTAGAATTGATGCATCCTTCACCAACGTGTACTCCAGTTGGGGAAGGGAGAGCGATCTGCCGCTGTCCCTATCCTGGTTTGTCAGCTATCACTGCAATTGAAGTGCAGTGCCCTTGAGATCTGAATGCAATCGGACATATTCCCCTGATGCTGTGCCCACTGGAACTCCAGGTCCCACTGCAGAGCCTGCATATGCCACCTGGCATGATCTACCAGCAGGATGCTGGAGGCCATGAGACCCAGCAGCCTCAGGGTCATTCTGACCGAAACCATGTCCAGATCGCTCCGATGAAAAGGAGCTTCTGAAAGGGAGTCAGGTGTGACTTTGGCAAAGTCAAAGTGAACTCCAGCGAGTGCAGGAGGTCCGCTGTAGTCTGGAGGTGGGAGATGACAGCCTGGGGCGATCCCGCCTTCAACAGCCAGTCGTCGAGATAGGGGAACACTGGAACCCCTGATCTGCGCAGATGAGCTGCAACCACTGCCATCACTTTCGTGAACACCCGAGGGGCGCTGGTAAGGCCAAAGGGGAGCACGGTGAACTGAAAGCGCTTATGGCCTACATTGAACCGCAGGTAATGCCAGTAGGATGGCAGGACAGGGATATGAAAGTAAGCGTCCTGCAAGTCCAACCCTATCATCCAGTCTCCAGGGTCGAGGGCAGACAGGACCTGAGTTAGCGTCAACATTTTGAACTTCTCCTTCCGGAGGAAGCGGTTGACGTTCCTGAGACCCAAGATAGGATGCAGGCCTTTGTCCTACTTGGACACTGAAAAGTAGTGGGGAAAGCAACCACGACCTACTTTTGGGGCAGGAACTCGCTTAATGGCTCCTTTGGCCAAGAGTGCCAAAACTTTCTGTTGTAGAAGGGCCAGATGATCCTCCGACATGCGATGGTGCTGAGGTGGCATGGATGGAAGGGTAGTGTTAAAGGGGAGGGAGTAGCCCCTTCGGACTATCTGCAAACCCACCTGTCCGACGTGATGGCGAATCCTGCCGCCCACCTGCCGATTGGTGGCCCTGAAAGGTCAGACTAGGAGGGTGTGGAGGCTGCTGCAGAGGAGGCTGTGGTGGTCTGGCCCGCGCACTGGCCCCTAAACCCACAGCGGTAGTTTCCACGTCCCCGGCCGCGCAGGGGCTGAACCGCTTGCTCCGGCCTGTGGCTCTGGGCAGAAAGTGGCGGGGCAACTCTTCCGAACAACGAAAGGGGCGAAAAGCAGACTGTGCAGGGAGGGTGGTGGGGAGGCCCAAAGACTTGGCCGTTGCCCAAGAGTCCTTAAAGGGCTCCAGCGCGTTGTCTGCTTTTCGCCGAACATACGACTGCCATCAAAGGGCATGTCCATAAGAGTGGATTGGAGGGGCGTGGCTAGGCACGCAATGGCGGAGGACGTGCTTGGGTAGAGCTCCGTGATAAGCTCCCCTTCCCCGAGCCGATTATCCGCCAAAATTCACCGAGGCCGCCGGAAAATGCAGGCGGACAATCACGGAGGTCATCTCGGCAGTCTGGCCGACTTTTGACCGGAGGCTCCGTCGGGCCGGACCCCGACCTGTCCTACGACCCTCCTGCGGGCCGGAGGCCTCCCGGCCGGCAGTGAGGCCACGAGAGACCGGGGCTTGGGCCCAGCGTATAGGCCCCGGCCCACACTCCCCGAGGGCCGCCAGCGGACTGCTGCCGCACTGAGAGCGACCACCGAGAGTTCGGCAGAGACCCAGCCCTGCCGCAACTGCCCTGACCAGTGGACGACGAAGGCCCAGCACCCACATCGCAGCTCCAGCAGGACTGCTACCGGCACGCCTGAGGCAACCAAGGAGCGCGGACTGACCCGGTGAGGAGGGGGAGAGACGGGCGGCCCCCGGGGCACCGCACAACACCAGGCGCCACCTGGGGAGTCACGGGCACGCGGGCAGGCACGGAAGGACCGGGGCGGAGAGGCCACCCACAACTTGCCACCGCGGGCCAGAGCCCCCGGTCAGACCTGCGTTCCACAGCTGGTGGCACAGCGGACATCCCCCCCCCCTGCAGCGAGGACACCTGGGGAGGCACTTGCGGACCCCCCCCCCCCGCAGAGGCACACATGCAGGGGGAAATAGGCCAGGAAGAAGTGGCCGACCACACTCGAGACACCCGGACTCTCGGGACACCAGCTGCGCTAGGGGCTGCGTGGCGGAGCTGGGCCGCGGAGGGGAGGAGACCCGCCGGACCCCCCACCCCCCCCCCCTGCGAAGACTCCGGCCACGGTTGAGGGGGGAACCTCAGACCAACGGACCCCCAACCCAGGCGGGGGGTGATCTCAGAGGTGCCACCGGAGTGGCGGAGACAACGACTCTGCTGGACGTGCACCCCCGCACATGTCAGGAGGGGTGCGGACCCGCACCGGGACTGGTGGGGCCCCGCCAAAGGGGAAAACAAACAAGCAGCTCGACAAAATGGCTGCCGAACAATTGGCCACGAGACTAGACAGCGTGCTGGCGGACGTAGAGCGAATGGAACAATCGCTCCAGCAGACCAGAACCTCCCTAGAGTCCAAGATAGACGGCGTGGCTGTGGACCTGACCCTCCTGCGAGATGACCACAGGAAGTTGTCCGACCGAACCAAGGTCCTGGAGGGCGCGGTGAAGGAGATTGAGCCCAAAGTCACCCAAACGGACAGGCAAGTGCAGGACCTCCTGAACAGAGTAGAGTTCCTGGAAGACAGGGCCGAAGATGCGGAAGGGAGGGCGAGACGCAACATCATCAGGCTCGTAGGTGTCCCGGAAAAATGGGAAGGGAACCGCCCCGCGCAGCATGTGGAAGACTGGCTACGGACCCTGTTGCCTGAGGGCACGCTATCGCCCCATTTTGTCGTGGAACGCGCGCACCGAGTGCCGACCAGGCCCTACACAACTGGCGCCAACCCAAGACCACTGCTCTTCAGGATACTGAACTACAGGGACCGGGACACAGTGCTGCGGGAAAGCCAGAGACACGACTTCCTGGAAGTTAAGAGAAGGTTACGCACTGCAGGCCTCAAATACTCCCTGCTCTTCCCGGCAAAGCTGAGAGTGGTGGCGGGGGACAACACTTACTTCTTCGGGACCCCCGGGGAGGTCAGCGAGTGGCTGGACGGAGGTACGGACACAGCACCCAAGCACCACCGTGGGGGCGAGGCGAGGCCCAGGCGGCGCGGCCCGCGGCACCGCCGGAGACACGGAACTCAACAGTCCCAGCGGGCGGAGGAAGGGTCGCGACACTCTCCCCCGTTGGATCAGATGCTCCAGGAACAACGCGATGCGCTACGGAAAGTTTCCCAGCTCAGCAACCAGCCCTCCCAGGAATCGAACCTCGAGGACGGACAACAGCCAGCGCCCCGCGATGACGACGAAGCCTTCTACGGGATCCCGAACTCACAGATCTCTGTGGAATTACCGGTGGTCACGCCGCAAACCTCAGACCTGATTCACTAACCCCACAGGAGAAGTCTGGAAAATGAGCGTCCAGGCGGGGGGGAAGCGGCAATGGCCAACAGGACGCTGAGGCGCAGCCGACGCCAGGTGCAACCGGGGGCGCGCTCCTCTCCCCCCTGCCTACCGAATGGACAGTGGACCACAGGAACAGTGAGTACTGCCTAAATGGCGCTGGTGGTTGACGGGGTTGGTGATGGTGGGGTTGCCTCTTGACCCGTACTCGCCCTTGGCCGTCTGCAGATACGGCCTGGAGGTGAAGGGATGCCCTCCCTGACTGGGGCCGAGAACTCGCACAGAACCACAACCCTTCCCCCCCAATGGCCGGGACCCACACAAGCGGGGCCTCACGTGACCAGAACGGCGTTGTGTGCCGGACCACAGCCGGTGGCCATCAAACGGCTTACGACTTGAGGCTCGGGGATGGAACTGGAATCTCTTTAACTGACTTAACTTCCTCTTGGCCTCAACCGTGCTTATGCGCACTGCCCCTTAGATTGGAACGGTTGTCCCTCTCAATTGAGATTATGGACGGTGGCCCGTTTCGCCACTGCCCCTTTGGTATTTTAGTGGGTCTCACCCACAGTTGGTTACTGTTGTTTATTGTTTTTCCCCTACCTAATGTCTACCTGAACAATGCTAAGTGTACTACGGGGGGTGGAGATGGGCATGCTGAAAATGGCGATGGGAGAGCCCCTGGTGGAGCTGCTGTTTGTAAGAAGAATGGGGGGGGGAGTACGCACCGCTACCATGACTTCGATTAAGATATGCACTTGGAATATCAGGGGCATGCACACACCCGCGCGCAGATACCAAATATACTCCTATCTGAAAAGGCAGCAAGTACAGATCGCACTCCTGCAGGAGACACACCTATGCGGGGCGGAAGTGGCTGCACTACGGCGCAGGTGGAGGGGTCAGTTGTACGCCACTGAATACTCCTCGTTTGCCCGTGGGACACTACTGTAGGTTAGGCCAGGCACCCCCTTCACAATGTCGGAAGTGCTCACGGACCAGGGGGGGAGATATGTACTAGTGAAGGGTCGGATGGACGGGCAGCCAGTAGTCCTGGCGTCCGTTTACTCTCCGAACACAGACCAAGAAAGCTTCATGACACACCTTTCGGAAAAATTGGCGCCCTGGCATGGAGTCCCCTGGGTACTGGGAGGTGACTACAACACAGTGCTAGACCCTGTACTGGACCGCTCGACTCCGCCCAGGCCAGATGCCACATCCTTAGGGGCTGCGAAGGCGTTCACAAGATGGGCGACACAGTGGGACCTCAAAGATGCATGGCGCGCACACAACCCAGACACCAGGGTATACTCATACTACTCGGGGGCACACGCGCTACATGTCCGCCTAGACAGATTCATGGTGACAACGGAAATGCTGCCGCACATTACTAAGTCACAATACCTCGGCCGGACACATTCAGACCACAACCCACACACGTTGGCAATAGCTTGGGAACACCCACACCCACCCATCCCCACATGGCGGTTACAACCCGCTCTGCTACTCGACGCCCCCTTCAGAGACGCCCTGCAGGCCCGAGTAGCACAGTACTTCACCGACAACTCGGGCACAGCGTCCTCTCCGAGCGTGGAATGGGACGCCTTCAAAGTGGTGATGCGGGGTCACTGCCTGGGCACACAAGGGAGCATACAGACGAAATTGGAGGCGGACCTATGCAGGGTGGAGGCGGACCTACTCCGTTGGGAGCGGGAGGCGGTGGCCGGCGCGGGTGACCGGCTGCGGGAGGCCCGTGAGGAACATGCGGCGCTACTAGAAAGACTGAGGCACGTCAATTTCGCGGCCCACTCCGCACGGGTGCACCAACACGGCGACAAGCCGGGGAGGCTACTGGCTTGGCTGGTCAAACAGGAGTCCCGCACGGAACCGGTATCCGCTATCCGGACAGCTGGAGGGGAGATAGTGTACACACAAACCAAGATACACCAGGCGTTTGTGGGGCACTACCAGGCCCTGTACAAGTCACAACTGAGGGTCTCCGCGGCCACCATTGCGGATTTCCTTGCTGACATCCAACTGCCTTCCCTGACGAACGCGCAACAGGAGGATCTAGGGGGACCATTCACCCAAGAGGAAATGCGAGAGGCCATCTTCGCATTGTCCAATGGCAAGTCTCCCGGCCCCGATGGCCTACCTGCCGAGTTCTTCAAGGCCTGCTCGGACACACTGATCCCGGAGATTCTCAAGCTATATACACATGCGATCGAGGACTCGGCGCTCCCAGACTCACTAAACGAGGCGAACCTGGTTTCGCTGTTGAAGCCAGGTAGGGATGGCACGTGCATGGGGTCTTACAGGCCTTTAGCCATGTTGAACACGGACTACAAAATCTTCACCTCCCTGCTGGCCCGCTGCCTGACCCTGGAGGTCCCGGCCCTGGTACATACAGACCAAAACGGGTTCATGCCGGCGAGGAGCACTTCCCGTAACTTGCGACGCCTCTTCCGAGTCCGGGAAGCGGCCACAATACACTGGCCGAGGTCGGGGTGCCTTGTCTTAGACCTAGAGAAGGCCTTCGACTCGGTGGAATGGCCGTTCCTAGGAGCGGTGTTGGACAAACTTGGTGTAGGGGATGCCTTCGTGGACATAGTCGGGCTGCTTTACCAGAGACCTAACATCCGCGTGCGGACGGGCAAGCTGCTGTCAGAGACGGTACGGGTACGCAGGGGCACCAGACAAGGCTGCCCCCTTTCACCCCTTCTCTTCTCCCTGGCCATTGAACCCCTGGCAGCTCTACTGCGGGACAAGGGAGTGGAATGGGGGATCCCGCTGGCTGACGGGGTGCACACGGTCTCGCTATACGCGGACGACCTATTACTCTATGTGCGAGACCTCACCGCGGTGCCTGCAACACTGTCGGACATATTCCGGACCTTCGAAGGGGTGTCGGGCCTCAGGGTCAATTGGACCAAGTCCGGAGTATACGCCTTCAGCCCGGACCTGGAGGAATGCGAGGTGCACCTTGGTGGCGTCCGGCTTACCTGGTACCCGACTACGTTCAAGTACCTCGGGCTACACATTTACAGAGACCCGCAGAATATACTGGAGGGCAACCTGGTGCGCGCCGTGTCCTCGCTGAGGGCCCAGATGAACTTCTGGAAGACCTTGCCATTGAATGTGCCCAGCAGGATCGCTCTGTCTAAAATGATAGCGCTACCAAGACTACTCTACCACTTTGCAAATGTCCCACTGTATGTCCCCACGAGGATCTTCCGCGAACTGGAGTCGATGCTCCGCAGCTTAATCTGGAACACGGGGCGCCCACGAGTGGCCCTGGCGAAGTTGTACTCCCCGACAGCGGAGGGAGGGATGGCGGTCCCCAATATGGAGTTGTACTACCTGGCAGCGCAGCTGCAATGGGTTACGTACTGGCTCAGCGACTCACACCTCGACGACACCGCCAACGCGGACTACCAATGGACACACCCACAGGTGTGCGCCCTGTTTCATCCACTGACCAAGGGACCACGCCCTCTGCCCCTGCACAAGGCCGTAGCCCGCAGATGCTTCCTTCGCTGCTTGAAGCTGACAAAGAATGTCAGGCCGTATGCCCCCGCCCTTCCCCTGCTGGGTACCCCCCGGAGGAATGGGATGGTGTCGCCACGCAACATGGAACCCTGGATTGCCGCCGGAGTGGAGACAATGGGCGACCTATACGCGGACGGGGCCCTGCTTCCTTTTGCGGAATTATCGGAGGGCACAGGCCTGCCGGCAGGGCAATTCCTGCTCCACGCGTCAGTGGTAAGGACATATACGGAGTCCTGGGGGTATATCCAAGAGGAGCCACCGCTCCATCACTTGATCCAATACCTACATGTCATGGGCAGAGGCTCACATATTACACACTGGCTGGCACAGGCGCTCCTCATACACACCCAGAGGCCCACACAACCGATTAGGGACAAATGGGCAACCCACCGAGGGAGGGATTGGACGGATAAAGAATGGAAACTGGTCCTGGCCAGCCCTGTGAACGTCCCACGTAACTCCCGCTTCCGCACCATTCAGCTGTATATACTGCACCAGGCGTATCTATCGCCAGACAGAATAAATAAATACTTTGCGACTGACACCGCAGCCTGTCCCAGATGCGACTTGCTGGGTGCTGACATCCTGCATATGCTTTGGAGCTGCCCAACTCTGTCCACATACTGGGGGGAGGTGACATGACTCCTGACACACAGCACATGCCCGGGACTACCTAACACATGGGAGGCATGCGTTCTTGGGTTATACAAGAGGACTAAACAAAATAAAACGCAAGCCCGGTTCTGGGACCTAGGCCTTATCACGGCCAAGCGCCTGCTCACTAGGCACTGGAAAAGAAGAGAACCGCCAACTCCCGCACACTGGTATACATCCTTCATTAATTGGGCCAGAGCAGAGGGCACGGCACTGCGCGGAGAGGAGATAGCGGGTTTGAGACAGTTCCCGATCGCACACATCTGGGATGACATCCTGGGGTCCCTACAGGGGGAGGGCGAGGCCAGGGGGCTCACGCAGAGACAGCTGAGACGGGCAGGCGCCCCACGAGCGGCGACACCATAGACAGGGCTGCGCGCCGCGCTCACCCCCCCCCCCTTCCCAGAGTGCAACACTGACCCCCCGACACACAAGCCGCGAACACAGCCAGCCACACACATGAGGGCTCTCCACCACACACTGACCCGACCATTGCTCTCAGCACCACAGCCTTGACACAGCCCCCACGAGTACACTCCCCCCCCCTATTTCCGTCGCCCCCTACACACTCCCATGTTAAAGGTTTCGCACTCCTGTTCTTCCCAGCTGCGAGTATACCCACCATCACACAGCGACAGACAGGTGCCACTGACTGAGCACTCGGCAAAGAACACGGGAGCGGGCGACACCCACCGAAAATGCAACAGGGGCGACACATATGTTTGCCACATACGCCGCACACTGAGCCGACAGTTGGTGGGACACCACCGCTCACCGAATCTGTCCCCCACCAGCTTTACAGCTAACTACACAAGCGCGCCATAGATCCCCCACTTCACTGACGCGCTCCCAGCGCATACCTAACAGATTGAAGGGACATCGGTGCCGCACGTACCGATGGGACGTGGCGCAGCACTGGCACCACAGACACACTGGGACATGCCGATGTGAACAGCCCTGTTCTATGTTGAAGAGTTAATGGTTGAATTATAGAAAAAATGTAAAATGAGACGTCAATTATAGAGATGATCGTGTGCTAAACGCGAAGGATATGCATAAATTACTAATGACAAGGCACGCCAGACAGCGAACGAACCACTGCATAATGCATTCCCCTGTAACTCTACGACCCAACAATACACAGACTTCTTGCAGCCGGCCTACAGGGTTGTAGGCTTTGCTATATGTACTGCACTTTTTGAACAATAATAAATGTCTTCAAAAAAAAAATAAGAGTGGATTGGACATCCCCTTGAAAAATCAGTCGACCCCAGCCAGGCCAAGCATCAAAGGGCTACCGACGAGGAAATCGTCCTGCCAAGTCCGTCGGCAGTGCCCAGTCCACAGAGAATGGTATACTTTTCTAAGTCCCTCCCCTCGGCAACTGCACAGGAGAGTACGGCCGACCTCCTCCAGGCACTGGGGCAGCACTTGCGCCTCCGTATCCCACATGAAGTTTGTGTATTGGCCCAACAGACATGCAGTGTTTACCGACCACAGTCCAAAGCTGGTGGAAGAAAGCATCTTCTTCCCAAGGTGGTCCAGCTTTTTGGATTCCCTATCAGGTGGTGCGTTAGGGAATGTACCTTTGGACATGGAGGCTTGGACCACCAAGCTCTCAGGGGAAGGGTGTTGGGAGAGGAAAGAGGGGTCGCCCAGAGCCGGGCAGTGGCGTTGGGCGATCATCTTGTCCACAGGAGCTCCTGTGCTGGGCCTGGACCAGGTGCCCAAAAGGATGTAAATGAGGGCTTCATTGAACGGCAGCAGGGGATCCGAAGAGTTCGCATCCGGTTGAAGCACCTCTGTCAGGAGATTAGTCCTGACCGGCACCGTAGGTTGCTCGAGGTTGAGAGCCTCGGCCGCCCTATGCAACACTACTGCGTAAGACGCTCCCTCCTCCGTAGCCACGGTAGGAGGAGACAACATGCCAAGGTCAGGGGAAGTATCCGGTCCACTGGCATCCCCAACTCCTCTCACCAGTCCGGATCATACTATATTTGGTCAGTTAAAGGATCTCCAGACCCCTCCCAGTCTTCCTCACCCTCCTCTGGTTGCCAATAGAGCCTAAAAGAACCAGGGTGGAACAAGGTCACAAACGTACCCGTCGGTGCCGGAAGCGGGGTAGACGTTGGCCTAGGACACAACCAACATCGTCCGCAGACTTGGTGCTGATGGAGTTGGCACTGAGGGAGGTGCAGTCAGATTGACCGGTGCCAATCCAGGCCTGGATCCAAGGGGACCCTGCGGTGCTGGGGCCCAAGCCACCGGAGACGAAGACCCTGGGCCCCAAGCTGAGTCTGCGGGGTTCAAAGGAGCGCCGGCGGAGTCGCGCTGCCCAAAGATGGCATGCATCGCTTCGTAGAAACTCTGCAGCTAGACATGGGTCACACCCAGTCCCAGAAAGGTAGGGAAACTCAGAGTCGACCCAGCGGGCTCAGAACGCTGAGCCGCAGGAGGGGCACCACCCACATAGCTCATCGCGTCGGCTGAGGAACAGGACGAGCGACGATGCTTCTTCTAATTCCTCTTTTGCTCTGACTTACCAGAGGAGTGCGAAAACTTGAAAGAACATTGGTGGTGGTGGTGGTGGCTCCGTGACCAGTCCCTCAACCTCCCATGCAATTAGGACCTCGAGCGGCGCGGAGCGGACTGACGGGCCTCAAGAAGCTTTCGGGATAGCTCCTGCAAAGACGATTGATCACAGTTTTTTGGCGCCTAACCACCTACTGCCCTTGCTCCTTCACCACTGCCCATTGCTGACCAGTGTGACACTGGGGACATCTTGCTGTGCTTCATACCATTTAGCCTCACCGGCATTGACATGGGTCAGCCGGAGAAAACGCAAACGAAAATTCAGTTCGAAAATCAGCGGAAGCTGCCCACGCCGTCCGCAGACCGCCATGTGCCGAACCGCGACGATGCGCCCTCTTCCACGGCTCCAACCACGATAGATGTCCCAGCTATGTTTACCGCTATTCAGTCCACCCTGACTAACATAGACGGGAAGATCGTTACGCTGACCTATCGGGTGGACCGCATGTCGGAGCGCCTGGATAAACAGTCCGAGCGCATGGACATGGCGGAACGACAAATTTCCGAAACTGAGGACACAACCGGTCAACTTGAACTGAAACACAAGAAAGTGGATGCCCTGCTACAAAGTTTGGCGGCTAAAACGGAGGACTTGGAAGCACGATCGCATCGCTGCAACCTGCGTATTTTGAGCATTGCGGAATCAACTCACATAAACAACATGGAGGCATATGTCAAAACCCTCCTGACCACCATTTTGGCCAGGGATATTCTTTCCACGGTATTCATTGTGGAGAGAGTACATCGTGCCTTGGCGCCAAAGCCGGCAGTTGGAGCTAAACCACGCCCTATCATTGCCAAACTATTGAACTATAGAGATAGGGACGCTGCTCTCCGGAAAGCGCGTGAACTCGGAACTCTCACTCATGAAGGTATGCAGATCTCCACATACCCAGACTTCACTTCACAGGTACAGGAGGCCAGGAAACAATATATGGACATTAAAAAGAAGCTGCAAGATAATGAAATCCCTTACGCCATGCTCTATCCGGCGCGTTTAAAAGTGACTCTGGACGGGAAAAGCGTAATCTGCAACACGCCAAGGGAGGTGGTGAAATATTTGCAAGCTAACCACCCACAAGTACTGCGACGCAAATCGCCGCGTGGCCAACCACAAGATCAAGACCCCCCCTCAGATGCGGAGTGACCACTGCTGGGTAGCGTTTGGTGATATGCACAATGCCTCTACCCTCTGGGAGATAATCTGATCATCCGCATACACCTCCTAAAGACTCTCTGTTATGTTGACAACACACAATATTCTAGACGTCATCTTTATGGAACGTCTCCTGAAATGGGCTTTATATCTGACAGCGGGAGAGGGTTAACTCTTATATATTGAATGTGATGGCACGGACACCGAAACCCAATTGCCTACGGCTCGCATTATAGCGAGTGGCTTGATCACCCAGCTACTGTATGCTGGGTTGCTGGCGGGCTGCATCGGCCCCCCGTGTGACCCACATGACCTGCCCTGTTGGGGTTCCTAAGTTCAAAGGTGCCCTGACGTGTTGGGTTGTTGCTTGGTTATGTTTCAGTTATGGGCAGACTGTTCGGGGTACAGGCTTTGTCATGATTGGGATGGTGAAGTGGGTGGGGGAGGGGGTTCTACTGTAGTTCTTGATGTCACAATTTGCTTCTGTCACAATAATGCTCTGGGATCTGAGAAAGCTTACAACACTCTAAAGGGCGCACTGCACTTACATGTACGATTGGAAATGCTTAAATGGGTATGGGTAGTCGATTGAAGTTGCTGACATGGAACGTTAGAGGCCTTAATAGTCCAAAGAAAATCAGGCAGGTCTTTGCTTATCAAGTCAAGTCAAGTCAAAAAGGCTTTATTTCGATAAAAATTATCATAAAAGCTTCACATAAAATACATGGATTCATTTAAAAAGAAAAAAAAATAGAGAGGAGAGAAAAAGCAAGGGTACAAAAAATTTAGATACAGGCAATGTTAAAAAGTTTCAGTAGTCTTTGCTTATCTGGATCGTCATGCCGTAGATCTAGCACTCTTACAAGAGACACATCTCCTCCCTGGTAAAGCTAAGACATTGGGATCGCGTTGGGCTGAGCACTCTGTCTCTGCCATATACTCCTCTTATGCCCGAGGTGTGACGATCCTGGTACGTAAAGGGGTTCAGTTTCGCCTGGAATGCACGGATGTAGACCTGAATGGCAGGTTTGTTATTGTCACTGGCGTACTGCGAGGGACTAGAGTGGGAATTGTGAATGTATATGGGCCGAACGTTGATGACCGTGCTTTTTTTCAGCTTCTGTTTTCCAAACTGCGCGACCTCCCCCCGGTGGAATGGATCTGGGGTGGAGATCTAAATGTTGCCCTCGACCCAACACAGGACCGCTCACATGACACTAGTGAACACCATAAACGCGCAGCGGATGCTCTCCACAATGGCATTGTCGAATTTGATCTGCATGATGTCTGGAGGGTCCATCACCCAACACTGCGAGCCAGCACACACTCCTCTGCGGCACATGCCAGCTGGTCACGGATTGACTACAGGTTGTTATCCGTACGGGCATCCACATGGACCACTGATGTCACACACCTCCCTAAAACACTATCGGACCATAATCCGGTCCTCTTATCCCTGGCCGTCCCAACATATGTCCTCCCTCCATTCACGTGGCGATTCAATGCTGCAGCGCTTGTCGACTCACTGTATAAAGAAACAATACACAAGGCGATAGAAGACTATTTCGCTATCAATAGTGGGTCGGTGGATAGTGCTGGCACCCTATGGGAGGCTTTTAAAGTAACGCTTCGCGGGGTCTGTATTTCCACATCGGTGGGGATTCTGAAAGATATCAGGACACAATTGCAGAACTGTGAGAATGACATTCGCCAACTAGAGGCAGACTATGACTCCTCGCAAGACGCAGGGACATTGGCAGACATACGTGAGGCAATCACTCGTTATAATGAACTCGCTGAGGACAAAATCAAATACACGTCAAAGAGGTACAGAGCGCGTAGGTTGGGAGAGGGTGGTCGCCCGGGTCGTGTGCTAGCACAGAAGATACGCTTGCCACATGCGCAGCAACTGATTACACAGCTACAAGATGAGAAGGGGCACATTCACTTCGACACTCCTAATATCTTAAGCATTTTTGCCGCCACATACAAAGACTTCTACACCTCCCAACACACGGCCACAGACTCTGATATATTGGAATACATCGCAGACATAGCGCTGGTATGGCTGTCGGACTCACACCGTGAGACCTTGGCACTGCCAATAACAGAAGAGGAAACCCTCACAGCTATTAAATCCCTGCCTAATAGGAAGGCCCCGAGACCTGACGGGTTCACAGCTGAATGTTATAAAGCGTATGCCGAAGACATTATCCCCCACCTCTTAGAAATGTATGGTGAGGCTCACGATAACGGTGCACTCCCAAAGACACTGAGAGAAGCCATTATAGTAACGCTACTTAAGCCTGATAAAGACGCCACTAGGGCAGACTCTTACTGCCCCTTATCGTTAATAAACACGGACGTGAAAATACTAGCAAAAATAATTGCCACAAGACTACAGCCTTTCATGCCCACAATTGTATTACCTGACCAATCAGGCTTTATCCCTGACAGATCCACAACACACAACCTGCGTACGATATTTGCACTAATGTACCAATTGAATCCGGATCTCAGGGCAGTGGCGGTGTTGTTAGACGCAGCTAAAGCCTTTGATTCGGTAGAGTGGAGGTACATGTTCCTGATACTGCAGCAGATAGGCTTCCCTTTGCGTTTGCTAATTTGGATTCAATTATTGCACACAAACTCCACGGCCCGTGTAAGGGTCAACGGATATGTCTCAGAGCCCATACTACAACATTGTTGCGCTAGCGTGTATGTACATACTGCATTGCTGCAAGGGTTTTTAACCCCTTAAGTGCGGGGAACGTTCAGCGGTCGTCGCGTGCACTACCTCGCTAGTGCTGCGCACGTTCGCTGAACGTTCCATTCCCGTTAGCGCAATCGAACGTCCGCACTGGGGCGGAATTTTCGGCGCGCTTAACGGGTTAAACTCGTTGTTATTATTTTATAAAAACTGTCTGTTACCCTTATCACTTAGTGTGCTGACTCCCTGGTCCACCGCAGCAATTCATGCTGTTTGTTGTGGAGGGAGGAAAAGCGCCTTCACTTCCTGGTTGCTCCAAGGCGGGCAGCCATCTTCCTAGGGTGACGCTCTAGTCTCCACTCCTCCCTAATCTACTTATTTACCCGCCCAGACGATCAGCGGTAACGCGCAGCGGGAGCGCCGTAGACGCGCCGAAAGGCGCCCAAGAAAAGCCAGTCTGCGCCAGTCCGCGTCCAGGCGCTCCCAGCTCCCGGTCTTAGCCGGCATTATGGTAGGAAACCGCCTTTCATAGAGCGCCTCCTCCTTGTACGCTATACGACCCATCACTAACCCTCTATGCCTTGACTCGGTCCTCCCTATTAATACGAAGGCTCACTGTAAAATTTGTGATTGGAGTATGTCCACCCCTAACACTGTGAAACCTCACTCCTTACATAAGTGGAGGATGTTTCTCCTCAATTGCTGGTCTCTGCCGAAGCATCATACCGAACTGGCCATGCTGATAGAAGAGCTCAACCCTGAACCCCTCTTTCTGACAGAGACATGGCTCCAGCTAGAATCTGATCCGACCACAGTGTGGGCCACCCCCCAAGGCTACACTCTTAAGCGACTGGACCGCCAGACAGGCAGAGGCGGAGGGTTGGCAATCATTTATAGAGATAACTACAGATGTCGTGTCACCTCCTCCACCACGCCAGCCTGTGAGAGCCTTCACTTTACTCTCGAATTCTCCCCTACCACCACCTTTTCTTGCATTTTAGTTTATCGACCACCTGGTACCCTCAGCGATTTCGTCACTAACATGACGGACATAGCTGCCAATCTAGTGCTCACCTCGGCAAATTTTACCTTGCTGGGTGACTTAAGTCTGCATCTAGACGACCCGCTTGACTCACCAGCCAATAGTCTTCGATCAAATCTCCAGGCTATTGACCTGCTCCAAAAAGGCTTCTACTCGACGCACACCAAGGGACATCTACTAGATCACATTTATAGTAATCTAGATAGCCTAACTGTCTAGGTACTCATACCACTGCCTTGGACTGATCATTTTTTAATACCTTTCACATGGTCCTTAAGCTCCCCCGTCACCTTATAAAATTGCAATAAACATTGGGGAAGAAAATGGGCCTCGCTCCCGCTCCCTGAATGGGAATTGGCTCTCACCAAACACCCACCCCAGAAGGCGACCAATCCTAATACAGCCACTGTCAATTTTGACAACTGGATTTCCAGTACCCTTGATCAAGTTCTCCCGAAGGGTTCCCTGAAATCAATAAAAAGATCCAAAGTCGCTCCCTGGTACTCTCCCGCCCTCAGAATGATGAAACAATCCTGCCGTAAATCGGAGAGAGCTTGGAGACAAGAATGCTCACAAATGGAGGCAGAGTACAGAGCCGCAATAAAGCTCTACAAAAATGAAATAAAATCTGCACAGGCCCAGTTCTACGAATCCAAAATTAATCTGGCTGCGAACTCCCCTAAAGAATTTTTTAAAATAGTCAAATCTTTAATTCCCCCCCCCAATGAGCGTCTGTCATCCGACGGCGCACAAACCTGTTGTAATAATTTAGCTATTTTTTTCTCCCAGAAGATTCAGGTCATTTATTCCTCATTCAGCACGGGTAATGACGACATGGAACCTACCACCACAACAGATCCCGACTTTCCCGTCCCTTGTCTGCTGGACAAGTTTCCACTTCTTGATCCCATCACATTAGACAGATTGATTCCCAAAATCACCTCGGGATCTCCTAATGACCCAGCACCCCCGCAGACTCATCAAGGTCATTGACGCCATCCGCCCGGTCATCCTGGATGTCCTTAATGCTTCCATCACCTCCAACTCCGTCCCAGCTCCTTGGAAGTGTGCGATGGTTAAAGCTTTACTGAAAAAACTCACATTGGACCAGAACAACCTGGCCAACTACCGCCCAATATCCTTGCTTCCCTGGATGAGCAAACTGCTGTCAATAACATCTTAGTAGATTATCTAGAATCTAATAATCTACTACGTGCCTCTCAGACGGGGTTCCGCCCTCAGCACGGAACTGAAACTGCTCTTTTAGCAGTGACGGAAGAAGCTAGAGCTGTGCTGGACCGGGGAGGAAAAGCGGCCATCATATTACTCGATCTTAGTGCGGCGTTCGACACGGTTAACCATGCCACACTATTACATCGTCTGAATGGCATGGGCATGTTGGGCGCGGCCCTGGAATGGCTGACCTCCTTCCTGGATGAGCGATTCTTCCAGGTGTTTGAGGGCGAGGCAGTCTCCCCTAAGCATCCACTCAGCTGTGGGGTTCCCCAGGGCTCCTCCCTAAGCCCCACTCTTTTTAATGCTACCTCGAGAAAAGATAGTCCATCCCTTTGGTGTGCGTATTGTCACCTACGCTGACGATACCCAATTGGTGGTCTCTTTGGACCACTCTCAGGGGTCGTCTAACACCTTGGGCCCCTGTCTAGAGGCTGTTGCTAAGTGGATGCAATCCTCCTGTCTTAAATTTAACGGGGAGAAGACAGATTATGCTGCTGGGCAACCCTTCTCCGATCGCCCTGGCATCCATTTGCCCCACATGTCTCGGCCTTCCTCTCCCTCCCAAACCTCAGATAAAGAGCCTTGGAATCTGGCTTGATAAAGCGCTCAACTTTTCGGTCCAAGCCACTAAAACAGCCTCTACGTGTGCTGGGCTAATGAAAATGCTTCCCAAAGTGCTCCCTCTGCTTCCATTCCAGGCGAGGAGGGTCATGGTTCAGGCCCTGATACTCTCCCGCCTGGATTACGGAAATGATCTATACATAGGAGCCCCGGCAGCAGTGACCAATAGGCTTCAAGTCACGCAAAACTGTGCCGCTCGACTACTGTTCAATATTCCCCGCTGGAAGTCAGCCAAGAAAGCCTTAAAAGAACTTCACTGGCTCCCAGTAGCTGCCAGAGCACAGTTTAAGGCCATGTGCATTTTGCACAAATCCTTCCATCGTACAGGCCCTGCTACTCTGTTTCCCTTAGTTGTGCCTTATGCCCCATCCAGAGCCCTTCGCTCTAGTTCACTGCATCTAGCAACCACAACTAAAATTAACAAAGCCCGATGGGGCGGTCGTTCCTTTTCCCACACTGCTGCGAAGATTTGGAGTTCTCTCCCTCTATCCCTTCGAGAGAACAATAACCGGATGTCCTTCAGAAAGGCTCTGAAAACCCACCTGTTAGCAAGTGTGTTGATTCACCCTGAGCTCGCCACAGTTATCAGTCAAAAGCGCTGCGAGGCCTCCAGGTAGTTTTGCGCTATACAAGTGCAATTATTCATTTAATTTCATTTAATTTCCATACCCATACAACGAGGCACCAGGCAGGGTTGTCCTCTTTCCCCGCTACTCTTCTCCATCGTGTTAGAACCATTAGCTTGTAAGATCCGCCAAAAATATGCACACACTGCGCTAGGATTCCGCCTTCGACCTATAAGCATCTCTCTTTACGCGGACGATATGGTTCTATACCTTCGAGACCCGGACACTAATCTCTCTCCCGTGCTCCGGGAATATGTAAAATTTGGTGGACAATCAGGCCTCACCATCAACAGGTCAAAATCTGCTGTGATTCCACTGACCGCTAGTACTGGACCTCCGCAACTAGACTTCCCTCTGGTATGGCAGGATGACCCAATTAAATACCTGGGTATATGGGTACACAGAGACATAGAACTGGTCATTCGACACAACTATGGCACTGTGGTTGACCACATTGAAACACGGATACAGGGATGGACGACACTCCCATTATCTATAGCTGATAGGATCTTCTTGCTGAAAATGGGGATACTCCCAAAGCTGCTCTATTTATTTGTTAATATGCCAATTACTCCTCCGGCATCAGTCTTTGCTAGACTCCGCACAGCGTTTGTACAGCTTATATGGGCGGGGAAGCAAGCAAGGATCAGTCTACGAACACTCACTCTCCCGTACAGCGCAGGCGGCTTTGCAGTACCTGATGCCTACATCTACTAGTTATGTGCACAGGCGCAGTTTGCATACTACTGGCACCATCCGGTGCGATACTTGCCACATTTAGCGGTTGAGGAGGGAGACGCTTACCCAATACCACTTACAAGCATTCTCTCACACAGTAGGCCACACCTGACTGCGCGGGAGATAAACACAATTCGCACCACGACTCACGCCTGGGAACGGCCCAGTACATTATCCCATAAATCCCCTATATATGCACCAAGTCTCCCACTGGCTTGGCACTCCAGCCTCTCAGTAACGAAAGAAAGGAACAACATGTCAATCTTAGCGCAGGCGGGCTTCACGACCATGGGCGACCTTTATCCCAATGGTACATTCATCACACAAGGTGATTTGGAATATATAACAAACCAGACCCCCCTCTTTCGGTTCCTTTACCACAGACTCAGGGCTGCGGCCCGTGAATTATATCCCTCCTTCCCCGATGAGCCCTCAACTCTCCACTCTCTGCAATTACTAATTACCACACCTACACGGGCTCATATACTATCCAACCTATACAGACAAGCACAGGACGAAATATGCGCTGACACGACCCCGATGAGAGATAAATGGTCTGCATTACTAGATGCCCCTCTCACGGAGGAAGACTGGACAGCAGCCTGCTCATTGACCGCACTTCTCACAACAAATGGGAATCTGCGGCTCATTCATTATAAATATCTGCACCAGGTGTATCACACCCCCCTTAAGCTGTTTAAAATCAAACTCCGTGATGATGCAAAATGTACAAGATGCAATGTGGATAATGCGGATTTTGCGCACCTGGCATGGAGTTGTGCGAAGGTGCACCAATACTGGGTGAATGTAACTACCCATTTGACGAAGTTGCTGATGTGTGAGGTTGCATGTAATCCCAGGGTGTGCTTACTGGGCCTGGATGTTCCACTTAGGGCAAAGGGGAAAAAGCTAATGGCGATATTGCTACTACTGGCGAAGCGTAGACTTTCTATGCACTGGAACAGCAAATGCGCCCCATCGATCAAAGACTGGTTTGTGGATGCTGCCTATTGCAGGGATAATTTTTTGGTATATGCAGAAGAACTGCCATCTAATTCTAAACCTTCAGACATATGGGACCTGCTCTCTGAATACCCACGTGCCAATCCGGACTTACTTAAACAGGCTACTGACACCGTGCACCACTCTTAACTCTCCATCTCTACCCTCCCTTCCGTTTGGGCTTGGATGTGTATATGTGTTTTGTGTAACGCGGAGGTACCGGGTTTATATGGACCCGGCGGTGTCAGGGAGAACACCCAAAGACCACGAGTCTTCCTGTTCTGGACCACAGAAACACAGAGTCTTCTAGGTGATGTCAAAGATCGAATTTATTGGCTGCAACCAGTAACAGGTATCCTAGAAGTACAACAGCATGTAGGTTCTCAGGAGACTGCTCGTTTTTACAGAACCAGCCTCTTCTCTTTATACTAAAAAATAAGCTTCAGGCAAGAATTCCTTGTTTTACAGTTTGACCATATACATATTTTCACTACAAAGAAAAAGCAGAGTCATGATGACAAGCCCACATTTTAGTTTGTCCAGTTCGTGATAGATTACCCGGCGAGGCCCAGAACTTTCATCAGATATCGACGGACCCCCAATAAAATCGGGCACCTCCTCCTTGTAAAGCAAGTCGTAAAGAAGAAACAGGGACAGGTGTGTGTGAGATTAGCCATAGCTTGTATGCAGTGAACGGTTTATGACATGTTGTGCCTTGATACTAATCTCATTCGGCCACTGGGATGGGAACTGCCCGAACAGGTTTGGCTTAAGGCGGTGGAGTCAGCTTGCCCAGGTCACAGAGGAGTCAGCAAAGGTGTACGTGTCCTTTTCAGATCGAATTCGGCCTTGGTCATTTTGACTATGTAAGGGCAATCACAAGATGGATGCCGCTCACAAAATGGAACCCGAGGGTTCAAGACAGAAACTACGATTTCAGGGTGATTTCGTCACTCGATCATGACGCAAATGCTTAGGTATAGTATCTCAATCATTACCGGTCTGCCGATACCAAAATCTCCATGATATGATGATATTTTTGACACGAGTGTAGAGCTTTGGTACCACACAATAGCAGGGTCCAGAATTCTCAGTACCACAGACCCTACTTTTGCCCTTATATAGGCAATAACCTATACCATGCTAATCTGAGTCCAGGTCTGTATACATCAAGTCATTGAGATGCTGCTGTAGCATCATCCTATTACTTAGTTCATCTCTTGATACAGGCTTCCTTACACATGATGTAGCACAGAGGCCACATATTGCAGGGGCGCACTGTAC
Source organism: Lissotriton vulgaris (assembly GCF_964263255.1). NCBI lineage: Eukaryota > Metazoa > Chordata > Amphibia > Caudata > Salamandridae > Lissotriton > Lissotriton vulgaris. The sequence continues at coordinate 841,194,540 of NC_141697.1, forward strand.
ACACAGGCAGAACATGAACAGAATGGCTAAAACTATCCCGATGACTATCAGAATCTTCCATCCCCAGGCAGATATCCGTTCCCAGAACCACCCCATTAATGACCAGTCCCCTTATCCACGTGAATGGATTCAGAGATCTTATGCAGTTTGGAGATGGCCTGGTATACTGTCGGAGCGTTATCGGGGATGAAAATGCCGCAACTTGATTGGATCACTTTACATACCCCACCACGGTCTGCAAGTATGACATCTAGGGCAACCCTGTTCTGAAGAGTCATAAGGCGATCCGACTGGAGTTCCGCAGTCAAGTTACTAAGGGCACCAGCCGTTTCAATCACGGTGGATTCAACTACCCTCGTCAATTGGCGAATGTTCCTGCTGTTCACCATAGGCCCCCAAAACGGCAGAAAACCTTTTGCGAAATCCCCAAACTCCTGTTCCGCAGTGTCGTCTTCACTCACAACACCCCTAACTGTCCTTGTCCTATGGTAATCTGCCGCGGCCGTGTAGGTTGGTGGCAACAGGAACGAGAAAAAAAATGTGCCCGAAAAGTCAGGGGGTAGCCATGTATATGCCCTATCATGGCAGACGAAGTAGGTACCCTTAGCTGCTAAGAACGAAGGGGAGGTCTGAGACGAGAAGACGTAAGTTTCAGTTCAGACACTCTTCCCTAACTGAGCTCTGGGGTTTTTGCCATTTCCCTGCAGACATAGGTGACCCTGATGGGGTACTATCCAAATTGGGGAGGACTTCTTCGCTCGCTGGCTCTCACTCAAGGAAATTCCATATTTTGTTATATTCCATCTACTGTAAGCCTTCAATTCATCTCTGGGAATCGTTCTATACGTGTCGATATACCTGCTCATATTTCTGATTCCCGCCACTAGTGCCCTGTTGCTCGAGTTGCTCCCTGTGGAACGTGGGGGATATGGTTCGATGGCAAATAGGAACATTGTTTGAAATGCCCACAAAGAACCATAGTAGCTAAATGGCAGGACAAAATATGGGATACCCTTATCTGTCGTGTGTGGCATAAGTCCACATACCCAAAAATTTGTCGTGTTCATTACAAACTGGTGTTGGTGTAAGAGCTGAACAAATGAGTTATTTATGAATTCTAATCTTCTGGCAGACTCGTGTTCAGGTAGAGGGTGAAAAGAGTGCGGGGAAACAATAGGAGGAGGTGTGGGTTGTGTGGTGTGTGCAAATGATACTCGAAAGGTGAATAAAGCATAGCCTATTAAAAACATCATTATACTACACAACATAAAAATGCATATTATTAAAAATCGTCTTTTCGCCATTACAGTGCATATTCTGGTTTCAAAGTTTGTTGATCTGGCAGGTCTCTCCATCTTGGGAAACTCCATCCTCTAAATTGCTGCCCGCGGCGGGAGGGTGATTCTGCTAAGGGGTGCTTCTGTCAGTCCAGGGCAACTCCCTTAGACCAACCAGAACCGTCGACCTAAACGTCTTCGGCTGCACCCCAAAGACTTTGGGCAGCTGCGACCCTAGCAGCAGAACCGGATGGTGGTTCGAAAATCAAAAAATGAGCAAGTTTCTTGGATGAGAGAGCTGCACAATCGAAAAGAAAAAGATTTTATTTGTCCATAGTCATAGATCTTGGCCTCAAATTGTAGCGATTTCTACCAGGTGCCGTGTGGTCTTGGAATAAGAGTTCAGACTCTGTAGTGTTCAATCGAATAGACGGAGGCACAGCTTCTTGCAAAATGTTGTCTCTTTCCTTTTCAGAAATTGTTCCTTTTAAACGTGCATCACTGAAGGGTAGGAACTGAGGCACAGTCTCAGCTTCAGAGTCAGCCTTTCCCTCCTGGACCCACCGGTCATACGGAAGAGGCAGTGGGACCCTCTTACAATGATTGCCGTTAACCAATGTTTCTTTCCTTCTACTCGGACAGCAGATCTGGTCGAGAGAAGAATTAGATGAGGGCCGGTCCACCGGGGCTGGTCATTCTTTGTTCGCTGGAAGTTCTTGACCAGCACATAGGATCCAGGATCGATAGGATGCCCTGTAGCTTCGGAGGCCTGAGGTAGAATGTCGTGGACCTGTTGGTGTAAAACACGCAATTTAGCCGTCAATTCATACAGATAATCAAGCAGTACAGGTTGCTCTATTTCGCTAAACCTGGTGGGCCTTGGCACTCCCCATATGTTGGCCGGGCGGCCGAACACAATTTCATGTGGACTAAGTCCCTTTCTAGAATGAACAGTCATTCTTGTTGATAGGAGTGCCAAGGGCAGGGCGTCAGGCCATTTAAGACCTGTGCTTGCTTGAATCTTGGCCAGTTTCAATTTTAGCGTGCCGTTATAGCACTCTACTAATACAGCTGATTGGGGGGTGATTTGCAGCGTGGAACTTCTGTTGTATGCCTAGCCCTTCACACACTCTCTTCATCACTCGACCCACAAACTCACTCCCATTATCACTCCAGACCATTCTAGGCATTCCAAACCTAGGGAAGAACTCTTTGACAAGGGCTTTTGCTGTGGATAAGGCAGTGTTGTCCCTGAGGGGATACGCTTCCACCCACCTGGAAAAGGCACAAACAACAACGAGTACGTATTTCAAATTGTTGCACCTTTCCATGTGGATGAAATCTAGCTGCAAAACCTCGAACGGGTACGCTGGAGGCGCAAAATGACCAGCTGGAGTTGGGGTTCCCCTACCAGGATTGTCTTCAGACACACCATACAATTCTTGACCATATTCTCTGCACACTTAGGGATACCACCATTCTGCCAAACTGGAGCCAGCAACTTACAAATCCCTTTCACACTGATGTGAGCCATTCCATGAGCCATTGTCACCACTGCAAGCACATATGCATCGGGTAACAACCATCTCTGATGTTCTGACAATTCAATCCAACAACCATTGGCATCCAATTTACCCTTACTTTCTCTACATTCATTCACCTCTTTCTCTGTGGCTTCAGCTTGGACGGACTTCACACTCTCAATCGTATCTTCACACATACCAACATCACCAATCCATCTCGCGGGGCCTGCAACATACATTCGACTCATTACATTCCTTGCAGTTTCTTTTGCAACTTCATCCGCAAACGCATTCCAACGACCAACATCATCCGTAACCTTTTTGTGTGCACTGCATTTCACAATCGCAACGTGTAGTGGCAAGGTCAGTGACTCGAGAAGCTCATTCACTAACACACCATGCTGGATCTTAGCACCATGCGACGTCAGGAACCCACGTTCACACCACAATCGTCCAAAACTGTGAGCCACGCCAAAGGCGTATTGGCTGTCCGTGTACACATTCACTCGCTTTCCTTTCGCCAACACACACGCTCTTGTAAGTGCAATCAATTCTGCTGCTTGTGCTGAATTGTGTGGGATACGTGCAGCTTCAACAATCGTATGCAAAGTTGTCACAGCATATGCTGCAGTCGTATCACCATTCGGCAACTTGAAACACGAACCATCAACCCATAAAGTATCATCACATTCAGGAAGAGGAGTGTCTTGTAAATCTACTCTCCCTTTTATCTCTTCTTCTGTCCTGAAACAGCAGTCATGTTCTTCGACCTCATCTGTCAGTACTGAAATGGGCAATAACATGGCGGGGTTTAGTGTATCGCACCTCTTTATGTGTACATGACTCGCTAATAGTGTCAGCTCATAACTTGACAATCGAGCACTAGTTAAGTGCTGTGTCCTTGTTCTGTTTAACAAAATGTCTACTGCATGTGGGACCATGACGATCAACATATTATTCATTATTATCCCAGCAGACTGTCGAATACAGACAGCTGCTGCTGCAGTGGCTCTCAAGCAACTTGGCAACGCCTTAGCTACCGGGTCTAAAGTCACCGAAAAGTACGCGCATGGACGCTGTCTGTCCCCAAAAGACTGTGTCAGGACTGATAATGCACAACCTTCCTTCTCATGGACATACAATGTAAAAGGCTTACTGTAGTCGGGGGTACCCAACACAGGAGCCGAACACCATGCAACACGTAATTCGGAAAAACTTCTCTGACACTCCTCAGACCACGGAATGGGTTTCGGTGTATCCTTGCAAGTTAATGCCACCAAAGGTTTGGCCAACAAGGAAAAATTCGGTATCCATTGTCTACAATATGATGTAATGCCCAAGAAAGCACGCACTTCTCTCTGTGTCCTTGGGACACTCAATTTTGCAATTGCCTGAATTCTTTCTGAGGTCAGTTTCTTTCCCTCCTTCGATAAGAGGTGACCTAAGTAGGTCACTTCTTGTCGACAATATTGCAACTTTGAAAGAGAGACTTTGTGGTGCAGATCACATAAATGACGCAGCAATGACAAAGTGGCTTGTTTGCAAATCTCCTCAGTATCTGCAGCGACCAGCAAATCATCGACGTACTGAATAAGGGTAGCGCCGTCAGGTAAAACAACTGTGTCAAGCTGTGATTTCAGAGCCTGACTGAATATTGATGGACTTTCACAGTAGCCCTGAGGAGCGCGTTTGAAGCGGAAACTTCGGCCTCCTAAATGGAAGCCAAAAATGTCCCTGCTCTCGTCGGCAATCAGGATGCTGAAGAAAGCATTCTTCAAGTCAATCACCGAGAACCAAGTGGCTGAAGCTGGAATCATAGTCAATAGGGCAGTGATATCAGGAACAACTGGAAACTGTGGCACAACAATCTTATTCACTTCTCTAAGATCAATCACGAACCTATAGACAGGTAGTTGGGAAGGATCAGTACGCTTTAAAACCGGCAGAACAGGACTATTACAAATGTTGCCTGTTGTCTCTTCAATGACATCTTTCTGAATCAGATCAAAAATGATTGCTAACAACGCCTTTTCACCTTCGCTAGAGATCTTGTATTGGGGAATACATGGCATTCTAACATTGACTTTCAATGTTACAACATATGGCGGTATATCGAAGAGACCCACATCATTGGAGCCAGTAGCCCAAAGTATATCTGGAAGAGAAGACAATTATTTCGGAAGTTTTTCCCTTGACAAATACATTGGAGAAACCACTTTCTTACCCAGTGTAAGTTGTACTCCCGAAGGGGAACAGTACAAAGTCGCATATAATCTCTTTAACAGATCCAATCCCAACAAGTTTTCGCCACAACCTGTTGTAAGAATGAGGGGTGCTTCTAATTCACATGGCCCAACAGAAAGGGACATAGGGCTAGAGATCGGGTTCCTAACCGGGGCACCAGAAAAACCTACTGAAACGTTCATTTCGCCAGACAAAGGTGCGCCAGGGAGTTTTGAGTGCATAAAAGAACTCTTTGTAGCACCAGTATCCAACAGAAAAGGTTCTGACACACCTGATGTAATCACCTCAACATAAGGTCCATTCTGATCTACTGGAACTGAAACAACTCCCTCTCTTTGTCCATGGCTGTCCTAGCAATCATTACCCTCCATATTCTCATTTTCTGACTAGTAGTCATCAGCATAGTACTGAGCTGTCCTACAAAAAACGCGTTATTCTGTTGGTCAAAACTATTCATAGATTTCTGAGGCGGGAAAGAAGGAGCATTATGGGGGAAATTTCCACGACCCCTACCTCTAGGGGCTTGCTGAACACCTCGACCTCTTGCACCAGAAACACCATTCATACGCCGTAACAAAGCCGGACAACTAATCTTGAAATGACCCTCTTCCTTGCAGTACGCACACTGATTCGGACCATACAATAAACGTTGTTGAGAAGGCTCGTTTCTTTGCGAGTTTCTCGAATACTGCTGGGGTTGCTGATAATCGTGCTGACTAGCAGTACGAGGTGGATAAGCTTGCTGCAGAAGGACTTTAGTTTTCAATTCTTTAGTCTTTTTATCTGCCTTCTCTAAATCATCTTTACGCCTTTTCTCATAGTACTGGGCCGTGGCTAAAATCTGCGCTGACGTGGAAACAGCCCATGCACTCTCAGAATCCTTCAACTTATTAGATAGTTCAGGAAGCAAATTATGTACAAATTTGTCGACAAGCAATCTTTGGCCACCCTCAGTAGCCATATCCTGACCACTATGATCGACGAAGGTTTCCTCAAACCGCGTGAAAAAGTCAGACACGGTCTCATCTTTCTTCTGTTTGCATGCAGACAACTTGTCCCAATTCACACGCAATTCGGGCATCAGAGTCTTCATATACATAATAATTCTACCAGGAAGCTCTACTACTAAAGGCTCGGGCTTAGAGCCACCAACTTGTCTAGCATCAGCAGCAGCAATATTAACCCATGTGTCGCCTAACTCTTGATAATGATCTGCATGACAAATCTTTCCCCATAAAGGCTGTGGAACAACATTTCCAAACAACATGTCTACATTTAGCATTCATGATACAGGAGCTGTCAGTCTGAAATAACTCCTTATAATACCCTGCAGGATTTTTACGGGGATCAGGCAATGTCTGTTTGAGAGCCAAAACCTCAGATCTCTTCCAAGGAACATGTACCCACACACGCTGAAAATGCGGGGGAATGGCTGGATTAGCATTTGCGTCACCTTCCCTCCAAACTGGGGGAACCTCTCTCATGGGATACTGTCGCACCTTTTTCCTACCTGGTGCGTCATGCTCAGATAGTGATCGAGAATTGCTCCCCTTACTCCTATAAGACAATAACGTCGCAACCGCTTGTTCAACATCGGTGCCCACAATCATGCCCTTCGAGAACTTGAACCGCACACGGAATAATTCAGGCATGTCGTGTTCTGGATCATTTCCCTCCAAATCTTCACAGAGAAATACACACATTTGTTCAAAAACATATCTCTGCGTAGATGCCTCCCACTGACGGAAGACTTCCATGACGGACTGAACGTCATATCTTACAGTATTGATAACCCATTTACGTGCTAACTCATTTAGTACTTCTCTCTCTTGATAGTCAGGCAGTCGACTCCGCAACTGTCTTCGTTCTGGGTTAGGGGTCGTATTAGGCGACCCAAAGAAAGGTGAGAAAAGACCAGTGACAGTGTTTGCTACTCTCTGCCGAACAGAAGGAGAAACTGACGGAAAGGCAGATACGCCAGAAAAGACAGGCTGGTGTAAAGCAGAGGTGGAGGCAGTAGCAGAGGGAGTATTAGGATAAGCAGTTGGAACAGTAGGCGAAGTCGTAGGAAAAGCAGATGGAGTAGGTAGCAAAGGCGGCGGCCCTTGAGAGGGCTGCACCGGAGGAGTAGAAACCAGCTGAAGAGGAGCTGGCGATTGTGGTAGAACCTGTGGTCCAACAATAGGAGGTTGTACAACCAAAGATTGCATTGGTGCTGTAGCACTCTGCGCATATGGAGGTGGTGAACTCAGTAAATGAGACATTAAAGGATCCTTATCAAGTTCTTCAATTGATCCTCGTCCTTTACGCGGCAGAACTGGGTAGCATTTATCTACTGCTAGCTTCCTACTTCTAAGCGTTTGTTCATTCTCTTGCTCTTCCTCATTATCCCTGAACGCAACGGCAGCTTGTACCATTGACATAACTCGTTTATTTTTCTTTGCTAATTTCATTTCTTTCTGTTTTGCTTCTTTGCGCCATAGGCGGAAGGAGTCAAACATCGCCAGCCGGGCTTTCTTCTTGAAAAGTTTTACCTCTAGATTATCTAAAATCTCTGTGTCAAAGCTACCATATTGGGGCCATTTTAAAACACCATCGTTTCTGGTGTATCGGATCCATACTTCATTATATGTGATAGGGCCTACGCCATGCTTCACATAGAGCTCATACGTTGGAGTTCCAATCGGAGGAACCGGACACGAGTCCCCCAATCGGGAGTCCCTGCTACAACCAAGACAAAACAAATTTCCAAGTCTGCTAAGACCAGGCATCTTCGCTCACTAGTCTAGCTTCAAACTTCAAAGGATTATCGAATACGATAGTCTTGTGAATACACGAGTCCTTCGGCTTTGGCACTTGCAAGTTCCAAATCAAAGCTATCCCAAAGGATATCAAACTAAGAACCAAACTAAGGACTGGGAGACGCTCCACTTATACTTAACTGAAGTATCGATGATCGATGACGTCACCAGAAGACTCGTCTATCGTTTCGCTCTACCAATCATCAAGGGTCAAAAACAGGGCGATAGTCAGGGCAGCAGTCTTTCGTAGCCGTCAGGACGCGGGGAACCTCGCAGCAAAGACCTTCGGAACCACGTCGAGATACAGGGGTCGCTGAAGTGGCTGGCCGTCCTCTGGAATTTTCACACGAAGCTCCTCACGAACCTCTGGCTTGGACTAGTACCGCTGATACCGCCCCGAGTTGGGCGCCAACTGAGGTACCAGGTTTTTATGGACCCGGCGGTGCCAGGGAGAACACCCAAAGACCTCGAGTCCTTCCTGTTCTGGACCACAGAAACACAGAGTCTTCTAGGTGATGTCAAAAATCGAATTTATTGGCTGCAACCAGTAACAGGTATCCTAGAAGTACAACAGCATGTAGGTTCTCTGGAGACTGCTCGTTTTTACAGAACCGGCCTCTTTTCTTTATACTAAAAAATAAGCTTCAGACAAGAATTCCTTGTTTTACAGTTTGACCATATACATATTTTCACTACAAAGAAAAAGCAGAGTCATGATGACAAGCCCACATTTTAGTTTGTCCAGTTCGTGATAGATTACCCGGCGAGGCCCAGAACTTTCATCAGATATCGACAGACCCCCAATAAAATCGGGCACCTCCTCCTTGTAAAGCAAGTCGTAAAGAAGAAACAGGGACAGGTGTGTGTGAGATTAGCCATAGCTTGTATGCGATGAACGGTTTATGACATGTTGTGCCTTGATACTAATCTCATTCCGCCACTGGGATGGGAACTGCCCGAACAGGTTTGGCGTAAGGCGGTGGAGTCAGCTTGCCCAGGTCACAGAGGAGTCAGCAAAGGTGTACGTGTCCTTTTCAGACCGAATTCGGCCTTAGTCATTTTGACTATGTAAGGGCAATCACAAGATGGATGCCGCTCACAAAATGGAACCCGAGGGGACTCTTGGCGGACCACTATCATTACCCTTACCTCTGTGGCGGTTGGATCTTCACTGGAAGCAGCTTGGTCTCTGTTTCCTAAGTCAGCGATCAACTACAGCTAGCGGTACCCGCTGCGCGGGTCCCCCGTCGCGAGGGAGGTTTCAATAAGCATTTTTTTGATCCTTTGTGCGTGGAGCGATCCGAAGCTCCTTGACTCTGCAGGGCTGCGAGCAGGCGGGGAGGCGCAGGACTACCTGTCCCAGGAGCGCCCGCCCGCCCTAACTCATACCACCTGGCCAGCTCTCCCTGCAGGCTCCTCCCCCTTCTGTCCGACTGAAAAGCGAGCTGAACCAGACTTCTGGTGGGACTCTTGGCGGACCACTATCATTACCCTTACCTCTGTGGCGGTTGGATCTTCACTGGAAGCAGCTTGGTCTCTGTTTCCTAAGTCAGCGATCAACTACAGCTAGCGGTATCCGCTGCGCGGGTCCCGCGTCGCGAGGGAGGTTTCAATAAGCATTTTTTTGATCCTTTGTGCGTGGAGCGATCCGAAGCTCCTTGACTCTGCAGGGCTGCGAGCAGGTGGGGAGGCGCAGGACTACCTGTCCCAGGAGCGCCCGCACGCCCTAACTCATACCACCTGGCCAGCTCTCCCTGCAGGCTCCTCCCCCTTCTGGCCGACTGAAAAGCGAGCTGAACCGGACTTCTGGTGGGACTCTTGGCGGACCACTATCATTACCCTTACCTCTAAGGCGGTTGGATCTTCACTGGAAGCAGCTTGGTCTCTGTTTCCTAAGTCAGCGATCAACTACAGCTAGCGGTACCCGCTGCGCGGGTCCCGCGTCGCGAGGGAGGTTTCAATAAGCCTTTTTTTGATCCTTTGTGCGTGGAGCGATCCGAAGCTCCTTGACTCTGCAGGGCTGCGAGCAGGCGGGGAGGCGCAGGACTACCTGTTCCAGGAGCGCCCGCCCGCCCTAACTCATACCACCTGGCCAGCTCTCCCTGCAGGCTCCTCCCCCTTTACTTTTGTAACCTATAAACAATCAGGATAGACCCGCTGCGTAGTAGCGAACGGGAGAAGCCCGGGACAAGGGCGGGACCGTCTGTGGACGTCCGGGGCCGGTAGAGGTCGGGTCGGGCTACCCCCCTAACATTATTCTCCCATCTTCCCTATATTACTTGGTATCCACTTGTTGGTGTTTTTCTAGTGTATTACCAGGTCATTGTCATTGTAGTTGCCACACTGTTGGTAGAACTCATTTTTATGATTGTGGGTTGCTGAATTGATTGTCTGTTTGTACATTTTGGTTAGTGTCAGATTTGTGAGTGCACGGCTCCAAAATGACCTTACGATCAGGTAAAGAAAGGCAAGTCCAGGTTTCCACCTCCAATGGTACCTTTACAGGTACGATCGATCAGTTTTTTAAACGCACCACCAGTATATTGGAGAAGGAAATAGCTCTTGCCGAAAAACGTTTATCTCTTGACCTAATTACAGGCAAGCGATCCTCACTTGGTAAAATTAATGAGGCTGTCTCTCCTGTCCCACTTTCCCTACTGAATGAAGATAGCTCCGATGTTAATGGGGATTTAGTGGTAGTAACTGCATCCACAAGTCAAACTCTGGATTTAGAGGAGGTTAGTAAAGATAGTGTACCTGTCACGGCCCACGATAACATGGTGGACGGCGGGACTATTTACCATGACTTGTCTGGTGAGGTTACAGGTCTTTCTGACTCCCCCAATCTTACCTTAAGTACTGAGCGAGCAAATTCATCTATCCTCTCCCAACGCCCGCCAACCCACAATCCTGGTAAACGCAAAAGGGTAGATTCGCACGATTTAGGGGAACACATTGAGGGTTCAAGAACTACCTTTATATCCCCCACACAGATACCCACTTCCATAGCAGTGGTTCAACCCGAGGAACATAATACCACAGTCAACATCGTAGAAGGAATACTTCTGGCTAAAATAGAGTTATTGATTAAATCTTTACTCTTACCGTTATTCGAACGGACCAGATTACTAAACACAAAGATGGACTCTTTAGATACACTGGTAAAAGAAAATATAGTGGCAACTAATAGAATTCACGCCACTTTAGCCCCAAAGGGCATAGCCCCAACAGCCCTGACTCTTTCGAAGAATAACATTGTGAATAATAAGGATGGGGGTAATAGATTGAAAACGGGACCACCTACCATAAAAGTTCCGCAGCAAAAACCCGTTCCTGTCAAAGAAAAAACATATAACTGAGAGTATTCCCCAGCAAAAGGTCATGGTAGTCTCTACACCACATCCCCCTGCTAGGAAACATCCTATCCCTACCAGTCATCATGACCAAAGTACACGGCCCAGGATTAAATCTGTACCAAGAAAACAATGTGTGAACCTCCCCCCTGAGTCACTACCTTATACCATCATTTTAACTGGCGTGGCTCCCCTTGGGGATGGTAAGAGAGAAACACACAAAGATCTTTACAACAAGGTAACATTTTGGTTAAACAAAAATCGCCCACTTCCTCCAAACTCGAATATAGAGATCCTTAACGTTAGGAGGGTGGACTGGGTAGGTTACAGTAAAAAAGATCTTGAGGGGGATTGTGTGGTAATCAGCTTTAGAGAGCCATGGGTTGCTGAATACATTAGTAGGGAACCAAGATATGGTAGACTTGGGGATGTACAGACTATCTCTGCATTATTTTTATCCCGCACTAAACTCTAATAGAGCCCAAACACCGTACCATTATTTTAGAAGGGATAGACCTAGAGATAGATTTCATTTTGAAACACCTATCTACCCATTGTTTCAGCCCCACCTCTCGAACCGGTTTGCCCCCTTATCAGGTCTGGATGGTGTGGACTGACTTAATAATGACCCTTCGGTTTCTGGGCTGACTGGAGTCACAGTGAATTGTTCTCCCACCAATTTTATATCTATAATGGACAGGATCGTGCCAGAGTATAGAAAAAGCGCCCAGGGAAGGATAGGTAGGGGTGAAACCTCAAGCCACACTCCTAGACCTCTGACCTTTGGGGGGAATGTGGATCCAGTTGATATTCTGCCAAAGATACCTACACATACCCTTAAGATCTTATACTGGAACATTGCGGGGTTGAAGGGGAAATTGATAGAGGCTGATTGGGGGTCTTTTGTGGATCTACACGATGTAATTATACTACAGGAAAGTTGGTCAATTGATGCCATTTATCGGGTTGGTTACCTCAATTATTATAAACCAGCCTGTAAAGGTTTAAAAGGTCGCCCTTCTGGACGCCTTGTTATTTGGATCAGACAATCCTTAGGCTTTAAAATCGTAGACCTTCCCACACCTAGTATTGATATATTAGCTCTGAAATTTACCAGTAAAAATAACCAAGACCTCATCCTGATTAATATATACGCAAGAGGGCGACCTGGTGGGAAGTCTATGAGAACGGCAGATGATTTAGATTCCCTTCTGAATATCATTGACAGAGATAAATGCGTAATGGTGGAGGGGACTTCAATTGTTCTTTTGAACCGATTCCCAATTTGGAAAATGGGGGATATGGGGAAGTTGATCAAATTTGGAAGATTCCCCATTTAACTATTCCACCTGTCAAAAAAGTAACAGAGGCTGTTATGCAGTGGCTAGGTCTTTGCCTCGAATGGGATCTACGAGCAGCGAATGGGAGGACAAAATCTGACCAGATGGGAAATGCTACATTTGACAACTCCCATTATTCAAGCCGTATTGATTACTTCTTAATTAGGATGGAGTTCTGGAACTTACTAGAGGATATGGAAATAGTCACAAGGTCTGAAAGTGATCATAATCCTCTAGTAATAAACCTATCAATAAATGGTGTTCCACAGACAGATAGTGTAACCAATTTTGTTACTGCTGAGGCTGTTCTTACGAACAATTGCAGAAGGGTACGTTGGGCTAGGTTTCTGGATAATCCCAACATTATAGATAAGGTATCAAAAGAGGTATTAGCAGCTACGAATCTGATGGCGCCCATATTAAACGAAGGTAAGTCACTGGAACAAATTGGGGTGATTCATGAGTCCCTTTTTAACAAAATTAAAACTTTTTTTATTGAACCAGTAAAAAGAAGGGAAAATGGCCCGGTTCAAACAGGAGCGAAATGGTATAATAAGACTTGCCGCCTTGCCCATAGCTCCCTGATAGCTGCTATTAAATCTAAATCAGCTATTGATATCAAACAAGAAAGGGTTAATTATAAGAAGGTGCTTAAGCAGGCAAAAATAAACTGGGATGAACAACGTTGGTTAGACTTATATAAGGCTAGTACTTCCACTAACCAACAAAAATTCTGGGAGGTCGTGAAATGGGGAGGGACTGGGGACCAGCAAGTACCTGTCAATTACGTCCCTGCCGAGAAATGGGTCAAGGATTTCTCGGCACAGTTTAGTAACACAGAACGGATCTCCCTTAACACTAGGGAAGATACCAGTGTTCCGACTGTGGTACCCTCACATGATCAGATTGTCTTCACAGAAATGGAAGCTATTAAAGCTCTAAATCTAGTGCAGAATGGAAAAGCTCCTGGAATGGACTGTGTCCCTGCGGACCTTTTTAAGTATGTTCAAGTACACTGGGTCCCTTATATAACCATCTTAGCGAATGCCATAGCTAGAGGGGTCAGAATACCAGATTCGTGGAAAGGGGCGGAGATCCTACCTGTGTATAAAAAAGGGGATAGGACTGATGCAGGAAACTATCGACCCATCAGCCTTATCGCACAAGTTACTACTTGTGTAACGATATATCTGTAAGAGACATTAGTTAGTGATAGATTCCTTACCTTAGAATATCCCCAGGCGTCAGACTGGATCCGGAAATTTTTGCGTAGCAATACCCCTGCGCGCTGTTAGGCGTCGTCTGCGGCTCCGCGTCCGTCGTCGGCGTCGTGAGCGCCGGGATGACGTCATCGGAGTATATAGACGGCGCCCATGCGCGCTGACGTCAGTTCTGATAACACAGCTTTTCCGCGCCAGATACGCAGAGCCATGATAGAACTAACACTGGTGCCATGAAACTAGGGCCCTGAAAGGGGATGACCTTAACCCTAAATATCGGTTCGCAGAACGGGGAGGATGGGAGGGCGGTAAGGAATCTATCACTAACTAATGTCTCTTACAGATATATCGTTACACAAGTAGTAACTTGTGCATCTGAAAGAGACACGTTAGTGATAGATTCCTTACCTTAGAATAGATACCCCAGCAATACCAACCCCGCGGTGGTGGGTCTGCGAACCAATATCACACCAGAAAGTCCTGGAGGACGGAACGGCCAAAGAAGCCATCCCTCCGGACTTGACTGTCCAGGCAGTAGTGTCTTGCGAACGTGTGCAGCGAGGCCCACGTGGCTGCCTGACAGATGTCCTGCAGGGGGACACCGCGGCCCAGGGCAGTTGTCGTTGCCGTGGCCCGAGTGGAGTGAGCCCGCAATCCAGCCGGGGGCTCCTTCCTCGCCATGGAGTAGCATGCTTGGATGCACAAGATGATCCACCTGGAGATGGTCCTCTTGTGTACAGCCTTTCCCTTCTTCGCGCCCACGTAACCAACGAAGAGTTGGTCATCCACCCGGAATTGGCGAGTGCGGTCCAAGTAGTAGGAGAGCGCACGTTTTGGATCCAGACGGTGGAGCCTCTCCTCCTCTTTCGAGGGATGCGGAGGCGGAAAGAAGGTGGGCAAGGTGATGGACTGCCCGATGTGGAAGGCCGTGACAACCTTGGGCAGAAAGGAAGGTCGTGTACGCAACACCACCTTATCAGGGTGAACAGACAGGAAAGGCGGAGAAGAAGAAAGAGCCTGGAGCTCACTCACTCTCCTGGCAGAGGTGATGGCAACCAGGAAGGCCGTCTTCAGCGTAAGGAGGCGAAGAGGACAGTTATGAAGTGGCTCAAAGGGAGCACACATCAGATAGGTGAGAACAAGGTTCAAGTCCCACTGGGGCATCACGAAGGGAACAGGAGGGAACATGTGTGTGATGCCCTTCAGAAATCTACTCACTATAGGGGACTTGAACAAAGAAGGCTGATCAGGTAGCCTCAAGAAGGCTGAAAGAGCAGAGAGATACCCTTTAAGAGTGCCCAGAGCAGAGCCCTGCTGGGCAAGGGAAAGAAGAAAGAGCAGCACTTCCGAAAGGGGTGCAGAGAGGGGATCCACAGCCTTTGCTGCGCACCATGCCACAAATCTATTCCACCGGCAGGCGTATACCGACTTAGTGGAGGGACGCCTGGCTGCCAGAATGATGTCACAGACTTCGGGAGGCAAGTCAAATGGCCTCAACTGCCGCCGCTCAATCTCCAAGCTTGTAGGTGGAGACTGGACAGGTTCGGGTGCAGGACCGTCCCCTGCTGCTGCGACAGAAGGTCCTCCCGAAGAGGCAGACGAATCGGGGGATCGACTGACATGCTGAGTAGCTCGGGATACCAGTATCTTCGAGCCCAGTCCGGAGCCACAAGGATAACCTGGGCCCGGTCGCGCTTGATCTTCTTCAGCACTCTGGGCAGAAGTGGTATAGGCGGAAAGGCGTACAACAGGCCGCAGCTCCACTCGCGACGAAAAGCGTCTCCGAGCGAGTGCCGCCTTGGAAACTCCAACGCGCAGAACTGCTGACATTGCGCGTTCTCTTCTGTGGCGAATAGATCTAACCAAGGCTCTCCCCACTGTCGAAAGAGACCTTGCGCCACGTCCGAGTTCAGACGCCATTCGTGATCCATCATGCACCGGCGGCTGAGTTCGTCCGCCCTGGCATTCAGAGAACCTGCCAGGTGTTGAACCACCAGAGTCACGCCCTGATGTTCCAGCCACTGCCAGAGGCGCAGAGCCTCCTGGCAAAGGGTCCACGACCCCACACCGCCCTGTTTGTTGCAGTACCACATGGCGGTGGTGTTGTCGGTGAACACTTGCACCACGCTCCCCCTGACAGAGGGGAGGAATGCCTTCAGTGCAAGACGAATCGCCCGCAGCTCCAGAAGGTTGATGTGGAGCCGGGACTCCGCCGGAGACCAGAGGCCTCTGATCTCCGCCTCTCCCATGTGGCCTCCCCAGCCCTGGAGGGACGCGTCCGTCACAACTACGTGCTCCGGCTGGGGTAGAGAGAGGGGTCTGCCACTGACCCAGTCGCGGTCCGTGAGCCACCACTGCAGTTGTCTCGCAGTGCCCTCCGAGATCAGGACATGATCGGACAGGTTGCCCTGATGCTGGGCCCACTGAAACTTCAGGTCCCACTGCAGAGCCCGCATCCGCCACCTGGCGTGACGCACCAGAAGGATGCAGGAGGCCATCAGTCCCAGAAGCCGCAGCGTCAACCTGACCGAGACCCGGGATAACGGCCCGAAGACAGGAATCAGAGCCTGAATATCCCGAACCCGCTGCTCGGGTGGGTAAACCCGAAACTGCGCCGAGTCGAGAACCGCTCCGATGAAAAGGAGCTTCTGAGAGGGACACAGGTGTGACTTCGGCACATTGATGGAGAACCCCAGCAAGTGCAGGAGGTCGGCCGTAGTCTGGAGGTGGCTGACGACTGTCTGGGGCGAGCCCGCCTTCAACAACCAGTCGTCGAGGTAGGGGAAGACTGACACCCCTTGCCTGCGCAGATGGGCTGCGACCACCGCCATCACCTTCGTGAACACCCGTGGGGCGCTGGTAAGGCCGAAGGGGAGCACGGTAAACTGAAAGTGCTCGTGGCCTACCGTGAACCGCAGGTAACGCCGGTGGGCCGGCAGGACGGGGATGTGGAAATAGGCGTCCTGCAAGTCCAACGCTACCATCCAGTCTCCTGGGTCCAGGGCAGCCAGGACCTGAGCCAAAGTGAGCATCTTGAACTTCTCCGTACGGAGGAAGCCGTTCACGTTCCGCAGATCCAAGATAGGGCGTAGGCCCCCTTTGCCCTTCTTGGGTACCAGAAAGTAGTGGGAGTAACAGCCACGTCCTACTTCTGGCCCAGGAACGCGCTCGATGGCCCTCTTGGCCAAGAGGGCCGAAACTTCCCCTTGCAGAAGTCGCAAGTGATCCCCCGACACACGGTGGCATTGAGGTGGCATGGATGGAGGGGAAGACTCGAAGGGGAGGGAGAAACCCCTTCGGACAATCTGCAGCACCCACCTGTCCGAAGTGACTGTATGCCAGTGGGAGAGGTGATGGCGAACCCTGCCTCCCACAGGCGTCACATGGGCCTGAAAACTCGGACTAGGAAGGTTTTGAGGCGGGGGCTGCTGAGGGAGGTGTGGACTGGCCTCGCCGCTGGCCCCGACCACCGCCACGGCGGTTCCCACGGCCGCCACCGCGTTGCTGAACATTCTGCGGCGCGTGGCTGACGGTCCGTGGTGGGGCGCCCCTTCCGTGGCCACGAAAGGAGCGAAAAGCACCCGATTGCTGGCGTGGGGCCGCAAGGCCCAAGGACTTGGCCGTGGCCCTGGAGTCCTTAAAACGTTCCAGCGCATGGTCTGCCTTGTCGCCGAAGAGGCGACGGCCATCAAACGGCATGTCCAGGAGAGTGGCCTGGACATCGGCCGAGAAATTGGCGGACCTCAACCAGGCGTGGCGTCGAACCGCCACCGTCGTTGCCATCGCCCTGCCCAGTGAGTCCGTGGTATCCAGCCCACACCGGATGGAAAATCGTGCCGCATCTCGGCCGTCCGCAAGGGTTTGGCTGAGTTTAGCCCTGACCTCCTCAGAGCATTGTGGCAGCACCTCCGCAACCGTGTCCCACAGAGTGTGGGTGTAGCGGCCCAAGAGACAGTTGGTGTTGACTGACCGGAGCCCTAGGCTCACAGACGAGAAGACCTTCTTCCCGAACTGCTCATATCTCTTGGATTCCCGATCGGGCGGGGCCGTCGGGAATGCGGTCTGGGAAGTGGAGGCCTGGATGACCAGGCTCTCGGGGGTGGGGTGGGTGGACAAAAAGCAAGGGTCGCCCGGTGCCGGGCGGTAGCGTCTGGCCACGTTCCTATCCACAGGGGGACCTGTGGCGGGCTTGGACCAAGTGCCCAGCAGAACGTCACACAAGGCCTCATTGAACGGCAGAAGGGGCTCCGCGGAGCCGGACTGCTGTTTGAGCACCTCAGTGAGGAGATTAGTCCTCACGGCCGCGACGGGGAGCTCAAGGTTTAGGGCCTTAGCTGCCTTCGTCAACACTACGCTGTAAGCAGAACCCGCCTCCGAAGCCACAGTCGGGGGCGATGTAAATCCAGTGTCTGGCGAGGTGTCAATACCACTGGCCTCCCCAAGCTCATATGTCCAGTCCTGATGTGACTGGCAATCACGTGCCAGAGGGTCCTCGGACCCCTCCCATTGCTCCTCGTCACCCAGCTCCTGGAGACCAGGATGAACAGCCAGGGCCTCCTCGTGGAGATAGAATTCTCCGACGGCCGACGGAATCGGCGCCCAGCGGCGCCCCTCCGACGCCTGAGGCGGACCGTAGGAAGCATTGGGGTCGGCAACCACTACGGCTGCCGGGGACGACACCTGAGGGGACGGCGCCGGTGAGGTCGTAAGGTCGACCGGCGAGGTCCCGGATCCGGAGCCGGATCCAGCGAGGTCGCGCGGCGCCGGGACCGAAGTCGCCAGCGGCGCCGGGCCCGAAGCACCCGACGTCGTCGGGGCCGAAGCGCCCGACCCGGAAGGACCTCCAGACGGAGCCGATCGGCCCGAAGGCGCCACGGGAACCGACTGAGGAGGGAGGGCCCTCATGGCCATGAGGTACCTCTCGACCTCCTCCTGCGACGCGCCGTGCCCAGGGACCCGAAGGTGTGGGGCAGGCGGCGACGCTTGCGACTCCCGCGGAGCCGCGTGGGCGGTGTCGCCCGAACCCCCGGCCGCATCGAGCGAGCGTCGGGGCGGGTCGGAGGACCGATGGTGGCGCTCCGACCTCTCATGCCTCTTACCTGAGGACTTGGATCCAGACGATCGGTGACCACTCCCGGAGCGTCGATGACTCCGACCTCGCGACCTGTCCCTCGACCTCCCGTGGGACCGGGACCGGGACCTGGAGCGGCGCGGGGCCGACTGCCTCAGCTCGAGACGCTTGCGGGACCGCTCCCGCCTAGCCTTCGACGTCAGGGCCCGGCAGTCGTCACAGGTTCGATCGTCGTGGTCGAGGCCTAAGCACTTCAGGCACCGGCGATGGGGGTCCGTGACCGACATGAGTCGGCCGCACTTCGAGCAAGGCTTGAACCCGGGCATCCCTGGCACCGATAGTCGAGAATCGACTAAGTAGAGGATCAAAAAGATCAAAAAGTTTTCAGTCAAAAAGTGACTGGGGGTAGAGCTTCTTCCGGATCTGCGCTAGCTGGCGCGGAAAAAAGAAGAACTGACGTCAGCGCGCATGGGCGCCGTCTATATACTCCGATGACGTCATCCCGGCGCTCACGACGCCGACGACGGACGCGGAGCCGCAGACGACGCCTAACAGCGCGCAGGGGTATTGCTACGCAAAAATTTCCGGATCCAGTCTGACGCCTGGGGATATTCTAAGGTAAGGAATCTATCACTAACGTGTCTCTTTCAGATGACGCCCTACAAAAGGTAATCGCCAGAATGCTGCTAGGCAGAATCCAGCACTGGATGACAGAAGTCGACATCCTGTCCCCATTGCAGGCTGGCTTCAGGGCTAATATCAGCACAGTTGACCAAATACTTAGATTCGTTATGATCTATTGGAAGACTGTGTTCTTAAGAAGAGGCACTATATTTGCAGCGTTTGTGGATCTCAAATCTGCGTTTGATTTGGTCCCCAGAGGAAAGATGTGGGCAGCTTTAAGGAGAATGGGTGTTCCTACTGCCCTTCTAGAACTTACAATCAGGATGCACGAGGAAAATTTCGCCAGAGTTAGGTGGGGTTGTCAGGGTCAGGTAACGGATTCCTTCCCTGTGACCCGTGGAGTGAGACAGGGCTGTGTCCTGGCCCCTACCCTATTCATACTTTTTATCAACCAGGTGGTCAAGTTCCTCTCAGCTACCCCGACAGATGCACCAACACTGGGTGGGACCAAATTTCCCCTTTTAATCTTCGCTGACGACACCCTGATTCTAGCTAAAACTCAGATGGGTCTTCAAGTGGCTATTAATACATTTGTGGACTTTTGCAATGAAAATGACCTCGAAATTAATGTCTCTAAAACTAAGTTCATGGTCCTGACAAAGAACAAACCGCTGAAGGGTCATGTAACGATGAATGGGTCTAGCCTAGAACAGGTTGAGGTTATGACATACTTAGGTGTTGCAATAGATTATAGGTTACGCTGGAAAGAACAAATAGCGGCACTTAGTCTAAAATTTGCTCGTTTATCTGGTTGCTTAGTGAAAGAGCAACGTTGTTCCTTGACCAAAAGAGTTTTGCCTGCACTTAAAATTTATAGCGCCAAAATTAGTACTGCCATACTTTACGGGGCTGACATATGGGGGAGTGTGGATTTGGCTGTTCTGGATAGGATCCAGAATAAATTATTTCGTAACTTAGTCAGTCTCCCTCCTTCAACGCCAGCATTACCACTCATGCTGGATATGGGCTTTTATTCCATTAAACATCAAGCCCAATATAGGATGGTGGCGTTATGGAGACGTATATGGTCTACCCCGGAACTTGCCATGTTTGCCCAAGAGATACAGGATGTAAGAGCACAACAAGGGGCAGGGGATATACCCTGGTTTAAATCTATCAAGAACACTCTTACTAGAATGGGTCTTTATTCGCTCTGGTCTGAGCCGGGTACTCACATCTTCCTGTCAAAGAAAGATTTTAAACTTCTCTTCTGGTCCATGGTTAAAGAAGAATATGTTGTGCTCTCTGAGAAACCTAACCTGACAGGCTTGTTTCTGATTCACAAAGTAGTTCCATATACAGAGACCTATTGGGACATTATCCTAAAAAGTTTAGATAGGAAACTTTATCATCAATTTCGTATAGGTACTTTGCCACTAAGGGATTTTACTAGTGGATGGCAGAACCCAGAGTCCACATCTTGTCCCTGTTGTTTTGGAAGCAAAGAATCCATAGGTCATTTTCTATTTGTATGTTCTGCTTATCACGAACCACGCCATAAGTGGCTAAAGCCAATATGTAAAAGATTAAACACCCGGGCGAGTAGGGAAGCACTGATCATCCTGAGATACAACACAGCCGAATGGCTATCCATAGGGCTGGCAAAATTCCTCGGGTGGGCCTGGCTAATTAGAACAAGGTATGTTCGTAGTATTTCAAGCTGAAAAATTAAAATAGCCTGCCATAACCTATCTATCTTACCTGGGCAGTACTAATGTAATGTTTTTTTATATACTTGTTTTAATCTTTTCATGGACGTCTTTTTACGTATATTTAATTGAGTTTTTTTAAACAAATTCTTTGTCTGTTTAAAATTTGTATATTCTCGTTGTATGTCTTGTATTATTATGCTTGTCTTTTATGAAGAAAATTCGAAATAAAGACGTTAAAAACTGAAACTGGAACCCGAGGGTTTAAGACAGAAACTACGATTTCAGGGTGATTTCGTCACTCGATCATGACGCAAATGCTTAGGTACAGTATCTCAATCATTACCGGTCCGCCGCTACCAAAATCGTCATGATATGATTGTAGGAAGGTAAATCCTGACTATGGTTGCCCTCAACTTTTTGCCCTGTGTTTTAGCTGGTTTTTGACATAGTCGACCTGGGACCCTGCCAATCAGGACCCCAGGCCTACTGCTCTCTCTGTAAAATGGATTCCATGTACCTTAGGTACATTTCCAATTGGGACTGGGCCACCTTATCAGACCCTGTAACTCAGGGCATAGGTGTACCCAGGGCCTACCAGGGGCTGAAGCATGTATTATGCCACCCCTGGATGGCCAACTAAATCTGACACAGCTGGCTGCACGACAGCTGGGGCAAGGTGGTGTACTCACCCTTTGCTTTAGATATAGTATACCTATATCTAACCCTCAAAATGGACACACAGATTCCTATCAGTCACTCCTATGGCAGGCCTTGACAATCCTGAAGGCAGAGTGCTTGGAATCGTGTGAGATGGTGCTCTGGCATGAGCTGAGCCCGTTTGCAGCTTGCGGAACCAAGTCCTAATAACTGTTTCATGATAACGCATACCATATACTCTTAAGTGCATTATAATCCTCGCGGTTAAATGCTATCTATGGTATTGCTTTATCAAAACATGTCGAGTAAGGTGTCATACGAATTGGAATACTAACCCCTCGCCAATTCTGGCGACGGGGTTAGCATTCCACCCTTCTAGAGGGACACGACATGTATGTAACTGTGAACCCCGGTTAAAGTTAACTGAAGCCTCAGCTCCACAAAATGGATGCTGCCACCACAGACACGAGTCTGACCTCCTGCTGCTGGGAGTCCTTACACCAAGGAGAGCTTGGACAAAGGGTTTCCTGTCAGGGGCGGTGCTAGCACCATCCCAGACAGGGTTTTGTGTATCCTGGGTAGGCAGGGCTTTACAGGAAGGTGACTGTAGAGTGGCACCCCGGTGCTCACTACGCATCTGCCGGCTAGAACCAGTTCCAGGGGCGCACCAGCCCCTGGCCTGGGGAAAGTCCGGCATGGGAGAGGGGTGTAACCACCCCCCTCCTGGTCCCACCCATAGGCAGGACCTAGTCACCGGGTCAGCCCTTTTTCCTAGTATAAAGTTAGGAGCGGGCCCCCCTTCCAAATTAGATCATCTTTGGAATCAAGACACGACTTTCTACGAAAGGACTTCAAGATTTCTTCTTCAAGATTCTCCCTTGTGACTAAGGAGTAGTCACCCTGCATCCGCAGGCACCATCTTAAGAACACTGCGGTCTGCTGCAAGTCTTTCCTCCGGAATCCGACTGCCCAGCTCGACGAGAACCGGCTTCCCTGGCACCTCTGACCTCTACCCACCTCTACAGCTAAGCTGAGATCCGTGGGTGCGACGAGACCTCGAGGGACCGGCCATCTTCAAGACTGCACGACTTCTTTCCAGCACGACCGCTGAGGGATCCTCTGGTGAGTGCTTTGGGGTCCGAGAAGCCCCAACCCCGAGCAGCTCCAGCACCGAAGTTCAGCCTCCCAGCATCTCCACGATCTGCTTGGGGCCCTTCTGCTTTTTGCTGCTCACCGCGTTGTTTGGCTACTAGCCCGCTGGCTTGTGGCCTTCCTAACGACGCCCGACGACATCACCACTGCTGGTCTGGTTGCTCCAGACTGGCCTTTGCTCCCTTCCAAGAGAGGAGCACCCCGGACCCTCCTGGTCCACTCCAGACGCCATTTTGAGTCCACCGCGTGGGCTTGAATTTGCCAAGTCTTGTTGCCCCAATCCTGGGTCCAGCGACGACGACAGCATCATCCATCGTGGGACAGCTCGCACCTCCATCCTGGTCGCCGACAACGCCTCCTGGTCCGTGAGACTGCAGAGCCCAGCGTCGCCCACTCACCTAGTCGAGGTGACTACCATCCGGTGCCCTCCTGGTGCCACCTGACTACTGGCTAGTAGTCACGAACTTGGTCCCCTCTGCTTTCAGGTGTCATCCATCTTCAAGATCCAGGCTTGGATCACTTCGAACATTCTTCACTGGTCGCCTGCCAGCATCTTTTCTTCAGGCTCCTGGTTCGTCTACGAGGATTCCCGACGTCTTTTGAGACATATGCAGCCGCAGCCCCTGGGCTAGGTAACTTCAGCATTTCGGTGCCCCAGCATAGCCTCACTATCCAAGGGTCAGAATCCACTGTCGTTTTCATCCTACCAGGTCGGGTTCGCCCGAGAACACTTTGCTTTTACTAGCCTCCATAGACTTTGTCCCGCATCCCGCGTGAGAGTGCACACTCTGCACCCGAGTCCCCTAGGCCTCCTATTCCTAATCTGAAGGTTCAGTAGTCAAGTCCTAGCGATTCCAAAGCCTATTAGTCCAGTACTTACCTGCTAGTAATTTCGCAGTCCACTTCCATAGTATATGGTTTTCCGTGCCCCTCGGGCATTTGTGTAAATTGTGCTAAACTTAAGTATTTTTGTAAGAGTTTTGTTGTGTGCTTAGTACCCTGTCCTCATAAAGAGTACAGGGCTGTTGTGATTTAAATAAATACACTGTTTATTTTCATAACACTTGTGTGGTGTCCTTTCACTTGGTGTTCAAGGGGTATATATGTGGTAAACAGCTGGCTTAACACGCCCTCTAGAGTCTTAGCCTTAGACTGCTCGTATCCACGCTACTAGGATAGCTGGTCTATAAGGTTGACTTACAACCAATCACCATAAGGGTTGCTGGACTGATACATAGTGATCACTAGAATAGTGAGCACTGCATATCAGGCCACCTTCTCACAATGATGATATTTTTGACACCAGTGTAGAGCTTCGGTACCACACAATAGCAGGGTCCAGAATTTTCAGTACCACAACGCCGACGTGTACTCATGTTGTTTACAAGCCTCAGACCTTTACTATCAATGATATGTAGGCATTTTTGTATAAGGAAAGTGACTGAAATGTGACGGGTATGTGTTGTTTTTTTTTTGTTATATGATGAAATTGATAAATAAATAAAAAAATTAAAAAAAAACTTACAGGTTTTAAGTGCAGTGACGCTTAGATATAGTAAACCTATATCTTAAGTAAGTGGTACATACACCAACTTACACAGGATGCAATGGCAGGCATGTAGGTCCATTTTCAATGGTCTCTCATGGGTGGCATAATACATGCTGCAGCCTATGGGAGACCTCTTGGGTGCCTATGCCCTGGGTACATGGGTACCACATACTAGGGACTGACTAGGGTATCTCAGTATTCAATCTGGGGTATACCTAGGTACATAGCATAACAGTTTATGGAGAAAGCAGATGCACTGGGGTCCTGATTAGTAGGATCCCAGTCAGACAAGTCAAAAACAGCATTACATCGAGCAAAAAGTAGGGGTAACCTAGGATGCAGATCCTACTTTCCTACACACACCCAGACGGTAAGTAGTAGTCCTACCTTTGATTGGCCCTCAAATATGTCCCCCTGATGTTGCAGCCATGTTTTGCAATATGGTCCTTTGCTATAGATTTACTTTTTGTGGGAGATTGGAAAAAGGGAGTGAAGTGACTCTGTTGCTTTTGTTACTGTATGGAGCCATGTCTTGCGAGGGCCAGTAAACCTATTCCTGACTTATTTGCTTGCTACTCATTGTTTTCCCCTGTCCACCTGATGTCATTGCCTCACTCCTTGACTTTTGTTTTCAGGTGGTTGGTGTCAATAGCCCACAAGCAGCTCCCATACTGGGCATGCAGAAGAGCTTGGCAGTGATGGGCCAACAAACGCCTCCGTCCAATGCTGCCTCCACTTAACCATTAGTGGCTGATGCGCCACCTTTGGCGGATGGTGTGGTGTCAGTATCATCAGCACTCACTTTCAGATCAGGGTTGCGGCTCCTCTGCCTTAGATCCTTGATTGCGATCTGGTGCAGTTCACATATTACTAAAGATGGTGATGGGTGCGGTGAGGTAGGTGTCATGGTCAGCAAATCTCAAAGTTTACCTGTGGTTCTGCTGCAATTCTGGGCAGCATTAAAGTACATGAATGTTACCCATCAGACACCATTCTCAGCTTGTCGCAAGGACTCATGGGAACACCAGGAAGCTGTAGTTGGCCATCTAGGTTCACGGTTGAGCTCTGCCTCCATCATGACTATTCCTGAAGCATTTCAGTAATTTGATTACTCACCAAAGAGGCTCTCTCCATTGAATTCTATATCCTTTCAGGTATGTTAGACACCCCAAAAAAGCCTGCAGAGTGCATCCAGACACACCTATGGAGGGTAATGTTGCAATACATAATCTGTTTGGAGATATCTAAGCCTTCTTTCACCAGCTGAAAAACAAATTCTTAACGTGTTCGGGTAGTATAATGACAACTAGTTTCACCAATACCTGTAGTGCATGAACACAGTAACCTATGAGGCACAGTCCATTAGCAATGCATATGGCAGGAATTCGAAAAAACAAACTTTGCATCCCATGCAGTCAAGTTGATGGGTTCACCGTACGGAGGTGCTGTGGAGAAGGTGTTGGGCTTTTGTGTTGTTGATGATGCATGTACCACTAAATTCTTGAGAGAAGACTGGGTACAAATTAACTTTGGAGCAAACAGAGCATGTGCGACTGCAGACATTTTGTAACAGATTTGCTATACTTTGCCAAAAAACAACTGTGCTTTAACCACAAATCATAACAAGCAAGAGTTTACCTGCCAAGCATAGCAAGTGAAGCAAGAGCCACCATCACATGTACCGAAATTGAGATAAAGGCACAAATACTAAAAGGAAGCAGGATTAGCTGCTTAGTTGTAGCAACATCAAAAGAAGAAATCAAGTGGCCAAACTGTACATAAAAAGGATTGGCATCAGAAGAGCCAAACAGAAGTAAATATAGAAAACAGAAAAGTAAATAGGGAAAGCTTTTATAAAGCCTTTTGCCATTCGTGCCAAGCTTCAACTTTGACACTTCAAAAAACACATCTTTCAACAGCAGCTCTATGAGCGTGGCCTGACACTGATGGAGTGAGCGGCTCCATACAGAGATCCAACCGGCCGATCCCCCATCCAGTGCCATCCTTGTGAGAAGGTGGCCTGATATGCAGTGGTCACTATTCTAGTGAACACTATGTATCAGTCCAGCAACCCTTATTGATGATTGGTTGTAAGTCAACCTTATAGACCAGCTATCCTAGTAGCGTGGATACGAGCAGTCTAAGGCTAAAGACTCGAGAGGGCGTGTTAAGCCAGCTGGTATACCACACATATACCCTTGAATACCAAGTGAAAGGACACCACACAAGTGTTATGAAAATAAACAGATATTTATTAAGAATCACAACAGCCCTGTACTCTTTATGAGGACAGGGTACTAAGCACAAACCAAAACTCTTACAAAAATACTTAAGTTAGCACAGTATATACAAATGCCCGAGGGGCACGGAAAACCATATACTCAGAAAGTGGAATGCGAAATTACTAGCAGGTAAGTACAG
Source organism: Lissotriton vulgaris (assembly GCF_964263255.1). Classification (NCBI taxonomy): domain Eukaryota; kingdom Metazoa; phylum Chordata; class Amphibia; order Caudata; family Salamandridae; genus Lissotriton; species Lissotriton vulgaris. The sequence continues at coordinate 841,221,484 of NC_141697.1, forward strand.
TACTAATAGGCTTTGGAATCGCTAGGACTTGACTATAGAATCGTTAGATTACTTCTAGGAGACCCAGGGGACTCGGGTGCAGTGTGTGCACTCTCACGCGAGATGCGGGACAAAGTCTATGGTAGCTAGAAATTGTAAAGTTAGTGTTCTCGGGCGAACCCGACCTGGTAGGAGGAAAACGAAAGTGGATTCTGACCCTTGGATAGTGAGGCTATGCTGGGGCACCGAAATGCCGAAGTTACCTAGCCCAGGGGCTGCAGCTGCATAGGACTCAAAAGACGTCGGGAATCCTCGTTGCCGGACCAGGAGCCTGGAAGAAAGAAGTTGCTGGCAGGCGACCAGTGAAGAAAGTTCGGTGGATCCAAGCCTGGATCGATGGAGGATGACACCTGAAAGCAGAGGGGACCAAGTTCGAGACTACTAGCCAGTAGTCAGTGGGCACCAGGAGGGCACCGGATGGTAGCCACCTCGACAAGGTGAGTGGGTGACGCTGTGACCGCAGATCTCACGGACCAGGAGGCGTTGTCGGCGACCAGGATGGAGGAGCGATCTGTCCCACGATGGATGAAGCTGTCGGCGTCGCTGGACCCAGGATTGGGCAACAAAGCCTTGGCAAATTCAAGCCCACGCGGTGGACCTAAAATGGCGTCTGGAGTGGACCAGGAGGGTCCGGGGTGCCTCTCTTGAAGAAGGAAGCAAGGGCCAGTCTGGAGCAACCAGACCAGCAGCAGTGATGTCGTCGGGCGTCGTGAAGAAGGCCACAAGCCAGCCGGCTAGTAGCCACACAGCGTGGTGAGCACGCAAAAGCAGAAGGGCCCCACGCAGATCGTGGAGATGCTGGAGGGCTGATCTTCGGTGCTGGAGCTGCTCAGGGTTGGGGCTTCTCGGACCCCAAAGCACTCACCAGTGGAAGACTCGGTGGGCTTGTTACAAAGAAGTCGTGCAGTCTTGGCTATCGTCGGTCCCTCGAGGTCTCGTCGCACTCACGGTTCTCAGCTTTGCTGTAGAGGTGAGTAGAGGTCAGAGGTGCCAGGGAAGCCGGGTCTCGTCGAGCTGGGTCGTCGGATTCGTGAAGAAGGACTTGCAGCAGACCGCAGTGTTCTTAGGATGGTGCCCGCTTGATGCAGGGTGACTACTCCTTAGCCACAAGGGAGAATCTTGAAGAAGAAATCTTGATGTCCTTTCGAAGAAAGTCGTGTCTTGATTCCAAAGATGATCTAATTTGAACAGGGGGCCCGCTCCCATCTTTATACTAAAAAAGGGGGCTGACCCGGTGACTAGGTCCTGCCTATGGGTGGGACTAGGAGGGGGGGTGGTTACACCCCTCTGCCATGCCGGACTTCCCCCAGGCCAGGGGCTGGTGTGCCCCTGGAACTGGTTCTGACCGGCCTATGCGTAGTGAGCACCGGGGTGCCACTCAGCAGTCACCTTCCTGAAAAGCCCTGCCTACCCAGGATACACAAAACCATGTCTGGGACGGTGCTAGCACCGCCCCTGACAGGAAACCCTTTGTCCAGGCTCCCCTCGCTGGAAGGACTCCCAGCTACAGGGGGTCAGACTCGTGTCTGTGGTGGCACCATCCATTTTGTGGAGCTGAGGCTTTAGTTAACTTTAACCGGGGTTCACAGTTACATACATGTCGTGTCCCTCTAGAAGGGTGGAATGCTAACCCCGTCGCCAGAATTGGCGAGGGGTTAGTATTCCAATTCGTATGACACCTTACTCGACATGTTTTGATAAAGCAATACCAAAGTTAGCATTTCACCGCGAGGATTATAATGCACTTAAGAGTATATGGTATGCGATATCATGGAACAGCTATTAGGACTTGGTTCCGCAAGCTGCAGACAGGCTCAGCTCATGCCAGAGCACCATCTCACACGATTCCAAGCACTCTGCCTTCAGGATTGTCAAGGCCTGCCATAGGAGTGACTGATAGGAATCTGTGCGTCCATTTTAGGGTTAGGTATAGGTATACTACACCTACAGCAAAGGGTGATTACACGACTTTGCCCCAGCTGTCATGCAGCCAGTTGTGTCAAATTTAGGAGGCCAGCCAGGGGTGGCATAATACATGCTGCAGCCTCTGGCAGCCCTGGGTACACCTATGCCCTGAGTTACAGGGTCTGATAAGGTGGCCCAGTACCAATTGGAAATGTACCTAGGGTACATGGAATCCATTTTACAGAGAGAGCAGTAGGCCTGGGGTCCTGATTGGCAGGGCCCCAGGTCGACTATGTCAAAAACCAGCTAAAACACAGGGCAAAAAAGTTGGGGGCAACCATAGTCAGGAGGTACCTTCCTACAATCCTGTCTTGCTGCGCCCAGCCTGGTGGGTCACAAATGATTTCCCCCTCACACTTGAGAGCTGAATAAGCTGATGCAGGCGGGAGAAGGGCTCTCTCCCTGCTGAATCCGTCTCATTCGGGAGGTGCGTTCTGAGGCAAAGACCCGGATTGAAAGGGCCTACACCACCAGCGCTGCGGATGACAAACAGGTCACTCCAGATGGCACAAAGAGCGGAGCAGCTGAAGCGATCCCCTGACTGCACAATACCGGCTGAGTAGTGGCTGGCCAACCTGCACAGGGCAACTTGGCCTGACAGTGACAGGCCTGTGAAGAGCCTAAGTTGCGCAGAGGATCAACTGCGGAGAGGGGACTTCTTGGCCGCCCCGGCCTGAACACAGCCTGCGGGGGTGAGGACCCGAACGGGTGACGGAACTGGGAGCTCTAGATGCACCGTCCCTGCCTCGGGGTCGAGTCTGTGATGACAGCCAGGGGGCCCTGGACCGACCGGGCCTACCTCGTGGGTAGAGAGCAGCTTACCTCTGACAGCTGATTCGAGGGAGGCGACTGGTGATCCGGCAGGTTCAGCCCACACTTCGGTGGGCAACTGGACAACAACAGGGCTGTGTGGGAAGGCCTGGGAGATAAGGTGAGAGGGCAGCCCCCAGGGACTGGAGCCGCTGGGTCAACGTTTTGAGAGGACAACCAGAAGGCTCCTGGGCTAACACACACACACACTGTAGTGGTACTCTGACTGGGCGGGGGAGGATTCATCTTGTGGGGGCGTATTGAAGTCAGCTAGGGAGGACTGTGCAGTGACGTGCTGGTGCCCCCCTCTCCCTCCTTTTATTCTCTTCTACCTTTGACTACAGGGAGCTGGACTCCCCCGGGTCCCCTGACTGTAAGGCTATGCCCATATACTTCCATGGGGCAAGCCACTGGATTGGAACCAGGGAGAGACTCCTATCTGAGGCTGCTGCCTGTGTCTGGTGGGACTGGGTAGTCTCGATTGTGAAGATCTGGAGAACTACCAACACCTGGATTCACAGTCTACCCCCTCTGTGGCCAACTATCCTGCATTTAGAACAGGGGAGCTGAGGTGTGCCCTGCTGAGGGTGTCGTGATGGAGACCTGGGATGTACTGACTAAGCATTATGCGGGGACAATGTAGGCCTGCCTCTCCCATTTGGGCAAAAAAGACACACAAATATGGGCACGAAGAACCCTCCGTGCTCTTGGGAAGAGCACTGTGAATGAACCTAGCAGATTTCGACCATGACTGTGATGAGCTTAAACTAAATTCAAGAAACGTTTCAAAATTCAAAACATGCGTAAACTTTCTTTTATGTTTGCAGTACAAACTTATAACAGAAAATTTACAATCATTGCAAATCAAAACTATTAATTCAATTCATTTGAACATAATAACATCAATCAGGTGCTACTGCATCAATAAACGTTAATCGTTACTCTTTTACAACCCCAATGCATTTCGGGTGATACCCTTCTTCAGGGGGGATAAAGTGGAAACAAATATTTTCTACAAAAGGCCTCCTGTTGAACACAAAAAGGAAAAATCAAATACATTTCATGTGGTGTGACTTAAATGTTACAGGTATTGCTTAGTTTATCACTCTTCGCAAACACGTAGACCAAAACCTCCTCCGGTGTATTACAAAACTAAAACCAAGCTCAGTGTCAACCAAAAGTGGGCACAAGTGACATGTAATATTGAAGACAATGCCCCCATGATAATATACCAGTATCAAGCTTAGTGAACAGTGATCACCAGATGAATAGCAATGAACCGTGCTATGCGGAAACATGCAATGATATATTATCAGAGGCGTAAAACTGACCTCATTGCTCATCAAACCGAAAAACGTTTCTCGTGCCAACTACGTGAACAGGTGTGACATGATAAATAACGAGCCAAACTGCATTGTATCATGCAATGATATGCAATCAACTGTAAAAAATAAGTCTCAATGCTCACCAAAACGTGGGATATTGTTTCTTATTATGCAAAACTTACTACGAAACTCCGAAATTTGGAGACATGCACCTGGTCAAAGAGACACTAAAATTAATGACAGCATGACGTGTGCGTCTATGAAACACGCTGTGTAAAAATTCTCTTTCATACCTCTGGAGTATGGTCTGAAAAGACAGGTCAAGGCACCGTAGAGTGATCCTTAAATGAAAATAAACACGCATTATAGGGGGTGTTAATGTGAAGTTTTCGTGCATGCAATAGTGGTCACCCGCTGTAGGAGAGTAGGGTCTTCTATCCAATGGTCACCCCAAATTTTTCCTTTTTGCTTCACTGGTTTTCAACTTACTGAGGCTGTAGGCCTGCTAATCAGACCCCCAGCCTGCTGTTCTCTCTCTAAATTAACATATATGTACTAAATGTACATAACCCAATTGGAACTGGACTCCTTGTCAGCCCCTGTACCATGAACAGTAGGTGCTCAGGGCATAGGTGCCACCAAGGCCTACCAGGGGCTGAACCATAGCTTTTGCCACGCCTGGCTGGTTCTTAAATTGACACAACTGGCTGATCACTCAGCTGGGGCAAGTGGGTGTAATCACCCCTTGCTTAGATATAGTATTCCTATATCTAAACCTATATCTGGACACATATAAACCTGTCAGCCACTCCTATGGAAGGCCTTATCAATCCTGGAGGCAGAGTGCGTGGTTTAATGTGAGATGGTGCTCTAGCATGAGCTGAGCCTGTCGGCAGCTGTCGGGAACAACTCCCTGAGCTGATCCGGGATAATGCCATACCATATACTATTAAGTGCATTATAATCCTCACGGTTATATAGCAACTTTGGTTTGGCTTTATCAAAACATGTCGTGTAAGGTGTCATACGATTTTGAATACTATCCCCTCGACAGTCCTGTCGACGGGGATAGCATTCCACCCCTCTAGAGGGAGAAGACATGTTACTTTACTGAAACGGGGTAGATTTTTAAAAGAGCCTCAGATCCACAAAATGGATGCTTCTGCCACAGACACGAGTCTGACCTCCTGCTGCTGACCGAAACTCAGCAGAGGAGGCCTGGACAAAGGCTTTCCTGTCGCAGGGAGGTGTTACACCACCCCAGACAGGAGCTAGTGGATTGTAGCAGGGAGGTTTTGTAGCGTTCTAATCTAGGACCCTGATCGATACTGTGACCTTATGCCCCTATACAGCTATAAATCCATTTATTCCCGATATTGGCATAACCGATCAAATGCAATATTCAGAAACTCGTCTCTGGCCTCACACGAACAGAGCCACATTTCAGAATCGCTTTCTCTGCCACTTCCTTTGCAGCCAATTAGTGCAATGACATAGCAGAAGTTACTATCTAAGATTCCTAGATTAACACTCCGAGTTCTTCAACAAGATAAAAACTCAGCAACCTGGGAAAGCCCCGCTTGCTATGTTTTGATTAGTAATAGAACTCTAATGAGCACTGATAGACGATCACTTCCTAGTGACATCTTTATTGACGTCTTATGTCCAAAAACTTACGTCAAACAAGGCACCTTTCAGGTATAAATATTACCAACGTTGCCTTAAGTAAACGCTAGCTGCCTCAATGCCATCGCTGCTCACGAAGCTGCTGTTATGCTGATGATACCATAGCTGCTATCGCTACTGCTATCGCTGCTAACTAGAGAACGATGGTGTGGTGAACTTAGGAGCTGAACAGCCGTCCCCCTGCAAGAGCCCAGCAGATGCAAGCTGCCCGCGGACGCTGCCCCTCCTCCTCCTCCTCGACGCGCTGAGAGAGACGCTGTCTTTTCTCCTGCAGAGAAATCCAGCTCCGGCGTTTCCAAGCCACTCTTGCAAGTGACTGGGATATCGACCCCCTGAAGGAGATACCAGACCTCCATCATTCTATTCCAGAGGTATGGTGTTGACTAAACCCTTAAGAGAGAATTCTTGAAGCAAACCTTGGCAAAAGCAACTTAACTTAAAGCTACTTACTTACTCCAATCCCAAGTATTAGGCTTAGGTCAGGTACACTGGGGTAGGCGTAGTTAGAAGCACCAGTTGAGCATTTTAGCCTAATGTATATATGAATGTATATATGTTTTATTCATTTTAAACCATTGTATGGCTAAGAAACCATATCAATGCTTTTACAGTATTATTTCGTAATACTTTTCTTACTGTACGTACTTTTTATAATAACAAGTCTTGCAATTGTGGCAATTCATTTCTCTTGTACGAGAAGAAAGACTGTTCAATAAATGTTACCCTTTATTGACAACGCCCGTCTCTCTATTCTCTACATGTTGTGAAAGTAAACTGCACATCCACTGACTGAGTAAAATAACTGTCTATTGTTCACACGACTCTAGAGATTGACTCTTATCTGAGGAGCAAAGTTGTCATGTTGCACGGTTGTTGGAAAACTGAATCCCTTCTTGGCTGTGCCAGGGAAGCTGATCACTTCCTAATCAGTCAAGAAAGTTTCCAGTGACCTCTGAGCTAGTTGGTAACAAACCCAATTAAGTTTAGCATAGTCAGTAGAGGCCTGGAAGATCCGCACTTCTACGTCTATACTACTGTTTATGTTATTCCAATGCACAGGGCCTATTGGGAAAATAGGAACTACACTACAGTTTGAAAGAAACCAGACACTGCCTGGAGAGCACAAGGCTTCCCCTTACATAATCCAGCGCGGCCTGGATCAAAGGAAAAGGGGTGTATCCACCCCCTTCCTGGGTCCCACCCATAGGAGGGCACCTAGCAGGTAATCCAGCCCCCTAGATTGGTATAAGAATGGGAGCAGTGCCAACGCACTCAGATTATCCTGATGAAACATTTGAAACAAAACTCTGGACCTTTCGACATCCTACTCGACGTAGAAGACTGAAGAATCTCCCTTGTGGTCAAGGAGTGACCACCCTGTGCAAACAGGCACCATCCAGCACCTCGACGTCTGCTTTGTTGCAGTTCCCACCGGAACTCGAGCGACAGAGATCGACGAGATCAAGCTTGCCTGCCTTCTACCAGCCCGATCCCCAGTCCCTGCAGAGCGGAGACCCGAGGAGGCGACCGGAAGCGTGGGGCACGCCATCTTGAAAAGACCACGAGACCCCGACCGTGCAGCCCACGAGTGACCCTCGAAGCTGTACACCGGGGTTTGAGAAGCCCCAGCCCTGAGCCACTTTTGCACCGAAGCTCACCCCTCTACACTCACCGAGTGCTGCGTGGGGCCCTTCTGCTTCTTATGGCTCAACTCGTTGGCCCGGTCACTTGCCCGCTGGCTTGTGACCCCTGTGCCGACGAAACTTGAAATCCGACTTGTGATTCTGGTTGCTCCAGACTTGCACCCGCTCCTCTGAAAAGGAGCCCCCGCTCTGACCCTCCTGGTCCGAGTGAGAAGCAATCTTCCAGTCTTGCGTGGATTGCTCTTGCCAAGTGTTGTTTGCTCCGATCTTGAAGCCGACAGCGCCGACGGTGAGAGCCTTCGTGGGACAGCTTGTGACCCGCTCCTGGACGTCGCAGATGCCCTAGAGCCCACGTGGCAGCGGAGAGAAGCTCCTCAACAACCACCTGATTGCGCTCGACATTGCCTGGTTCCGTCCTGGTTCCACCTTGGTCACTGCTGAGTGACCCAGACTCTGTCCCCTCTGCTTTCAGGTACTCTGCAACTCTGATCCACCCTTGGATCACACCGGACACTTCTCCTTCACATCGCCTGCAGCATCTTCAGCTTCAAGCACCAACAACCTGTGTGACGAAACCAGACTCAACTTCGACCCTATGCACCCGCTTCCTGTGGGTGAGGTAACTCAACAACGCTGGTGTTCCCAAACTGGTACACACCTCTAGTGTATGTGTCTTGAATTTCGTCCTTCTACGTTAAGCGGAAGTCTCCTTAAACAGTAACTTTATAACTTTTATGCACCATTGACTTTGCATTGGTGCATGCGTGTGCTTGAAGCGCTGCACCCAAATCCCACGGGCTTTTCCCGACTTCAGCATTGCTTGTCCGGACTGCTCCCAGCGATTCGCTAGGACCTAGGCCTAACCACTGTTTGATTGGTATCTCTTATACCACTTTCTTAATATATGGTTTGAGTGGCCACCCGCCCTCATCCATAATTGTGCAACTTTTATATGTTTAACTGTGCTTTTGTTTTAACGCTTGTGCCCCTTTGCTCATAAAGAGTACTGGGGATTATTTTAGTAATAAATACATATATTTTTATAATATATACTTATGTGGTGTCCTTTCATTTGGTATTGAAGTATTGTGATTGGTAAAACAGCTCGCTTAACACGCCCTCTTGAGTTTAGCCTTTAAGGCTGCTTAGTCCATGCTACCACTAGGATAGCTTGTCTAATAAGGTTGACTTACAACCAGACACCATAAGGGATTGTTTGGACTGATACAAGGTGGTTTCAGAATTGGAAACATCACATATCAGGCCAACTTCTCACATTGGTGTGCAGCGGTGCGGATTTGAGCTTGCTGTTTTTACCATTGCAATCTTTTTATCAAATTGAAAGATCACATCAAGTACCTTAGGTACATATAAACAAAAGCTTAGTATATTTAAGTTCTACTGAACTTAGTAGTTGTAGATTAAAGGGATTAACACACCCTGCCTACAACTCACTAGCAAGGTACAGTAGGAAAACACTTAGTGTAGGTAAGTGCACCACCTGCACCTCACTAGCAGTCATGTCTGGCACAGGAGGAGCTTCAGGCTCTGCCCTTGTGACAGTTGACCCTACCAAGGCAACTTCCAGTTATGACAAACTTAGCCATAAAGACTTGGGTGCCTTATGCATTGCAAGAGGGCTAAAAAGGGGTCACAACCCCACCATTCCTTCCCTGATAGCTGTCCTGGAAAAGGATGACTTAGATAAGGCGAGTTCAGCTCCCTTAGACACAGGAGATGAAGTGAACACCCCTGAGAATGAGAACACTCCAGAGGAGGAGGTAGAAGAAGAGGAGGAGGATGGCTCAGAAGTAGATGAGCCTGATCAGGATCAGAGGGGTAACCAGGTTATAGTTGGCAGGCTTAACCAGACCAACTTAGACCTACATGAAAATCCAGAGGGCCAGCACCTCCCCAGATCCTATAACTTAATTCCCACAGGCAACAGAAGGGTGAGATCTCCATCAGGGGACTCTCATATTTCTAGTGTCTCAAAGGAATCTCAAAGGGGAATGACTTCCCCCCAGAGGAAAAAGCATAGGGCCAGGATGAGGGTTGTCCAACTCCAGATAGAGAGGGATGGCTCAAGCTAAACTTGCTTTAGCAAGAGAACAGAAGTTGTGTGGCTTAGATGCCACCGGTGGCAGCAATATTCCTAGAGAGAAAGACAGGGGCTATGACAATAGAAACCGGACAAAAATTGTGCCCCCCTACAAGGAAGGGGATGACATCCACAAATGGATGACGGCTCTTGAAAGAGCCTGCATGGTACAGCAGGTTCCTCAGGATCAGTGGGCTGCAATTTTATGGTACCCCTTTTCTGAGAAAGGGAGAGATAGGCTCCTCACAGTTAGACCTGAGGATGCCAAAAACGACTCTGTCCTGAAGAGTGCTCTTATTGAAGGGTTTGGCCTAACCACTGAGCAATACAGGTTGTTGTTCAGAGACACCAAAAAAGCACAGACTCAGGACTGGACTGATTTTGTTGATTGTGCCACTAAGGCTCTGGAGGGTTGGCTGCAGGGAAGTAAAGTCTCAGACTATACAGGATTGTACAATCTTATAATGAGAGAGCAGATCCTTAATAACTGTCAGAACCAGCTGTTGCATCAATACCTTATTGACTCTGATCTGACCTCTCCCCAAGAATTGAGAAAGAAGGCAGACAAATGGGTCAGAACAAGGATTATGCAGAAACCCCAGAACCATGGTGGTGACCAGAAGAAAACAGACCAGAAGGGTGGGGATAAGAAAGATAAAGAAAAAGACCTGAAGTCTTCTTCAGGCCCACAAAATTCTAATAAGGAGGGTGGTTCCCAAAATGGTAACAAAAAGAAGAAGAATGATGGCCCAAAGAAACCTTGGTGTAATACCTGCAAATCAGTTTCACACTGGGGCAGTGAATGCACCAAGAAAAATCCAGTTCCTACCACTGCAGCTCCTAAAGCACCTGCACCCCCTAGTACAGTCAGCAGTGGTAGTGCACAACCTAAGGGGATAGTAGGGTTAACCCTGGGTACTGAGATGGAATCTGGCCTAGTCAGAGTCCCTACTCAGGCAGTTCTGATTTATGATGTGGACTTATCTTTGACCACTACTGTGAGTCACAGTAACCTGGGCAAGTATAGGCAGACGCCTTTGATAAATGAGAAACTGGCTCAGGCCTACAGGGACACTTGTGCCAGTCAGTGTCATTATGGTGACACCTGACTTTGTGGACCCTGGTCAGATTGTACTAGGTGAGAATTACCTAGTGACCAATGCAAGCAACACCACTACTACACATAGTGTGGCTGTTGTGAACTTCTCCTGGGGAGGGGTATCTGGCCTAAAGAAAGTTGTAGTAAGTGCAGACCTCCCAGTAGACTGTCTGTTAGGCAATGATCTTGAAAGCAAGGTTTGGTCAGAAGTGGAGTACAGGACTCATGCAGAAATGCTAGGGATTTCAGCACATGTCCTTGCAGTGACAAGGACTCAGGCTAGGAAGTGCCTTCCTGAACCAGTGGTGGATCTTGGAACAATAGATTAAACACAAGAGAAAGAGCAAGAGGGTTAAGGCTGTGCCTTCCCACTTGCCCCAGGTTGAGGATCAGACTTCAGAGGAAGCTGATTCTGCAGTCCAAGAGGAGACTGTCTCTGAGGAACTTGAACCTGATCAGGTTGAGTTTCTGGGGACAGGGGGGCCTCAAGGGCAGACCTGGGGCAGGCCCAATTAGATTGCCCTTCTCTTGAACCCCTCAGACAGCAAGCTGCTGCTGAGGCTGCAAGGAATGCTCAAGGTACCCATAAAGTATATTGGGATGATGGGCTCCTTTACTCAGAGGCTAGAGACCCCAAGCCTGGTGCCACCAGGAGGTTGGTTATACCTTTGAAGTTTAGGGGCTTCCTTCTTACCTTGGCCCATGATATTCCCCTTGCAGGACACTTAGGCCAGAACAAGACTTGGGACAGGCTTGTACCTCACTTTCACTGGCCTCATATGTCAGAAAATGTCAAGGAGTTTTGTCGCTCCTGTGTCACTTGCCAAGCCAGTGGTAAGTCAGGTGGCACAACAAAGGCCCCCCTGATACCACTACCTGTGGTGGGGGTACCCTTTGAAAGAGTTGAAATAGACATTGTGGGTCCCATGGATCCTCAAACAGCATCTGGGCACAGATTTATACTGGTGGTAGTGGATCATGCCACCAGGTATCCAGAGGCAATTCCCCTGAGGACCACAACAACACCTGTTGTGGCAAAGGCCCTTCTTGCAGTTTTCTCAAGAGTGGGTTATCCAAAGTAGGTTCTTTCAGGCAGAGGTACCAACTTCATGTCTGGATACTTAAAGGCAATGTGGAAGGAGTGTGGAGTAAACTACAAGTTTACCACACCCTATCACCCACAGTGCAATGGGCTTGTGGAGAGATTCAACAAGACCCTCAAGGGAATGATAAAAGGAATACCAGAGAAGCTTAGGCGGAAATGGGACACCCTTTTACCCTGCTTGCTCTTTGCTTACAGAGAGGACCCACAGAAGGGGGTTGGCTACAGCCCTTTTGAACTTTTGTTTGGCTACCCTGTGAGGGGTCCACTATGTTTGGTGAAGGAAGGATGGGAGTTACCTCTCAAAAAGCCTAAGCTAGATGTTGTGGACTATGTACTTGGTCTCCGCTCCAGGATGGCTGAGTATATGGAGAGAGCATCCAAAAACCTGGAAGCCAGTCAAGAATTACAGAAAGCTTGGCATGACCAAAAGGCTGTTCTGGTGGAGTACAAACCAGGGCAGATGGTGTGGGTGTTGGAGCCAGTGGCCCCAGCAGAACTCTAGGACAAATGGACTGGACCCTACCCAATTGTTGAAAAGTAGGGAGAAGTCACCTATGTGGTTGACTTTGGAACCCCTAGGAGCCCCCACAGGGTGCTCCATGTAAATCGTTTGAAAGCATTTGTTGACAGGGAGGACATGAGTCTCCTCATGGCCACAGATGGGGATCAGGAGGAAGAGAGTGACCCTTTCCCGGAAATTCTTTCCCAGAACCCTGATGATGGTTCAGTTGATGGAGTAGCCTTGGCAGGCAGCCTCACTGAGCAGCAACAGGTGGACTCATCAGGTGTTGCAGGCCCACAGACATATGTTTTCACTCACACCCAGTCAAACTAACTGGTGCACCCATGAGGTGGACACTGGTGACAGTCTGCCTGTGAAGAATAAAATCTACAGGCAACTTGACCATGTCAGGGATTGTATAAAGGCTGAGGTGCAAAAGATGTTGGAGCTTGGAGTGATTGAGCCATCAGAGAGCCCACGGGCCAGCCCAGTGGTCCTTGTGCCAAAACCTCATACCAAAGATGGAAAGAGAGAAATGAGGTTTTGTGTGGACTACAGAGTTCTCAATGCTGTCACTAGGACAGATGCTCATCCCATTCCAAGAGAAGATGAGCCCATTGATAAATCGGCTGCTGCCAAGTTTCTGAGCACATTTGATTTGACAGCTGGCTACTGGCAGATCAGGTTAGCTGAAGAGTCAAAAGCCAAGACAGCATCCTCTACCCCTAGTGGACATTATCAGTTTGTAGTAATGCCCTTTGGTTTGAAGAATGCATCTGCCACCTTCCAAAGGTTGGTGAATCAAGTCCTTGCTGGGTTGGATGACTTTTGTGCAGCATATCTAGATGATATTGCTGTCTTTAGCTCCCTTGGGAGGATCACCTGATCCACCTGAAGAATGTTCTGGAGGCCCTGCAAAAGGCAGGCCTGACTATCAAGGCTACTAAGTGCCAGATAGAGCAGAGCAAGGGTGTGTACCTGGGCCACTTAGTAGGTGGGGGTCAGGTTCAACCATTGGATAGCAAGATGAGGCACTTTCCTCATACGTGGAGAAAAATGATTTACTTCACCCTTCCCAGTCGGGTTTCAGGAGTGGCTACTCCACTGAGACAGCCCTGCTCGGGATAACCGAAAACATCAGAGAGCTCAGAGTTGATGGACAAACGGTAGCACTGGTCCTGTTAGACCTCAGTGCGGCCTTCGACACCATCTCTCATACCAGACTGCTTGTCAGGCTGGAAGAGTGTGGTGTCGAGGGCAGGGCGTTAGAATGGATCAAATCATACCTATCCCTACGCACCTTCCAGATCATCTCTGCTGAGGCCAGCTCCAATGTCATCTGCTCTCCCCATGGCGTACCACAGGGATCCATCTTGAGTCCCCTATTGTTTAACTTGTATCTCCGTCCCCTAGCTAACCTTGCTGAGAATTTTGGTCTTATTTTGATGACGTATGCCGACGATTCCCAGATTGTGTTTTCTCTTTCTAAGTCGGATACGTCTGCTCCTTCTGCACTCAAAATAGGCCTCCATGAGATATTCTGCTGGATGTCGGCCAATCAACTTAAATTGAATGGGGACAAAACAGAGGTCCTCCTTCTAGGAAATAATAAGGACCGATGGAGTGATCCCCATTGGCCGACAGCATTAGGCAAGCTACCGCCTCCAGCCACCCAGGTCAGAAATCTTGGGGTCATCATCGATGACAACCTCTCAATGTCACAGCAAGCCAATAAAGTAGCGGGCATTTGTTTCACGATTCTTAGATGGCTCCGTAAAATCGTTTGGATGCTGCCACTCCCCACCCAGAAGACCGTAGTCAATGCCTTAGTAACTTCTCGGCTTGACTACGGTAACATCTTGTACCTGGGTGCAAATAAAGCAGTAGTAAGACGCTTACAACTGGTGCAAAACGCCGCAGCCAGAATGCTCTGCAGAATACCCAGACATGCAAGGATCACAAAACATCTTAGGGATCTACACTGGCTCAGAGTCGAAAATAGGATTCGTTTTAAAACGCTGAGCTATTTGTTTAAAATTAAAGCCGGGACCGCCCCCAAGTATCTTCTAGATCTTGCCAAACTCCACGTTGCCAACCGTAATCTTCGCTCAGCCACATTAGCAAAGTTTGCGGTTCCCAGGTATAAACGGGCCAAAATGGGCGGGAGATCATTCTCACATCTGGGTCCAACCCTGTGGAACACTCTGCCCATTCAAATACGCAAAGAGGAAAACTACAGGATCTTCAGGAAAAGTGTAAAGACCTGGTTGTTTGACCTATAAGTACCCTGGATTCTCTCTCTGGTTAGCTGGGCTCGTGATCCTCCTTTTCGGCGCCGGGAAACCCTTTGTGGGTAGCTGCGCGCCTTATAAATACTATAAAATAAATAAATAAATAAGATCCATACCATACAGGACTGGGCTCCTCCAACCACCCAGACACAAGTCAGAGCCTCCTTGGGCCTGACTGGGTATTACAGAAAGTTTGTGAAGAACTATGGGTCCATTGTGACACCATTAAATATGTCAAAAAAGGTTCAGTGGACAGTTAGCTGTCAAAAGGCATTTGATGACCTGAAGAAGGCCATGTGCTCTGCACCTATCCTGAAGAGTCCTGACTACTCCAAACAGTTCATTGTACAGACAGAGGCTTCTGAGTTGGGGGTGGGAGCTGTGCTTTCACAACTGAATACAGATGGTCATGACCAGCCCATTGCTTTTATTAGCAGAAGGCTGACCCCCAGGGAGAAACGTTGGTCAGCTATTGAGAGGGAGGCCTTTGCTGAGGTTTGGGCCCTGAAGAAGTTGAAGCCATCCTTGTTTGGAACTCACTTCCTAATGCAGACAGACCATAAGCCCCTCTTGTGGCTAAATCAGATGAAGGGTGAAAACCCCAAACTACTCAGGTGGTCCATTTCCCTACAGGGGATGGACTTTACAGTGGAGCACCGCCCAGTGACTGACCATGGTAATGCAGATGGTCTCTCCAGGTACTTCCACTTAGAACATGAAGACCTATCTGATCAAGGTTAAGTTTAATGTCCCTGCGTTTGGGGGAGGGGGGTTGTGTAGGAGAGTGGGGTCTGCTATCCTATGGTCAACCCAATTTTTGCTTTTTGCTTCACTGGATTTCGACTTACTGAGGCTGTGGGCCTGCTAATCAGACCCCCAGCCTGCTGTTCTCTCTCTAAATTCACATACATGTACTATAGGTACATAACCCAATTAGAACTGGACTCCTTGTCAGCCCCTGTACCATGCACTATAGGTGCTCAGGGCATAGGTGCCACCAAGGCCTACCAGGGGCTGAAGCATAGCTTTTGCCACCCCTGGCTGGTTCTTAAATTGACACAACTGGCTGATCACTAGGCAGTGTCTGGCTTCTTTCAAACCTCCCTGCTACAATCCACTATCTCCTGTCTGGGGTGGTGTGACACCTCCCTGTGACAGGAAACCCTTTGTCCAGGCCTCCTTGGCTGAGTTTCGGTCAGCAGCAGGAGGTCAGACCTGTGTCTGTGGCAGAAGCATCCATTTTGTGGTGCTGAGGCTCCTTTTAAAATCAACCGCGTTTTAGCAAAGTAACATGTCGTCTCCCTCTAGAGGGGTGGAATGCTATCCCCGTCGACAGGACTGTCGAGGGGATAGTATTCCAAATCGTATGACACCTTACACGACATGTTTTGATAAAGCCAAACCAAAGTTAACATATAACCGCGAGGATTATAATGCACTTAATAGTATATGGTATGGCATTATCCCGGAACAGCTAAGGGAATTGGTCCCGACAGCTGCAGACAGGCTCAGCTCATGCTAGAGCACCATCTCACATAAAACCAAGCACTCTGCCTCCAGGACTGTTAAGGCCTGCCATAGGAGTGACTTATAGGTATATACGTGTCCAGATAGGTTTAGATATAGGCATACTATATCTAAGCAAGGGGTGATTACACCACCTTGCCCCAGCTGAGTGATCAGCCAGTTGTCTCAATTTTGGATAGCCAGCCAGGGGTGGCAAAAGATATGCTGCAGCCCCTGGTAGGCCTTGGATGCACCTATGCCCTGAGCACCTATAGTGCACTGTACAAGGGCTGATAAGGTGACCCAAGCCAATTTAGTTATGCACCTAAAGTACATGAAATCCATTTTACAGAGAGAGCAGATAGCCTGGGGTACTGATTAGCAGGGAACCAGGCCAACTAAGTCGAAAACCAGCTAAACACAAGGCAAAAAATCTGGGGTAACCATAGTCAGGTAGCCACCTTCCTACACTTGAGATGAGGATCTAAGAAGGCGAGATGGAGAATATTGTTGGACTGTAGGTAAGCCGGAGCCAACCCTTGCTTGGTTTTATGCATAAAGCAAAGGGCTTTAAATTTGACTCGGTTTTCAATACTGAGCCAGTGAAGGTCCTTGAAAAAGGGGGAGATAGGGAATCTCCACGGGACCTTACAGAGGAGGCGAGCAGCCGAGTTCTGGACAAGTTGAAGTTTCCTCTGAATCTCCAAGGTAACTCCAAGATAGAGCACATTACCGTAGTCAAGGCGAGAAGTGATCAAAGCCTGGACCACAGAGCGCCTCGTCGAGACTGGGAGCATCCATAGGATTTTCCGGAGCCACCCCAAGATGGAAAAGCAGGTGGCTGCCACCTTGACCACTTGTTGCCGCATGGAGAGCGAGTCATCCAGAACAAAGCCAAGGTTGCATACCTGCGTAACTGGGAGTGGTAGAGAACCCATTTCCGACGACCAATGTGCGGGGCTCCAGAGGTACTTATGCCTGCCCACAATGAACACCTCCGTCTTGTCTCCGTTCAGTTTCAGGAGGTTCGCCTGCATCCCCTCTGCCACTCGGCTGAGTCCTTGTTTAAGAACAGATAGAGTATTTGATTCGGCCGAGGAAAGGGAGTGTCATCTGCGTATGAGTAAAGGGAAAGACCAGCGTCTTCCACAATGGTTGCCAGGGGCCTCACGTAGATGTTAAAGAGCATAGGGCTCAGTGAGGACCCCTACGGCACCCCATGCGCAGATGAGCGGACAGAAAAAGAAGAACTGGAAGAAACAACCTGAAATGTACGGTGGTTTAAGAAAGAGGACAGCCAAGCCAGGGCAGGACCAGTCATCCCGGCCGCTTTCAATGCTCTCAGAAGGATAGGGTGCGAGACCGTATCAAATGCAGCGCTTAAATCTAAAAGAATAAGCGCCGAGGTTTCACCCTGATCGAGGAGAGCGCAGAAATTCTCAGTGACCCCCAGGAGGGTTGAGAAGTGGGAGCGGAACCCCGACTGGGACGGATGTAAAAATACTGTAGTCTCCACATGAGAAGTGAGGTGTAAAATAATATGCCTCTCCTGGATCTTTGAGAACATAGGCAGCAAGGAGATGGGCCGGAAGTTAGCAAGCGTCTTGGGGTCTGCGCCAGGTTTTTTAAGAGTGGAACCACCATGGTTTTTTTCCATTCATCCGGGACAGTAGATTCCCGCAGTGAAGAGTTCAAAAGCTCTTGAATGACTAGAAGTACATCAGGAGATAGCTGTCGAAGGATGTCCATAGGAATTGGATCCAGGCCTGAATTTACCTTGGCCATACAGGCGAGAAACGAGTTCGGATCTAACAGGGGCCACTCCGAGATCTGCACTTCCGGGGATGGAGAACCCAATGTGTCCAAAGTAGGGGAGTCAAGAGGAATCTTAGAGGAGGCCAAAGAAAGGGCATTATAGATAGTTTCGACTTTGGATATAAAAAAGTCTGCAATTTCATTGCATTCCAATTCCCCTAGAGCAGGTGGAGTGGGGGAAGTGTTTGAGCCTGCTAACTTCTTAACCATTGAGAAGAGAGCTTTCGGCCGATTAATGGCCCTTTCGATAGACTCCGAGACATAGAAGGTTTTCGCCTTCCTACAAGCTCGGTGGTATTGCCCGAGTACAGATCGATATGTCAGTTTGTCATTGAGAGCATACGTTTTTCGCCAGGATCTCTCCAGATGTTTACATTCGGACGTCAGTACTTTCAAATCGTCCGTAAACCATGGGGCTGGAGCAAGATGCGGAATAGGTCGTCTGGGACGTGGCCGCAGATGGCGATTGATGTTAGAAGTTAGCCAGTGAGATACTTCCTGAATCAGGGAAGTACACATAGGTTTTGTATCAGGGCAGGTGGAAGTGAGTGAGGCGTTAAACGCCGAAATATTCAACCTAGTCCAGGCTCTATGGTTGCCCATTGTGCCAAAGGAAGACGTATCCTTATCAGTTTCAACAAGCAGAGTAAAGAGAATTGCGACATGATCGGACCAATCAAGGGGGAGGGCAGGAGAGGTGCAGTCAAACAGAATGTTAGAGATAACAGGATCGAGTAGATGGCCAGCCTGATGGGTAGGACCTCGATTGCATAATGTTAAATTAATGGCCTCGCAATCGGATAAAAACATTCTACTTAAGCCATTATGGGTGTCTTCTAAATGGAGGTTTAGATCTCCCAGAATGGTGAAATTGGCTGACTTCATGACATAGGGGGCTACACGTTCAGCAAACGATGATAGCCACTGAGCTGGTTTGTCAGGGGGGGCGATAAATGAGTATTCCCGATAGCATCAGTTGAGGGGTGATCGCCAATTTGAACAGTGCGGCTTCATAATCCAGAAATGAAAGAGCTTCCAGATGACAGGAATAAATATCCTTAAAAATGATCGCTATCCCACCACCTTTCCCAGTGGCTCTGTCTTGTCTGACTATGATATATCCAGGCGGCCAGGCACTGGCCACATCTGGCCCGGAGCTGGCATGAAGCCAGGTTTCCGTTAAAAACAAAGCATCTGGCTGAGTGGAAGTTAATAAGTCAAATATATGATCTCTGTTTTTTGGCAGAGATCGACAATTAATACTCCAGAACTTATAAGATGGAGTTGATGACACTAAAAGCACAGTGTTACAGGAAAATTCGTAATTACAGAGTGAACATTTTACCGGTTCTTTGGTCGAGCAATCGAGGGGTACACAGAAAGGAAGGCTGCTACCGAGGCGACGTATCTCCTCAGATGAATATGAGGCTGGGCAACGGATTGCGGGCTCATTTTGGGCAGATTTCCTGGCCGCTGGGCGCTTCAGGGCGCGGACGGGCGCGGACGGGCGCAGACGGGCTTGCCATTGGCGCGCCGCCGGCCCGCCCGTTGCGCATTCGGGACCTGGTGATCATTTTATAGGCGTAGAGGATGGATAGGAGGCAGTCAGCAGCTGGTCTGCTACCTTGCCGTACACCCAAGATGGCGTTCCCCCTGTCTCCTGCCGCGTCAGCGCCTAGTCGGCTGCACGGGAAGCAGGGTCTAGATACGGCAAAGGAAGGTAGGAAAGGTGGCTGAAAGAATTTAAAATTTCAAAATGCAACAGAGATAAATAATACAAGTGAAAAATGCAGCAGGTTTAAAACCCCCGGCTTTCCGCCTCAGGGGAGAATGAAGCACTAAATCATGTGCGCGCACTACAGCGCGATTTAAATGCCCTGACGAGCGGGAGGAAGCCAGCAGCCGGTCCGCTACCTTGCCGTACACCCAAGATGGCGTTCCCCCTGTCTCCTGCCGCGTCAGCACCTAGTCGGCTGCGCAGGGAGCAGGGTTCTAGATACGGCAAAGGAAGGTAGGTAAGGTGGCTGAAAGAATTTAAAATTTCAAAATGCAACAGAGATAAATAATACAAGTGAAAAATGCAGCAGGTTTAAAACCCCTGGCTTAATGTAAGAATATTGTCCTCCAATGGCTGACGGTCACTGTTCCAAATAATCAAAATATCATCTATGTAACTCATGTAACTGAGAAGATTCTTTCGCCAGTGAACATTGTTCAGTGTGGGTATGTTCAAAGTAAGGTTCGGATGGCCCAACATTAACATGAGAAATATTGGAAAATTGCGTTTCCTGGTTTGAGGATGGAAAGAGTGACAAATGTGGAAATGACAAAGGAATAAAAGCACGAGTAAAATTAAGAAACAGTTTAAAAGTTAACTAATGGATGCAGATGCAATCTAACAATGCTGTGCCACGGGTTGGAACTGAAAGGTGTTCCATTATGTGTATGTTCAAAGTAAGCCATAAACATATTCGCAATTGAGGGTGCCCCAGGAAAACCCATGGATGTTCCTGTTCTTTGTAAATAAAAGTTCTCCTTTCATGGAAAGTAACTGTGATATAAGCTGAATTGCAATAGTTCCAAAAGAAAAACTTTATCCGTGCCTTCTTGTAGGGAATTCAAAAGCATCCATTCTACCACCTCCATGCCTTCACCATGCGGGATGGAAGTATACAATGCTACTACATCGATGGTACAGAGTAGTGTGTACTTTGTAATGCTTTTCCGAATGTTTTCTCATTTTAAAGGACAGTCTGTCGTGTCTTTGATATACGTCCTCCAGGTCTGTACCAAGGGCTGAAACTTAAAATCTAAAAATCTTCCTATTGATTCATGTAAAAAACCACATCCTGCCACGATGGGTCAAAACAGTGGGTCGGGCGCGTTTTTGTGCATCTTGGGCAGCATATATATGTGAGGCACTTGTGGAGATGTAGTAAATAGGTATCGCCGTGCCCTTTCATTGATCCAACCCATTTCCAGGGCTCTATCCAAAATTGTAGATAAAATAAATAAGAATTGCTTTGTGGGGTGTGATTCCATAAGTATGTACGTGTCTTCATTAAGAACATGGTCATCAACCTTCTTCTTGTAAAATGATCTATCCATAACTACAATAGCACCACCTTTGTCCGCCAGTTGGAAGGTAAGATCTTTATCCTGACTAAGATTCCTTAGAATCTTACGTTATTTATGAGTGAGGTTAGAATGTTGCGGTGATTGATATTAAATAGTTGTAAATCAGTTTTTACTAGTAGTTCAAAGTTGTCTAGAGTTTTGTGGAAGAACGGTGCCATGAAAGTACTTTTAGGTTTAAACCTCGATGAGGTAACAGGTTCTGCTGGAGATACTGTGTGAAAAAACCACCTTTGTCTTAATTTCCTCATGAATTTGAAGAGAGAAATTTCGATTTCCAAAGTGTTAGATGTGTAGGTTGGGACAAACCCCACACCCTTATTAAGTTCTGTCAGTAGCAGGGACAGAGGCAGATCCCGCAAACGAAGCAGCACACACTGTTTCTTTTGCACACATACTACGGAATTTGATTTATTGACACCACTGAGGGTGTGCAGGTTGAACTGTCAAAAAGACACACGCCAGCAACGTGTAGATGTTGCTCTCCTGGAGTGTACCAGGGGTCCTTTATCCGGCACCTTGATACGTAGGTGCCCAAGCGCTCGCCTGCTGGAGTTGGTGGTGCTGGAGCATAGCGCAGCGCGCCAAGAGGTTTGCTGCACCCGTAGCGATGATGGACAAGGTTGACCGGGGAAAAAAATAGAAACCTGGCGGCACGATGGGGCAGGTGACTGATGTAGAGTGGCCGAGACGAGAACTGGGTCAACTGGGAACCCCACACTGAAGGACGTTATCCTGACCCTCACCGCCTCTTGATTGGCCCTAGAAGCTAAAATGGACACCCTACACTCTAAGCTGGAGCTACTAAGGGATGATCAAAGACACCTCGCGGAAAGAGTTACCACGACCAAGCAAACAATCGCAGATGTGAAGACTGCACTGGCCTTTACTGCTCAGAAAGTGACTGCTGTGTAAGCTAAAATCTACACACTTGAATTGCGCGCTGAAGACGCTGAAAATCGTACCCTTCATAACAACATACAAGTGGTGGGACTGCCAGAGAGATTAGAAGGTGCCAGCATGGTGGACTATCTAGAAAAATGGTTGAAGGAGAAGGTCACCACGGAGGGACTGCCGGCCTTCTATGTGCTTTAAAGAGCTCACCGGGTACCATCTCTACTACCGCTCCTGGGCAATGCCCAGCGCCTGGTGGTGGCCCGCCTACTGTAATACAAGTAATACAAGAACCGGGTCCTGATGCAGCCAAGACACAGAGGAGCTACAGGTTGACAATTCCATTATGAGAATTTTCCCAGACGTCTCAAAGGAAGTACAAAAGCAGAGTGCTTTCTACCAGGATTCAAACAAAAAGGCTCCGGCAGTTAGGGCTTAGTCATGAAATGATCTACGTGGCCCGACTGTGAGTGGCAGCACCGGGGAGAGACTAATTATTTTCTTCCATGCAGGAGGTATGAGACTGGCTTGATCAGCGACCTCAACAGAGACCTACTGCCAGCCCCCGAGAAAGAAAGGATTGCGGATCCCACTCACGGTGGAAGAAATCACTGCATTGTACTCCTGCTCCTTCAAAAGGCTGAGGTGCAGCTGGAGCGACAACAGGCAATGGAAGTGGTGGAGCAGCTGAGCAGCGGCAGAAGCGGTCACCACATGCCTGATGTGGGGTGTGTTGTAAGGGAATCAGACTCTGACCACAGCTCTGGGGTGTCCACAACCTCGAATGTTTAGATGCCTAAAATCACCCCGGGAACAGCAGATTAAATTATGTAGACTCTGGAGCACACTGATGAGTGAACATTGCAGGAGTGGGGATCCAGGTGATGAAGAGATGAGAGGAGAACGTCCCTGACCTTCCTGAGGGCTGGGAACAATGAGGGTACTTTTCACATTGGAAGGAGGGGTCGCCGGCAGAGCGAGACGCCCAACCAGTCCCTTCTGGATACTTGCGGGCATCCAGCCGTATTTTGTTGTTTGCTTACTTAGTTTAGATGGGGGTACTTACCTGCTTGTCCTGGGGAGAGGGAGTTGGGGTGTTGGTTACTTGGGGAAATGTTGGGGACCTCTGAGTTGTACAGCGATATTAGAACACCTACATTATGCAGGGGGTGAGTCAGGGGAGAGAGGAGAAACTGTGGGGCTGAGCATGAGATATGACCCAGGTGTTTTTTCTCCTATCCATGGTTGCTCCCCTGACTTATAAATGCCTCTCCTGGAATGTTCGCGGCATCCACACAATGTCCAAGCGCTATGAAGTGCTTTCTTATCTGAACAGGAGAGGCGTTCAAATAGCACTGCTGCGGTAAACACATTTGACAGAATGAGTAGAGTGCAGCTAGAGAGACGAACTCTACTATGCTACATACTCTGCCTATGTGGGCGTCCTAATTTGGGTCCAATTTCAATGCCTTTGCACCCTGATTGACCCGGGGGCAAATAGCTGGTTGTGTAGGGGCTGCTGTTTATTGTGAACATCTATGCCTTAAACAGAGATCAGAGTACTTTCTTGGATGGTTTGTCATACAGTTAGCGCTGCATCTGACTGGGTCGACTGTCCTGGGAGGCGACATAACCTGTGTGGGAATATGCAGCTTGAAGGACCACACCCTCTGCTGAGGGACTCCACAACTAACTGCATGTCCAGAGTTTTTGTGCAATGGCAACAGCACTGGAGACTCATTGATTCATGGAGATAGATGCACCTACATGAACGAGGTGCATGTCAGACTCGATACCTTCCTTTGCACCCCAGAGATCCACAAATTTGAGCACTCTGTGCAGTACTACTCTCGCACTATATCCGATCATAACCCTGGGCTCTTGTGCCTCCAGTAGGTTCCTCCACGCCCCTCCGTACCCACTTTGGCGGTTAAAACCTGAAACCCTGGAGGACAAGGTATTTCGGGAAACGATCAGGACCAAACTGATCCAGTACTACGAGGATAATGAAGGAACTCATTCCAAGGGGTGTGGGACGCCTTCAATGTAGTCATACACGGCTACTGTCTAGCGGAATCCAAGGGGGTCCGGCATACCCTACAGGGGCAGTTTATTGCAGCGAAGGCCCACCTAAGAGACCTTGGAAAACGCAGGCCGGAACACCAGGAGCTGCCACCTGACCTTTTGGAGGCCAAAGAAGCCCTGGCTGTCTAAATAGAAAGGCTCAGGTGCTTTAATTATTTTTTTGATAATCAATTTCATTGATTTTTCAATGAACATAAAGAGCGTTACAGCACAAATAGGCATTAGCAAATCGGCACTTTGGCCAATTATTGATAGAGTTATGCGCAAACATACATGACGCTCCCTGCTTCACGCACTGTCATATACCATATGGGTCTGATAAAAGACAGAAAGCCTCTTTATCACAGTTTGTTCAACCACTTGCCCCATAATTTTGAGTGTTTGGCTGCACATCCCCTAGCTTCGAACAAAGGCTTATCTTGCAGTGCAAACCAGTCTTTAGATATATTTGGGGGGACAGGCTGTTTCTATGCCGCGGTGATATCTCATTTAGCCACCATGGTGGCGGTACCTAGGAAGAGCTTGTCTGCCATGGACCCGTCTAGGCCTTCCATGACTCCCAAGAGGAGGTTCAGGGGGATGTGTGGCACCTCCCAGCCCAGTACACCAGTGAGTTCAGATTCCAGTCCTTCCCAATACGGAGTGAGGTGGGGGCAAGACCAGCCAGTGTGATAAAAGTCAGTGCGTTCTTGCCCACAGCACATGCTGGATGGCGAGGGTCGCAGACCTGCCTTGTAGAGGCCATCTAGGATTATGTATGCATTGTGTAAGTAGTATACCTGAATTTAGTGAAGTTAGGCTGAGGTGGTAATGGTTTTGGGGGGCCATTAAAGCTTCACACCAGTCCTCATCCTCAAGGGGATCCATCCATCCCTCCCAGTGGTGTCTGAGTGAGTCAAGCGTTATCCGGCCATGGTTGGTTAAGGAGCGATATATTTGTGACACCCTTCCCCTCCCCAGGTCCCCCATCAAGATCTGTGCTTCAACTGGAATGAACTCTGGAACTGTAGCGCCAGTTGATAGGTGTGTACTGAGTGTGTGTCGTAAATACAGATATCTGTAAACTTGTGACGGGTGGAGAGTGTAGAGGTGTTGTCGATCTTGGAATGATCATATGTGGTCTCCCATCCACAGGTCCCCCAATTGCATATGCCGATAAAGGTGCCATACCTTAAATCCCTCCACAGCTCCCACTTCCCGAAGCAACATGCCCTGCCAAAGAGTTGTTTGTGGGTCAATTTATTGTCTCACCGAGTGTGACATAAGGCCAAGCGCCAGGCCAGCAGGACCGCCTGAGTCACCGAAGATAGGGTCCTGGGGACACGGCCTTCATATAACATTGCCTGGATTTGTGAGAGTCCTAAGTCCCTTAATTCGGTTCTGTATGCTTGGTCGTCCCAGCCGCCATTAAACCAGTCATGCAGGACGAGTAGTCGTGTGGCTAAGTAATATGGATAGAGGTCAGTAAGGCCCATGCCCCCTGTAGGAAGGTGGGATCCGGCAGTGGGCGAGAGCTATACAAGGTCTTGCGTTCCCCCAGAGGAAGTTTGTGTCCATGCTGTCTAGTTCCCTGAACCAACTTTGTGGGAGGTGGAATGAGGTGTTTTTAATAATATACAGGAAACAAGGGAGAATCATCATTTTAAGAAGGTCCACTCTACCCAGTAGATTAAGCCAAAAGGTTTGCCAGCCTTGGAGATCCTCCTTAGCTTTCTTAATCAGTGGGGTGATGTTGAGGGCCCATTCCAAGTTGGGGAGTAGGGAAATTCATATCTCAGAATATTTTAACAATTGTCGCCTGATAGGGATGGTTGATTGCCAGTCAAAACATTCCCTTGAGAGGTGAAGGGGTACCAGTGTCGACTTGGAGGGGTTTAGACATAGGCCGGGGACCCATTAGAAGGTGCGGAGAGCCTGGAGATTTCTCTCTGTGTTAGAGTACGCTGAGACACTAGTCCTGTGTTCCCAATGGAGCCTAGGCATCTTGTCCTAGTCCCTGGTCTGGACCATTTTCCTTTAGATTGCTGGACTTCGGTAAAGGTCTGTGTCAGTGTATTCAGTGTCCAGAGCCCTGAGGGGACTTCCCCCTGACTGCCGGGCCCTCCAGGGGGTCGTTACTAAGTTGGGAGTGCAGCCAGCCGGGTCGGTTTGGTTCTTAGGGCCTGGGAGGGCCTAGGTGGGCGATCTAGATGCGTCTCTGCGTGAGTCTCGACCCCTGCGTGACTGTGTGCGTTTCCTACGAGTTTTAGGAGATTTCAGTGAGACCAATTCAGTCAGAGGTCTTGAGGATGGAGTGGTGGTTCGAGGCCTAAGAGGGTGCTCTTCAGTCAGCCAGGTCCAGGCTGATTGTGGGGATTTGAAAAACTGCATGTTATCTTAGAATACAACCCAGAGGCTGGCTGGGAAGAGTAACTTGTACTGGAGACCGAGGATGCACAGTTTTTGTTTGATCTCAGTATGTGAGCATTGCTGAGCCTGGACCTCTCTTGTGTAACCTGGAAAGACCATTATGGTGTGGTTTTGGAAGGTCAGGGTGTTTTGGGCCCGGGCCTCCCGCAGGATTGCGTTTCTATCTTTAACGTTATGCGGCCTGGGTGCCAGGGATCGATGAGCACGCTCCACTGCAAACCATGCTGATAAGGCATCCATGACTCTAGCCATTTTTTTCTCTAAAGATTGCCGTTTGACCTTGTTCCCTCCCCTCTGGAAATTCCACCAGACGAAGATTATTGTGCCGTGACCGGTTTTCGGCATCTTCGGCCCTTCCGGGCAACTCTTTGGTGTGCCTCCATAGGTGAGTTACCTATTCTTTCAGTTGGCGGACGTTGTCCTAGACCGTGGAGATCCAGGATTCTGCCTCGGAAATGCGGGCTGTAGCTTTGCTGAGGTCTTGTTGGATTAGGGCCATGTCTACTCGAACCTCCCCGATTTAGTTCTCCACCGAAGCCTGTGGCGTATTGATAGCTTGCAGGATTATGGTGAGGTTTCCCCCGGGAAGAGCCGGCTTAGCCCTGGCTGCCTCTGAGGATCAGGGTTCGTTTGAGGTGAATTGGTCCTTCTTGGTTTGTGTTTCCGTTGCTATTGGCTACGGACAACGTTCTTTCCCCATGATGTTTAGGAGAAGGGTAGCTTTACCTGTGGTGTCTCTTGTTCTCTTGGACGATCATTGCCGGAGAACGGTTCCTTTGTCATGCAAGTGGCGTGGAGGAGGGAATATCCTTGGAGTTCCTGTCAGGCAAGGTATATTTGCGTTTCTTAGATGGGGGTGTTGGGTCGTGCAGGGGGTTTCTTACCTGTGTAGTCAATGTGAGTAGGGGCCTGAGTGATCTGAGCTTTAGCTTCGGTTTGCCGGGTGTCGGCATATATATATCCATAACCCACAGTGCTGGGTTATGGATATATATTGAAGGTGGCGCTTCATGTGGACAGTTGCCGCACTCCTCGAGCCTTTGGTGCCCTGAAATTGGTGGTCTTCAGATTGGTGCATTGCTGGCTTTTGTCAGTGTGATTTCACTAGGGCCTACGCATTGGTCTTTTGCAGAATTCCTCAGTGGGGCCCCCAGTGAGGCGTCCGAGGCCTCAGATGATGGCTCCTCAGGCAAAGTTCTAGGGTCAGGGGGTGCAGAGAACAGGCACAGTTCACTGGGCCTTAGTGTCCTGGGCCTCCCTCTCACACGCAGGTCCGACCGGGGATCCCAGCTCAACTCCATGAGTGTCTCAGGCCGGAACAGGCTGTGTCGCTGGTTCCAGGCCGTGAGGCCCGACGTGTGGGCCGCAGCTGCCGTGGCCCCCTGAAGAGAAGGTGTTTGTGTTGGGATGTCGTGGTGTCAAGATTTCTCCTTTTGCACTGCAGAGCCACAGGCCGCAGGCCACTGGTGGGGGATGTGGCTCTAATTGCCCTGCTTGATGCGTTGCTAAAGTCACGGTGGGGGCTCCATCCCAGGGCCCGGGCGGACACCGACGGGCCCTGCTGGGGGTTCCCACCTTCACTTCTTTCCTCACGCAGGGGCCTCCCCAGGCGGCTCCACCATCCTCTGCTCTGGCCCCCGGGACACACCTTCGGTTGCCACCAGCAGACCACTCGGGCCCAGGATTTCAGCTGATCTGGTCTGGCCACTTCAATGCCTTCCCGGCTGTGGTGGGTGGGAGCTGGGAACGCCGGTCGATGCTCAGACGGTGCTGAGCGCTGCAGAGTCTGACTTGTCAAGGCCGGAGGTCCTACCTCAGGTCCAGTCCCTCGGCAGTCACCAACCCGCAATGGAAATTGCTTTGGGGGTCCTCAGACGGGGTGTAAGGCCTGCAGGTGGTTCAGCCATGGAGGCAGCCGAAGAAAGTTCAGGTGGCGGCCCTTTGCTTGTCGGGTGCTGAATCTGGTCCGCCATTGTGCGGGATGCCGCCCGGCAGGCTGCAGAGTTGAAACGGCTGCGGGCAGCTGTCACAGAAGTTCTGCTCACCGGAGGAGCTTGCCGGTGTAGTGGTCAGCAAGAGTCTGGCATCGGTAGTGGCGATTATCTGCCGGTGAGCTATGCAGATTAGAGAGGATGACGGAGGGGTCCGGAGCACTCTTAGAGTGCGACCGCCATCTTGACGCTCCAAGCCACGATCCCAGGTGCTTTGATTTCAAGCAAAATATAGACAGAACGCATGATGAGGGGGACAAGTAGGGGTCCCTAACGGACTCATTGGCCAATACCACTAAACCAGTAACTCCTATAATGGCACTGAAGATGGAGGGAGGGAATGCAATCTACTCACAGGAGAGGATTAACGCCCACTTTGCCCATTACTACTCGGCCATTTATAAAAGTGTCACACTGCATAATTCAGAGGAGCTCCGGGTCTACCTCGAAGGATTAAATTTACTGAACTTGGAGGAGAAATAACACCTCAGAAGATACAATGTGCCATCAGAACCTAGGCCAGGAACAAAACTCCAGGAGCAGTTTTATGCTGCCTACTTAGAAGAACTGACGCCCAAATTGGTGGCTCTCTATGTGGCAGCTAAGGAAATGGGGTGCTTACCAGTTACCACATGTGAAGCGCTCAAAGTACCCATTCTGAAACATGGAAAGACGCCAACAGATTAAACAGTGTATAGACCACTGTCAATGTTAAACATAGATTATAAAATACTTAGTCGGATACTGGCGAGTAGGCTGCTACCATACAGGACTAAAATGAAACATGCCGACCAGGCGGCGTTTATACCGGGATGTAACACAGCCATCAACATCAGACGACTCCTGCCATACTAGAAACTGGAGTGCAAAACCCACCGAATACTGCAGTATTTGCTGTTGACATAGAAAAGGTGTTAGACAGTCTGGAATGGCACTACCTTTAAGAGGTAATGCTTCATATGGGCCTGGGGCATGACTTCCTCACATGGGCGAGTCTACTCTACACTGACCCAACTGCTAGGGTCCGAACAGGAAGGATTATCACTGAGAGACACCCCATACAATGAGGCGCGAGGCAGGGATGCCCCTTGCCCCCTTTACTATTTATGTTTTGTTATGTTAACAGCAAAACCTAAAGTATACGAAGCAAGCTTTATTAAAGAATATAAAGGTGTACATAGCAAAATGGTATAGAACAAAAAATAAGGTTTTGTAAAGGACATAGCAGGCGTAACAGTACACTAAGCAAGCATTGACGAAGGAAATAAAGAAGGCACACGAACGAAGCACAACAGTGTACAAAGCAAGATTTTTGCAAACAAAATAACTGTGCACAAATCAACTACTACAGTGTACAAAGCGCATGTATGTAAAGAAACGATCAGCAGTGCCATTATCATTTCTAAAAATGCACTTCAGGGTATTCCAAGCCAAACGGTGATATAAAGCAACTGTTTTCTATTTACTCAGAGGATTAGGAGCAGAAGGAAGGTGTGCTGCATTAAGCTAGTCAGTGCTTAATTTGTAAAATAATAACTGCCTGGGCTCAAATGTTTGCTCAGAAGCTGCGGCCAGCGGTGAAGAAGGTCGTGGCACCAAATACCAAGGCTGCATAGTCTTGAGTTTTCTTTGTGCATCTTTACACCATCAACAGGCACTCTGTGCCCCTCTATCTCACTCCTGCATGTTCTTTGCGCCTCTGCTTCCTCCTTATGTTACTGTTTTGTCATCTTTCTCGTCCTTCTTTTTCCCTTTTGTGTTTTTCACTTTTGTTCTGGGTCAAAGTACAATGAGGAAAAATAAGTGCTGGTGCCGAAAAGTAAATGTTGGTGGGCCCGACCTGCAACCACCGGCTCAAATGTAGCACTGAAGCTTGGTGCTGCAGTGGTGTAACCTGGTTTGATCACAATCAAAAGTTCTACATTTATCCCTAAAGGGCACTTGGAACTAACAGGCTAGCTGTGGTCAGGCACCTAAGTCACAATTTTTCCAGGAACTGACTTTGTTAATTAAGAATATGTGATCGATCAACAAGCATCAGCAGAATTTCATTACAGCCTGTGAGTCATTTGTGCTGGGGGCCAGTGGACCTCATCAGCACTCAATTTATTGTGAACCAGGACACTTTTTGACATCCCATTATCGTGTAATCAGTGCAAGAATTGTGTTGCCCTGGTTACAAAGCACTAATTGTTTGTCTGT
The DNA here is from genome assembly GCF_964263255.1 of Lissotriton vulgaris. Classification (NCBI taxonomy): domain Eukaryota; kingdom Metazoa; phylum Chordata; class Amphibia; order Caudata; family Salamandridae; genus Lissotriton; species Lissotriton vulgaris. The sequence goes on from NC_141697.1 coordinate 841,252,087, forward strand.
CACTGAAGTGAGGGAAACAGAGTGAGAGATAAAAAGAGAGCTAGGAAGAATGAGAAAGTGTGTGTGTTTGGGAGAGAAACCTTGTTTGTGTGAATGTGTGTAAATGAAGGTGCTGGAATGGGAAGGTCTTCTGCATTGCATACTTGTGTCTTGTGTATTCCCCTGTCCTAAGGGTCCAACTGCATATATCTGTAGATCTGACTTTCCTTTTAGGCTTAGAGTCACGCTAATCTAACGTGTGCAGAGAGAGCTTGACCTGTTTCTGACTATGTTAGGTGCTGGACCAATACTGTGACCCACCAAGCATGCCCTTACAATGGACACAGTACTACTTTAACTGTCATGACACAAACTGGTACTGTTTTTTGTTTTTTTTTAGATAAATAGTGAGACCATTACTTTTTATCTGTGTCCTATAGATTGTAGCTTACCGAACCATCTGAAAAGTTTGGCTGTTCTGTGAATGTCTAGAACTGTGCACTGGCACCGTGTGACTATGTTGAGTGTGGCACAAGTACAGTAGCAGGGTTGTGTGTGTGAGAAATTCAAAGTAATGAAGCCAGTGGATCCATTTTGGATAGCCCAGGTTTGGCAACAAAGAGGATGAGGGCAGTTTCCCCCGATAGTAGAAGTATAATGTATGCATTCTAGTGTTCGGAGGGTGGACATCCAGCCATTGAAAGCAGGAGGATGGATACAGGGTTAATGATTCGAAATTCCAGGAAGACATTTGTTAGAAAAGGTCTAAAGAAGTGGTTTTTTTACCACCTCCATTTGGTTGATAGTAGACTTGAGAAGTGGGGCTGCAGTTTGTGTTGTGCTCGGGGAGGATGTTTATAGGTCAAGTATGTTTGTCTCAGACTACTACTTCAGAGAGGCTGATGTTACCCAGGAGAAGAAACCTCATACTTCATTGTGCCTGTGTTGTGGTTGATCCAGTTTGAAGACATCCCCAATGCCACTTGTAAGAAGAATCACTCTACACAGAGGATGTGTATGACGAGCAGCCTATGAACACATGAAAGAAGAACTACCCCAAACCAGTTCTGAAGTTTGAGAAAGTGGATCCACATGCCCTGTTTAGAGGTTGTATATAAAATAGGGACCTGCACCACCATACCTCCCAACCCTTCATGACCAAGGTAGGGAGTCACCTGCAGAGTATTCGAAGGACTGCTTTGTGGCCAGGGCTGGTATCTGTCTGACAGCATGTTTCCCAGAGGTGAGGGGACATCACCCGAATTCTGCACTTTTTGATGGATGAGCTGAAGCTTTGTCTAGTGCCTAGAAGCCTGGCTGCCGGAAGAGGGAAGATAGCTGCCTTGCCCTGCAGCGAGTTAGACTGTCCAGGAGGAGGGGCACAGCATATTCCCAGGAGTGAAGGGCACTCCTAGAGAGAGAACTGACTGATGTAAAGTCAATTTTAACACTTTCTGCAGAGGGTCCCCACGGTCTCTTAAAACGGTTTCTCTCAGAAAAACTGTCTACTGGTTGTGGCTCCAAATACTGTTGTGTCTGTAGAAGCCCATTCCGGGCTGAAACTGCTGTCGTGATCTTTTCTGCCCAATAAAAGTTTAAAAAAGAAAATCAAGATAGGAAAAGTACAAAAATAATTCTAATGGACCAAAATTATGCCCAGTCTTGGCACTGAAAGAAACCTTTTTTTAAGATCGGGTTAACATTGTGCAGAAGCTAAATTTAATCATTCACGCTGAACATAGCCAACTGATAAGGTGGGCTGACCCATAGTCCCGTGATGTATGCTTAGATGGGGGAAGCAACATTTTAATGGCAAAGACCAATGGATGAAGAGAGCTGACCGAAAGCACCTCTATGTATGTATAGGTGTATGTTACTTTTTAAAAATATTTCTAGAAAAAACATAAAGGCCTAAAACACCATCACCTAGAAAAATTGGGGGAATGAAGATGGCGGGGCTTGGGGGCAAGATAAAATGCCTTTCTCTGTTATATAGGATCAGCACTGCAGTGTCCTAATAGGAATCACATAGGCAGCATCCCCCTCGAAGTCAAAGCTACTCATTGCTGTACATCTGGTAAGCTTAGGTAGACAGATGGTGTGCATTGGTGCTACTAGCTTATTGTACTGATACACATGTTTTGTCGTTCTAAGTCAAGGTGATCACACGGGTGAAACCAAACCATCACCTCTAAACAATGGCAGTATGAAATGAAACTGAAGAGGAGTCTGGAGAAGGATTAAATAGGTTTTCACTCGCCACCTTGGCTAAGAAAAAGCTCAGGATTTCAGTGAAAAATAAATACGAGAAACTTAATATTGTCGTGCAAAAAGAAATATAGTATCTTTTTCGAGTTTCGGACACTGAGTGAACGTATAAACCACAGAAATAGATCACTTCATAAGTCTGGAACAATATAGAGTGCAACGTGCATCATAAACGATCAGACAATTTTTCAAACAGCATTAAACAAGGTGGTGGAAAAGAGAATGGAGTGAAGGGCGGTTCATATGGAATTGTTTTCGGCCATTAAATAAACATGCACTGTTCGGCCTAGCTTGGAGCACAAACGACTCAATTCCGTTCTATATTTCGATGTAACGGTCTTATTTTGCAAACCAGAACAATATTTGTCAAAAAATAAAATAAAAAAAACTGAAAATGCATTTGGCACTTACCCAACTTGAATGCAGATTTGCACATCCTGAAATTCTCTTGGTGGTGCATGAACCCCTGTAGATGAGGGATCGCAGTATTATTGCTTTCTTGGTGACTGCCAGCTGAGGGGGCATTAGGACGTATTTCAGCAGGCTCCCACATCAAAAGATCATTATTAATTCTGTGGAAGAAGGCAAAACACATAAATCAAGATGTCTGCTGGTGGCCTAGTCATCTATACATGCTGCAATCTGTCCACAACGAGCACATTTTATGGTAAGCGATCCTAACCACGTAAGAAGAGACTAAAGCACAGCCACCTACTTCTTGTAGAGTAAAGAGTTATCATATTCAAATTAATCACTACTTCCTTAGGGCATCCAGACTAATAATGTGTCATGGAAAGCAGTTCAAGGAGCTTGCGTAGTTTTGTAGCTATTTCTACATGTCCACCAAGCATATTTATAATAAGTGACCACTGTAAGAACTATGCAGTGATGGATAAACCTTTGCCGCAACCAACCTCAGACTTGAGGTTGATAACATAGGACACACTATTTCTTTTCCGTTCATTACTCCCAGGTACTGAAGTGGCCTACAAAAAAATCCAAGACCGTACCGCAGACGCTCAGTGAGGTACACCACAACCATTTCTGTTTCACCTTGAATGAAACCAAAGTGGGTTAAAGAAAGTCATAAAAAATAGGAAGTCTTTAAATAAGAAAAAGAAAAGGGCCAGGGTAAGATCCACAAATTAAGAATCTGTCCACTGTTTTTTTTTTGGTGGAGGGGTCGCCGACAAATCTGCGTGACGTTTTCTAAATAAACGGCATAGGGGACTGACTACATTTTGTAATGTCAAGCCTATCCATTCAGTGAGTAAATCCAGCATGCATAGTTCTTTCCACTGCAGCAAAAGAAAATGCTGATCCTCTCCCTCACCAAGGACCCCCACACCGCCAAAACCAACCTCTACGAAGGAATGAAGGCCGTCGCCGAATGGATGAGGAACAGCCGACTGAAGCTGAACTCGGACAAGACTGAGCTCCTCATTCTCGAATCCACCCTGTCGGCCTGGGACGACTCCTGGTGGCCGACCACACTGGGATCTGCTCCCACACCCACCGACCATGCACGCAACCTAGGGGTCATCCTTGACTCCACCCTCTCCATGACAAAGCAGGTCAACGCCGTGTCTTCCTCCTGCTTCAACACCCGCTGCATGCTCCGCAGGATCTACAAATGGATCCCCACCGAGATGAGAAGAACCGTCACCCAGGCCCTCGTCAGCAGCAGACTGGACTACGGAAACGCACTCTATGCAGGAGCCTCGGCCAAACTCCTAAAAAGGCTTCAACGCATCCAGAACGCCTCTGCATGCCTGATCCTCGACACCCCTCGCTGCAGCCACATCACACCCCCTCTGAGAGACCTGCAACGGCTCCCCGTCAACAAAAGGATCACCTTCAAGCACCTCACCCACGCACACAAGGCTCTCCACAACACCGGACCAGCATACCTCAATCAACGTAGCTTCTACACCCCCACCCGCCAGCTGTGTTCCGCCGACCGTGCCCTCGCCACAGTCTCCCGCATCCAAAGAGCGACCTCCGGCAGCAGATCGTTCTCCCACCTCGCTGCCAAGACATGGAACACCCTCCCCACCCACCTATGGCAGACCTAAGACCTACTGACCTTCAGAAAACGCCTCAAGACCTGGCTCTTCGAGCAGTAGCAGCATTCCCCACCCCTGTGCCTTGAGACCCTCACGGGTGAATAGATTGCTTTACAAATGCCATGATTGATTGATTGATTGAATGAATGAATAGCTGGGGGACGTCAAAGGGGGCTATAGAAGATGGTTACCTGCTAATTTTGCTCCAGTGGCTGATGTTCCTATCCTTGTCATTTATCAATCAATCAATCAAAGCATTTATATAGCGCACTACTCACCCGGAGGGTCTCAAGGCGCTAGGGGGGGGGGGGGGGTCCGCTACTGCTCGAACAGCCAGGTCTTGAGCTGCCACCTGAAGGCAAGGTGGTCCTGAGTCAGGCGGAGGTGGGTCGGGAGGGAGTTCCAAGTCTTGGCGGCCAGGTAGGAGAAGGACCTTCCTCCTGTGGTGGCTCTTCGGATGCGGGGACAGCGGCGAGGGTGTGGCCGGTTGATCGAAATTGGCGTGTGGGAGCATAGAAGTTGAGGCGGCTGTTGAGGTATCCTGGGCCTTGGTTGTGTAGGGCTTTGTGTGCGTGGGTGAGGAGACTGAAGGTGATTCTCTTGTTGACTGGGAGCCAGTGCAGATCTCTCAGGTGTCCGGAGATGTGGCTGCGACGGGGGATGTCCAGGATGAGTCGTGCTGAGGCGTTCTGAATCCGTTGGAGTCTCTTCTGGAGTTTGGCGGTGGTTCCGGCGTAGAGGGAGTTGCCGTAGTCCAGACGGCAGGTGACGAGGGCCTGGGTGACCATCTTCCTGGTCTCGGTGGGGATCCACCGGAAGATCTTACGTAGCATGCGCAGGATGTTGAAGCACGACGAGGAGACGGCGTTGACTTGTCTGGTCATGGAGAGGGAGGAGTCCAGGATGAAGCCCAGGTTGCGTGCATGGTCTGTTGGTTTGGGTGCGCTGCCCAGGGCGGTAGGCCACCAGGAGTCGTCCCAGGCGGAGGGTGAGGATCCCAGGATGAGGACTTCCGTCTTGTCCGAGTTCAGTTTCAGGCGGCTGTTCATCATCCACTTGGCTACGTATGTCATCCCTTCGTGTAGGTTGGCTCTGGCGGTGGCGGGGTGGTTGGGGAGGGAGAGGATCAGCTGGGTGAGGGCGAAAGATGGATAGAGTGAGGGCGATAGATGGATAGAGTGAGGGCGATAGATAGATAGATAGATAGATAGATAGATAGATAGATAGATAGATAGATAGATAGATAGATAGATAGATAGATAGAATGAGGGCGATAGACAGAGTGAGGGCGATAGATAGAGAGAGTTAGGGCGATAGATGGATAGAGTGAGGGAGACAGATAGATAGAGTGAGGGCGATAGATAGAGTGAGGGCGACAGATAGAGTGAGGGCGAAAGATGGAGTGAGGGCGATAGAGTGAGGGTGATAGATAGATAGGGTGTGGGCGATAGACAGAGTGAGGGCGATAGATAGAGAGAGTTAGGGCGATAGATGGATAGAGTGAGGGAGACAGATAGATAGAGTGAGGGCGATAGATAGAGTGAGGGCGACAGATAGAGTGAGGGCGAAAGATGGAGTGAGGGCGATAGATAGAGTGAGGGCGATAGATAGAGTGAGGGCGATAGATAGAGTGAGGGCGATAGATAGAGTGAGGGGGATAGATAGAGTGAGGGCGATAGATAGAGTGAGGGCGATAGATAGAGTGAGGGAGATAGATAGAGTGAGGGCGACAGATAGATAGAGTGAGGGCGACAGATAGAGTGAGGGCGACAGATAGAGTGAGGGCGACAGATAGAGTGAGGGCGACAGATAGAGTGAGGGCGACAGATAGAGTGAGGGCGACAAGTAGAGTGAGGGCGACAGATAGAGTGAGGGCGACAGATAGATAGTGTGGGCGATAGAGTGAGGGAGATAGATAGAGTGAGGGCGATAGAGTGAGGGAAATAGAGAGAGAGATTGAGGGCGACAGATAGAGTGAGGGCTACAGATAGAGTGAGGGCGACAGATAGAGTGAGGGCGACAGATAGAGTGAGGGCGATAGATAGAGTGAGGGCGATAGATAGAGTGAGGGCGACAGATAGAGTGAGGGCGACAGATAGAGTGAGGGCGATAGATAGAGTGAGGGCGATAGATAGAGTGAGGGTGATAGATAGAGTGAGGGCGATAGATAGAGTGAGGGCGATAGATAGAGTGAGGGCGATAGATAGAGTGAGGGAGATCGAATGAGGGAGATAGAGTGAGGGCGATAGATAGATAGATAGATAGATAGATAGATAGATAGATAGAGGGCGATAGATCGAGTGAGGGCGATAGATAGATAGAGCGAGTGAGGGAGATAGATAGATCGAGTGAGTACGATAGATAAAGAGATCGAGTGAGGGCGATAGATCGAGTGAGGGCGATAGATCGAGTGAGGGCGATAGATCGAGTGAGGGCGATAGATCGAGTGAGGGCGATAGATCCAGTGAGGGCGATAGATAGAGTGAGGGCGATAGATAGAGTGAGGGCGATACATAGAGTGAGGGCGATAGATCGAGTGAGGGCGATAGATCGAGTGAGGGCGATAGAGTGAGGGCGATAGATAGAGTGAGGGCGATAGATAGAGTGAGGGCGATAGATAGATAGATTGAGTGAGGGCGATAGATAGATAGATTGAGTGAGGGCGATAGATAGATAGATTGAGTGAGGGCGATAGATAGATCGAGTGAGGGCGATAGATAGAGTGAGGGCGATAGATAGAGTGAGGGCGATAGATAGAGTGAGGGCGATGGATAGAGTGAGGGCGACAGATAGATAGAGTGAGGGCGACAGATAGATAGATAGAGTGAGAGCGACAGATAGATAGAGTGAGGGCGACAGATAGATAGAGTGAGGGCGACAGATAGATAGAGTGAGGGCGACAGATAGATAGAGTGAGGGCGACAGATAGATAGAGTGAGGGCGACAGATAGATAGAGTGAGGGCGACAGATAGAGTGAGGGCGACAGATAGATAGAGTGAGGGCGACAGATAGAGTGAGGGCGACAGATAGAGTGAGGGCGACAGATAGAGTGAGGGCGACAGATAGAGTGAGGGCGACAGATAGAGTGAGGGCGACAGATAGAGTGAGGGCGACAGATAGATAGAGTGAGGGCGACAGATAGATAGAGTGAGGGCGACAGATAGATAGAGTGAGGGCGACAGATAGATAGAGTGAGGGCGACAGATAGATAGAGTGAGGGCGACAGATAGATAGAGTGAGGGCGACAGATAGATAGAGTGAGGGCGACAGATAGATAGAGTGAGGGCGACAGATAGATAGAGTGAGGGCGACAGATAGAGTGAGGGTGACAGATAGAGTGAGGGCGACAGATAGAGTGAGGGTGACAGATAGAGTGAGGGCGACAGAGTGAGGGCGACAGAGTGAGGGCGACAGAGTGAGGGCGACAGAGTGAGGGCGACAGAGTGAGGGCGACAGAGTGAGGGCGACAGAGTGAGGGCGACAGAGTGAGGGCGACAGAGTGAGGGCGACAGAGTGAGGGCGACAGAGTGAGGGCGACAGATAGAATGAGGGCGACAGATAGAGTGAGGGCGACAGATAGAGTGAGGGCGACAGATAGAGTGAGGGCGACAGATAGAGTGAGGGCGACAGATAGAGTGAGGGCGACAGATAGAGTGAGGGCGATAGATAGAGTGAGTGTGATAGATAGAGTGAGGGTGATAGATAGAGTGAGGGCGATAGATAGAGTGAGGGCGATAGATAGAGTGAGGGCGATAGATTGCAGATTTGCACATCCTGAAATTCTCTTGGTGGTGCATGAACCCCTGTAGATGAGGGATCGCAGTATTATTGCTTTCTTGGTGACTGCCAGCTGAGGGGGCATTAGGACGTATTTCAGCAGGCTCCCACATCAAAAGATCATTATTAATTCTGTGGAAGAAGGCAAAACACATAAATCAAGATGTCTGCTGGTGGCCTAGTCATCTATACATGCTGCAATCTGTCCACAACGAGCACATTTTATGGTAAGCGATCCTAACCACGTAAGAAGAGACTAAAGCACAGCCACCAACTTCTTGTAGAGTAAAGAGTTATCATATTCAAATTAATCACTACTTCCTTAGGGCATCCAGACTAATAATGTGTCATGGAAAGCAGTTCAAGGAGCTTGCGTAGTTTTGTAGCTATTTCTACATGTCCACCAAGCATATTTATAATAAGTGACCACTGTAAGAACTATGCAGTGATGGATAAACCTTTGCCGCAACCAACCTCAGACTTGAGGTTGATAACATAGGACACACTATTTCTTTTCCGTTCATTACTCCCAGGTACTGAAGTGGCCTACAAAAAAATCCAAGACCGTACCGCAGACGCTCAGTGAGGTACACCACAACCATTTCTGTTTCACCTTGAATGAAACCAAAGTGGGTTAAAGAAAGTCATAAAAAATAGGAAGTCTTTAAATAAGAAAAAGAAAAGGGCCAGGGTAAGATCCACAAATTAAGAATCTGTCCACTGTTTTTTTTTTGGTGGAGGGGTCGCCGACAAATCTGCGTGACGTTTTCTAAATAAACGGCATAGGGGACTGACTACATTTTGTAATGTCAAGCCTATCCATTCAGTGAGTAAATCCAGCATGCATAGTTCTTTCCACTGCAGCAAAAGAAAATGCTGATCCTCTCCCTCACCAAGGACCCCCACACCGCCAAAACCAACCTCTACGAAGGAATGAAGGCCGTCGCCGAATGGATGAGGAACAGCCGACTGAAGCTGAACTCGGACAAGACTGAGCTCCTCATTCTCGAATCCACCCTGTCGGCCTGGGACGACTCCTGGTGGCCGACCACACTGGGATCTGCTCCCACACCCACCGACCATGCACGCAACCTAGGGGTCATCCTTGACTCCACCCTCTCCATGACAAAGCAGGTCAACGCCGTGTCTTCCTCCTGCTTCAACACCCGCTGCATGCTCCGCAGGATCTACAAATGGATCCCCACCGAGATGAGAAGAACCGTCACCCAGGCCCTCGTCAGCAGCAGACTGGACTACGGAAACGCACTCTATGCAGGAGCCTCGGCCAAACTCCTAAAAAGGCTTCAACGCATCCAGAACGCCTCTGCATGCCTGATCCTCGACACCCCTCGCTGCAGCCACATCACACCCCCTCTGAGAGACCTGCAACGGCTCCCCGTCAACAAAAGGATCACCTTCAAGCACCTCACCCACGCACACAAGGCTCTCCACAACACCGGACCAGCATACCTCAATCAACGTAGCTTCTACACCCCCACCCGCCAGCTGTGTTCCGCCGACCGTGCCCTCGCCACAGTCTCCCGCATCCAAAGAGCGACCTCCGGCAGCAGATCGTTCTCCCACCTCGCTGCCAAGACATGGAACACCCTCCCCACCCACCTATGGCAGACCTAAGACCTACTGACCTTCAGAAAACGCCTCAAGACCTGGCTCTTCGAGCAGTAGCAGCATTCCCCACCCCTGTGCCTTGAGACCCTCACGGGTGAATAGATTGCTTTACAAATGCCATGATTGATTGATTGATTGAATGAATGAATAGCTGGGGGACGTCAAAGGGGGCTATAGAAGATGGTTACCTGCTAATTTTGCTCCAGTGGCTGATGTTCCTATCCTTGTCATTTATCAATCAATCAATCAAAGCATTTATATAGCGCACTACTCACCCGGAGGGTCTCAAGGCGCTAGGGGGGGGGGGGGGGGGGGGTCCGCTACTGCTCGAACAGCCAGGTCTTGAGCTGCCACCTGAAGGCAAGGTGGTCCTGAGTCAGGCGGAGGTGGGTCGGGAGGGAGTTCCAAGTCTTGGCGGCCAGGTAGGAGAAGGACCTTCCTCCTGTGGTGGCTCTTCGGATGCGGGGACAGCGGCGAGGGTGTGGCCGGTTGATCGAAATTGGCGTGTGGGAGCATAGAAGTTGAGGCGGCTGTTGAGGTATCCTGGGCCTTGGTTGTGTAGGGCTTTGTGTGCGTGGGTGAGGAGACTGAAGGTGATTCTCTTGTTGACTGGGAGCCAGTGCAGATCTCTCAGGTGTCCGGAGATGTGGCTGCGACGGGGGATGTCCAGGATGAGTCGTGCTGAGGCGTTCTGAATCCGTTGGAGTCTCTTCTGGAGTTTGGCGGTGGTTCCGGCGTAGAGGGAGTTGCCGTAGTCCAGACGGCAGGTGACGAGGGCCTGGGTGACCATCTTCCTGGTCTCGGTGGGGATCCACCGGAAGATCTTACGTAGCATGCGCAGGATGTTGAAGCACGACGAGGAGACGGCGTTGACTTGTCTGGTCATGGAGAGGGAGGAGTCCAGGATGAAGCCCAGGTTGCGTGCATGGTCTGTTGGTTTGGGTGCGCTGCCCAGGGCGGTAGGCCACCAGGAGTCGTCCCAGGCGGAGGGTGAGGATCCCAGGATGAGGACTTCCGTCTTGTCCGAGTTCAGTTTCAGGCGGCTGTTCATCATCCACTTGGCTACGTATGTCATCCCTTCGTGTAGGTTGGCTCTGGCGGTGGCGGGGTGGTTGGGGAGGGAGAGGATCAGCTGGGTGAGGGCGAAAGATGGATAGAGTGAGGGCGATAGATGGATAGAGTGAGGGCGATAGATAGATAGATAGATAGATAGATAGATAGATAGATAGATAGATAGATAGATAGATAGATAGATAGATAGATAGATAGATAGAATGAGGGCGATAGACAGAGTGAGGGCGATAGATAGAGAGAGTTAGGGCGATAGATGGATAGAGTGAGGGAGACAGATAGATAGAGTGAGGGCGATAGATAGAGTGAGGGCGACAGATAGAGTGAGGGCGAAAGATGGAGTGAGGGCGATAGAGTGAGGGTGATAGATAGAGTGTGGGCGATAGACAGAGTGAGGGCGATAGATAGAGAGAGTTAGGGCGATAGATGGATAGAGTGAGGGAGACAGATAGATAGAGTGAGGGCGATAGATAGAGTGAGGGCGACAGATAGAGTGAGGGCGAAAGATGGAGTGAGGGCGATAGATAGAGTGAGGGCGATAGATAGAGTGAGGGCGATAGATAGAGTGAGGGCGATAGATAGAGTGAGGGGGATAGATAGAGTGAGGGCGATAGATAGAGTGAGGGCGATAGATAGAGTGAGGGAGATAGATAGAGTGAGGGCGACAGATAGATAGAGTGAGGGCGACAGATAGAGTGAGGGCGACAGATAGAGTGAGGGCGACAGATAGAGTGAGGGCGACAGATAGAGTGAGGGCGACAGATAGAGTGAGGGCGACAGATAGAGTGAGGGCGACAAGTAGAGTGAGGGCGACAGATAGAGTGAGGGCGACAGATAGATAGTGTGGGCGATAGAGTGAGGGAGATAGATAGAGTGAGGGCGATAGAGTGAGGGAAATAGAGAGAGAGATTGAGGGCGACAGATAGAGTGAGGGCTACAGATAGAGTGAGGGCGACAGATAGAGTGAGGGCGACAGATAGAGTGAGGGCGATAGATAGAGTGAGGGCGATAGATAGAGTGAGGGCGACAGATAGAGTGAGGGCGACAGATAGAGTGAGGGCGATAGATAGAGTGAGGGCGATAGATAGAGTGAGGGTGATAGATAGAGTGAGGGCGATAGATAGAGTGAGGGCGATAGATAGAGTGAGGGCGATAGATAGAGTGAGGGAGATCGAATGAGGGAGATAGAGTGAGGGCGATAGATAGATAGATAGATAGATAGATAGATAGATAGATAGATAGATAGATAGATAGAGGGCGATAGATCGAGTGAGGGCGATAGATAGATAGAGCGAGTGAGGGAGATAGATAGATCGAGTGAGTACGATAGATAAAGAGATCGAGTGAGGGCGATAGATCGAGTGAGGGCGATAGATCGAGTGAGGGCGATAGATCGAGTGAGGGCGATAGATCGAGTGAGGGCGATAGATCCAGTGAGGGCGATAGATAGAGTGAGGGCGATAGATAGAGTGAGGGCGATACATAGAGTGAGGGCGATAGATCGAGTGAGGGCGATAGATCGAGTGAGGGCGATAGATAGAGTGAGGGCGATAGATAGAGTGAGGGCGATAGATAGAGTGAGGGCGATAGATAGATAGATTGAGTGAGGGCGATAGATAGATAGATTGAGTGAGGGCGACAGATAGATAGAGTGAGGGCGACAGATAGAGTGAGGGCGACAGATAGAGTGAGGGCGACAGATAGAGTGAGGGCGACAGATAGAGTGAGGGCGACAGATAGAGTGAGGGCGACAGATAGATAGAGTGAGGGCGACAGATAGATAGAGTGAGGGCGACAGATAGATAGAGTGAGGGCGACAGATAGATAGAGTGAGGGCGACAGATAGATAGAGTGAGGGCGACAGATAGATAGAGTGAGGGCGACAGATAGATAGAGTGAGGGCGACAGATAGATAGAGTGAGGGCGACAGATAGATAGAGTGAGGGCGACAGACAGATAGAGTGAGGGTGACAGATAGAGTGAGGGTGACAGATAGAGTGAGGGCGACAGATAGAGTGAGGGTGACAGATAGAGTGAGGGCGACAGAGTGAGGGCGACAGAGTGAGGGCGACAGAGTGAGGGCGACAGAGTGAGGGCGACAGAGTGAGGGCGACAGAGTGAGGGCGACAGAGTGAGGGCGACAGAGTGAGGGCGACAGAGTGAGGGCGACAGAGTGAGGGCGACAGATAGAATGAGGGCGACAGATAGAGTGAGGGCGACAGATAGAGTGAGGGCGACAGATAGAGTGAGGGCGACAGATAGAGTGAGGGCGACAGATAGAGTGAGGGCGACAGATAGAGTGAGGGCGATAGATAGAGTGAGTGTGATAGATAGAGTGAGGGTGATAGATAGAGTGAGGGCGATAGATAGAGTGAGGGCGATAGATAGAGTGAGGGCGATAGATAGAGTGAGGGCGATAGATTGAGTGAGGGCGATAGATAGATAGATCGAGTGAGGGCGATAGATCGAGTGAGGGCGATAGATAGATAGATCGAGTGAGGGCGATAGATAGATAGATAGATAGATAGATAGATAGATAGATAGATAGAGTGAGGGTCATAGATAGAGTGAGGGTGATAGATAGAGTGAGGGCGATAGATAGAGTGAGGGCGATATATAGAGTGAGGGCAATAGATAGAGATAGTGAGGGCGATAGATAGAGATAGTGAGGGCGATAGATAGAGTGAGGGCGATAGATAGAGTGAGGGCGATAGATAGAGTGAGGGGGATAGATAGAGTGAGGGGGAAAGATAGAGTGAGGGCGATAGATAGATAGTTCGAGTGAGGGCGATCAATAGATAGATCGAGTGAGGGCGATAGATGGATTGAGTGAGGGCGATAGATGGATAGAGTGAGGGCGATAGATGGATAGAGTGAGGGCGATAGATGTATAGAGTGAGGGCGATAGATGGATAGAGTGAGGGCGATAGATGGATAGAGTGAGGGCGATAGATGGATAGAGTGAGGGCGATAGATAGATAGAGTGAGGGCAATAGATAGAGTGAGGGCGATAGATAGAGTGAGGATGATAGATAGAGTGAGGACGATAGATAATTAGAGTGAGGGCGATAGATGGATAGATAGTGTGAGGTAAATAGATAAATAGATACATAGATAGATAGATAGATAGATAGATAGATAGATAGATAGATAGATAAATAGATAGATAGATAGATAGATAGAGTGAGGGCAATAGATAGAGTGAGGGCGATAGATAGAGTGAGGGCGATAGATAGAGTGAGGGCGATAGATAGATAGAGTGAGGGTGATAGATAGAGTGAGGGTGATAGATAGAGTGAGGGTGATAGATAGATAGATAGATAGATAGATAGATAGATAGATAGATAGATAGATAGAGTGAGGGCAATAGATAGAGTGAGGGCGATAGATAGAGTGAGGGCGATAGATAGAGTGAGGGCGATAGATAGAGTGAGGGCGATAGATAGATCGAGTGAGGGCAATAGAGTGAGGGCGATAGATAGATAGATAGATAGAGTGAGGGTGATAGATAGAGTGAGGTGGCCTTGTGATGGACGTGGTGGTGGTGGACATGGTGGTGGACATGGTGGGGGTGGTGGATGTGGTGGGGGTGGACGTGGTGGTGGTGGATGTGGTGGTGTTGGGTGTGGAGGTGGAGGTGGATGTGGTGGTGGTGGAGGTGGGTGTGGTGGTGGTGGAGGTGGGTGTGGTGGTGGTGGAGTTGGGTGTGGTGGTGGTTGGCGTGGTGGTGGACATGGTGGTGGTGGACGTAAAAGGTGGTGGATGTGGACGTGGTGGTCTTGGATGTGTTGGTGGTGGATGTGGTGGTGATGGTAGTGGTGGTGGACATGGTGGTGGTGGTGGTGGGTAGTGGATGTGTTGGTGGTGGAGGTCGGTGTGGTGGTGGACATGGTGGTGGTGGATGTAGTGGTGGTGGATGTGGTGGTGGTGGAGGTGGTGATTGTAGACATGGAGGTGGATGTGGTGGAGGTGGGTGTGGTGGAGGTGGGTGTGGTGGATGTGGTGGTGAGTGAGGAGGTGGGTGTGGTGGCGGCTGACGTGGTGGTGGACATGGTGGTGGTGGACGTAGTGGTGGTGGATGTGGACGTGGTCGTGTTGGTGGTGGATGTGTTGGTGGATGTGGTAGTGGTGGTGTGGACGTGGTGAACATGGTGGTGGTGGATGTAGTGGTGGTGGATGTGGTGGTGGTGGAGGTGGTGATTGTGGACTTGGTGGCACTGGCGTAACGAAAACTGAGGGGGCCTCCCTGCACAGTTCGTAGAGGGGCCCCCTCCGGGCTCAATCATGAGCTCTCTGGCCAGAGTGCAGTGCCGAGGGGGCCCCTTGGAGCTTGAGGCCCCCCCGCACTGCTTGGGCTGCGGGGGCCTGTGTTACGCCCCTGCTTGGTGGTGGACGTGGTGGTGGTGATGGAGGTGGGTGTGGTAGTGGATGTGGTGGTGTTGGTGGTGGACATGGTGGTGATGGTGGACGCAGTGGTGGTGGTGGACATGGTGGTGGTGGACATGGTGGTGGTGGATGTGGTGGTGGTGGCCGTGGTGGTGGTGGATGTGGTGGTGGTGGATGTGTTGATGGTGGTGGTAGTGGTGGTGGACATGGTGGACGTGGTGGTGGATGTTGTGGTGGTGGATGTGGTGGTGGTGGTGGTGGTGGAGGTGGTGGAGGTGATGATTGTGGTGGTGGGTGTGGTGGTGGTGGTGGTGGTGGTGGACGTAAAAGGTGGTGGATGTGGACGTGGTGGTCTTGGATGTGTTGGTGGTGGATGTGGTGGTGATGGTAGTGGTGGTGGACATGGTGGTGGTGGTGGTGGGTAGTGGATGTGTTGGTGGTGGAGGTCGGTGTGGTGGTGGACATGGTGGTGGTGGATGTAGTGGTGGTGGATGTGGTGGTGGTGGAGGTGGTGATTGTAGACGTGGAGGTGGATGTGGTGGAGGTGGGTGTGGTGGAGGTGGTGGATGTGGTGGTGAGTGAGGAGGTGGGTGTGGTGGCGGTTGACGTGGTGGTGGACATGGTGGTGGTGGACGTAGTGGTGGTGGATGTGGACGTGGTCGTGTTGGTGGTGGATGTGTTGGTGGTGGATGTGGTGGTGGTGGAGGTGGTGATTGTGGACTTGGTGGCACTGGCGTAACGAAAACTGAGGGGGCCTCCCTGCACGGTTCGTAGAGGGGCCCCCTCCGGGCTCAATCATGAGCTCTCTGGCCAGAGTGCAGTGCCGAGGGGGCCCCTTGGAGCTTGAGGCCCCCCCGCACTTTTTGGGCTGCAGGGGCCTGTGTTACGCCCCTGCTTGGTGGTGGACGTGGTGGTGGTGATGGAGGTGGGTGTGGTAGTGGATGTGGTGGTGTTGGTGGTGGACATGGTGGTGATGGTGGACGCAGTGGTGGTGGTGGACATGGTGGTGGTGGATGTGGTGGTGGTGGCCGTGGTGGTGGTGGATGTGGTGGTGGTGGATGTGTTGATGGTGGTGGTAGTGGTGGTGGACATGGTGTGTGGTGGTGGACATGGTGGACGTGGTGGTGGATGTTGTGGTGGTGGATGTGGTGGTGGTGGTGGTGGAGGTGGTGGAGGTGATGATTGTGGTGGTGGGTGTGGTGGTGGTGGTGGTGGTGGTGGACATAGTGGACGCGGTGGTGGTGGACGCAGTGGTGCCCAATGTTCAGAGGGGACGGGCACCTTCACGCAGCAATAGTTGTGTTTACACAACAGAGCTGCCAGTTGCTCCCTCAGTTGTTGTCAAGGATTGTTTCGGTTTAAAAAACGGTTCTGCTGCACTTCAAACAAGTTGTACCTTGTCAGAAATTACAGCCAGGATGCTCCGTGTTCTTTTAATATTGCACTTTTATATAATTTCTGCAAACGATCAGGTTTAATTAGAATTTGCCTGTGTGCGTCCCAGGAGACACCGGCTTAAATTAAGCCCCCTGCAGGGGCCTACATTCCGCCCCTGGGTTGAGCAAGCCCCAACAGCTTTGCGTAGTGCACACAGAAACAGTGAAAGGAGTTGTAACACACCGGTTGGCGGGAGAGAGGAGAGGCAGAGGGGAGAGGAGGACCGGAGAGGAACTGTTTTGAAAGAAAGGGACAGGCTGAGGGGAAAGAGGAACATAGGGTGTCTCATGGTGAGGAGACAGGGAGTGCATGCTAAGGAAAGAAAGGGGTATAGAAAGGGGTCCATGGGGTAGAGGGGAGAGAGGAAGCGGAGGGCACAAGTTTTTAAGATAAGAGCAAGCTGACAACAAAGAAGGCCAGGAGGAGACCCCGTGGGGTGGAGGAAGAGGGGAATGAAAAGCACCGGTTAGAGAGGAAACCCGCGCTGCAGTGGTTGCAGAAAGGGCAGGCTGAAGGGAAAAGGAGTCTAAAATTTAGTGAGGTAGTGTGCTGCAAAGTGCGGTGTAGTGATGTTGAATGCTTCAAGTGAAACGTATGAGTCAATAAATAGAATCAGTGAAACGCTTTTGAGGTGCACAAGGGCCCGACGAGAAGCGAGTCTCCATTGATATGCTTGAAGGTGTTGAAGAGGAGTGAATGAGACGTTATCAAGGTACACAAGTTAAATAAAGGGGGATGAGCCAGGTCCAGTTGATGTAACAGCCAGGGAGTGCGCGAGATAGCACTGTAGAGAACCAACAATAAGTGCGCGCATTTTCACTCTTAATCACTCTCTGAAATGAATATGTTAGAGGGGTGATGAAGTGAGAGCTCATTCCACAGCACTAGTGACTCCTTTCACCCACAGCCATCCAACCTTACATTAAAGACTTGGTGTGTAGCAACTTTAAGTTTTTAATTGCATTTGCCCATATGCCTTCCGGCAAACACAGTCTCAAATTAACCCCCCTGCTGGGGCCCGCGTTAGGCCCCTGGGTTGAGCGAGCCCCAACAGCCTGGAGTAATACACACACAAACGCACTCAAAGGAGATTTAAAACAAGGGACGCCTGATACACAGTAGCTTATCTTTAGATCTCCTGTAGAGTGAAAATGTGCTAGCTTTCTGGGCTGTCCCCATGTGTTTTTACATGCAGATGGAAAGAGCATTTGGTAATACATCGCTCAAAAAAGACATCTTTTAATGCTCCATTCAAAGTTACACGGTTAAGTGTATTAGTATGTCCTATCCAATACAGAGTTAAAGAGAGAAGACGCCAAGCTTGTTAGAGAACAAGGAGTTTAAGATGGGTTCGTATTTATGCAGCTCTTAAAGAGCTATGCTAAACATTGTGCCATTACATTTCTTTTTAGCCCAGCTGTCAGTTATTAAGATTAGGATTTTAAAGTCTGGGCATTATGTTTGTGACTAGGCAACCTATGCATGCAGTTACACCTTCTCATATCACTTAGCAGCCCCCAAAAACATGAAGTTACATTTGTCCACCCTGGGGGAAAAGAACCATCAACTTACTTCGAGAAGCAGAAACATTTTATAAATAGGTTTAGTATTTTCATTTCTAAGCAAGCATATGCAGCATCATGTACTGAACACAGACAGTGATTTAATCAAGAAAGGCAGTTGTCTTTCGCCCTAGACAACTGCCTAAGAAAAGTGAATCACAAAAACAGCAGGTTATCTTATGCAATGAGTGCATAATCTGTCGTCACTAAAAATCACTTTGGAAAACATTCGAAAAGCAGTTCATAAATAGTGTATGTGCATTATAATAATACGTTACATGGCTCAAACCACTTATCCCAGGAGATGCAATTCAGAACAAATTTAGAATACCTTGTATTTAACCTACGTCTTTTTTATTTCGAAAAATTGAGTAATCTATTTTTTTTTATCAGGTAAACAAAAACACATTTGTAGCACTCAACAAGCAACCAGCTTATGAAATGCTGAACAAGGCGTAGCCTTCAACATCTACCTGCGATTAAAATAACCCTAAAGCAATCTCCCCTGGGTCTGAGGCAGGACTGCTAGGAAACCACATCGGTATCATGCCGACATTGAACCTCATTGGTATCCAAGACTGGTTGTGAAAAGAAGTTATAGGCTACAACGGCAGTCAACATTTCTTTGGCGTACATACAAGTAGCCCGGACTTAATTTGCACTGGTGCTTGCATGTCATCGGGGCTCAGCATTCATTTTACACCATCACATTCTCAACCAGAGGAAAAGGGAGAGAAAAAAAGTACGGAGATAGACGGGGCGAGAGAAAAAAAGTAAAACAGCGACAGGAATGAAAACATGGATGCAAGAGTGACATAAAAAGACAGACAGGAAGGGTGGTGGAAGTGGCTTGGTAACCTTACTGTTTGGCAACCACTGCATTCAGAAGTGGCTAACTAATAATCAACATAGTGGACCCTACAAATATTTCACCAATCAAGCAATGTAGGAAATAGTAGTAAAGCCAAATACGTACGTATTTAGTGGCGAGGGCTCACTGTTTGCTTTTTATATTTCAGTTTATATTTATTATTTTTACACAGTTGTAGTGCGGACTATCAACACAAGAAATAAGAACCGAAGGAGAGAGAAATGAGTGCAAGAAAGGCAAAGGAGGAAGTGCAGCGAGGTAAGAGTGGAAACTGATTAAGAAAGATGGGGACAAGAGGATGGGGGCGTGTGGGAATTAGGTTAACAAGCTCTCGGCATTGCTGTGGCGGGGGCAGGGGAGTGCATTCCTTTGAAGTCGGATGCCGAGGCACACAGGCTCCCAAATGACAGACAGGAATGTGTGATGTGCACGAGCCCGGCTCACATGAACTGTACCAAATCCGCAATTTGGGTAGACTTTTGAAAGCCTTACTATAATCTCGCCAAACCAGCATTGCTAAAGCAGTGCTGTAGGCCGAGACCTAAAAAGGCTGTGAACATTTTTCATTCTCTCACTTCAAAATTGTGATGCATATTTAATTGCCATTTCTAATGATGACATTTACATTAAATGTTGCATAGGCATATATTTGTATGTATATGACCCCAAACAAAAAGATAAATGCATCAGAAACCCTTTATCATGAATGTATCACAGTTCTAAAACGGGTCTGTGGCGGAGGTTTTGCCCCTCTCATTTGGGAAAATGAACAAAACGTAAGAAGAAAGAACAGAGGGCATGCATATGCATATCGGAATGAACAGAGAAAGAGATCCATACAGTTTTTGCCTCACCATGTTTACTTAAGGGGCAGTTTTTGGTGTTTGGTACTTCAGGCAATCTAGGCATTGATAGGCTGAATAAAAGCTAAGCACAGTCAGTACTAGAGGTGGCAAAGTAGGATTCAAAGTTGAATAATGCCCTCTTTACTGGTACTGGTCGCATTTGCAGCATTCAGATCCCCAAAGCTAAAGCTATAGGCTGAAACAGATGCTTTCCGAAAGAATGAACAATGGTCTTACATACACTTTAGTTGACACTGCATATTATTTCAAGCTAGCACCATGCAAAGACAGTCAGCGATCATGGGCAGGTTCCCAAACTGTGGAGCAAGACTATGAGAGTGAATCAGCTGAAGATGCATCTCACAATTTGTGCAGTCCTTGAATCTGGATACATTCTGAAAAGATCAGGTTATCACAAAAGGAAAAGGGAAACAAATCCAGCACATTAAGACTAAACTAGAGGAGAAATAGTTTCCAGTGCCATCGCATACAACTGTGGCTACACTTTACCCCTGAACAGTTTTGAGCAAACTTAATTGTACCTGTTGTAGATGCTTTCATAAAACTCCTTGCTTGGAAAGAAGATGTGTGCACAGGGGATGGTCACCTCTAGCACATAGTGTGACATTCTTACAGTGGCCTTCTGAAAGTCTGCCATCTCCTCAGGGTCTCCAGGGATCACCATCTGACGAGTTAAGATAAAGCTTTCTTAGAAGTGAAGATTGCATAATGCATAACACAGCTGAAATACTCAAAAATTAGGTTATACCATTGTCTAATGGGGAAAAAGGAGCTTTCATGGTCTTACATGCCACGATGGCATTTCAAATATTCACTAAACTACAAGAAACATTTCCGTATGTAGTTATCGTAGAATAAATAAATACTTATCCATATTACTTGTTTGGGAAATTTGTAGGGGCAACTAGAACTCATGATGTTTGTATCAGTTAATACAAGTGGGAGGAATCTAACTCCAATTTGTCTTTTTTTGCGTCTACCCTTCTCTATGTTCCACTCCGACTGATCCGGACATGGGCTTTTCTAAAGCATTCTGCTCTGTCAGGCTCTTCTATCGGGTTCCACTCCATACCCGTAGCACATACACAGATCCAGATGTGCTCGAATGTTCAGCAAGGCAACTCACATCGTGCTCTTTTCACACAATCAAGTGACTCACAGGAGCACGAATGAAGCATACAGATCGCAACTGCTGAGACTTACACTGCTCTCATTTCCCGGGGTAAAAAAGGTGCCCACCCCACAGAAAGTTCAACACAAAACGTTTAATGGTGCTATGGTCCTTGAGTCACCAACTGGTTTTCGATTTTTTTACTCCCTCCAGAACCTGGGAGAGAGCAAGCAGAAATGCAACTCTACCTGATCTTTCATTTCAACCTACTTTTCATTTCTGATGATTCTTCTTTTAATGCCAAACCGAAGACAGTGGAGTCAATCATTTTTCTTTTTGCAGTTTACTAATTAAAACTTTCAAGACAGCCATTGACACAATACAAACGTCAAGACACTCATTTGGAAAGCATTTACACAAACTACAGGTGGAACACTTACATTGGAATACAAATTAAAGTTCATCACTAGTCTTTCTTTGAATAGTCACTATGAGGGCGTGGCCTCTACTTGATAATTTCTCTTTAGACCCTGATGGTCTCGATTGTAAAAATGACCCTGCATATCTCTGCGCATTAGGAACATTTATCTACAATTCCTCTATGGGCACTCTGTAGCTCTGTTAAGGAGCTCTGCCCAGCCGGCCGTATCTGCAGAGGCGGCTGGGTGAGCTTGTGCCCTGCTACGTCAGAGGTTGGACTGCTGTTGCAGTTATAAATCAATCAATTAATATCTTTATTTCGATCACTTAAGACCACAAAAGACAATTAACAATAAAACACACAACCCCACCATAAAAAGGGGACGAGGTAGACACAGTTCATAATAGAATGTATTTTTTTTAAGTTGATTACTAATCCGAAATGTAAAAACATATAGGTTTCGGCAGTTATTACTACTTCTGTGTTGCTGTGTTGCTCACCTGCTCCACAGCGCTGAGGAGCGTTGTGGTGGGTGGTTTGTAATTCCATGTCAGGACCGCTCCCAGTCTGCACGGCCTAACGCGGCATAAGGTGAGACCTGATTGGGAGCTCGTTTTCGGGGTCCCTGCGGCGACAAGCAGAGACAACCAGTCGCTTCATTTGGGCAGCAGGCATTCGATGTAGGGACACAGTCGCCGCCGCAAGAGATGCCCCGCTCCACACATATATCGAGGGCCATACCAGGCAGTGAGGTGCACCCTTACCTCAGTGCGGGCAGCCAGAACAAAATCTTGGTCGCAGCACCCTCGAGTGGACATCCGTTTGCGCTGGGGCCCCCGACTTGTGAAACCGGTGCAGGAGTGCGGGCGGTGGGCTGAAATGGAAGAAAAGGGCTAGAGATGCCGGCAAACGGCCCTCCCCGAGTTGTGGCTAACTGGAGTCAACACCGATACGGTAGAGCGGCCATCGGCCTCTCCCCACAGAGCGCCCCCAGGACTATAACACCCCAAATTTGTGGCTGGGTGAGCAGAGAGAGCCAGACCGCTAGCCTTGGCACCACCGCTACGCCATACAGGCGCCCTGCATCTACCGTACCAGAGGTGGCCTGATGTTGCAGATTTGCCATTAATGATTTCTACACACGCTTCACTCGGCGTTTGAAGTCTAATTTTACGCTGATGTGTCAACGGAACAACTACGCATTAAGCGGTGTCGAAGACTGGGGTGCTGTAATCACTGGCTGCTTCGCAGCAGACTCTTAGCATCAAGCAGTCCTCAGCAAGGAGCTCCGCACCACTGAACTGCCTCTGAGAGCGGAACGCGAAGACGGAGCTCACAGCTCAACCGATCACCTTGCACCATACCAGACGCCTCACATTCAGAATCCCAGCAGATTGGGAGTTCAGGTGCAGATTGAAGTTGTTGTTTGCAACTAATCTCCCCCCTCCCCCTCCCCCCAGCCGATGGCTGGTCGCGTCTCTCTGCCACGAGTGCTTCTGCATTGGACCTCCGAGCACGCTGATATGCCGTTGAAGATCCCAGATGGTGCCAGTGTTTGGTTGCTCAATCTTTGTCCTGCATGCAGCAGGGTGTTTACATCCCGAAATAGAGTCCCCTGCTGTACCGGAGCTTTTTCGCCCGAACGCTGCCTGACCTCAAAATGGCGGATCGGGTCCGTCTTAGACTTTAAGCCTTCTAAGTGCTCGCAAACCTTGATCATACCTGGCACTAACATCTCTGGGCCTCATTTGGCATCCGACTAGGGGGGCTCGTACACCTCGAACGGAATGCTGCAGGACCCTTGGTGCTCATGGGGACCGACGCCTGACCCCAAAATGGCGCCCACAACAAATCAACAATTCAAGATGAACCGGGCAATCTAACGCTGCACCCGGGGGTCCTCCCTCATCAAAACAGCTCTGTTTTTCTTCTCCTGGCAAGAGCTCTTCAGCGGATGTCATGGTGAGTAGTTTCTCACCTTCCTACAGCCCCTTTGTTAATTTACTAGTCATACAGAGTATGCAGTTGTCTGCCAGTTCTACCACACTTGTCTTGGCAATCTTAATGGCATGTAGAGTATCCAACATGTCTGATACTTACCTCGTTTTCATGGCTCTATCATTATCTAGATCAACTAGTTCTTATTGCGAAAGAGAGGGATATAGGAGACGCCCCGCCTGATCCGAAAATGGCGGCCGTCTCTGCCTTGTTGCCTCCTTGCGACAATACTCTCCTCCATGAGAGATTAGCGGACACTGACTCTGGCCTCTTGCTGCTCGTTTGATTAATCGCCTACCCTCGAACTACAGATATATTTGGGGATGGCTGAATGTAACACTAAGGTCAATAGTCCCCTGCCTGACCCCAAGATGGCTGCCATAGTAGTCCCCTCCACGTTTTTACTTCCTTGGGACAATAATTGGACATTGACCAGACCTTGAACCTATACCCTAACCTGCGTACACATCAGGACTTGGAACCTGCGGAACTTACCTCAGACTTTAGAGACCTAGTGAGTTGGCCGATGCCCGGTGGAGCTACCAGATAGCTAATGAGGAGATTGATACTGGACTTGGACGTAGCTTTGACTCGTCTCCCGGTCTGTGTCCCCATCGCCCTCCCCCTCCTCTTACCATGCTGTGTCTCTCAACCTCCCATCATCTCTCCCTCCCTCATTCATACATACATACATACATACATACATCATCTCTCCCTCCCTCATTCTCGGTCTACTTCCCCCGCTCCTACACCCCCTCCACCTAATCTCTCCGCTTGCCTGCTTTATCCCTTTCGTCTGTGTGCTTATTGTTTTTCTCGACCTTACAAGCAACTATATTGCCATGCTCTGATAACTGTGTAACCTTTGTGACGATGTATCCTGCAACTATGATCTTATACTCATGTAAAGCGCTCTGATACCTCTGGGTCTAGCCAGCCTACATAAAACCTTTAAAATAAAAAAAAGACTAAATTATGCTTAACTTTCTTTATTCCTTTTTCCAGCAGTATCTTTAACTTTGAAACAAAAAACTAATGTTCCCATCATGCACTCAGCAAGGGTCACGTCCAATCCACCAATAGGCAGTACCCGAGGGATGCAAGGGGGTACACTTCCTGTTTGACCTCCTCTTTCTTTCCTACTTTCCAGCAGATAAGTACATGTTTCTTACTCTTTCTAGAATACCACAAAAATTTAGCATTTCGGTTTACTGTTGGTTATTTGGTGATAAAGCATTATAGTGTTCGTAACTCAATTCAATTTAATTTAATGATCTTTATTTCGATTTAAAAAAACATAAAATATTACATTCAGTTCATATCAAAAACATCATGTTGTAACATTTCAAAGGGCACCCCGCCAGACAAGTACGCAATTATTGAGAATGAATGTCCCAATACAAGACCTTTATTATATATTAAAAGACAAATAAATAGAAGTAAAATCCCATCATTAGACACATTTAGTAATAGGATTGCATTTGGGCAGTAATTAAATTCATACATTCATAAAACAAGTACATCGTTTATAATGTAACAATTCTAATCTATTAGTGGATCTATCAAAAATATACAAAATTCCATGACATACGCCTATTATGAGGGGTAATAGGGCATAATCCCATTTAGGACAAAATCAACAAGGTATAAGCCTGAATATAAATTCATATAAAGCACACACGAGTTCCTATAAATGTCTAAAAATTCAGTCCTATTCTCTTTCTTATTAAATCTACGCCAAAGAGATATCTACTAACACTAAAAACTACTACTTGTGTTGTAGCTGATCGCAGTATTCTTACTGCCTCATAACAGGATCTGATACCCAAGAGCTGACAAATGGGTTTAATCCATTTCCTCCTGGAATTTATGTAAGCTGGGCAGAAGAATAATACATGCAATTTATTCTCTTTTGCACCTGTATGGCAAATAGCACAGCAACCATTGCTTGCATTCCCATCGCTACGGTCCCATTTGACTGTATTTGCATTTATCTGTAAGACACCGTAGCAAAATTTCAAGTAGAGAGATTTAGCCAGCTGCGGTTGTATTTCGTCCAAAAAGGACCCAAATTTACCATTTGATTTTATTGAAAGGAACCTTGTAGATAAAGTACATAGTTTTGAGCAGTGGGACAAGGTGTCTTGATTAATAGCCCAGAGAGTTAATTTCAGCAGTTTTTTTTAATCCGTAGACAATCCGCGCGGGTCGTCCCAAAACTGTTTGAGACCTAATTTGTAAAACCAATCACAAACATGATTTAAAGATGGAAACGTTGTACCATTTTTTATTCAAAAAATTTCCTCTAGGCCTTCTCTGTAATGAACAAGTTCATCTGTTGACCACAGGGGGGCCCAAAACAGTAGTGGCCGTAGAACTGCCTGCTGATCAGTGCGGCGGATATTTAAATCCATCAGCGGTAGGCATCCCTGTGACGCGGGCGGCGAGTCGGGCTGTTCCTGCAGGCTCACCCGGATTGGCTGCGAGGTCCGCCATCTTGGGGGGAGTGCGAGGTCAGCGGGGCAGTTCTTCTGGCCCAGGGACTACAAATGCAGGCACTGCAACGCCCGCGCAGCAGACGCGCGCAGCGGGCGCGCCAAAGGCAAGACTGTCTGCGCCCGTCTGCGCCGGGTCGCCGCCAGCCGCCATGACCCCTGGATCTGCTACAATAAAATATATCAAGTATTCACGGGAGGAACTCGTTTCCTTTAGTTCTCACTGTCCCTCCTCGCCCTGGGCTTTCAATGAGCCTTCCTATCAGTGTCAACTTTGCCCTTTTCAGCTGCTCCCTCCCGAAAGGGTTGGACGTTCTGTCAGCCATACGACCTATAGGTTTTTGAGCCTGAATTGTCGCTCGTTGGCAAAACATCATGCGGAGGTTCACGATCTCCTGGTCGACGAGCGCCCTGACGCCCTTTCCCTCACGGAAACGTGGCTCACTCACGACTCAGTGGCTGAGTCGTGGCTGTTGTTGCCACCGGGATATGTACTTGTGGCAATTAATAGAGAGGGGGGCAGAGGGGGAGGCATTGCATTAATCACCAAAGAGGCCTACTCTCTCAGCTTAAGTAAGGAAACCATAGCGGGCTGTGAAAGTGCTTTGTTTAAAATACATTTGACACACAATCTCACTATATCTGGCCTGCTTATCTATAGGCCCCCAGGCCTGTCTAGTTTGTTCAGGGACAACCTATTATGTACAAATGGGTCACTGGCTAGCAAGTCAGCTAACTTTACCATTTTGGGTGATCTCAATCTTCACTTGGAGAGAGGGGGTAATGCTGAGGCTACGTGTTTTCTGGCGGACTTAGAAGCCTTCCAGCTGGTGCAGCACGTCACTGACGCCACCCATGTGGCTGGTCATCTGTTAGATCCTATCTTTTCTAACCTTAGCTCTTTGACTGTTCTCCCACCAGCCCCTCAGGCCTGGACCGACCATTTCTTGGTTTCTTTCTCTTTGCAATCTCAGGGCAAACCAGAAGAGCCGCATGTAAATCGAGCGCTCAAACGTCCTTGGCACAAACTGGACTCAGACTATCTTTCTGGCTGGCTAACTGAGCACTGGCCGCGAAGCAGAGGAGGCCAATCTGTGCCTCCAAGACTGGCTGACAGCGGGCTTGGACAGCTGTATCCCAGCCAAAAGAGGGGGTAAGAGCCGTGGTCACAAGAATTCCTGGTTCTCTGAATCTCTTACATTGACAAAAAAGCATTGTAAGCAGTTAGAACGCGCATGAAGACGCTCTTATGAGCAGTCAGCTAAGACAGTATATCGGGCAGCCATTAAACAGTACCACAAAAGTATTCGCACAGCCCAGGCGAACTATGTGGCTAGTAAAATCTTATCTATCGCTAATCCTGCCAAAACCATCTTTTCACTGCTTAATGATATGAAGAGTGCAGGGATTAAGAGGACCTCTTCCATCAACTCTAACCAAAAATGCGATGAGCTAGCTCAGTTCTTCCTGAATAAAAGAGCTGATCTATAGGGGGCTACCGACGATACCTTCCCTTTCCGATGCTGGACTGCCAGGCGCGCCTGGCATCCCAGGGGCAGCCAGTTTGTCCTCATTTCCTCTCCTGACCTTGTGCTCAAAAATCAGATCTGGCTCCCCGGCAGATCCACTTCCACCTGCCCTTCTTCGTCAACTTTGTCCCTCAATCTCCTCGGTTTGTCTTGAGCTGTTCAATCTATCTTTGAGCTCAGCCTCCATCCCCCGGGCATGGAAGCATGCCAAAGTGGTCCCATTATTAAAAAAGCCTTCTCTGGATCCGAGTGACCCTGGGAACTATCGACCAATTTCCCAGCTCCCTTTTCTGACCAATCTGGTGGAATCCCATGTTAACTCAATACTGGCCGAATTCCTTGAGCAGAACGCTTGTCTTGATATAACTCAGCGCGGTTTTCGGCCACGGCACAGCACTGAGTCTGCTTTACTTACTGTATCAGAGTGCATCCGAGGGAGCTTGGACACAGGGGACTCTGCGGCACTGGTTCTCCTGGACCTCAGTGCCGCCTTTGATACGGTCTCCCATGAGATCCTCTTGAACAGTCTCAAGGAGGTAGGACTGAGGGACCTGACACTGGCCTGGTTTCGGTCCTTTCTTGAGGACAGGTCTTTCCAGGTCTTTGTTCCTCCATACCACTCTCAGGAGGCTGCTTTAAATCGGGAGTACCGCAGGGCTCCGTTTTGAGTCCCTTGTTGTTCAACCTGTATGTCAGACCTCTGGCTGAAGTGGCCAGGAGCAGGGGGCTGTCACTGGTGTCCTACGCTGACGACACCCAACTGGTGTTCGCCTTCTCGAAGAGGTGTGACAACAACCTGATTAAGTTTAAGGATGACCTCTTGGCAATCTCGGACTGGATGGCGGCTAACTATTTACAGCTGAACGCCAGCAAGTCTGAGATTCTCCTCTTTGGCAGGGATCACGAGCTGTGGTCCGACCAGTGCTGGCTGGTTCACCTTAAGCCCGCCCCTCTTCCCAAAGAGGCAGTAAAGAACCTGGGCGTATGGTTTGACAGCAATCTGTCTTTTGATAAACAGTCAAAGGCCGTTGCAGGGACATGTTTTGGACTTTTACGTGGCCTTAGACCTTTGCTCGGGTTCTTTCCCCCTAAGGTGCGACAGACTATTATCCAGGCATCTGTTTGTGTCCAGAATGGATTATGCCAACTGTCTCTACCTGGGCGCTAACAAAGCGAGTATTCAACGTCTTCAGAGGGCCCAGAATGCGGCGGCTCGGCTTTTGGTCGCTCCGCCTAGATCGCACTCAGTTGCCCATGTGAATCCTAGACTCCATTGGCTGCTAGTTGTACGGCGGATCGAGTTTAAGGCACTGTGTTACTCCCATAAGATCCTGGCACGACCGGCCCGTCAGGGCTATCCATCTGCTGGAGTACTACGAGCCAGCCCGCTTGCTTTGCTCCGCTGATCTTGCATTAGTCCGTGTCCCACACATCCGGAGAGCGAGGGCCGGTGGTCGTTCTTTTGGCTACCTGGCCGCTAAACTCTGGAACTCCCTACCCTTTTCGATGAGCGTAATGTCGAATCATCTGGCATTTCGCAAAACCTTAAAATCTTGGCTCTTTCCTTGCAAGTAATGTACCGACCGCCAGCTACTACATGGCTCTGGTTCTTGGGTGTCTGATAGCACTGGGACGCCTCATCGCTGTGGCAGCTACGCGCTCTATAAATCTTACAATAAATAAAATATATTACTGGCATTAACGGTGTATGCATAGGTAAGCTTAACAGTTTTCTAAAAATGTATTCTCGACCACCATAAGAGTATTCTTTGCTACATGGCCCCAAAGTTCAGCCCCGTATAGGCATGCAGATTGCACCCAATATTGATATAACTCAAGTGCAGGGGAGACGGCTTTAGACAGACTATTGTCGTGCAACCTTGTTATTGGCACTGAGTTTTGGAGTAGTCTGGTTTTACTTTTTTCCAACTGTGGTCTCCAATTCATTTTAGAGTCCAGTGTAATGCCCGGGTAATTAAAATTGAGCAGATATTCTATATTCTCATTTTTGACAGTTAAGTTTTTTTAAAGGATTTATGTGGATTAACTGTCATATATTTTGTTTGGGTAGAATTTATTTCCAAGCCCTTCTTTTCACAATATACTTCGAAATTATTTAATTAGCTTTGTAGACCTTTGGGGGTTTGTGATATTAAAATTGTATCATCAGCAAATAAAAGTGCTGGTACTGGCACCCCCCTCTAACTTGGGAGAATCATGTTCGCAGCCCAAGAGGTATTCGGGGATGTCAATAACATACAGCGAAAATAAGGTAGGGGCCAACACACGTCCCTGCCTTACCCCCCTTTTTACTTGTATATGATCAGTAAGTTAACCGTTTGGACCCCATCTAACCCTTGGAAAATTATCCTCATGTAGTCTTATAATCTGCACAAGGATTTCCCCTGGAACACCTTGATCTTTTAGTGACTTCCACAGGAGATTTCTGGGGATGAAGTCAAAGGCCGCCTTGAGGTCCACAAGGGCAATATACAAATGAGCTTTCATGACTGTAATATACTTCCAAATTATGGAAAGAAATCTAAACACCTGGTCAATTGTGCTAGTTTTGGCTCTAAAACCTGCCTGATACTTAGATAAAATACTGTTCTGCCCAATCCAGTCACTCAATTTATTTAAAATTTGACGTGCATATAGCTTTTGTAAAACATCAATTAAACTAATCGGTCGATAACGCGATGGGTCGTGGCGGTTGCCCTTTTTAAAAATGGTTGCAATCTCTGCCCCTTTCCACGTTTCTGGAATCGGTGCACCAGTTGCAACTGAATTACATAAAAGATTAATATAGGGAGCCCAAACCTCCTTTTCGTGTCTCCATAAAAATCGCCTGGTATCGTATCCCGCCCAGGTGCCTTCCCTGCTTTTACTGCATTTATTGCTGCTATGGTTCCTCCATGCTAAAATGTAATGGGGCACTATTTGAATGGATTTCGTAATCTTCTAGACTATAATCAATATCATTATTACAGGATGAATAGAGTTGGGAACAGTGGATTAAGTGTTTACATCTAGGTAAAGGTCCTTATTACATTTGCCCTTTTTATTACCCTTAGATATCAAACGCCAGAAGGTTGATTGGTCATTTATTTTACTTGCAATAATTAGCTCGGTCCAAATCTTGTCGTCCAAGTTTTTTTTAGCCTGGGTTAGTACCCTCTTGTAATGTATTCTTTTTTCCCTTAGGGTTGCTATATCTTTGACCTTTGTTGTGTGAATCAGATCTTTTTTTGCATCACAGCATTCTTCATTGTACCATTGATTCTCTAGTATGGCTACCTCAGATGTCCCCTTTTTAAATTCTTTTGGAACCTTACTTAGTATTGGTCTTAGTTCTTCTACCAATCTATCATGCATTTCCATACTTGGAATCTCTATTGTTGGTTGATGATTGTGCGGGGAAACTATTTCTACACAGATGTCCTAAATCTTTTTAATAGTCTTTTCATTTCCCATTATCAAGGGCCATCTACGTGCTTTACGGTTGTTTGTTAATAATGGCTCAATTGGACTACAACTAGAACCAATGTTCCTTAGGGAACTTAGCTGAAAGAGGGAGGATGCGAGTGTCATAATTAAGGGATAACTCTCTGTTCTATCCTCAATTACTAAATCACATACTGTGGGCCACAAGGGAATAGATACCAATATATAATCTATACATCTTTTAAAGCTACCCCGAGTAAATGTCGGTGAAGTTGGGCTATCAGAAGGCAATTGTCCATTACAGGCACGTAGACCATGGCCTGAAACCAGACTTAGTAGCTGTGCAACGGCACGTGTGCACGGTAATACAGGCCTGCTGTCCAATAATGGAATATTATCGACCGAGTCCTCATCCTGAAAAATATTTTCAAATCCAACCACAGGTTCGAATTTGCGGTTGAAGTCACCCCCCACAATTATCCAGGCACTTTGGTTAGCTGTGGTTAAAAGTTGATCTAGATGTTCAATAACTTCCGATTCCCTACTTGCTACGTTCGGTCTACTATATATGTTAAAAATGTAGACTTCCCTTTTATCAGGCGCTAAAAACTTTATTCCCAAGATATTTTGGCAAGGGGAGTCGATTTGCTTGATATCGACACCTAGAGTAGTTTTTATCCAAATGGCAAGACCTCCAGAGGGCCTTCCTCTAACTAAGGGAATAGCAGCAGTACTAAAAGTTTTAAAGCCTACCTTGTAAGGGCTTTCCAGGGCCCAAGTTTCTTGAAATAGTACTATTTCACTTTGTCCAATGTATTCCTGCCATACTTTCTCTTAAACCCTGAAATATTCCATGGAGTCAATTTTATCTCTGTTTTACATTCTTCCATGTTTTGTTCACGGTCTAATCCTTCATCTTCATTTTCTGATCTTGGAACTTCCGCACAGTCATTATCAAAGGTACAGATAAAGTTATCATTTATGATATCCCCCTCGCTACACTGAGCTAATAAACCGGTCTCAACATCTGCACTATTTATATCAGCTCTACATTTTAATAGTTCTTCAGAATTCCTACACACTATATCATTCTGGCTGTTATTGAGCTTGCCTATCTGATTCCTTTGGCAGGTATTCATACTTAGTTCTCCTAGCTCTCTTTTTAAAGTACTAGTGGAAATTCCTGCAGCTACCTTGTCTGTAAATATAGGTCCAAAAGGGTTAGAGGCCAGTATTCTTTCCTGTTGACCTTTGTGTAATTGTCAGTCTTGAAAATCCAAGTCTGACAATGCTTGAAACCTATTAGATGTCATAACTGGTGGATATCTGATGGCTTTATTCCCAGCTTGCGTTTTGTAGAAATATCCTAAATTGAGTGCACTGATCCCAGTGTTAGGGGCAAAAGTTGTGTCACGATGGTGTAGGAGGTAATGTACCAACTTTGGCCTACGAAAGTTAACCACAATGCAACCGCCACTTATATTCTTAGTAGACTGCCCTATCCACCCTACTTTGTGAACCATTAAAATCTCAGCAATATTCGAAGGATGAAAATTCTTGTGTTTCGTCAACCGATCTACAGTTTTATTCCTTAGATCATTCCAGTTTTCTTTTTGCCCAGCCCTTAGTACGGGAACCCCAGCCAAAATGAAAACATAAGGGCACAAAGCCAACGGAAGACGTAGCACCTCCCTATTAGGAATCGAAGAGTCAATTTCCTCATCTCTCAGGGTCCTAATAGGGGCACTCATACCGTCTCCCCTGACAAAGGATGGCATATGTCTACTTTGTGGACCCTGCGAGCCTATCACACTCAGCCGTTCGGGTAAAGCCTCCGAGCTACTTTCCCCGTCCTTAGAAGTTGGGTTATTCACATGATTTCCGTTCCTTTTCCCATCATACACAAGTGATAAACGACTACCCATCATTGGCCTTGGAACATTCCTTTCCATTCTAGTAGCCTGCAGACCCCATTATTACAGCTTAAGGTTTTTATCGGAGACTCTAGAAGCTAATTTTATCCCACAGTAAAGCAAAGTTTTTTTCAACCAATTCACGGACACAGTATAGAGCTACTCCCAACCCTAGGTCATTCAATCCCACATCAAACTCGGTCATAACTCCCTTGGTATTAACAACACTCGACACTGGTAAAGGCAAGATCATCTCGGTTTGTGTACCAACTGAAATAGTTTTCAGAGGGAAAGAAATGCCATTATGATTACTGCTAGCACAGGCATTAGCTTGAGTGACCTTGCCACCATTACTACTCTTTGTTTTTCTTATCCCAATCCCCTGCTTTCTTTTGTCTGACAGGACCTCATTCTTTCGGGTCGCCACGTTTTTTGAGGCTATAGTCCTAGTAACTCTACTTGACACTACTGGGGAGTTTAGTGGCGTTTCGAAGGGAGGAGGGGGGACACTTATAACAGTGTTGGGCAAGCTTTCTCAAGCAGTACCCCACCAATGCAGGTGAAGAAATACCAGTTGTTAAATGTCTCTGCAGTGTGGACGGTCCAGGGAAAGGCGTCGCTCAGTCAGTTGGATTTCGTGAGTTAGGAGTGACTCTGCCCTAACCAAAAAGGCGTCTAGCGTGCCCACAACCCCCTTACGTTTTTCCATTCTGAAAAGACTTTATGGATTTGGCAAATCAGGAATTCTCTATACCGTTACAAAGTACCTTTATACTTTGATGGGTTGCAGAATTCGCAGGATCAATGTTTGGGATCCAAGCTGTTCAGGGGGGTGGCCCAGCAGACTGGCCCGCCATTGGCCTGGGCTTGGCCCGGGCACGTCCACGTTCGTCCCGCGCTGTGGGAGCCCTACCGTCCTTTTGAGCCCCTCCTGGCGCTTGTAATCAGCGTAAGCGGCGTGCGCGCCGCTGGGAATGCTGGGACTTGTGGTCCCCCGGCCAGCCTCTGACTCGTGACAGGGACCAACTACACCCCTCAGTGACTCCGTTGGCGGCGCTGTGCAGGCTTCTCTGCCAGTCAAATCCGGTGTTCTGCCCAAAGGAAAGCAACAGAGAAGAACAGCGATTCAGGTAATTTAGAGCTCCCGCGCTGCGGGAGCCCTACGGCCCTTTTGAGCCCCTCCTGGCACTTGTAATTGGCGTAGGCGGTGTGCGCGCCACTGGGAATGCTGGGTCTTGTGGTCCCCCGGCCAGCTCTCACTTGTGGCCAGGACCAACTACATCCCTCAGTGACTAGGCTGGGGGTGGCGGCATTGTGCAGGCTCCTCTGTCAGCCAAATCCGGTGTGCAGCCCAATGGAAAGCGGCAGAGAAGAACGGAGATTCAGGTAATTAGAGCTCCTCATTTTTGTAATCTTCACTCGTGGCCCCTCCTTGCCAGGCAGCGGTGCGGTGAACTGTTGGATTCCTAGGGGGCGGGTGTCTGCGTCTCATTGGTCCCAGCACACTACCCAGAAAGATCAACGGGCGCTCAACATTTCACCGCACTCGGTTCCGGCTTCCTGGATTTTGCCTCGAAGCCCTGATGCCGGCGTACCAGCGGGTCAGTAGAAACTGCCTCATCTTGCTGATGCCTGCTTAGCAGCGGGTCTGTATTAAAACTCGCAGTACGCCTGCCTAGCGGATCTGTAATTAAACCCGCGGCACCCGTGAGCATCATCAGAGCGAAAGAGACTTTAGGGGGCGGGCCCAGAGCGAGACACCCAATACATTTTTCAAGGGTGAGTCCCCCTTGAGGATTAGAACAATCCGCTTAGCTCCTTGGGAGCGCCAAATATAGTGCCCTCTGTCAAACCAAAACTGGCCTTTGGCTGGTTGAATACCAGGGAGAGCGCATACAGTGCTTGTGTAAAGGATTTCACTGGGTTGAGCCTCTTTACATTGAGCAGAGCGTCTTGGCATCTCTTTGACTGCATTACAGCACATTACAGCCCTTTACATTGCACACAGCACCTTAGCATTTCTTTGGCTGCATTACATAGTTGTTGGCCTTGCCAGGAGGTAGTGCTTGCTTTCATCATCATTATGGAGGACTATACAGAGGAGGAGTCTCTGTAGGCGTTCCCCCTTGATAATGAATTTTGCGACGCAGTGGACGCCTCCATCCACCAGGCAGTGGCCGCATAATGCTGTTTGCATATGCCTGTCAGGCTGACCAGTTCCAGTGAGCCTAGAAGCGCAAAGGCCAGGATGTGGGATTTCAAGCACCTAAAGAAGGCTTTCCTAGCTAGAGCAGATACAGGTCCACAGATTCTAGTTCTGTTTATTTATTTTATTTATTTATTTATTTATTTTTTAAACTTATAGAGCGCAAACAAATACCACTAGTGGTGTCTCGGCGCTAGACTGATAGAGAGGCAGATAACGAGAAAAACTTCTTTGCATTTATTGACTGAATAGCCAGGTCTTCACTTGCTTTCTAAAGATCATCAGTGACGGGCTGCATTTTATTTGATGGGGCAAGGTATTCCAGAGCCTCGAGGCAGCTACCAAGAAGCGTCTGTCTCCCCATGTAGCTGTTCTGACTCGTTGAATACAAAGGGAAGCAGATGAGGCAGATCTTAAGGTTCTCTTAGGGACATAAACCAACAGTGATTCCCTAAAGAAGTCAGGTCCTTGGCTGTTCAACGCCTTGTAGACAATACACAATGCCTTAAACTTAGTTCTTTTTCTCACCGGAAGCCAATGAAGTTGGTAGACAATGTGGGAAATGGGCGCAAATTTAGGAGTTTTGGTCAGGATTCGTGCAGCAGCATTCTGCACCATTTGCAGTTTCTTAAAGACCTGCTCCTGGGCATTCAACAGAAGCCCATTGCAGTAGTCCACCTTGGATAACACCAAGGAGGACATAAGTGTTTTCCCGGCAGACAGGGGAAGAAAAGGTAATAACTTTTTCACTTTTCGTAGCGTGTAAAAGGAGGAGGAGACCACTGCATTAGCATGATTGGTGAAACTCAGTTTGCTGTCAAACAGCACTCCTAAGTTTCTCACCTTCGAAACTGGAGTAGGTGGATTACCCATTTCTGGTGGCCACCAGACCGGGGACCAAGCTGGTTTTAGGTCCCCAAACACCATTACCTCAGTCTTATCGGTGTTCAATTTCAGACAGTTATTGTCCATCCAGTGACTAATAGCTCTCATGCCTATCTGAAAGTTGGCCGCTACCTCACTCCCGTTTTTATGCACTGCTAACACCAACTGAGTGTCGTCGGCGTATGAAGTCACTCCCATTCCATGGATTTTAATGACCCTCGCCAAGTCCGACACATAGATGTTAAAAAGTGTCGGACTTAGCGAGGATCCCTGGGGGACTCCACAAGGCAGCACAAATGTGGGTGAATAAAAATTCCCCATCTTTACTGACTGTTCTCTGTTGGATAGAAAAGAGACCAGGAGCTCCACAGCCTTGCCCTGTATGCCCATAGCTGTGACACGGTCGATCAAGATGTTGTGATCGACCGTGTCAAAAGCCGCCGAGAGATCCAGCAAGATCAGGATTGCCGTGCCACCCTGGTCCATGATCTGTCTGATCTCTTCGGAAGCCTTTATAAGCGCCGTCTCCGTTCCATGGCCTCTCCTAAACCCGAACTGGGTGTTATCCAGCAGATTGTTGTGATCAATGTAACTGGCCAGCTGTTTATTTATAACCTTTTCGAGTATTTTGGATGGAAACGGGAGGGCTGCTATAGGGCGATAACTTTTTAATTCCAAGGTGTTAAGAGTGGGTTTCTTTAGCAAAGGCTTTATTATAGCAGTTTTCCATTTTTGAGGATAGATGCCTGCTTCGCAAATGGCACTGCAGATATTCTCCAAAATTGGAGCTACTACCTCGGTTATTGATTTAATGATGACCGGTGGGCAGGGATCCAAAGGAGAACCTGACATAGTTGTTTTAATAAGGTCTTTTATTTCTGAAAGTGATGGGGGGATAAATTCATTCAGAGAAGAGGATATGAGCTGTGCGTTCTTGTGGCTCTCTGATGATTCCCCTGTTATATTATTGTTGAATCTATTATAGATTTCTGTGACCTTGGTTCTGAAAAAATCAGCCATCTGATCACAGAACTCTTGAGTAACGTCTGTAGTATTTGCTGTTGGTGTATTTGTTAGTGTTGCCACTACCTGATATAATTGTTTACTGGAATTCTGGGCTTTTTCTATCTGTTCGGTAAAATATTTACTTTTTTCCAGTCTTAACAGCTTCCTGTATATTGATAATGCTTGTTTGTATTTCTCTTTATCGTTGTTGTCGTAGTTGATTCGCCAGCACCTTTCTAGATTGCGGCATTTCTGTCTTTCTAGTCTTAGAGTTTCGGAGAACCAAGGGGCAGATGGTGTTGCGCGATTGGGGCGCAATTTCTTAAGAGGCGCTACTTGATTAAAAGAATCTATAAGCCATTGATTATAGTTATTTGCTGCCAGTTGAGGGTCTGGCGTTCTAAATGGCTTGTTATTTTCCAATTTCTCAGATAGTGTCTTTGTATCTATATTTTTCCAGTCCCTGCACGTTCTAAGTTGTTTTTTGGCCGAGTGTTGATTTTTATAATTTTTAACACGGACGTGAAAGACCACTACTGCATGGTCTGACCATACAATAGGGACAACAGTGGGGGTAGTAATGGCCTGGTTATTTGTAAATAGGCCATCAAGGACATGACCTGCTTTGTGCGTGGCTGTAGTGACTAGCTGGTTTAGGCCAACGGCCTGGAGACCTCAGAGGCTCCCAGCCTGCAGGATGATGGAGAGGAATCTTTGGGGTAGTGCGCGGACGAAGCAGGTCCCTCCAGACCGTGGCATCCTATTGGGTCTCCCTCCTTCGACACGTCCAAAGGTTCAGAGGAGCTATCAGACATGTTGGTCCCAGAAAACCTAATACACCCTCAGTTCTCGGAATGGGCACCTTCCCCCAAGGTCTCAGCGTTTGTAGCCGGGTGTCTCCGTAATCCCCTGGAGAAGGAAGTGGGAGCTTGCCTCAAGGCAGAATGCCCCCGTTCTGCCCTACCTGGCAAGGTGACATTGACGCCAGAGGTGGATCAAAAAATGCCCACCTTCCTACAGAAATATATCAGGGACCCGAAAAAGGGGATCAATTGATCATGGATGTCCTGCCAAGATAAGTTATTAGACGTATCAGGACCCCTAACTAAGATCCTGGACTTAGCAGAAGAAGCCAAACTGGTGGGCACCCCTCTTTCCCCGGAGAGGGTTTCAAACTTGGCGTAACGTGCAATAGTATTCTTGGGTAATGCCAATTGTGCCCGGTCTACAGAGACACGCCGTTCATTCCTCCTTAAGGTTGATCCCAAATAAGGGGATTTGGCTACCTCAGAAGCAGGCACGGTGGCATAAGGGGGGCTCTTCAGGGACCCCTTTATAAAGGATCTCACTACGTTTGTAGCCACTTACACTTCATTAGACATAGCACAGGCTTCCATTAAGAAGGTGTTTTATCCTATAACTTTTGTCGGGCCAGCTGTGGCAGGGTGCGCTCGGCCAGCCGCTTCTATACCCAAGGCCCTCAAAGAGGCGGCAAGAAAGCCCAAGATCCAGGCAGACAGGAATTCTTTCAGTCGCGAAGACGTTACTTAGGTTGTGGTGGCAGAGGAGCAACAAGAGGCCAACCCCTGGCCGCTTCAGGTGAGCATTTCCCCCTTTCCTCACTTAAAGGTGGGCGGCAGGTTGGCGCTTTGCGCACACAGTCTGAGATCTATCACCTCCGACGCATGGGTGGTGCAAACCATTCAAGGCTTCCAAAAAGAGTTCTATGGGTCCCCTGTTCAGGAGTCTCGCCCCCACCCACTGGTGTTTTGCACAGGATCAGCCTACCATCATAGAACAGGAGGTGGTGGATCTGCTGCAAAAAGGACCAATAGTACCAGCACGCCTCCACCGAAGGGCTTCCTCAGCAATATTTTCCTGGTGGACAAAATCAGCGGGCAAAGACTGGTGATAAATTTAAGAGCGTTTAACCAGTGGTTGGTTTATCACCATTTCAAGATGGAGGTCCTCAAGCCAGTAGTGGAGACACTGTGGGCGAAAGGCCATCGTCTCATTGACTATCTGATTTTGGAACAGTGCCCACACCGCCTCCTGCATCTGTTACAAGAGACGGTGGATCTACTACAGAACCTAGGTTTTGTGATCAATACCAAGAAGTCGCTGTTCAAGCCTTCCAAGCAGGTGACCTTTCTAGGGTTCGTCATAGATTCAGTAGCCCGCACCTTGAGTCTTTCCGCAAGGAAGATAACCAAATTTCGCAGGGAGCTCAGGAGAATGCTGGCTCGTCCCTCCACCTCGTTGGGGCAAATAGCAAGGTTGGTAGGGGTTTTATCCTCATCTATCCAGGCAATCTTTCCAGGGCTGCTATTCTACAGAGCGCTGCAATGCCTGAAAGCCACTCCTCTGCGCAGAGGTCTGCAATATTCGGATCAGGTGCCAGTTACAGAAGAGGTGGACACAGAGATGAGATGGTGGCTGGAACACATGGAGTCCTGGCACGGCAGAGCCATCTTCGCCTGCGATCCGGACTTAGTAATAGAGTCCGACGCCCGAGATGTAAGAGCCCTGGACATCTCGGGCAGAGTATTCACCCTGCAAGGAATCACCTTCCATATTGTTCGCAGAACCAAAACTGACTCCAGGATTGTGCCATATCTAACTTTCAACAATTCCCCTTAACTGTGTGTTGTCCGATGCCTCAAAGAATATGAGAGTATGACTGAGGAAACCCACCCCCCCAGGGGAACGCCAGTTGGTAATCAATCTCCCTAAGGAAGCCTTACAAAGCAGTTTCATCACCAACCATAGCCCTTTGGATCAGATGGGTTATGAAAGAAGCGGGTATACACGTCTCGCAGTTTGGCGCCCAATCTGTGAGGGGCACAATGGCTTGGAACGCCTTTTCTCTGGGAGCCAGACTCGAAGATATCACAAACGCCGCAGACTGGTCATCGGACTCAAAGTTCAAGAGATTTTATTTCAAACCAGTAGTGGACATGGCGTCATTGTTGGTGGATACGCTTTGAACAAGCATAATCCTCCCCTCCAGTCCTGACATAAAATGAAACATTTCCCAGTAATCATAAAAGAAAGTTTCAATTCTATTAAGGACGCAGAGGCGAGAATTATTCCCACACGAGGTTTGGGGTGTCCTTTTTTCCCAACCCGGAACATTCAGTCCTACGGATATCAGAGCGGAAAGACTAGTAGGGTATAAGTATCCGTTTCCCTTCTTCCATTCCACAATTCTAATCCCTATTAAACCATATTCTAAATTCTGAAATGGCTGTACACATCCATGCATAGAGTAACTGAAAAACGTAAGGCTAAACTGTGGATTTATTTCAAAGACACTCTTTTAGGAATACGTTTATTTAATCATTTTAGTACACAGGCACCTGCCTACACCCCAAGGCCGGCAGGGATGATTAGAATCAATAGTCATAGCAAGCATGACAAACATATTAGTACCTATACAATCGCCTAGTGTTACAGTGAAAAAATATTGCAACAAAATATCTTTCAAACTACAACCCCCCCAAAACCTTCCAACCGTGCCCCTTATCTCGGAGTAGACCCTTTGCAGTCTAGGACCCCAGAGTCAAGGACCTACCACCAAGGCCCAGTCCAGAGCTATGCTATACCCTGGGCAAGCTCACATCTGTTTGGATGCTCATACGGCGCCGCAACAATTTTGAGGACCCTCAAATATTCAAAGCAGATGATCTCCTGAAACTCAGTTGCGAGTGAGGAGAGACATGCCTTCCAGAGGAATTTAAAGCACTCAACTCTGCTCTCTAAAAATAGAGAAATCCAGGATCTAAATGTGGGGGTCTCCTCTTTGTTCCAGATGATCAGGATGGAATGTTTGGCCGTCCTTAAGAGAAGTGTGTTTATGTGGGACTTAAAGGGTACACAACTTGGTCCACAGCATATGGAAGGTGGATCCCATATATCTGGTCTATCT
This sequence comes from Lissotriton vulgaris, assembly GCF_964263255.1. NCBI lineage: Eukaryota > Metazoa > Chordata > Amphibia > Caudata > Salamandridae > Lissotriton > Lissotriton vulgaris. The sequence continues at coordinate 841,292,935 of NC_141697.1, forward strand.
CGTTTAAAACCTCATCCCAATATCTCTGAAGTTTGGGACAGTGGCAGAGCAGATGTAGCAAGATGCAAGTATGGAAGCTGTTCTGGCAACAATGCTGGCATTTGAAAGGATCCCTCTTGTGCACCCTTTCAGGGGAGTAGTACCAGTAGGGAATACTTTTCATGAAAGTCTCTCATGGTGGTATTTGACGCCCTCACTCTAGGTCTTGCCATAATCTCGGACCAGTTCTTGTGTTCGAGGACCCTCTCAATCTCTGTCTTCCACCATCATTGTCCTGCTGTCCGATCCACGGAGGGGTCATCAGTGAGGGCTTGGTAGATGTCCGTGGCAAACTCCTATTATCAGCCTTGGACCGATACCATTTCTCCAAAGCAGTTTTGGGACGAGAGACTCCGGGGTGCATGCTTGTGATGGTCACCCAGTGCCTCACCTGCAGATATCGCATTCTCTCAGTTTCAGGCATAACATATATTATTTTAATTTGTTCAAGTGGCTTAAGCCCCCGGAGACGAAAAGAAGTCCCCAATTCACTTACAGATGGCTTTTTGCCATGAATTGACCACGATCCAGTCCTGGGGTGAAGCCCAGGTTCCATATGACAGGGGTAAGAAGTGAGGGGTACCAGGAGAGTCCCTCCTGGGCATGCCCTAGGACAAGGACATAAGTGTGGATTGTGTGATTGGGGAGGAATATAATCCCCAGGACAGTCTAGGCAACCTGGAGATTTTCCAAATGTGGTACCCTGCTATAGCTTGGTCCATGAAACACCATGCTTTTTCTGTAGCCGCACGTCACATTCCACCATATTCTAAGCTGGGCATCATAATAATAATTATATGTGGTGGTCCCAGGCCTCCGCCAGGGTGTCAGTGCATCATAGTTTTAGGTAGCCAGGCTCTTTTATTCTCCAGATAAAGGAGTTGATTAGGCTTTGTAGTTCTTCAGAAATCAGAGTGGTGGGCGCAATAGAAGGGATTGGGTCAAGTATAAGAATATTGGAAGAGCGGTCATCTTAAAGACACCTATAGGGCCAAGCCAGGATAAGCTCCCAGTATGCCATTTGCGCAAGTCAACGTGCATGGAGTGCAGCAATCTAAATAATTTACCATGGCAATGGCTTTGTAGGAGGGAAAAAGCGTCACTTCTAAATATGTAATGTGTTTATCAGCCTACACCAACAGGTATTGCGCCCAAATCAATTCTACATTGGAGCATGTGAGAGAGAGGTACAAAAATTGGAATTTTTGTAGAATTATTTTGAAGCCAATCATCCCTCCCCCCGATCCCAATTCAGCTAATTTGACTAGTAAAGGAAGAAGAGAGCAGCATGGGTCCGCTACTGCACTAGTAGGTCGTCAGCATAGAGGCAAATTTTTGTTGGGATTCCCTACCGAACGGGCCTCGCTTTAGGCTTGGTTTGTTCTGATCACATTTGCTAACATCTTCATGCACGGAGCAAACAGCGGGGGGAGCCATGCCTAGTGCCCCGCTGGATTCTGAAAGGATTCTGAAAGGGTCTGAAGACCTCCTGTTGATCTGGATCCTGGCCCCAGAGTTAGCATAAATACTGGCGATCCAAGCCCTGAATCTGGAACCAAAGCCGAACTACTGATGGAATCTCAAGCAAATAGGCCAGTGCACCATATTGAAGACCTTTTTAGCATCCGCTGCCATGAATAGGTCAAGAGTTGGTGATCCATGGACTTTACCAATAAGGTGGAGGGGACGTTTGATGTTATCAGCTGTATGCAGAGACTCTCCTACGTAATATGATGAGATCTTTGAATTTAGATACAATGATACTTCTTTGAGCTTCGAGTTTAGTTTTCTCATTTCTTTTAGTTGTGTTTTTGTCCAACTGAGAGAAGCATCTGATTTAAAGTCATTCATGTTTAAGTATTTCATCAATTTCTCAAGCAAGCCTCTAACCATACTGGCCCAGCTCAGTTTACTTTGACAGATTTCAGTCATCGATAGGGTAGAGACTTTTGGTTTATCAGCACATAGTTGTTTGTCCGTCCCGGTGTGAGATATGCCCTATGAAATACATAGACGTTGATCAGTTTAAATTGGGCATTCCTAGAAATTTTGGGAATGCAGCACCCAGACCTTTTCATCTATGGTAGCCCCTAGGTCTTCTTCCCAGCACGATCGTAGGATGTCAAGCAGGGATAACACATCACCCTGAAGCCACTGGTTCAGACAAGTGACTGCCTTATACATGCCTCAGGAAACAACTATATATTGACAACCTTCCGAAAGTGGAGGTTCTGATAGCCCCAATCCCCAGTGTTTATGGAGCACCAACATGAGCACCCTATTCAAGAGTAAGTGCCTTTGCAGTAAATCATAACGCTCTCTAAAGTCTTGAAATGGAAATAAACAGCGATGCAACCCAATGTTGGGATGAATTAACAGAGCTAAAGAGAACACAGATCAAAAACGTTGATACACGGAGTAATGATGGCAGAATACCTACAAGCAAATACAGCACCAAGGGGTTTGATAGTTAGAAATGTACCTTTTATATTCCAACATGACAAACAATTTAAAAAAGACTGGTCACTAATCTTGTGGCACTGTACCAGAGATTGGTTAGTTCTAATAATCAAAACAGCGTCACGCCTGGTTCACTCTCTGAAGGATGAGATTCACTCTATGGAGGTCCACCTTAAATCCTTCCAAAACCCCACTGAACTTAAGAAAAGACTGGATGAGCTGAACAAAAGCATGACGGATTTTGAGATAAGCCTCAAAGACTCGAAATATATAAAACTATCCAAGGATAAGAAATCTTTCTCCCACGAAAAGGTGTACCCATATATCAGGGACGACTACAAACTTAGCAACAGAAACCTAGGATATAACACTGATAGTGATGGATCAGACTCAGGGTTTGACAGTTCAGGAACTTCTGGTAATTACAACAACCCCACTAATAGAAGACCCAGGAGAGGAAGAGGAAACATGGGGAGGCATCGAGGAAATCAGACCCCCATGTGGCCACTATACCAAGACCCATATACTTATGGCCCACCACCACCACCCTTCTACTATGGACCTCCCATGTATCACCAACAGAATTTTCAAAATTGGGGCGGTAACCAAGGAAACCAAGGCCGGCCTTTTTTAGGCGGGGGCAGACCCACACAACGGGCAAGAAACAAAATCAGCCAAAACGTACAATGGGCCGAACCAGTAGTGACAGCGGGACGCCAAACACGCAGCAAGGGTCCCCCGGAACCAATAACGAGCAGCAATCAAATCTAGTGGTCAATCTGTCCTCTATGAATCTTTCGGAAATACAGACACAAGTACTCAATAAAGGTTTGGGCTTTGTACCAACCCGGCACACAGATAAATTCAAACTCTGTTCCGAGCTGAAGGAGTTCCTCAGAAAATTAAAACTTCAAATCTTTTTCCAAGACAAAGAACCTGGTGAACAAACTAGGAGTGACACAGGACTAAAGAAAAAATCAACCTTTGTTCCACCATCTAGCAACCTACCAGTTGAACTTCTGGCCTTTAAGAAGGCAGTAATGAAGGAGGTGAAAGATCTAGATCCACGTACAGTGAAAATTTTCCAGAACACAAGTAAGGTGGAAGAAAACAAGTTACTTACCTGTAACTACAGTTATCCAGTATTGGTATCTTTCATAGATTCACATGCCTGAATCATTCCCCGTCGTCGAGGCGGGAGTCCCACGGTAAATTATATATATATAGCAGTGCCTAAAAACCATTAGTAGTAGGCTAGAAAAGGATATAGGCCCAACTAGGCCCAAAACTTAGCAGCCTATCTACCTCATTATGTAAAAAGAACTGAAAATGTAGCCTCAGCCAATCAGCTAACCTCACCCTCTAGAACCTTCCCAGCCCAGGCAGTTCTCCTCAGATTTTCCCAGCACAAGTGAGAAGTAGTATCCTATATAAGAACTGCCCAGCCGGGGAGGAGGGTGGGTGCATGTGAATCTATGAAAGATACCAATACTGGATAACTGTAGTTACAGGTAAGTAACTTGTTTTCTTATCCAGTATTGGGGTATCTTTCATAGATTCACATGCCTGAATCAGAATAGCAAGCAGTAACAACCATAACTGTCGGTAGAGGAAGGTGGGAGACAATCCAAACCATATATCCCCACACAACCTGGAAGGTACTAGAGCAATAACATATCTCAATACATATGCAAAATCATGACAATACCTTCATACAATATGTATCTATATATAGAACGTTAAAACAGTATAGTATTAAACATTTAGCAATAGAGAAAAAATAAAACCATAACAGTCTGACCTCAGTGAAGAAGATGCTGCAACACTGCTTCTCCCACTGACGTATCTCCATGTAGTACCGGCTGCAGGCAATAGTGCTTCGTAAAAGTATGCACACTTTTCCATGTAGCAGCACGGCAGATGTTTTCCAGAGACACCCCTGCAAATAGGGCTGTAGACGCTGACATCATCCTGGTGGAATGCGCCTTAACCGTTCTTGTCAGGGGCTTGTTCGCTTTCTCATGACAGAAGACGATGACAGAGGAAAGCCATCTGGCTATAGTTGCCTTCGTCACTGCCTGACCACGTGTAGCCTGTCCATAAGCCACAAACAGTTGGGTAGATTTGCGTAAATCTTTTGTCTTTTGCAAATAGAATTTGAGGCATCTTTGGACATCCAAGGAATGCAGCATCCTTTCAGCTGAAGTCTTGGGGTCTGGAAAGAAAGTTTTTAGTTTCACCGGTTGGTTGATGTGAAACTGAGTCGGAACTTTGGGAATAAATTTAGGATGAGTTCTAAGTGTCACATAATCTTTTGAAAAATGTAGGAAAGGTTCTGATATAGTGAACGCTTGTATCTCACTTACTCTCCGGGTTGAAGTGAGAGCTAACAGAATAGCCACTTTCCAAGTCAAGAATTTAAGTTCCGATTTATGAATTGGTTCAAAAGGCCTTTTCAGCAATTGAGATAACACAATATTGAGATCCCACTCAGGAGGAGGAGGCCGCACTGGAGGGAAAACTCGAAACAATCCTTTAAGGAACTGTTTAATTAAAGAAGAAGAGCACAAGGATGGTTTGTTGTAACTCTTCCTGAATCTGGATATGGCAGCAAGGTGAACTTTGATAGAAGAAAAAGCGAGACCTGATCTGGCTAGAGACAGCAGATAAGGCAGAATTTTCTCTGGAGGAGCCTGTAGTGGATGGACGTCATGCTCTCCGCACCATAAACAGAATCTCTTCCATTTGAAGCGATAGGTTCTGATGGTAGACTGTGCACGAGCCTGAGATAGAACAGCTCTACAGTCTGGAGAAATCTCCAGGTCCTTAAATTCTAAGAAATCAGGAGCCAGGCGTGCAAGTGTAGCGACTGAGGATCTGGATGAAGTATTTGTCCTTCCTGTCTTGTTAGCATTGAAAGCGTCGGTTTGAGACGCAGTGGAGGTTGATGGGAGAGCATCAGAAGCTCCTGGAACCAATACTGCCTCGGCCAGCGAGGAGCAATTAGGATTAGAGAGCAACGCTCTCTCTTCATTTTCTGTAGAACTTTTGGGATGAGAGGAATCGGTGGGAAGGCATATGCAAAGATTCCGGTCCACCTCATCAACAGGGCATTTCCCCTCGATCCTTGCTGGCGGAACCTGCTGGCAAAGTAAATGCATTTGCTGTTCTGTTGCGTGGCAAACAGGTCCAACGTTGGTGTGCCCCAGAGCTGGAAAATTGTTTCCACTTGGCGTTGTTCGAGTTCCCACTCGTGACATCCTGTGAACGATCTGCTGAGATCGTCGGCCAGAGAATTCTGAATTCCCTGAACATGTTCCGCTCTGAGGGAAATCTTGTGGTGGAGTAACCATTCCCACATTTCCTGCGCTTGAAGAGACAGGGCCAGAGATTTTGTGCCCCCTTGCTTGTTTACGTAAAACATGCTGGTGGTGTTGTCCGTGCGCACCAGTACTGCAGAGCCTGCAATTCTTGGCAGGAAGGCTCGCAAGGACAGGAAAATTGCCCTCAACTCGAGGCAGTTGATGTGTTTGTGCTTGTACTGATGGGACCACCGTCCCTGCACTTGAAGGTCCTGGAGATGACCTCCCCAACCTTCCATGGAGGCATCTGTCGTTAGAGTAAATTCCGGTAGGGTCTGAAGAAAAGTGAGCCCCGGAGACAAATTGTTCTTTGTCGCCCACCATAGAAGAGCTTGTTTTATCTTGGGCGTGACCTTGATACGGTCCTCGAAAGATCCGTCTACCTGCCGCCACTGTCGATGCAATTCCTCCTGGAGAGGCCTCATTCTGAGTCGAGCCAGTGGAACTAGATGGAGTGCGGAGGAACACATCCCTAGCAGGGAAACAAACTGTCGGACCGAAAGAGACTTTCTTGACCGTATTTGACTTGCCAGCTTTGTGATTTTGTCTTGACGAATTTGGGTTAAGAAGGCCTTGCACTGAGAAGTGTCTAGTATTGCTCCCAGGAACGTCAGAACTTGTTTGGGTTGAAGTTGAGATTTTTTGACGTTGAGGGTTAAACCCAGATTCGAGAACATTGACAGAGCACTCTTGACCGATTGTCTTGTTGAAGTCCTTGTCGGGCTCTTTATTAACCAATCGTCGAGGTACGGGAACACTTGGATTCCCTGTGACCTCAACGCAGCTGCAACTGGGACTAGAGTCTTGGTAAAAATTCTTGGTGCAGACTTCAGGCCGAAAGGGAGCACCTTGAATTGAAAATGGACACCAGCCACTGTGAATCTCAGATACTTGCGGTGGTTTGAATAAATTGGAATGTGGAAGTAGGCGTCTTCCATATCCAGGGAAGCCATGAAATCTCCCTCCATGAGGCAATTGAGGACATCCGTGAGTGTCACCATGCGGAAACTCTGCTTTTTCAGATATTTGTTTAAGTTTCGTAGATCCAAAATTGGACGCCACTCTCCTGAAACCTTTTCCACAAGGAAGAAGCGAGAATAAAACCCCTGATTTTTCTGGGATGTTGGGACCTTCTCTATCGCATTTTTGTGCAGCATTTTCATGGCTTCCATGTATAACAAATGAAGACGAGGAGGGGAGGGACCCCTGGGCGGTAATGTTGGAGGTTTCTGCAAGAACTCCAGAGTGTGTCCGTGTTTGACTATGTCCAGAACCCACTGATCTGAAGTTATCTTCCGCCACTGTTGATAAAAGGCGGAGATCTTGGCGCCCACGGGGAGGGAAGGAAGGGAGGATGGTGTCCGGCAAAACTCACTGGCGTTTATTTGAATCACGTCCCTGGTAGTTAGAACGTCGTTTCCCTCCTTGACGAGAGAAACCCGCTGACGATGACTGCCGATAGGACTGCTGGTAGTACGGCTTATTTTGAGGTTGATACTGGCGGTTTTGTTGATTTTGATAATGTCCTCTTGATGAAAAACCACGGCCTCTTGCTCCTCTGAAAAAACCTCGCTTATACTGTAGTGCACCAAGCGATTTGGCCGTATCAGTATCCGTTTTTATCGCAAGCAATGCCTCATCTATGTGCTTGCCAAACAATAACTCGCCATTATAGGCCATGTCAAGGATTTTGGTCTGGACCTCAGGTCTGAAGGAAGTCGCCTTGAGCCATCCTTGCCGTCTGAGAACTGCCGCTCCGGCCAATTGTCTAAAGGCTGTATTAGATACATCGAGGGCGCAATCGATAATCTCAGAAGCTGCCCGCTCGCCTTCCAAGACAACCTTCCTGACCTCTTCAACACGGTCATCGGGAACCAAATTGATGAACTCCGACAGATCTGACCACATTTGTCTGTCGTACCGTGCTAAAATTGCCAAAGAGTTAGCAATCTTGACAGTAGCAGCGGCACTAGCTGAGAACTTCTTCCCAATTGCATCCAATCTCCTGCCCTCTTTGTCTGGAGGCGTAGAAAGTGGTGCAACCGGATTCTTGGATCGTTGTTGAGCCGCTTGTGTAATCACAGAGTCAGGACGCGGATGACCAATCAAACATGAAGGAGTATCCGGTGGTGCTCGGTACTTCTTGTCGACTCTTGGAAGAACCGCCGGGATGGAAGCTGGCGTCCTCATAATATCAATCCCTTCTTTCCAGATATAGTCGATGATAGGGATAGATCTGGACACCCTTCTATACCCTTCCTTGAAATCATGAAGAAAACAGTCGGTTTGTTCAACCGAAACTGTGATTGCGAATCGAGCAGCCGCCCGGTGCATGATGTTGTGAAAACCTCCTATGTCTTCTGGCGGAGAATCTGAAGGTTGTGGCAGATTAGGAGAGGGCATAGGAATGATGTAATCATTCCATGGTTCTGTAGGCGTGGAATCCGGAAGTTCCCCATCCTCTCTTTCATCCTCATCTGGAGAAGAGATGTCAACATCCTGACTTCCAGTCCCGGGGTCAACATCCTGCCTTGGAGAGTGTGAAGGATGTGGCGGTGGACTTACTGGCATGTCCTCTGGCACAGGATTAGGAGTAGGCAGAGTTGGTGGAAACCTCTGACGATAATCGGCCAGCATGGCCTGCAAATCCTTCACTAGAACAGACGGAAGATGAGTCGTGTCTTCTGTGTGTTGTTGCTCCTGATGATAAGGAGTAGCTAAATTTTCCTGATAGTAATGAACCTCATCATCATCCTCATCCTCTTGATATTTTATGTGCAACTGGGAAGGGTGATGGGCCACTCCAAAAGGATCATCATCATCATCATCCTCTTCATTATCCGAATCTGCCTCCACGTAGTTTTCCAAGATATGCGAAGGCAAGAGGGGAGACAAATGAGAGTAACTCTGTCTCTGAAATGACTTCATCTGAAAATGGGTATACTGTACCCTAACCGGAGATGTGGGCAATAAATGCGTGGATGGCACATTCAAAGATGCCAGCGCTGCTGCCGATGGCAAAAGTGAGACAGATGTGTTAGTTGCCGATAGTGTCGTCGACGGTATCGTCATAGGCATTGGAACCATGGATGAAGACTTCTTGGAAGGCGTCCTAGTAGACGGATCCGTCGGCGGACTCCTCGTCGTCGAGCTAGTCGTCGACGGAGCTGAAATCCTCGTGGACGTGTTTGTCGTCGACGGGCTTGTCGTCGACGGAGTCTTCGTCGACGAGCCTGTCGTCGACGGGCCCTTCGTCGACGGGCCCTTCGTCGACGGGCCCTCCGTCGACGGGGTCTTCGTCGACGGGCCCTCCGTCGACGGGGTCTTCGTCGACGGGATCTTCGTCGACGGGGTCTTCGTCGACGGGGTCTTCGTCGACGGGGTCTTCGTCGACGGGATAGTGGAAGTCTTCGTCGACGGGAGAGCCGTCGACGAGAGCGTCGACGGAAGCGATGATGAACGCTTCGAAGATGGTGATTTGGTCGTCGACGGCAGACTCGTCGACGACGCGCTTTTCTTTGACGATCTTGTCTCAGAAGAAGAAGCCATGACGGACATCACAGGAGAAGTAATTGCTGAGGTGGTAACAGTACTTGAAGAAGTAGAAGACGTAGAATAGGTGGTAACAGTGAGAGAAGACACTAAGGTGACAGCTTTAGTGCGGACTGTACTCACAATTGAAGACTCTGTTGACGCAGCACTCCTTGTGGATTCAGAGGGTTTATGAGAGAACTTAGCTTTTTTCAATCTCTCAGGGGAACACCTCTCTTTGGAACTGGCTCTCTTACTTGAAGTAGAGGCTCTGTCCTCGTCATCTTTGACAGACGACTTCAGCCACAAAAGAACTCTCGCCTCTCTATCCCTTTTGGTCTTAGGAGGGAAGGTTCGACATATCCTGCAATCCTTCACAACATGTGAAGGATGCAAACAATAAATACAGTCCGAGTGCTCGTCGTCCACGTGAACTCTCTTCTTGAAGCATGAAGCACAGGCCTTGAATAAAGCCTTCTTTTCAGACATTTTGAAAGAAAATTGAAGAAAAAACTGAGTAGGCACTAGGGAGACTCCCTTACACACGAAGTGCGGTGAAAATCTGAGGAGAACTGCCTGGGCTGGGAAGGTTCTAGAGGGTGAGGTTAGCTGATTGGCTGAGGCTACATTTTCAGTTCTTTTTACATAATGAGGTAGATAGGCTGCTAAGTTTTGGGCCTAGTTGGGCCTATATCCTTTTCTAGCCTACTACTAATGGTTTTTAGGCACTGCTATATATATATAATTTACCGTGGGACTCCCGCCTCGACGACGGGGAATGATTCAGGCATGTGAATCTATGAAAGATACCCCAATACTGGATAACTGGCAGCAATACAAGAACTATCTAAAAAAGACAACATCACAATCAAACCAGTCGACAAGGGTGGGGCGATTGTCTTACAGGATACTACAGATTACAGGAAGGAATGCTTACGCCTCCTTGCAGACACTAGAAACTACACCATCATAAAAGAGGATCCAACAGAACGTTTGACGATATCTATAGCATACCGCATTGAAGAATCCCTTGTCAATGACTGGATAAGTAAAAAGGAAGCAGACTTTCTGGTGAACAAGAAACCAACAATCCCCTATTTCTACACGATCCCTAAAATTCATAAGCGACTTGACAGTCCTCCTGGGACACCGATAGTCTCAGGATTGGATCGATTCTGGAACCGCTATCAAAATATGCGGATGCCTTTTTGAGACCATTGGTACAAGGCACTGACACCTACCTAAAAGATACCAAAGATGTTCTCTACTTACTGAAGGAACTAAATTTCGACCCCACATCCAGCATTCTCATCAGTCTGGATGTGGAGAGTCTATACACCAGCCTCCCCCATAAGGAGACCCTAGAAATACTGGAGGAAGTCCTTTTCGAGGATGACTGGAAATATCACACTCCTCGACATGTGGTGATGGAATGTTGTGATTTGGCACTCACTGAGAATTTTTTCAGGTTTGAGGAAACACTATACCAACAAAAACACGGGACCAGCATGGGCAGCACATTTGCGCCGAGCATAGCCGATTTGTATGTCCATCATTTGGAGAAGAACAAAATCCTGAACAACATCAATCCATACAGGCACCATACACAACTATGGAAGCGCTACATAGACGATGTCCTCCTGATCTGGCAAGGGACAGAAGAGGAAGCAGAATCTTTCTTTACCTGGCTCAACGAGCAAGATAGATTTTTGAAATTTGCTAATTCCATGAGCAGATCACATCTAGTGTTTTTGGACCTAAACATCTGGACAGACTCAGGCGCCCTTATCATGACAACGCACTTTAAGGAAACGGCCCAAAACGGTCTACTGACTTATGACAGTTTTCATCTGCGACATCTAAGACAAAACCTCCCTTTTGGCCAATTCTTAAGGTTGCGAAGGAATTGTAGCAACAAGCATGACTACCTCGCACAAGCAGATGACCTTAGCAAGAAACTACAATCCAGAAAGTACCCAAAGAAACTAATAAAAGATGCGAAAAAGAGAGCAAGCAATAATGACAGAGATGCCCTGCTAGAACCCAAAGTGAAAACCCTAACAGAAAAGAAAAGACCGATCTGCATTACAACCTTCAACCAACTATCTGACACTGTAACTAAGATAGTCAAAAAACATTGGCCTGTGATTAACAGTGGTGGATTAAACATACCAACACCTATGTTCAGTCACCGCCGGGGAAAAAACCTAAAAGACTATTTGGTACATACCCGACCTCTAACCACCGTTTCTACTTAGAGACTACAACCATTACCGATGGGGCACTATCCCTGCAATAATTGCAGTGTATGCCACTTGACATCGGTGACAAAATCTGTCATCTTCAACAACAACACAAGATGGGAGTTACTAAATTTTTCCAATTGCAATACCTGCGGGGTGATCTATTTGATCACCTATATTTGCAATCTACACTATGTGGGTATGACCACCAGAAAGGTCAGTACCCACATAGTGGAACACAGGAGCAACATCCCCTGTAAACATGCCACCACTCGGATGACCAACCATTTTATTGAGAAAAACCACACACCCAACGATCTGACATGGGTGGTGTTAGAAAGTGTTAAGAATAAAGAGAACCTGGAAAGGATACTGCATGAACGAGAACAGAGATGGGTTTTCAAATTACGCACTGACACACAGGGGCTGAATATTGACATTCCTTGGGGTGCTTTCGGGAACAAACCACAGAAAAGTGGTACAAGAGGTCTTTGACACTTTTTTCTGGCATCTCAATAAGCTTCTAACATTTTGGATCTGATATGCTTCCCCCCCCCCCCTTTTAATAACATAAATGAGTTTTTCCAAATACAAGTCACCTTTGCTCTAGAACAACTGGGCAAAATGAGCCAAAACACTAACATCAAGCGACGTTATAAAACCATAAACATTACCACCAACTTATGTGCACGGGCTCACATAACACCGTAGGGAAGGTCCTTCGTCATTCCTAAAAAAACTGAACAATCAAATTATTAAACCGGTATGGCTGCATTATTAAGGACTGCCCTACCGGTGAAGAAACTAAATCATATCTCTCTGTTTTTCTACCTGGGTCCATATGAGTACCATCACAATATTCCGTCCAAACAATACCACCTACAACCTATCAAGATCTACTTAAAAAGATTTCCTCTTTTCCTGTATCAACAAACTATCAAAACTCTTCGAATACCACCCAATAAAACGTTTTTAAAAAAACATGGTCACTCACGTTTAAAAAAAAAAAGCAAAATACAATAAATAGATACAAATAGGAGATTAAACCGAATTATGACGTTTGGTTAAGATTAAGAAACTAAGAACAACAAACAAGTATAAAGTACGATTAGTTTGTCTTCAACAACTTTATTATACACCGAGATTACATTCTCCCAAGATGGCCGCAGTCTAGTGTCTACACCACGGACTCGGAAATGTAATCACTTAAAAACATTCCCCGCTGAACCAGCTTCAAGATGCGGTCTGGAGGGGTAACGATTAGGTAATTCGGTGCGGTTTCACCGTGAAGAAAGTAAGTACTTTTCTTTTTTGCACGGCGTGAAGGTCCCGATTTTCTGAATACGATCATTACCTTTCTCATGGGAACGAAGCAGACGCTTACTGATCGGAGTTCCCATTTTTCATTTTAAATCGGCAGCAATGTATCCATAAGGTGATCCTGCCCCCTTACCAGAGACCATGCAGCGCTACTAGGCACCAATACATGTAAATATGCCGCTTTTGCCATAATGACATCAATGTTTTGTGTGTTATTTGTCCTTAGTCACATTAAGTCCTGTGTTGTTTATGTGTGTGAATTCACAAACCACTTTTTACACCTTTTAATATTTCTTTACGCACTGGACTTGAAAGTCTGCACGCACCAATAAGGTGCAGATCGGACACCAGATACTCGGACATGAGGCGTGAAAAATGTGTGACAGCCTTTCTTCCTAAGAAAGGGCTAGTTTGCCACTAACCATGTGTCATTCTTTTTACAGAAACAACGAAACAGTACAAACGTATGTATAACACGCATGTTTTAGAATTAACAGTGTTAAATGTTTTTTATTGATTCAATTCGCACACCCTAAATAGGGGCTCATAGGAGTGGTAAATACAGGGCTGGTCCCTGTATGGTCCTGATAAAAGGCTTTGGGGAGCTTGAAACATGTTGACCGCACACTGATTTAACCCTCATTACAGGTTAATTTGCAGTGGCACACCCCTTTTTAATATACCAACCTAGGAGCTAAATAAAATTGTTGAGGCCCACTAGCACAGTATTTTTAATCACTCACACCCACTCCATCACTATCTCACTCACACCACACATAGTCTTTCACAACTAAGTGCTTCAACGTAATTCGCAAGTCGCAGCACGCCCCTTTTCGTAGAGAACTGATATGGCCCCAATGATGAAGCATGTCACCGTGGGGAAACCCCGGTGAGTGAGGGGACACTAGAAAGACATTTTTCTTTCTCATTGGTCTGTTCTGACAAAATCTGATCAGTGACCATTACACAAGCTAGGTCTCTGAATCCAGTATATTGGGTTCCTACTGTTTTAATAAAAAAACATCCTCATACAAGACCCCCATTGATGTTGCACCAGCTGCCACCTATTCCCTCAGCCCAAACCAATTTCCTCCAGAAGGCAACAGACAGGGGGCACGAGGCACATAGGTTTTCCAAGTGTAATTGATGGTCAATGTACTCAGAGCCCCACATTAAATGTTTTTGTCAGCAGTGCTAGGGTAATCTTAGGCAAATCAGTGTCCATGTCCTCTGCAGAACTAGTGTCCTGGGTGCCCTCAGAGTTCTGGTCACACTGCTCGCTGATAGAGGATTGTGGGCTCATGCCAGTGTTGCTGATCGCCGTTACAATCCTAAGCACTTTAAGGCGCTCGCGTCAGGTCTTCGCCAATGTTATGTTTCATATAGGTACCCTAATATAGGCCGGGTAATATCATACAACTTCATCTACATTATCTCCCTTATACTACACAGTGACAAGCCTTTAGGATTGAACCTTCACATTGTTCTAGTCCTGGGAGCAGAAGAGTTTTTCCCTGAACAATAGTGTCCTATAACTTAATCAATGGACTCATACAGTATAAATGAATATTCATTAGGGTTCTTGGAAACCAGGCAGAGGCTACACCACCTGCATAATATCTACGCTCAAGCTTCATCTCCTACATCATCCTCAAATCCAATAACGGCTAATACAAGAAACAACGGACAAAGAAACTCTATATACTTTCTGTATAAATACAGCACATCATGCTAGAGTTGGTAGAGGGAACCGAGACTTCCAAGCCGACAAACTGACCAGAGACACTGAGGCTCCTGCATACAGACGCTCCAGCTGACAGTGGTCTAACACATCCCTCGAGGGGTGTCCAACTCGAGACCAGAATGGGGTCCCACACTCTCTCACTTCAGGTAATGGGGATGGACTAAATCCTAGAGGGATTCTTGGCTTCATATCTACTCAAATGCTAGGTACATCTAGATAGGCATCGTAGGAGTAAGCACACTTTTATAATGCATTTTATATTCATATATGTATTCTTGATTATTGCACGATGGTAGAACTGTATTGTCCTTTTATTTTCACTATACTGCTAATCATATATATCTGCTACTGTCTAACGGTTGTTGAAGCACATTTATTTTAGACTAGAAGAACAACGGTGCAATAAAGTCTTATTGTAACACGCCTGACTGTTTCTTCTGTGTAACTCTCTGAGACCGAACAAGTGAGCACGAGTGTCTGAGCGAAAAGTAGTTCATTGTTCCCACGATCCTGGTGGATCAGGATTGTCATGTTCTGAGGTTGCCAGATACGACTCGATACGATACGATAAGTGGAGATTCTAGTGGCACTGTTAGCTAGCTAAAAAAGAAACGCTAACATTCCCGGTGGGGTGCTCAGAGCCAGTCTGCCACCAAACCCACAGTTTATGTTATCCAGAACACGCAGATCCTGTATGGGTAATATAGGAACTACACAACATGGCACCTCCAACGTTGGTTGGGTACTTATTTAACAGCAGAATCAGAGTAGTTCAGCTGTGCTATTCTCAGAGACCCCTACTCACAAAACACCAGAGACGTCTGGAATGGGTGGTCACAAACTCTGCCACGGCTAAGTAAGCTAAAACAATCCAATTTATTAGCTGTTGGTTAATCAAGCTTCAAAGGACACAGTGTTCCTAAAATGGTGCAATAAAACCTTATCTTAGTTCCCTTGAAAAAACATCTTCTTTACAAAAATGACTGAGACAGGAAATAACCCAGTAGTGGATCTGCACCTCTCAACAGAAGAAGAAGATACAGACACAATGCAAATTGCACCAAAATTCAGGCATACAATCACCCTAAAACTGTTAGAACATGGTTTATTAGCTAGGGGTAGCTTAGTAACTTTTGTGATTGAGACACAAGAATCAAACAAAACAGAGGTATTTTATTCTTGGGTTACATTCCCAGCAGCTGATGCTAGACCACAGACATTTCACTCTTACACAGAGGGAGATGCACCAATGGAATATGGTCCATTCGAGGACATAGAGATTCCATTCACGTACCAGGAACACTTATACTGGTTTAAAATCGCCCTACCCCACATAAGAGGAAGAGGAAGATTAGGCCCGCTCGGAGGAGAGGGGGCAACATGGCCTGTATTAGCGGCCTACACACCACATCCTGACATTGAAACAATTCCACAGGCAGACTTACTCATACAACACAAGGATTTAATTAAAATCTATAAAAACCTGACGCAATTCGTCATGAGAACTTTCACAGTCCAACCAGCAACAGTTGCAAAAAAAAGAACTAAATCTCAGGGTACAGCAACTAAAATCATACCACAAACGTTACACACGGTAATGGGCAAAATGCCCACGAAACGTGAACAAATGCCATTTTGGTAGCTCCGAAAATAACTCAGCTCGAGGCAGTATTCCCGAATACTACCCCGTATGAAAAACACAGAATGCTAACAATCTGCTTGCCCATGGGTATAACACTACAAGTAGAAGATTTTACCACTTGGGGTACAGTCTTTCCTGCCATATATACCAGGACTCATGGTATTCCTTCATTAGCAGTAGTAACTGATGTATTAAGACAAATCCGAAACGACTACGGAGCAGAACCTGCTCTGAACTTAGGGATGAAGTTACTAGGTAACTATGATCAGGTATCAGCCATAATACTTACTAATATTAAAGGGTAAGCAGCATCAGTGGCAATCTGCCAACGCCTAAGGGAGTTCAGTCCTATAGATCAACAACACAAACTAACCAAAATAATTGAAACTGCGTATGCAGAATTAGGCAGAAACAGTTTAGGTGGAAAAGTTTTAAAACCATAACTGATGGGCTGTCCTGAAAAGGACACTTCCAAGCAGACAACTGCTCCTTCTAAAAAGAGGTGGGATCATAAAAAACGACAAAACTTTAAAGGAAACAGATCTCAATCCCGAGGCAGATCTCCTTCACAGGAGCCCTCTGAAAAGAGGTACAACCTTAGGAATAGGGATAATATTAGGAAACCTGACAGGTATCAGGAAACTGATACACGTTCCTCTCGTTCCTTTCAGGGTTCATCGAAAAACTCTGAACGGGAAGGACGGTCAGAAAGACAAGAAGAGCGCACAAAGTCCAGAGACAAACAGCACGCTCAAGACTATACTGCCAAAAAAGAAGAAAAGCCAAAATCAAAACCTCAGTATAAGAAGAAGAAAGTTGCAGGCCTGAAGATCATACATGCACAGAATTCTGAGGACACAACTTCTGAATGGGAAATGGGCTCATACGATGCTAGACAGTGCTGCAGAAGTAACAATAGCTCGCCAGTACCTGATGGAATTTCTGGTGACAGCGGACTTGAATGATTACCAGATACGAGGGTGAGCGTCCCACATAGGTAATATGAAATAACACTCCAAATAGAGGGGGACATGTCCAGGAAAGTTAAAGGTTTCTTTTGGGAGAATCTGTCATCTGGTTATGACATCCTATTAGCTGAACAAGACTGGCCACCAGCATTCGTTATGCAGTGCCCTAGGGGAGAAACAGTAATTTTTCCAGCCTTCTCCAACCTCGTTCCCATTCATATTAAACACACATATGCACAGAAGTGGGCAGTTGCCCTAGCTCCAGTATTGTACAAAAATCATGCCGGGTGGGATGACAACTTAACTCACCATGTGATCCCATAAAAAGTTTCACCAAATGCACAGAAACAAAATCAAATAAAGGTCAGAGAGATCTTAGAGCAACTTGAATACCAAGGGGTGATCGAAAATTGCACCTCATCAATAAACAATTATTTCTTTCCTGTCATGAAACCCAACAATACATATCATCTAGTTTTAGAGTACAGACATTTAAACACATTCACAAAGACATTCGCTGTCCAAAATGCACACAGTGCTGCATTAATGAATAACATTGTGCGGAAAAATACAAAACTACACTTGATAACTAAAATGGATTTTTCTGCCTAAATAGTGCGCCTGAAAGCAGATATTTGACCACATTCTCAGAGTTGGTGTCTCCCCAGGGGTATAAGAATAGCCTGGGGTTTTTTTCAGCAAGAGAAACCAAATGACTCCAAATCTTTTATGAGGAATCGTTGTCCTATGTGGATGATATTTATCTGACGGGCAATGACTCACCAAAGGCACTTGACCAGGGTGAGCACCATAATTATGGGATTCCCCTCTGAGGGCTACAAATATAATTACAAAAAATACAAAATCGCGCACCTCAATGTCCTGTTTTTAGGATATGAGCTTTCAAGTGAAGGGAAAGTCTGGCAGCTACCTTTTTAGGTTTCGGCTGCAAAAAAGCTGCGCAAGCAGCTTTTGCGCAGGAGAAATCTATTGAGTTACAGTATGTGGCTCTGGAATCCGCCCTCTGTTTCATTGGCTAGCTCCATAAATGGAGGCTAGCCATTGGAACAGAGAGGCGTCCGTCATGGCCGGACCAGATTCGGGGGCGTTCCCGAGAATTTTTGGCTTTTGACTATGTCATGCTACGTCAGCCAAAAGCCGGGAACGCCCCCGAATCTGGTCCGGCCGGGCCGTGCTTGCTGCTGTCCTGCCTTCCTCCATGTCCCTCCTCCCGCCGTCCCCCCTCCCGCTCTCCGTGAGCCTGTCTTTCTCTGTCTGTAAAGTCTATATTGACAAACGAAATCGGACCCGGAAAGACGTGGTGGAAGCCTCCATCCTAATCGAGGGTTGAATCGAGATATTTTTAGGCAATATATCGGAGCACTTGTTATAACAAAATATTGTACCAGCAAAGGCACTTATTTAATGTTGATGTTCGTAAATATTTCAGTATGTTAGAGTGTGCCAGGCGCTGTTGATATTGGACATCAGGATGTCCCCTAGCAATTGTTATGGTATATGCCGAATCCCTGCCCGTAGAACGAGTTTTGGCCATTCTTTGGGCTGGACGTATACCACCTCTCTGATTGGTCAAGATGCGACACACGTCGTCTTTTCGTTTTGGAAGGTCATTGGTCAGGGAGGAACCGACAACAAACAGGGGCGTAAGGGAGGAGGCGGCAGGAGGAGGTCGACGGAGTAGGTGAGCCGTACAGCTGGGACCGGGGAACCGGTGGTCTGTACTGGGCTGCAGGCACTGCGCCGCCGCAGTCAAGGAGGTCAGGGAGGCGGTAGTGAGATGGCGGCGCGCGCCTGGGCCTGCCACTGCGTCAGGCCTTTGCGCGCGCCCACTCCACTGTGGGCGGTGGAGGGAATATGGCGCGCGAGGCAGTGTTGCTCATCGGGACAGGGACGATCCACCACGTGAAGCCAAACTGGCAGGGGCGGTGGTGGTGACACTGCAGCAGCCTATGTCAGTCCTCCTTTATGAGCAACTGAATGAGGTCAGAGGCCGGCCTGGGCCCTTACTGCCGCTACCCCCGCTAGCTGTTGCTCGTGCTCGGCTGGGGACGCAGGGCACCGGACCGCCCCCTGCAGTGAGTATTGGAGGCACGGGAGGGGCGGGAAGCCCGGGTGTCGGGGATATTCATTGAGCATGGGTTTAGGGAACACGTCCGAAAAATGAGGGTGACCGATCGGTACTCTTTCTTACCACGTGACTGTATAGTGGGCCTTACTTTGCCGCCACCTCTTTGATTCCCTCACTATAATTCAATTGCTCCACTTTATTTATGCCAGTAGCGCATTCACCTGGAGCTTGCCAGTACTTATTTCTAGTAGTCACCGTAACCTACGCGATTTGTTTACTTTTTCCATGTCTATATTTCGCTGGTTTATTACACATGAATTGGGATTTAGGAGGGCGCACTTTAACTTCCAATGTGTGCCCTTGAGCAGAATTTTTTCTTAATAGTTTTATGTTCCTCCCCGGTTCATTTGTCACGTAAGTCTTGACTAGCCATCATCGCTTTATTTTCGTCAGACTCCTGTATTTTTAAGTGTGTAGGTTTTGTCCCTTAGGCCTCGTTGTCTGGGGTTCTGCTGGCCCCATTTGTCTAGTTGCACGTGGCCAATGGGCATTCCCAATAGGAATAGATCGACCCAGATATGTACATACAATACCATATTGGACGGGTATATCCTAACTTTGTATCAAATGATTCCCCGTTGACTGCAAGTCAAAGGGACACAGCTTTGTAAGTTCTGGGATTTCCTTCATACAATCATTAGTTTCAGACGTGTTGGTCGAATTGAAGTGAATCAGGACTACACATCCCAGAATGCACACGTTTCTAGCTTCTGACTGCCCTCTACAACCAGCAGCGTGTTGCTTTGCCAGAGCCACTCACCTCCTCCTGACTCACCACCTGCAGCATGTACAGCCGATTCTTGCCCATGTTTGTAGCATGAGCCACTTCTGCCCACCAGAGACATGTCACAAGGGGCGCTAAGATTCGAGCCGACGACTGGGCTTCGAGTTCTCCTGTGCCTCAATGAGAGGGTGCACGTGGATCAGTGTTACTCGTGTACACTCTGCGGTGGAGAGTTCCTTGCCTCGATTTACGCTATACATTCAGGGTCCAGTGTGAGAGCTGTGTGTGCTGTGAGAGCTGTGTGTGCTGTGAGAGCTGTGTGGGCTGTGAGAGCTGTGTGGGCTGTGAGCTGTGTGGGCTGTGAGTTGTGTGTGCTGTGAGAGCTGTGTGGACTGTGAGAGCTGTGTGGACTGTGAGAGCTGTGTGGACTGTGAGAGCTGTGTGGACTGTGAGAGCTGTGTGGACTGTGAGAGCTGTGTGGGCTGTGAGAGCTGTTGGCAATGTAAATAACAATGCCATTTATTTATAAGGAAAAAAAAAAAAAGAAATGTCATGAGCAATGCCAATAGCTCTACCTTTTCCAAAGGCGAAACCATTGCAAATGCTTGTTAGAAATGTGTGTGCTGCTCAAAGCTCCAAAATCATTAAAAACTGTACAATCAACACTGGGATTCCTACATTTCGGCAGAACATACATTTTGGATTACGCCGAAAGAGTAAAACCTTTCCGTGACTTCATAAAATCTGACTTTTCAGTTAGATAATGGACACAGGAACACACAAACATTCTATGTTCACTACCAGAAGACATGAAAGCTTCAAGACACTTACAGACATGGTTAAACGTACGCAACTTGGTGATCCGTGTAATAGTGGGTCAATGCGGGTACAACTTACTTAACCTTCAATGAAGGCGAAACAGTACCAATCGCTTACAAATCACACCTGTACACAAAAGCAGAAAATCGTTTCACTTCAACAGAAAAAATCCTGACAGCAGTCAGACCGCTGTAGCAAGAGAAAGAGCACTGGCTCAGGGAAAATGCATAATTGTCGTAACACCGGTACCAGCTTTAGAAGCTGTTACAAAGGCTAGCATTCCAAATGCAAAAGCCTTACATCCAAGATGGATACAATGGGCTAATTCTGTTAGTGTAACAGATGTTGAATACAGATTTGAACCAAGTCTAAAAACATAAGCATTTCTTGAATACAAACAAGAATACCCTCTTTCTTTTTTTTATTGAACTTTTATGTCAGCATACAGACAAGGCAGAAAGGAATGACATATAGGCAATCATGATACATATTCCGCTTTTACCCACATTTTTACACTTAGACATCATTTGCGATCAACAATTCATAATTCTAGAAATCATCATACATTAAAAAATAAGTCAAAAATAAAAAATCCATCATAACCATTTTACAATAGGAGACCACAATTTCAAACCTTGCATTTTCTTTCTAACACCCTTTGTTTTATACACTGAAATCTCAAGGTGATAAGTAGACAATAATATTGCCAGTTAATAAAAGTTGGTGGTTCAGCATCCAGCCATTGAGATGTAATACATAGGCGGAAAATGGAAATACAAATAAATAAGAACCCTTCTTCGGGTCTCAACCTAGGGCTAGCCGAATTTTCTTGCCAACCAAAAATCACCAGTTCAGCCGATAAATGTGTTCGAATACCCAAGCTATGTATCATAAATTCTCTACTTCCTTGATAAACTGTGAAAGTTTGGGGCAAAAAAAAAAACCATATGCGCTGCATCCGCAGCATATAGCCCACATCGATTACACTGGTTAATCCTTGTAGATTTCCACTTAGCAAATTTTCTTGGTGTATAGTATAAGTCAAAAATAGACAAAGTGTTGGCTTTTTAAAGAGCCGCTATATAATACTTCTATGGCTAACCCAATAATTTTCTCTAAATTAATTCGTTCTATCTCCAGTTTGTTTTACCATTTTGCCTCACAAATCGCAAGATCATCTTCGCATCTTTCAGAAAGCATCTGATATAAAGGGCCTATTTTTGATCTTAATTTAATAGCTTCAATAACACCTATCTTTTTCAATAAAATCGTCTTTTGAATTATTTTTCGGTCAAAAAAACTACGAATTTGGAGATATTTAAAGAAAACCATTTGGGGTAAATTATATTCTTGCTGCAACAACTCAAAAGACACTATCTGGTACCCTGAAAACAAATCTCCAATCTGACTAATTCCAACATTTTGCCACCTATCCATAACCTGGTCGCTAAATATTCCTGGAAGTAAAAGGCAGTGCTTAAATGGAGTATAAAAATTCAAATTAGACCCTATATCAAATATCTTTCTAGTTTATTTTCCATATTTCATAAGCTGTCATAACAACTTTAAATTTAGTTCTCTTATAGTAGCTGGGTTCAATTACTCTTTTTAAACATTGTCTTGCTTCTGGGCCCAATAACATCTCATAAATGGAAGGCGCTGCAAATTCATCTGTTGGGTCATCTTGCAGAATTAAAACCCCCATGTGCTGTAGTATGGCTATCCAATGATTTACACGGAAGTTAGGTACTCCCCAGCCTCCCCTCTATCTAGGTAGCATACACCACTTGAGAGCTCTCCTTGACCAAAAATAGCTCCATAAGAACCATGAGCACATTCTCTCAATACGGGAAAAGAAGGAGGCTGAGATAAGCAGGGGAATAGCCCGGAATAAATTACAAAAATTAGGGAGAATAAGCATTATTTTTTTTTTAAAACCTTTATTTCATCAAAGTAATACAAATACAGACCTACAACCGCAGGGGCCGGCCAGTAGCAGTGGATATCGAAATTAGAAATAGTACACAGCTCATCAGCCGATAACCCGGGGGTTCGGCAGCGATATAATACGCCCATACGATATTCTTGTAATGATAAGAGGATGAATGAAAGGTTTCACATTTTATATTTTTAAAAACAAACAGAACAACAAACTTCCGAGGTGACATTTATAATGTATGTGGCTGTCTCTGATAGCAGGGGGAGCGACCCAGTTAAAGGCGGATGTAAAAAGGATATGGAAACACGAGGAGGGAATGAAGGGGTCGGGAGCGAACAAGCAAGTAAAGTACAATAGGATATAGACGTATGGGATGCCCGGTCATGGGGACAGAGGAATATCATTGGTTTCTACAAAAGGGGGGGTGCAAATCTCTCGACGATATGAGTTCCATTGACCCCATATCCTCCCCCATTTCTTAGTTCTTCCACGGGCGATGTATACAGTTTTTTCCCTGAACATGCACCAATCCATATTTTCCTCCCAGGTTGAAACCAAAGGTGCCCTTGGAGACCCCCACAGCTGGGCTATGTCTCTTTTCGCAATCATGTTGCAGAGGGAGGCCCATTGAGTCTGCGCTACACTATAATCATTGGGCTCCCACACGTTCAACAGGCACCTTCTGGCCTCAGGCAATAACGAAACACCCGTAACCTCTTCCATAACCTCATGCACTCGTCTCCAATACACCACCACGTCCGGACATTCCCACAAAATATGAAGAAAAGTAGCAAGCATACCACAGCCGCGCCTACACAACCCATCCATAGAGTAACCCATACGCATCAGGCGTGGACCCATGACATACACGCGGTGTAAAATCTTCAATTGCACCAGCCGGAGACGCGCCGGAATCGCGACTTCCTTAGGGGATGATATTGCGGCCAGCCAATCTTCGTCATCCAGCTCCAGCCCGTCACCAGTCCAGGCCCCACAAAGCTGCACAAGAAGATCCGATCAGTCATTGATGAGCTTTTTATAAATTAGGGAGATGGTACTATCAGGGACATACCCGTCAAGCACCCTGTCTTCCAGGGGAGAGGACTCTGGGATAGCGGTAGCCGTCGGGAAGACGGATTCAAGTGCATGTCGAACCTGCAGATACCGGAAGTGCTCTATATCGCCCAATTTATACTCTTGTTGAAGTTCCATGAAGAATTTGATCCTATCTTTGACCCAGAGGGCTCCTACCCTACTAATGCCAATAAGATCCCATTTGTCAAATCCCTTTGTCGTCCAAAGACAGCCCAGTCTCTCCACAATATAAAGCGGAGTGGCTCTGGTCAGCCTGTCTGTCCATCCCGTGGCAGCAGTCGCGGCGCCCCACACTCGTACCGCAACACCAGTGGGACCGGTGAGATTTTTCCCGCCGATCTAGAGTAAAGCGCACTATTGTAGTTTCCTCCCGGCAGCTGCCATTTATCCATCTCGAATGCCGGATTCGGAACCGGACCATAAATTGCGTGGTTGATAGCACTCAGTTGCGATGCCCAATAGTACTGTTTTATATCGGGCAACGCTATACCACCGTCGTACCAGGGCAAAGTCAATTTCGCCAGCGCAATGCGAGGTCGCCCGCCCCATACCAGCTTTCTCTGGAGGCCCTCGATCTCCCGGAAATAACTAGCAGGCACCAAGTCAAGCGTGTTTTGGAGGGCGTACAGAAATCGAGGGAGGGACATCATCTTAAACAGGGCCGCTCTCCCAACCGGGGACAGCGGCAAACCGCACCACGCTGTGACATCGGACCGAAGCCGGCGGAGTGGCGGGAGCAGATTCTTCTCATACCGCGCGGCTGAGTCCAAGGAAATATAAATCCCTAAGTATTTAAAGCCGTCGCGCGATACTGGTATTGGACAGACACGGGGCAACAGTGGCATTTCTGCAGTGAGCCGGTAAATGCAGGACTTAGCACAATTGATGGCCAAACCCGAGTTCCTCCCGAAGGAGCGTAATACGTCAAACAACACTCCAAGTGAATTACGAGGGGAATTAAGGTAAAACAGAATATCATCGGCATACAACGATATACGGTCCTCAAAGTCAGAGGACCAACTAATGCACTTAAGCGACGGCTCACACCTAAGCCACGCGGCAAGGGGCTCAAGAGCAAGCGCGAAGAGGAGCGGTGATAACGGGCAGCCCTGTCGCGTGCCTCTTCCTAGGAGAGAATAAGCATTTTTAACACATTAGTACGCCCATAGAGAGAAAGATGAAGATTATTAAGCCTTTCAAGTGACTTGCTTGAAGAAGCAATCATTGGGTCCAGATTCAGAAGGATAATATCCTCAATTTTAGATGATATTTTAATACTGAGATAAGTTATTTCAGTTTCAAAGTTAAGGCCAGCTGGTCGACCAGCCTCTGAGTGAATCAGTTGAGTTTTACAGATATTTAATTTATAACCCGAAAGACTGCCAAATGTATCCGCTGCGTCGATGATCCCAGGCAGAGCATTACTAATGTCGGAAGTAACCACAGCGATGTTGTCTGCGTATGCAAACACTTTATACACCACATTGTTAATCTCAACCGGTTTTATTGCAGGATTTTTCTCCAAAGTGTTCATAAAGGGCTCGATATAAAGAGCAAATAGCAAGGGGGAGCAGGGACAACCTTGCCTCGTCCCCCCTGCTATTGCAATATTCCCCGACAGCCTGCCCATGGCTTACTGTATAAGGTCTGTATAGCTCTAATAAATTCCATGGGGAACCCCTTCCATGCTAGGACTGACCATAAAAATCTCCACGAGACCCTGTCTAATGCTTTCTCAGCATCCAACAGGGCCACGCCTACCGGAGAATTAGTACCGTGACCAGTCCAGCATGGATATGATCCTTTTGATATGATCTCTGGTATCTCTATGTTGAATAAAACCATGTTGTTTCAACGAAAACAAGCCGGGCATTAAATCATTCAATCTATTTGCAAGCACCTTTGAGTATATCTTACTGTTAGAGTTTAGAAGCGAAATGGGTCTATAAGACCCCATTTCGGTATCTTTCGTCCCTTTCTTCTTAAAGACAAAAATCGTTGCCTGAGACCAAGACTCAGGAGCATTGCCACTAAAAGCTTCTTGACAGCTTTCTAATAATTCATTTTTTAAGCACATGCTTAAATGTTCGGTAAAATTCGAGCGGGATGCTATCGGGACCCATAGCCTTTCCCTGGGCTAATCCTAATGAGGCCACCTCGATTTCCTCCCAGACCAGCGGTGCCGATAATATCATTATTTGCGCATCCTGCAAACCATTCGGTACCAAATCCTTTAAATATTCACCCTTGTCTACTAATCCAGATTCTGACCCAGGGCAGCTATACAAAGATTGATGAAATCCTTTGAAGGCTTCTAGTACGCCCTCCTTAGTTTTTTGCAGGACACCATTTAAATCAATGATTTTACCAATATCATTAAACACCGCTTTATCCCTTAATCTTTTAGCCAGCATCCTACCTGTTTGTTCACTAAATTCGTAACCCTCTTCCTTATGCTGAGCAGCCTGTTCCGCTATTTGATCAGCAAAATTGGCATACGCACCCACCCTTTTTATAGTTAGATCTCTTTGGGCTATCGTAGAATCTACACCCAACCTCACTGTCTCAGCAAGTTTATGCTCCGCCACTATGACCCTCTACCGAATTAAATCTTGCCTCTAGATCAGTATGAACATATTATTTACACTGATGAATCTGCTCAACCGGCCATAGGGAATAAGCAACAATACAGCGCAGCATCTGCTATTGTTTAAGGTCGCATGCGGGGTGGAAAGTGCCATCCAAGTTGCACCAAAACATAATCTCTAGGACACTGCAAAGCTCAGCTGGCAGAGTTAAAAGTGCTGATACTGGCACAGGTAAACACAGATCCCACATTCCCCACACTGATAGTGTATGATTCTTTCTACTGAGTGCAATCATACAATGAATATTTACATGATTGGGAACAAAACGGGTTCAAAGACGCAAAAGGTGGCACAAGTAAGCATAAAATGCTATGGGAACAGTTGGTTGAGTTGAGAAATGAACTACCACGGGCTCACGTAATTCATACACCGAGTCATCAACGTGATGGGGTTCACATTGAAGGGAATTCATTGGCTGATGAAGCAGTGAAGGGGGCTGTACGCACAGCTTCTGTAGCTGCAATCACTTGTTCAAAAACGAGGATAGACGTTGAGATTATGGTTGCAGTCATTGCTTCGCACAAAGGCAGCTCAGAAGTACCAAAGAAATTTTCACTCACGTACTCCGACAAGTTAGATGCAAGCTACATTCCATATGCTCAGATTTCTGGAGTGGGGGACAGAGTAATACCAAATATGAATTGTAGGCAAGGTTTAATAATTGCATCACAGGAGGGTTTAGGATCTGCTCCTACAGGTGTTACAGCGACAATTTCATTGTTGAAAAAGCGCTACTGGTGGCCAGGTCTAACAGAGCAAATTAAAGACTATGTCTTGAAATGTGACATCTGCCAGGAGATGAAAGGCTCCACCATAACACGCCCAGCACAGACACCGTTAGGAAAATCAGACAAACCTCTAGCTTGTGTGTATCTGGACCACTGAGGCCCCTTACAATCAGATGAGCCCTACAAGTATATCATGGTTGCAGTGGATTCATGCTCAAGATTTCTATGGGTTTGCGAGTCTTTATAGGGACATACGCAGTTGGCAAGTTACATTCTGACCGTGGCCCGGCGTTTAGCTCTCTGGCTTACAAAGAGGCCATGGAAAGTATGGGCGTAGCATTGCGGTACTGCACTCTGTACCATCCTGAGGAAATTTCAGTTGTGGAAAGGAAAAACCGGGACCTAAAGCAATCTTTAACAGCTAGGGTATTAGGCAAGGGCGGTAGTTGGGTCAATCATCTATATGGGGTACAATGAGCTCTCAATAACCAGCCAAGAAGTTTTCTAGGGGGTGGAACTCCTTACAAGGTCCTATTTGGGACAAGAATGTGGGTACAAGAGCTTGATTGTGAAGGCACAAATAAGAAACCATTTGATATCCATGATCATTTGGCTGTTTTACAGGATCGGAATGAATCCAGGACACAACAAAGTAACGTCCAACTCAAACAGACCGCCACTGGGGAAGTCAAGGCAGTCACGGCAAGACCTGTCTGGATTCCAAAAGTCGGGGATCTGGTCAGAGAGAAAATAGCAGACAAAAAATAATTTGGACCATCATACAGAAAGCCTGTACCTGTCCTAGCAGTTTAAGAAACAAGAACTGTACTTTTGCTGCACCTTGCCAGGAAAAAGGAGAAACAATTTGTCTCAATCGACTTAATCAAACCACACTATGTGGCCGATACTGAAAAGTAAGCCTCTTGGACTCCGCTGTAGGGGATGCCCTCCTCTCGCTACAATGCAAGAAGTTCAAACTGAAAGACTTATCACATTCAAAGAGCCTCTTGTACGAATGAAGGACAATGCAACAATGCTATGGAACTCGTTCCCCTTGAACGTGAAGTTCAACTTCAAAATCAAACTCAAAATAACACACAAGTTGCAGGAAGACCAAATACTGATGTTTACGTCAACATGCCTCGACAAGAGCAAACTACGATTTCAACAAATCCTTATGCAATTCCTACAATTGATCGAACTGCTTCTGGCTACTTCATGAACTTTGATGCATTTTCCTTGGATCCAAGTAAACCAGAAACAACTACAGCCCAAAAAACACGCAAGCAGCTGATTACCGATTTTCTGAACTTTCTCAAAAAGACTTACCTGGTATCAGTCAGTCAGTAAAATTAGCTTTATTCAAGATGTACTCATAAAAGCATAAATAAACATTCCATAGTTTTTACTAATATTTGAACAATAAGAATCTGAGAATCACATACATATGGATAATCACAATGCTAAAACAATGATATAATACAATTCATCTAGATTGTTATGTACAAAGAGTCAATTACGACTAATTACAATAAAAACTTCTTGCACGGTCAGGCTGGGCAAGTTTTCCTTAAAAAAAACACAATAAACACACAATCAATAGTCAAAGCCTAAAATTTCTGCCTTAGCACCCACGCCCATCCTAGATATTTAGCAGTTGATATTGAAATGAGCGGTAAAGTGCTGGTGCGTACAAGTATTAGTGCTTCTGCACTACTGCTCGTACCGAAAGACTTGCACATTGGAGTTAACCAAACACGCCTTGGGATTACATATACAGGACAAACAAAGAGGAAATGAGCAATGGATTCCTTATCGCCCCCACATGCAGGGCAGATATTACTGCTTGCACTAGCCCACCTACCGGTTAAGGACTTGAGGGGCAGAGATCCTACTCTGAGCTGAAAATAGAGCTTCCTATCCCCAGGCTTAGTAATGACATCCCAATATTGCTCTAACCATAAGCTTTTCCTCTAAAAAAAACCCCCCAAAAACACAGTTTATGGACTAAAAAAACCCCAGCCATAGTTAAAGAACCAGTGCCACTCCAGATTCGGTACGCGACCTGCTCCCAATAGATCTCCTTTAGACTATTTTCTGATGGGAAAGTAGCTGTCGCCGGATTTTCCCACAGCATTTGCATGCCCAAGCCCACTAGAGTGTTTCTAAGTTCCTTTATCCAACTGATCTTGTGGAAGACATCTGATTTTATAACGTCCATGAATCCTTCAGCATAATGCGAGAGCTCCAGTGTAGTCCAAAGCCTACGCCAATATAAATAGGGCGGAGCCTTGCTACATCCGCGATGGCCTTCCTACCAAGATCATACCTGAGTGGCTGTAATGGGGTACTCTGGGGAAGTCCGGTGATATTGCGGAAAAACTTGTTTTCTGAAAGTGTCAATGGTCTCAGTTTCTCAAACCCCCATAGCTCCACGCCATAAAGTGCGGAACTAAGGGCTTTGGCTTCATAAACTTGGAGTACAGACTTTATCGGTTTTGTTAATGATTTTTTATGCTCCAAGTTTGAAGCCCCTGCGTGCTGCCTCTGCCTGAGTGCTGCTATGTCTATATGTTGGTCCCATTTAACATCTTTCGCCAGATGAATCCCCAGATAAGTAAAAGCCTTGACCATTTCCAACGGTTGACCATTCATAAAAAAAATTCCTCTAAAACGATGGTGCGGATTAAAAACCATGAGCTTAGTTTTTGCCACATTAACTTCCAAACCATGGTCCAAACAAAACTCCACGAAAATGAATAAGACGAGCTGTAAGCCACTCGGAGTTTTGGATAAAATCAGCGTATCATCCGCAAACCTTTAAATCGGTATCTTCACGCCAGCTGGAGTATGAGCATCTATATTTACTGATGACATGCGGGCAACTACTCCATTAATATACAATGTAAAAAGCGTGGGGGCCATTGAGCAGCCTTGGCGCACACCACGCTCCACTGGGAATTCAGAGGTGACTCTACCCTGTCCTCCCCACTGTATCTTTGCGTAGTTTGCCTCATGCAGCCTCATCAATAATGTTAGAATTTCCTCAGATAGACCTGCTTTTTTTTTAAACTGCCCATAATTGTGACCGGGGGACTAAATCAAAGGCTGCACGTAGGTCAACAAAGGCAGCATAAAGGCTGCCTTTGCTTAGTACCACAGTCTTCCATTGTAATAGGGTAAAGCGGAATACCTGGTCAATCG
Source organism: Lissotriton vulgaris (assembly GCF_964263255.1). Lineage (NCBI taxonomy): Eukaryota > Metazoa > Chordata > Amphibia > Caudata > Salamandridae > Lissotriton > Lissotriton vulgaris. The sequence goes on from NC_141697.1 coordinate 841,323,550, forward strand.
TACTTGTGAGTTTACGGAACCCCGCTTGGAAAGAAGACAATATACTATTTTCCTCAACCAAATCAAGTACCTTATTCAAAATCATCCTCCCAATCACCTTTTGAATAGTATCTATCAAGCCTGTAATTTGCTGGCTACGCTTTTGTCACCTTTCTTATATACCGGTATTATTACTGCTCCCTTCCATGATACAGGGACCGGTGCACCCTGGGCCAGAGCATTAGCCAATGGCGTGATGTACTTGCCCCAGCGTTCTTTGTCATAAAGAAAGACGTCCACTGGGACCCCATCTGGTCCCGGTGCTCTACCTCTGGCCACCGTATTAAGAGCCACGAAGACATCATTACCATTAAAAAGTTCATGCTTGTGAAAAACAGGCCTAAAATCATCTATCATATTATCCAAATGGTTACGTGCATATTGTGGTCTAAAATAATTTACCCAACCTTCCTGCGAAACATAATTCTCCGGAAGGTCAGACTGGCCCCCACTTGACAATGTTCCAAAATAGTCTACAATCCTTACTATCGCTTGCCTCCTTTAATTCCTGCCAGTGGAGTTCATCCCACAACTTCTTGGCATTACGTATGCACCTTTTGTACTTTTGTCTGGCTAAACAGACAGCGTCCAAATCCCGCCCCCTAATAGCAGTGCCTTATACAAATTCTAGCACGCCTACAGTCATTGTTATACCATTTAAGCAGTTTGGGGGTGGTTGCCTTATTGTTTTTGACTGGTTTAACCCCTTCGACGCTCATGACGAGCTCAGCTCGTCATGAGGTACACCTCTCGTACACTCATGACGATCTGAGCTCGTCATGAACCGCGGGTTTTTGCAATCTTCAGCGCACCGGGGAAATCTGCGTTAAGAAAGTGGTCCCTGATGCCCACGAAGAGACTATCGTGTAATTTAGTTACATCACCCAGTTCTTCATCAGATTTATTTGTTTGCTCAAGGTCCAGTATAGCTTTGTCAACCTCCTTGCTAATATTGACCATGACCTTTTAAGCCTGTGCATGTCATTTGTAGGGACGCTTTCAGGAGTACAATACGCAGCCATATCTAGCTATGGTTGTTCTGACTTCCACCATTGATGGACTACACACAGGGGGTTGTGATCACTTTCTATTCGCAGTTTGACCTCCATATCCACTATCAAGTGCCAAAAATTCATACTACAAAGGACATAGTCGATCCTGCTTTTATGACGCCCGTTATCAAATGTATTGGTCCCTACCATGTCACTCTGAGTTCTCCCGTTAAGTGTCCTTAATCCCTTCTCGTAGCAAATCGCATTAATATGAATGACATCCTCTGTCCACCTTGCTATGGGTCTAAGATCCAATTTAGACACCCCCAATTGTCTATCTTCCTCTTCCCCAGGATACAAATCATAAGCAACCAAGGGTTCGAAGGTTAGGTTTAGATCTCCTGCAACAACAACGCTATTCTTCGCTGAATTATATTCCAAGAGGGAGTCCAAGGTCGCTATAACATGGGACCTCCCTCCCCTAGTTCCCCTAACATAGACATTATAAATGTCCAAACGACACAGTGGGCCCAGGTCTACTCTAATGAGCTGAATGTCATTACTCTTGGTTGATAACTCCTTGATGGTAAAAGATCAATTTTGGCGAACCCAAATAGCTAAACCACCCATCGGGTGCCCTTTGGGCTCTTTGATAGCTGGAACAAAATAATTCAGATAGCCCTGGGAAAAATGTGGCTCGCATGACCAAGTCTCCTGGAAGACGCATACATCAAAATCATTGACGAATATGAGCCATTCCGGAGATTGTAATCTGGGGCCCAAACCTGCTATATTGCAGGAGATTAATTTACCATCCCCAGAACTTCTATCATCAGACAAAGGAGAGTCTACATTACTTATCGACATTATACTAGATTGCCTCTTTTGCCCTGGATTAATACATGTGTTTGGGACGGTTGTAGGGTAAGCCTTGCTCTCCATGTTCCTAGGGGCACTCATAATATCGTGTTGATCTGTACCACTGTAGCGGCTTCTGTACCTCTTTTCAGTACCAGTCTTTCCCTCACTGTGGTTACTCCATACATCAATGAGTGGTCTTGTAGTCAAGTCCCGAGGGAGTCAATCAATATTCTCTAACCCAGAGCCATCAAACCTACTCCGGTTACTTTGTATGGGGACAGAAGGAGCCTGGAGTGAGGGACAGAACTTCCTTAACTGGATACGCGAGTGTATTGGCGGACTAGTTCTAAATTCAAGGGCGAACAGATTTTCAGCCAATAGCTCTGTGTGTAGCGTCAATTCAATGGAGTCGTATTCTTCAGAGGGGAAACTTAGCCTTCTTGCCTTAGAGATGTCCTCCCTGATTACCAAGCGACATCCTCTAACATGTCGCAACCAGTGGATTGCTTTATTGTTTAGAGAATCAGCACTCTCACTTTTACCATTATGCTCCAAACCTAGTTTAGGGACGTTAGTCATGTAAATCATGTTTGGGCTATGAGCTTCATGCACATACACATTCCCCCTTCTAATGTGTGTATTAAATTTTGTTGTTGCCATACTGGCCAACAATCTGTTTGTGGTAATCCCCCTGGTGTCAGCAGCCTGGGATTCCCGATCTAGTTTTGAATTTAAGCCCTTTGGCCTATTAGTTGGTGTTATTAAAGTTAGCTTATCATGAATTTCCAGGAGTGCCAAAGATCTACTTGCCCTAGCTACTTCGGCAAATGAAGGAGTTGTTTCACACCCCCTAACCCCTGCCGGGCCCAGAACCGTCTTATTTTCTATACGGGATTTCAGGGGGAAAGAATTACCATTAGTTGTACTAATATTAGACAGGGTGCGCGGCCCCCCCCTCAAGTGCAGATCCAACCACAGCAGTTGGGTTTATAATCAAAATTTTCATGGACTCAATTTCATCTTTTAGGAGGGAGACTAAGTTTGTTAGATCGCTAATTTCTTGTGAGACAATTTTTGCCCTGGTACTATCGTGATCTAGAACCTCACTTGGTAAAAAATTTAACATGGGGACAGGGCCTGATCCAGTAGTTTGTGATATTTGCAAAGCAGAGGCCTCTTCTGTATGTTTGCCAGAACTGAAAATCTATTAGAGCAAGATATTAATGAGCCAGACACAGGTGAGTTGTTATCAATTGTTACAATGGACTTGTCGGGGCCCTGGGATCAACGGTCTTGCTCATTAGAGAAGCTGGGTCCATATCATTCATTTTACTACCGTCTATCACTTTTTGTTTTGTACGGAACATAGCAGGGATAGCAGGTGATGGGTTGGCCTCAGTTTCTGCCCCTGAGGCTCCCCTGTTCTTTTGGGTGGAACCTTCGCCCATGTTCATCTTTTGGCTAGCAACAAGGATCTCCTCGCATTCTTCAACCAGAGAATCGATACGATCAAGAATACAATTAGAGGCAGCATGATTGGGCATTTTTTTTGCCTTCTTCCCCGCCCTATGTTTGTATGGGTTAGCAGTCTCTGCCCCCCCCCCCTTTCCTTTGACTTACGTTTGCCCATACCCACAATGCTCCTCTCTTGCTAGTACTTTGGAGCGTCGCGAAAAATACAATACTCACAATTAGTCCCCAAATAGTCAATGATCAACACCAAGGGTATTTCAAGGGGAATCCTCAACAAGCAGACAGTACCTTTTCAAGCCTCTGATTCATTTAAATACTCCTGCGATGTAAATATAGAGATTTTCGGGGGGTGGCCCAGCCCAGCCTCTCTTGGCCTTGGACTGCCACAGACAGCCCGCCCTTTGCTCGGGCTTCGCCCGCGCGATTCCCGCACTGCGGGAGGCGCAGTGCTGATTTTAGCGTCTTCGGGCGCTTGGTGATGATACTGGTGGTGCGCGCCTCACTGGGCAACCTGGGAGTTGTAGTTCCAGGCCTCTGAGCAGCCCCTACACGCAGCCAGCTCGGCAGGCAAGGGTCACGGGACACGGCGACAGAGCCCCCTCCGCGGTCCGGGATCACATCGGTCAGCCCCAACAAAGATCCTGGGGTCAGGTAAGGCAACTAAGCAGAGAATGGAGTCTCGCGCTGCGGGAGGCGCAGTGATGATTTATGCGCCTCCGGGAGCTTGGTGATGATACTGGTGGTGCGCGCCTCACTGGGCAACCTGTGAGTTGTAGTTCCAGGCCTCTGAGCAGCCCCCACACGCAGCCAGCGCGGCAGGCGAGGGTCACGGGACACGGCGACAGAGCCCCCTCCGCGGTCCGGGATCACAGCGGTCAGCCCCCAACAAAGATCCTGGGGTCAGGTAAGGCAGCTAAGCTGAGAATGGAGTCCCCTGGTATCGCCTTGGGTAGTTCTCTGGGTAATGACAAGGATGCTGTTCTTTCTTTTCTGGCTAGGCTTAGTTATAAAAAATAGCATGCTTATTAATGGACAATACCTTCAACAAAGACCTGCAGCCGAAAAAGTACATTTGATTCTGATGCCACATCAATGTTTTCATTGTGAACAAAGAGACTTGTCATCAGTGAACATCACAGCAGTTCCTATAATGGATGGTATTATTTGGGACAAGGTTGATTTCGATATATTTGATCCAAAAGACCAAATATAAAAATCAGTCTGGGGTTCTAGGGACTGGCAAGTCCAGGGAATGGAAGCGCTATTTAGAGCATGCCTCATTCCACAACAGATGATATTTCTAAATGACACTGTGCAACAGACATCCTGTCTTACACTAGCCAAGGACCTGAACACACATCGGTTTCCAACACCATCACAGATGGACGGGTGGCAAAACTCAACTTCACAAGAAGGGGTAGAGTAGATGACATTTAAGGGTACAATAGATCGGATCCTAATTGGAAAAGATGGTTGGTTCGGCCCATAGTCACATACAGACGTCAGCAAAGATTCTGGGGTACCACCGACTGGTTCAGTATCCATAGGACAGACCCCCGCTATGTATGAAGAGAACATCCAGGGGTAGGGACATGCTACAGTGTTGGGAAGTTGTGCCTTGATTGGCTAGAAACCTCAACACTGACAGAAGTAAAACAGCACTTATCCTTACTCACACATGACATGGATCTTAGGGATTTTTTCCTAGGTCCCAGGAAATCATGTCAGAAACGTTTTATATATGCTGGCATTTATGCTGCCTACAATGAAATTTGGAAAATATCCCAATAAGAGGCCGCAGAGAGAATACGGGAAATAGACCGCATTAGCTTACAGAAGGCATTAGCGGTAGTGGATAATGGGTTAACAACTTTGACCTCCAGCATATATTCCTTAGGCAACATTGTAACTTCTGCGATAGACATACTGGAAGAAGAATTTGCCATATTACAACACAGGCAATCTCAGTTACGTTCTATAATGTTGTTAAGCTGGACGCTGCAATCTTTGAGTGCAGGCTATATGTCTTGGTGTTTTATTAACAGTACGTCTCTGTTTACTGAATACAATCTAACAGATAAACAGGTAGCAATGGCACAAAGGGGAGCAAAATATATAATGTTGCGTATTGAAAAACTGGATAGCCTCCCATTTACGGTCGCGGAATCACCATCCACAGAATGGCTAATCCATGGCCACATAACTCTACCGGTCACTACTTTTCAGTTTCAATGTTGCCTTGAGCAAAAGCAGGCAGGCAAATGTGAAACAATGGGTAAGGAATACATTAAGGAATCTTGGGAATTATCGTACAGATTTCGATGCCAGAGTAGGGATCGAGAAGTGTTTCTAAGCGGTACAAACTGCAAGAACGCTTTCAGTGGTTCTCTCATGTGCCAGGATATTTTACTACACGGAGCTTGTAAAAGGTTCAGTAGCGAACTTGTCCTACCACCTGAAGGGGCTCCAGCAGCCGTGATTACACCAGTATTCAAGCTGCTCTCGAATGGGAGTTACTTGATGCTGAATGATCAAGGTTGTTGTGGGATGCTCCTGGGGATTGCCTATCTGGTCATGGTGAATCCAAGGTTACTTGCTGTATGCAAGTATAGTTTCCCCCAGCAAGTTCAGTCATGTAGGGGCCACTATGGCCTTCGCTAAATGTTTCTTTTATACAATTTGATACTTTGAGCAGAATGAAAGCCATGCTTTTACAGCAAACTTTGCCCTTTCCGCCCGGGAGACCCTTGATCTTCAAATTGCCCCTCTCATTTCAAGGAAATGGTGGGACGTATCTTTAATATGTCTGATATAGGTGGTATTGTACACCTATTTAAGACAATAGGGTAAGGATTTTTAAGCACCTTCCAAACAGTGCTCAGAGTTATGCCAAACTTGAGGGAGAGGGGGGGGGGGGGGGGGGTGAAAGTGCTAGGTGGCGCACGAACAAGATGGCCGCACTGATGTGAGGCTCCTGCAGCTTGGCTCATAAATCCGCCTATTAATCCTGTACGACCACGCATTGACGATACAAACTTCATGCCATAAGGAGAACTAAGGATTTGGCACCCTCATTGGAAGTTTGGGCTGCGCGGAGTGAGTTGGGCCGGTGATCTGATCGCCACCTGACCTGATCGGGCCGGCGTTGTGATCGCCACCTGATCGGACCTCCGCATCTGACACCGCTGCCTGGAGCCGCAGCCCGGTGGTAGGCCTACGCGACACCGAGGTGCCTACGTGTCGCGTAGGCCACTCAGCGAAGCATTAGGGAGGGAATCGCTTGGCGGCATGACGTGAGGTCGTGGCTGCGTTGCCCCGAAACGAATATACAACTAAAAGGAAATGAACCCTGATAGACTTGCTGACACAATTGGCCACTAATATATTGCCCCGCGGAGCCTGCCGAAAGCCAGTCACCCGAGGCGACACACACCCATCCAGTGCTGTTGGGGCCCGGATCGCTGCGCCGGATTGACCGCTCAGCCCATTTATAAAGCGGCATTGTGCGGTACTAGCACACCACTAGCCCCAATTGATTGCCGCTCAGTGGGAGAGTACTCCCTGGAGGAACAAAGACTTGACACCCCTCGCCATAGACCAGCGACGCCACTGTGTGCTGTGGCCCCAAATAGCACAAAAACGCCAGCAGAGGAATAGAGGGATTGCGCTCCTCTGCCGCACACGCTGCCAGCGGAGGCGGCAACACTTCAAGTTCCATACCTTTACTATTCCCGCTGTATCAAGTGCATGAGGGGAATAGGCTGCGGTGCGGCAAAGGGCAGCAGGCATGCCTAACTAACCATCCTAGCACTGACAAGACCTGGCACAGAGTGAGGACCACTTGGCCATGTACGAAGCCCCTACATGGCAGTTTCTACTAGCCTAATATAACTCGCTGCCAGGACGCCAAAGTGGGGGAAGGCGGTGCGTTGTGCAGCCCTTGCAGCGCAACACCCTGCAGTACCATATTGGAAGATGCTATAGCCCCATCGCGTCAAACGGGAGAGAGAGGGCTTGGGATCGCACGCTCCCTTCCCATAAATGCATGACCTCGCCACTCAGACAATGAAAGCGGCCTACTAAGGAGGGACAAGCAAGGGGCACCAGATGCTGTCCAGCTACGGCAACGGAAGGGGTAGGTCCCTTCTTTTACCATAAATACCACGTTCCCAGTGGCAACCGCACGTTGTGCTACAGCCAAGGCGCCACAACTAATACCCTCATGGGGAAACCAGACGCACGTCAGCCACGGCTGACCTTCGATAATAAAAAAAGCACCAGACTACAACAGGAGGGGCAAAACACGATAGAAGAGGCCATGCACAGTTCCACGTAAGAATCTACCAATACACCCGGCGAAGATATGAAGACCATTCTACAGGAGGTCAGACAAGGCTTTGCCGCCATGGCCGACAAAATGGATGCCATGATGGTGCACATGGACGCTATCGTCCATAAGCTTGATAGACATACAGAAGCCAAACTTCGAATCTCCGACACAGAGGACACAACCTCCAAGACGCAGCTGAAAGTGGCACAGATGGCACATTTTTGAAAATAATGGCAGCCAAAAATGAAGACATCGAAGCGCGCAGTAGAGGTAATAACATACACATTCTTGGGGTCCCGGAAAGTACCAATACCGTGAAAATGGAAAAGTACATCAGGAAATTGCTAGTGTCAACTATCGGTGCAGAACTGTTCTCAAAGCAATTCATAGTTGAGAGAGCACATCCCTCATTGGGTCCCCACCCACCACCGGGTGGCACGCCGCGCCTCATTATTGCGCACCTCCTGAACTACAGAGACCTTGATGTTGCACTTAAAATTGTCCAGGAAAAACATCAGCTGTGCTTTGATGGAGCCACATTCTCTATATACCCTGACTTTTAGGCAACGGTGCAGGAGGAGAGACAGAAATGTATGCCAGCCAAGCAGAAACTGAGACAGGCCCAAATAGACTATGCGCTCCTGTACCCAGCACGTCTACGGGTCACGCACCAGGGGAAGCAGTCATTCTTTACCCAACCACAACAAGTGGACGAATTTTTTAAAAAGTCTCAAACGTACCAACACATCCAAGGACCTGCATGGCACAACCTGGAGATCGCCATCCCCTCCAACGAGGGTAGAATCCAGCTGAGCACACAACAAATACCTTATGCAGGAGTCAGTCACTGGCGAAAAAGAGGGGACTTTGCAACGTAGCCTGGCTCGAACTCTATAGCGCACTGGACCATGGATTCCACAGACCAGATAAGTGACTTATTGAGCATTTCCTTTATTTGCTCCCCTCCTTTTTGGGTTTTCGCCCAACACATGGTCGGAACATATATGCCGAGTGCCCTCAGACCTTTCCCGTGACCGTTAACACCACCACCTCGGGGCATTAAGGGGGAGGGACCAAATGCATACACCTACGGGTAACCCCCTCACGGGCATTCCCCCAACTGAGTCTCGCTGAGTAACAGAAGCAGAATGTTTCCATTGTTTCTGGATGTTTGGGTGGGGGGAGGGCACTGTGACACTGGAATATTTGGGATGCTACAGTGGGTGGGGGAGGGGGGATATTTGTTACCGCACTTAACATGATATTGGCACAGTATGTTTAATTGAAACACAATTGCACTCTTGTTCCTTCAAATGTCTTGGGGCCACAGGGACTAGTACCATGAAGCAGATGGACTTATGGCTGACTCACCCTCACAGAAGGAATTACAGATTATTACCTGGAACATTAGAGGGTTGGGAAACCCACGAAAACAGAGCCAAATATTGGCATATCTCGACAGACACCAAATCCATATAGCTATGCTACAGGAAACACACGTTAACCCCAGGCACAATAATACCTTTGCGCACAGATGGGCTTAACACAGAATATTCTCTTCCTATTCCTCTTATGCCAGGGGCACAGTTATACTTGTAAAAAAGCATACACCTTTTGCTCTAGGAGGCGCCACTTGGGATACACAGGAGGGGTACTGCCTGGTGTGGGGTAGGTTGGGATCAGACTCGGTCACACTAGCATGCTGCTATGGTCCTAATATTGATACCCCTGAATTCTACACCTCACTCTGGGGTAAGATAGCCGAAAGAGATTCCAGTCACATAAACTGGGGGGGCGATTTCAAAGTAACTTTCAAACCCTGCTGTAGATAGATCAAACCCAGCCACTCATTACGCGCAGTCATCTAGGACATCATAGAGGCCAACCAACTAATTGACGCTTGGCGACACATGCATCCTCATAAAAAAAAGGGAAACACATCACTGCGTTAGCTGCATCCTGGGCGCAGCTAGATTACTGCCTCTTGTAGCGCGGCTTGGGGACTGCCAGTGCCAGGGTTACACACTTGCCAAGAACTTATTCTGATCATGCTCCTGTACGGCTCACTATGATCTCTTCAGGGTATGGTCCCCCCTGCCATATATGGAAAATGCAACTCTCCGCTTTACTAGATGCGGTCTTTCAGACTGAGCTGGGGGAGGAAATTCAAGATTTTTTTCAGAGGAACAAGAACTCGGTGGATAACGAAGAAACTATCTGGGAGGTTTTCATAAGTTACATTATGTGAATTCTGCATATCGAAAAGCTCGGGGTGCTTAGAGATATACTTAACACGCTGCGAAAATTAGAAGTAGAGCTCAAAACACTCGAGACACAGCTTTCATCGGGACCCGATAGCGACACCCAACAAAAATTTGGTGAGAAGCTTACAGATTACATGTACTGCTACTCGCGAGGCACGGTTCAGGGGGAAATACTGGGTAGCTCGTCGTTACGGTGAGGGCGAACGGCCGGGCAAACATTGGTAGAAACCATTCGGAAACCACGCTTCTCCAACTATGTTTTGGCTGGCCCAGGAGAATTACTCTATAGAGATACCGCAAATATACTGAACGCCTTCACTAACCACTAATCCCAACTATACACCTTCAGTAGGAATGACTATTTAGATCGTGATGAATATCTGGGAGATGTGGCACTAGGAAACTCACAGAGAGAGTTTTGTGCGCTATCTTCGAGTTGGATGAGGTAAGAGGCCATCATGCACATACGATCCGGGAAGGCCGCTGGTATGGAAGGTATACCCATGGAGTTCTATAAAACGTATATAGATCAAATAGCCCCTATCCTGCGTGAGGTGTATGAGGACTCGCTAGAATCGGGCACACTTCCGCAATCCATGAGGGAGGTGCTTATTACCTCCCTTCTTTTTTTGTTGTTGTTGAAAACCTTAATTTCGATAAAAGCAGTACAGTTGCAAGCCTACAACCACAGGGGCCGGCCGTTGCTAAAACGAAACGGAGAAAACAATATTACATTGTTACACAGCTATTTAGCCGACAACCCGAGGGTCCGGCAGCGATTCCACATATTATTCTGAACAGTTCTGTGGTGGTATGCAGGATAAATTAAAGGTTTCACGTTTTATTTATATATGACAATGAAAAATAAACTAAAATAACTGGTGAGGCAGAATGAAACTAAATGGTGAGTGTCTGTCCAAGGGTCCAAGGGGGGGGGGGGAAGGCCTTGTCGGAAAATGATATATGCAATGTATAAAGATGAAGTCTCGGGGAGGGGGGGGGGGCGGGAGAGGGAGTCAAAGCAGCAGCAAAAATATTACCAAACAAAGAACGTGTGGTCACGGGGACAGAGGTATCTCAGGGACGTCCGCAAGAGGAGGAGTACAAATCTCCCCGCGGTATAGGTTCCATTGGTTCCATATTCTCCCCCACTTCTTGGGTCTACCACGAGCGATGTACACAGATTTTTCCCTAAACATGCACCAGTCCATGTTTTCTTTCCAAGCTGAAATCAGAGGTGCTCTTTGGGATCCCCATAGTTGAGCTAAGTCCCTTTTGGCTACCATATTGCCAAGGGTAGCCCATTGCATCTGTGCCACATTATAATCGTTAGGTTCCCATACATTCAGTAAACAGCGTCTGGCTTCCGGCAAGAGCGAAACTCCCGTAACATCTCCCATGACAGCATGCACACGATTCCAAAACACCACGACATCCGGGCACTCCCAAATGATATGAAGGAAGGTAGCAATCAAACGACATCCACGCTTGCACAACCCATCCACAGAATAACCCATACGCTGCAGCCGCGGACCCGTGACATAGATACGGTGCAGGATTTTTAATTGCACCAGCCGGAGACAGGCAGGAATCGCGACCTCTTTAGGAGAAGATATTGCAGCCTGCCAATCTTCATCGTCCAACTCCAGTCCATCGCCGGTCCAAGCAACCCGAAGCCGCGAGAGCAAATCCGATCGATCGTTTATAACGTTTTTGTATATTAGGGAGATAGTGCTATCCAGGACGTGTCCATCAAGCACTCTATCCTCGAGAGGGGAAGACTCTGGGATTGCAATCCTGGCCGGGAAAACCGAACCAAGCGCATGGCGGATCTGCATGTAACGAAAATGCTCCTTATCACTAAGCGCGTATTCCGCTTTAAGCTCGTCAAAAGTCTTGACCCTATTCTTTACCCATAGATCCCCAACCTTGCTGATACCAATAAGGTCCCACTTCTCGAAGCCTTTCGTGGTCCAAAGACTGCCCAATCTCTCCGAAGCATAGAGGGGAGTCGCTCTTGTCAATATGCCTGACCACCCCATAGCTGCGTTTGCGCTGCGCCACACCCGTACCGCGACCCCGGTGGGCCCAGTCAGTGTCCTCCCAGACGATTTATAATATAGCACTCTATTATAGTTCCCTCCTGGCAGCTGCCATTTGTCCATTTCAAATGCAGGATTAGGAACGGGGCCGTACATTGCATGGTTAATTGCACTTAATTGGGATGCCCAGTAATAACGTTTAATGTCAGGTAACGCGATGCCCCCATAATACCATGGCAAAGTCCGCTTTGCTAGGGTAATGCGAGGACGCCCCCCATATCAACTTCCTCTGTAGGCTCTCAATCTCGCGAAAGTAACTGGCTGGTACTAGATCAAGCGTATTTTGGACAGCATACTGGAATCGGGGAAGGGACATCTTGAAAAGAGCAGCCCTTCTAACCGGGGACAGCGGTAGACCGCACCAAGCCGTCACGTCGGATTTGAGCCGGAGAAGAGGGGGAAGCAGGTTCCGTTCATACTGAGCTGCGGGGTCCAGTGATATGAAGATCCCCAAATACTTAAAACCGATGTGTGAAATCGGTATCGGGCAGACACGTGGCAAGGAGGGTACTTCTCCGGTCAATGAATAAATACAGGACTTAGCCCAATTGATCACCAGACCGGAGTTCTTCCCAAACGAGCTGAGTACATCAAACAGTACCCCCAGAGACTTCCGAGGGGAAGTGAGATATAGCAGGATGTTGTCTGCGTATAGCGATATGCGGTCTTCGAAGTCCGGGGACCACCTAATGCCTTTAAGTGACCGCTCCCACTGCAGCCAAGCAGCAAGGGGTTCTAAGGCAAGCGCGAAGAACAATGGAGATAAAGGGCAACCCTGTCGCTTACCCCTCCCAAGAACAAAGGATCCCGAGGCTCTGCCGTTAACCACCAACTGAGCCAACGGTTCCTCGTATAGGAGTTTAACCCAACCGATGAACCCGGGGCCAAAACCGAATTTCACGAGGGCCGCCCACAAATATGGCCATTCCACCGTATCAAAGGCCATCGTGGCAGACAAGGAGACCAAGATGGCCGGCTCGCACAGTGACTCCGCTCTCGCCAAGACGCCGTGAAGACGACGCAGGTTGAGCGCGTTGTTGCGGTGGGGGATGAACCCGGACTGATCCGGGTGGATAAGGTCACTGATCACCTTAATCAGCCGATTTGCCAGAAGTTTTGCCAAGATCTTGGGTTCGGCGTTCAAGAGAGATATAGGCCTATACGATGTACATAGGTCCCGGGGTTTCCCTTCTTTATGAATAACAACAATGGTCGCCAGTCTCTGATCTTGGGGAAGGGATCCGACATCTCGCGATTCTAGAAACATCTGACTAAGGTGCGGCACCATTTTGTCGGGGCACAACTTATACAGTTCGATGGGGATGCCATTCGGGCCCGTTGCGTTCCCCGAACGGATGGAGCGGATAGGGAGCGCTATTTCATCGTTGGAAAATTCCGCCTCCATAAGCTCTTTGTCCGAATCAGACAAGCTGGGCAATGCGATATCTCTAAGCAACAAGTCCGAGTCCTCCTTCGGTCTGTCTGAGACCGGCGCATACACCTTTTGGAAGTGGCATGCAAAACCCTCCACTATATCAACAGGGTCCACAACAGGCTCACCATCCGCTCCCTCAATAACAGGCACAACACGATTCAATCTTCCCTTTTGTCCAACCAGGCGATCAGTTTCCCCGCTTTATCCCCAACATCATACAGACGCCCCTGTTGCTCACGACTCATAGCCTTGGCCGCATCAGTCACCAGTGCTCTATAATCAAGCTGTTTAAGGGCTAAAACGTGCAGCCCCTCGTGCGTGACACCAGATTGCAACTCTTCTTCCAAACCAACAATTTCAGTCTCCAGTCTTACAACCTCCTCATTCTTACTTTTTTTTTTTGCACTAGCAATCAATGACAGAGTTTGGCCACGGATTACCGTTTTGAAGGCTTCCCATAATGAGATGAAGGAGGACACCGACCCAACATTGTCAGCGAAGTAATGGTCCATAGACTGAACCACACCAGCCCTAGTTTTGGGATTGCGGAGGTGCCAGGGATTAATCGGAGGCACTCGACCCTCCGCTCCCAGCTGGATATCAATGGAGAGCCAAAGTGGGGAGTGGTCCAAGATACTCCTGGCTAAATGTCTAATTTCTCTCACTGAAACAGCCTGCACTGCCGGTACCAGGACATAATCAAGCCTAGAAAGGCTCCTGTGTGCGCCCGAATGAAAGGTGTATTGTGCCTGTCTGGGGTGCAGCAGCCTCCAACATTCCACCAGACCCAATGTTTCTAGGAAGTTACCCAGCCAAGATTGCGATTTATCCAGATCCCTGGGGGGCTACGGTCCTCCCTACCACAGACAACAGAATTAAAGTCTCCACCCACTACCAAAATACCCTCGGGGAGCCCCAACACCCCTTTTCCCAAATCAGAAGACGTCGTAGTTTGTAACCCTGGTGGAACATAAACAGAAAGTATGGAGATTGTCTTCCCCTCCCACCTGCCCGTAATAGCTGCATATCGCCCCCTATCGTCGAGTATAATATCATCTATTTCCATGGGGTGGGGAGGGAGTTCCTGACTAGAACGCCAACCCCCCTCGACCCAGTAGTGAATCCAGAGTGCGCTACCAGACGATAGCCCGCCTATTCATTGCGTGGCCCCCGTTTTATCCTGTCTCCCAGACCGTTAACATTCCAACATAGCACCCTCAACCCCTTACCCAATCCCAATAATGAAAACGGATTCCCTCCCATGACGAGACAGACACCAAAGTCAAAATATGCAGTAGAACGCAGCCTCAAAACAAACGAATGCAAAACAAAGTCCCCCCCACTACCCCCAAAGAAATTCCCTGAACACCCCCCCCCCACCCTGCACCCCTGCGTTAGACCAAAAAGCCACCCCAACTTGCAGTGTGCCTGTCGCCCCAGTGTGAAACTAATCTACAAAAAGAGAGAAAGAACCCCCAGGAGGAGGAAGAGTCCCGATTCCCCACCGCCTCTGGGTATTTACCATATATACAATACAAAAAGTCATTAAACCACTGCTGCAATGTCTATAAAGCACGCACGCCGGTCAGCACTCACTCCTCCTGCTCCGATGGGCCTCCGTCAGTGCCCCCGGACTCTTCCGAGTGGTCTCGATGAGTTGGTAGAGTATCAAGCCAGTCACTGAAGACCTCGGGTCGGTCAAAGAAGAGCGCGTGTTCCTTATATTCAATGCGTAGCCGGGCAGGGAAGAGCATAGAATATTTCAAGCCCATGTCCCTAAGGCGCCGTTTCACCCCCATGAATCCCATCCGCTGTTTTTGTACAGTCTGCGTGAAATCCGGGTAGAACCCAATGGTCGCATTCTCGAATTTCGTGGGGCCATTGGCCCGCGACGCCTGCAGGATAGCGTCCCTGTCCCTAAAATTGAAGATTCTGGCTATGATGGGCCGTGGAGGGGCGCCAGGTTTATGCTTCCCACCTGGGACTCTGTGAGCGCGCTCCACTGCAAAAAAGTTACTGAGGCCCTTGGGGGCCAGATGGTTCAATATTAGGTCCTCTACAAGAAGATCCGTTGTTAATTCAGTGGGCTTCTCCGGAACCCCGATGATACGCACATTGTTGCGCCTAGTCCGACTTTCGAAGTCATCCAGCCGACGGGAAAACAAGTCATTAGAAGACCGCAGATTACGAACCTCTGTCTGGAGATCGGACACGTCGGTCGTAAGACTGGTGGTCTAAAGGTCTAGAGACTTGACCCGCTCGTTGGTCTTCGCCAAATCAGTCCTGATCAGGTTGACGTCGATAGCCACTGTGTCAATCTTTGAAGCCAATGTTTCATACTGCTGGCCCATGGAGGTCTTCACGCCAGCAATGGCGCCCATGACGTCTCGCAATGTCAATTCTTCAGTCGCTGGGGAGCCATCTCCAGTCTCGTCCAGAGTTTTACCAACACCACTGGGGGACCCTTTTGGACGGGTGTAGCGGTCCATATTGTTGGATTGGGTGGCACCCCCTCGGTGTGTAACCTTGGTGGTCCGCTTCTCGCTGTCTGACTTGCTCGCGGAGGGGCCTTTGGGACCTGGTGTGAATGGTTCCTCACAAGGCTGACTTGCAGAGTCCAGAGACAAGGGGCAGAGGGCAAGCATGCGATCGGTGGCAAACCATGGGCCAACAAAGTCAAATGGCCGCAAATTAAGATAGACAAAGACCAAAAACAAAACCGAAAGTAATTCAGGGGCACTGGTCGACGTCCACTGGCCGTTGGTTTTCAATTGCCACCTGGGTACCTCGGGGACTCAAGTCACGGGCTGCTCATCGGTGTAGGCCACAAAGTTTCGAAGTGGAGTAAGTCCGTTTCCCGGCAGCCGATTCAATTTCTGAAAAGAGCTTCTACGTCAGCAGGGTGATATCCACAAGGACCCGTCGTCTGTATCAGGATTTGTGACAGGATAGATGCGGGAGGCGGCAGGGGTCTCGGGAGCTCTGTGCTCACGCGACCATCTTGGATGCGCGCCAATTACCTCCCTGAAGGACTGGGTTATTTAAGACCCAGCGGTGCCAGGGGACAACACCTAAAACCTTCGTGGGTAACCTGTTCCGGCGTACAAATGACAGAGACACGGGACACTTCCTTCGGCGTCAAAGATTCGAGGTTTATTTACTGCAGGGAACACAGAAGTCACGTGAAGTACACAGCATGTAAGTTCGCGGGATCTGATTCAAGTTGCTACTGTGGATCGCTCCTTTTATACAGTTTTCTCTCATAGGTTAACATGGTACACAAAGGTTTACAACTTGGTTCCCATCATTATCCCCAAGAGGGGTCGCTTTGATGTATTCAAGGTCCGGAACATAAGTACAGAAGCATTCGGTGGTTCCCAACTGTAAAAACCCATCTTCCCACTATTAGTACATTCCAATCAGCAATAAACAGATCGAAGAAGGAACAAGGACAGGTGCAGAGGAAAGCAGAAACAGTGGGGAAGATCAAGAAGGGTGTAAAAGGGGCGGTATCGGGAAACACGAACTGCAGGCATCAAAGAGACGTGCCTAATCAGATGCACGGCTAAGACAATAGACCGGCACGGCAAGATGTGCCTCGAGTGGAGACAGCTGCCTTACAGTATCATCCCCCTCATCATAAAGACACTTTCAAAGGAAATGTGTCTTCCGCAAAAATCTTGGGAATCCCAGGGTCGCGAAGCGGGCAGCGTCCGTTCGCTGGCTACTTGAGGGCAAGAGACAAAATGGATGTCGCATCTGAGATGGAACTCGTGGGTACAGATAGATAGACCCACGAAACAAACGAACGGTTTAGGCTAGTACAGCGAAACTGCGTACACCCACTAAACTTATCATTTGCGGTTCACAGATACCAGACTCGACCATATTCGTGCGAGTCGAAAACATCACGTACGATCGTCACGGAACCTCAGACGCTCCTTTTGCCCTCATGTAGGCAAGCACTAGTCAGAATCATACTCGATATTCATCAGACCATCTAGATGTTGCTGCAACATAACCCTGTCCAACCGAGCTCCCTTGGTAACAGGCGGCTGTCCTATACACGTCGTAGCACAAAGGCCACATAAGTCAGGACCACACTGCACACAAAGGCAACACGTGAACAGAAATGCCACGACAACTCCGATGATCATCAGAATCTTCCAACCCCAAGTCGACATTAGGCCCCAAAACCACCCAAGTAGCGTCCGATCCCCTACGTCCACGTGTATGGACTCAGAGATCTTATGCAACTTTGAGATGGCTTGATAGACAGTCGGAGCGTTATCTGGGATGAAAATACAGCAGCTCGAATGGATCACCTTACATACTCCACCTCGATCTGCTAAAACAACGTCTAAAACCATACGGTTTTGTAACGTCATGAGCCTATCCGCCTGAAGTTCTGTGGTGATATTACCAAGGGCACTGGCAGGGATATTAGCTGTCGATTCCACCACTCGAGTCAATTGTCTGAGGTTCCTACTATTAACCATAGGTCCCCAAAACGGAAGGAAACCCTTGAAAAAGTCTCCTGCCTCTTGACCGGCAGTGTCTTCTTCGCTAATCACGCCTCTCACAACTCTAGTCTTGTGATAGTCTGCATCAACAGTGAACGTCGGAGGCAACAGATTTGCGATATAACATGAGCCCACAAAGTCAGAGGGCAACCATGTATACGCACGATCATGGCAGACAAAGTATGTACCCTTGGCAGCCAGAAACACAGGGGAAGAGAGCATCGGCAGGATACAAGTCTCGGAGCAAGCACTCTCTCCAAGACGAGCTCTCGATCTTCGGACACGACCTAGTAGACAGAAATTACCAAGGTGGGGTACGATCCATATCGGAGGCGAGCTTCTAAGCTGTTTTTCACCCACGAGCGCACTGTACTCGACCTTACTCAGGACCCTGTAGGCTTGTACCTCTTTCTCTGGGATGAGCGACGGCTCATAGATATCCCTATCTAAATCAGCAATCGCTATGGCCAAAGGCTTGTGGTACGAACCAGGACCAAAGTGGGAAGGATGTGGCTCTCGATTGGGGTAGGAATCTAGTGCACTTCGAAACATTGTTTGAAATGCTCGAGCCGAACCCTGGGAACTATAAGGAAGGACCAGATATGGAATTCCCTTATCCGTGGTATGTGGCATTAACCCACACACCCAACAATTAGTAGTGTTAACCACTAACTGGTGCTGATGAAGGAGTTGAATAAAGGAATTATTTCTGAATTCCGCACGTCTAGCCTGTTCGTGTTCGGGTAAGATATGGAAAGAATGAGGGGATACAGTGGAGGTAGGTTTAGGTTCAGAAGTAGGAGTAGGTATGGCAGAAGGTAGGAAGTACGGTATCATGTAATACACCCCACCTGCCAATAGCGAAGAAACAACCAGAAACAGAAAGAACACTTGAAACATAAAACATTTTGTACGAGTAATTTGTTGGAGTTTGAATCTTTGCGCCTGAGCTTCTTCCAAATCTATCAGCTTTGAAAACGCCATCCCCTAAGACCGTCCGCACCGTTTCTTGACGCACTTCGTTCTGTGTAGCAGTAGTCAATCCCTAGGAGTTCCCAGGAACCGACGGTCTTTGACCTAGTGCCAAGACCTACTAACCAGAAGGAAGTACACGCGCGGCCCTACGGTACACCTGGATGCAAGGTATCTTATTCACAAATATGTACGAAGTCTCTCAGCTGTGGAAGCAAAAACACATATGTGGAAAGAAACTCAATATTTACAAAAATAATCAGCAGTTATACGGGTATTCAGACTGATCGTGGCAAATGGGATAATGCAGATGTCAAGGGACAGAAACAAAAATTTTATTAGTCTTTGGTGTTGGATCGCAAAAAGTATCGAGTTTTCCCAGGACGTGTCTGTTCGTCAAACAATGGATCCGATGAGGGAACAGAGTTCTGTTGATCAGTCAATTGTTCAAATCTTGAGTCTTGTGATGACAAATGTTCAACAATGTCTTTCTGCTGCACTGAGGATTCTCCAACAGGCTGTGCGTCGCTAAAGGGTACAAAAGTCTGCAATCCTTCGATTTCAGATGAAGCAATGCCTTTCCTCACCCACGAGTCCGCCGGTAAAGGTATAGGTACCTTTTTGGTGTGGGTGGCGTGCACCCAGTTCTTGCGACCTTCCAAACGGACAGCAGTTCTCGTGGCAAGGAGGACTTGAAAAGGTCCAGTGAAACGGGGCTCAAGATTTCTTTTGCGAGCGAAGTTTCGCGTAACCACCCAGTCTCCCGGTTGGAGCTGGTGGCCTGGACCCTCCGTCTGCGTCGGCAGTGCTTCGTAAACCTGTTGGTGAATTAACCTCAGTTTAGCAGTCAGATCATGAAGATAATCAATCAACATTGGGTACTCAAGATCAGAGAACACACTCGGTCTAGGGACCCCCCAAACATTCGCAGGACGGCCGAACACTATTTCATAGGGACTGAGCCCTACTCGGGAGTGTACGGTCGCCCTTGTTGATAACAAAGCTAAGGGCAAGGCGTCAGGCCACGAAAGACCAGTCGTAGCCTGAATCTTCGCTAGTTTGAGTTTAAGGGTGCCATTATACCCTTCAACTAAACCTGCTGACTGGGGATGATTGGCGCTATGGAATTTCTGATTAATTCCAAGGCCCTTACACACACTCTTCATCACACTCCCCACAAACTCACTTCCGTTATCAGACCATACAATCCGTGGCATTCCATACCGAGGAAAGTATTCCTTCAGTAGGATTTTCGCAGTAGACAGGGCAGTATTGTCTTTGAGAGGGTAGGCTTCAATCCATCGGGAGAATGCACAAACCACAACTAAAACGTATTTCAAGTTTTTGCATCGCTCCATATGGATGAAGTCTAGTTGAATCACCTCAAAAGGACATGAAGGGGGAGCAAAATGGCCAGGAGGTGTATGGGTTCCCTTACCAGGATTGTACAACATACATACCATGCAATTCTTGACCAATCTCTCAGCACATTTCGTGATACTATCGTTCTTCCACACAGGGGACAACAACTTACAAATACCTTTCACACTAATATGTGCTAACCCGTGTGCCATTGTCACAACAGCCAGCACATACGCATCTGGCAACATCCATCTCTTATGCTCCGACAGATCGATCCAACAACTATTCGCATCCAACTTTCCCGTACTCTCTTTCCACATCGTCTTTTCAGTCTCAGTGGCCTCATTCTGTATCGCTTTCACACTCTGAATAGTATCCTCACACATACCAGTCTCTGTAGGCCACCTAACCGAACTCATCACATACATTCTAGTGCTAAGGTTCCGGGCAGTCTCCTTAGCAATCTCATCCGCAAACGCATTACCACAGCCAACATCATCCGTCACCTTACGATGCACACTACATTTAACAATTGCTACCTGCTTAGGCAACGTAAGTGCATCCAAAAGATCATTCACAAGCTGTCCATGCTGAATCTTCGTGCCATGCGACGTCATAAAACCTCTCTCTCTCCACAACCGTCCAAAGCTATGGGCGACGCCAAAGGCATATTGGCTGTCGGTAAACACATTCACACGTTTCCCTTTCGATAACACACACGCTCTAGTTAAAGCGATCAGCTCTGCAGCTTGGGCAGAATTCTGATTCAACCTCGCAGCTTCCACAACAGTATTCAAAGTTACCACAGCATACGCAGTCGTCACATCACCATTTGGCAATTTAAAACATGATCCATCCACATACAAAGTCCCATCGGGATCTTCCAAAGGAGTGTTTTTAAGGTCCACGCGACCTTTTGTTTCCTCCTCAGTCCTTAAGTAACAGTCATGAGCTGCTACTTCATCTGACTCCGTACTGATTGGCAATAAAGTTGCCGGGTTCAGGACATTACAACGTTTTATCTGAATATGACTTGCCAAAAGCGTCAACTCGTACCCAGACAACCTCGCACTCGTCAAGTGCTGGGTTTTCGTACGATTCAAGAGAGTGTCGACTGCATGCGGAACCATCACCGTAAGCATATTATCCATGACCAATCCTGCTGATTGTCGGATGGACACCGCAGCTGCCGCTGTTGCTCTCAAACAACTCGGCAATGCTCTAGCTACCGGGTCCAAGGTCGAGGAAAAAAAAGCACATGGACGCTGCTTACCACCAAAAGGTTGCGTCAAAACACTCAACACACAACCTTCCCTCTCGTGAACATATAATGTAAACGGCTTACTGTAGTCAGGGGTACCTAACACAGGAGCCGAACACAATGCGTCACGCAGTTCAGAAAAACTTTTCTGACATTCTTCCGTCCATGGTAAAGGAGTTGGAACATCCTTGCACGTAAGAGCTACCAATGGTTTCGCTAGCAATGAAAAGTTTGGAATCCATTGCCTACAGTACGACGTGATACCTAAAAAGGCACACACATCTCTCTGAGTAGTTGGCACAGTCATCCGCGCAATCGCTGCAATTCTCTCTGGGGTCAACCGTCTTCCCTCCTTTGACAATAAGTGACCTAGATAGGTTACTTCTTGACAACAATATTGAAGTTTAGAGCGTGACACCTTGTGATGTAAGTCACAGAGATGTTGCAACAACGACACCGTAGCAATTTTGCAAATGTCCTGAGTATCTGCGGCCACCAATAAATCGTCGACGTATTGTATTAAGGCTGCACCAGCCGGTAACACAAATGCATCTAGTTGGCCCTTCAAGGCTTGACTGTATATCGATGGACTCTCACAGTAGCCCTGGGGAGCACGTTTAAACCGGAAGCTACGGCCACCAAGAGAGAAACCAAAAAGGTCTCTGCTTTCTTCGGCAATCGGAATGCTAAAGAAAGCATTCTTCAGATCGATCACCGAAAACCAAGATGCAGAAGCTGGAATCAGAGTCAGTAGCGCCGTGATGTCAGGCACAACAGGGAACTGAGGAATCACAATTTTATTCACCTCCCGTAAATCGATAACAAAACGATAAACAGGCGGTTTGGAAGGATCGGTACGTTTCAAAATAGACAGTACAGGGCTGTTGCACACGTTTCCCCGAGTCTCCTCGATAACATCTTTCTCAATCAGATCATAGATGATCGCTAACAGTGCACGTTCACCGTCAAGGGAGATTCGATACTGGGGAATACGTGGCAATCGCACATTAGATTTCAAGTGAATAACATAAGGGGAGATGTCAAGCAGGCCCACGTCATTGGGACCTGTTGCCCACAAAGATGCAGGAAGAGAACTCAATTCCGGTGGAAGCTTATCGAGAGACAAGTACATTGGAGAGACAACTCTCTCCCCCAAAGTAAGCTTTACTCCCGCAGGAGAACAATACAAAGTCGCATACAAACGTTTTAGCAAATCCAGGCCCAAAAGATTTTCACCACAACCAGTAGTTAGAATCAACGGAGCTTTCAGCTCACGAGACCCGATTGTAAGTGGCAAAGGGCACGAAACCGGATTGCTAACAGGGGCGCCAGAGAATCCAACAGAAACATTTGTTAAGCCAGACAAAGGTGCGCCAGGGAGATGCGAATGCTTTATGGAACTTTTCGCTGCACCAGAGTCCAACAGAAAAGGCTCAACGACGCCCGAGGTGGCAACTGCGACGTAAGGCCCTCTCTGATCAACCGGAACTGATACTACTCCCTCTCCTTGTCTATGGCTGTCCTAGTAATTACGGTCGTCAGTTCCCTGATCGACGTAATAATCCTCTACATTGTACTGCGCAGATCGTCCTTGCGATGATCCACGTTGATCAAAACAATTATTGGAATTTGACGAATTATCTGAACGATCATTTTGAGCACCACGACCCCTACCTTGTGAAGTCTGCTGAGAACCACCACCACCTCCTCTAGATGAATTACCACTATTACGCTCATTTAGAACGGGACAGTTGAATTTTAAATGACCCTCCTGTCTGCAATAGGCACACTGATTGTACCCTAACGAAGATCTCTGCGAAGAGGAGTCATTTCGCGATTGCGACCTATTAGATTGCGACTGTGATCGATTACGTTGTTGCGAATCATTCTGATTCGAACGCGGAGGATACGCCTGCTGCAACAGCACTTTAGTTTTGAGTTCTTTCGTCTTTTTATCGGCGCGGTCATTCTCTTCTTTCTCCCTATTCTCATAATACTGGGCCGTAGCCAATATTTGAGCAGAAGTAGAGACAGCCCACGCACTCTCAGAATTTTTCAATTTAGTGCTCAAGTCGGGCAATAAGTTAGAGACAAATTTATCCACGAACAACCGCTGACCACCCTCGGTACCCATATCCTGACCACTGTGATCGATGAATGCCTCCTCAAATCTCGTAAAGAAGTCAGAGACACTCTCGTCCTTCTTTTGTTTGCAAGCTGACAACTTGTCCCAGTTCACCCTCATAGCTGGCATAAGCGTTTTCATTAGGGTAATGATTCTCTGAGGGAGAGCAGTAATAAGCTATTCAGGCTTAGCCCCACCAATTTGTTGTGTATCGGCCGCAGTAAGTGCAGCCCAATCACCACCTAATTCGTTTGCATGATCCTCCTGACGAATCTTGGCCCATACCGGTTGCGGTACGACATTGCCAAACAGCATATCGATATCGGCAAGATTCATTATTGTAGCATCTACGAGCTGCGACAATTCCTTATAATACCCTGCAGGATTTTTGCGAGGGTCAGGAAAAGATTGCTTCACCTGTAAAACTTCTGAGCGTTTCCATGGGAGATGTATCCATACTCTCTGGAAATGTGGCAGGATCGGCGGAGCTTGAGTAGCATCACCTGGCATCCACACTGGTGGAACTTCGCGCATGGGATACTGACCAGGCGCATCTAACGGTCTCTCGATATCCTCAACGAACAATGCTTGAGGCATCATGGAGGGCCGAAGAGCTAATAATTGCTCAACAGCACGTCGAACATTAATACCTACTATCATTCCGCTCGAAAACTGGAGCTGTAGGTTGGTCAGAGCAGTTAGTACATCGTCCGATGCATCAGCCGATATTTGGTCACGCAAGGTCTTGCACATTTCTTCAAAAACATATCTTTGTGTCGGTATATTGAATTGACCAAATGTATTCACCACCGAACGTGGAGGATTCCTAAAAGGGTGCAGCATCCATGCCATCGCCATATTATACAGCGCCGCACGTTCCCTATTACCGGGAAGCTGACTACGTCTTTGTGGACCGTCCGAACCAGCGGACTCAGAAACAGGTGCAAGAGAATTAACAAAATTAGCAGCAACTAAAGGGGTACGACGTCGGGTAGATGGAGAAGTATACGATAGGGTATTAACAAGAGAAGAATCGGGAACAGAAGAAGCAACAGGAGTAAGTAGAACAGGAGCAGTAGCGGGAGCAGGAGTATGAGGAAGTACTAGCGAAGGAGCAGTAGGAACAGAAGTAGGCAAAGGAGAAGGAACAGTCGGAGGAGCAGGTTGAGGAGCAGGTACAGGAGCAGGTACAGGAGGAACCACAGGAGCTGCGGTACCCTGTGCGTACGAAGGTGGTGACTTCAGGAGATAGGACATTAAAGGATCCTCAACTAATTCCTCCTTCTTATCCGACTCCGTCGGCAAAACGGGATAACATTTATCTATTGACATACGCTGAAGCCTATCGAAAACTTCCTTTTCCTTTTCCTCCTTATCACGCTGGAACTGTTCTGCTTTCTTTACAATGGTAGCAACACCATCTCTCTGATTACGTTTTGTCTGTCTGATCTCTTTCTGTCTGGCTTCTTTGCGCCATAACCGAAAGGCATCAAACATGGCCGGCCTTGACTTTTTCTTAAACAATTTAGCCTCAAGATTATCTAAAATCGGGGTCTCGAAACTACCATGAGGTGGCCAACTAAGGACACCATCCTTTTTGGTGTAGCGAATCCAATATTCATTAAAAGTAATCGGACCTAACCCGTGTTTGCTGTAAAGCTCATAAGTGGGAGTTCCAACCGGAGGTATCGGGCAAGAGTCCTCCAGCCGGGAATCCGTACCACAACGTCTGAAACAACTAAACAAAGTACTACGACCAGGCATCTTGCACACTAGCCGAGTTTCACAAACTTCAAGGGTTACGGGATTTACCAAGTCCCTGCAAAGAACAAAAACCCTCGGTTTTTGGCGGCTGCAGTCGTCAAATATTACAACAAAGAACCAAGTACTAAGAACCACAAATGCAATGGAACCATGCAACAACTAAGCAACCACAACCAAGGACTCTGGGAGCGACCCACAAATACTTAACTCAAAGATCGATGGCGTCACCAGGAAGGCCCGTCAATCGTCTCGCTGTACCAAGGTCTACGCCAGGCGCCAAAACAGGTCTACAGTCAGGGCAGCAGTCCGTCGCAGCCATCAGGAGGCGGGAATCTTCGCGGGAAAAGTCGTTGGGCCACTTATTTCGACAACAGGATCGATGAAGCGGGGTGCACCTTCCCTCGGAGATTTCACACGAAGTTCCTCACGATCGTCGGGCTTGGGCCGGTACCACTGATGCAGCCCCACGTTGGGCGCCAACTGAAGGACTGGGTTATTTAAGACCCAGCGGTGCCAGGGGACAACACCTAAAACCTTCGTGGGTAACCTGTTCCGGCGTACAAATGACAGAGACACGGGACACTTCCTTCGGCGTCAAAGATTCGAGGTTTATTTACTGCAGGAAACACAGAAGTCACGTGAAGTACACAGCATGTAAGTTTGCGGGATCTGATTCAAGTTGCTACTGTGGATCGCTCCTTTTATACAGTTTTCTCTCATAGGTTAACATGGTACACGAAGGTTTACAACTTGGTTCCCATCATTATCCCCAAGAGGGGTCGCTTTGATGTATTCAAGGTCCGGAACATAAGTACAGAAGCATTCGGTGGTTCCCAACTGTAAAAACCCATCTTCCCACTATTAGTACATTCCAATCAGCAATAAACAGATCGAAGAAGGAACAAGGAAAGGTGCAGAGGAAAGCAGAAACAGTGGGGAAGATCAAGAAGGGTGTAAAAGGGGCGGTATCAGGAAACACGAACTGCAGGCATCAAAGAGACGTGCCTAATCAGATGCACGGCTAAGACAATAGACCGGCACGGCAAGATGTGCCTCGAGTGGAGCCAGCTGCCTTACAGTATCATCCCCCTCATCATAAAGACACTTTCAAAGGAAATGTGTCTTCCGCAAAAATCTTGGGAATCCCAGGGTCGCGAAGCGGGCAGCGTCCGTTCGCTGGCTACTTGAGGGCAAGAGACAAAATGGATGTCGCATCTGAGATGGGACTCGTGGGTACAGATAGATAGACCCACGAAACAAACGAACGGTTTAGGCTAGTACAGCGAAACTGCGTACACCCACTAAACTTATCATTTGCGGTTCACAGATACCAGACTCGACCATATTCGTGCGAGTCGAAAACATCACTTACGATCGTCACGGAACCTCATCCCTTCTTAAGCCGGGGAAGTCACCCCTTCATTGTGATTCAAACAGACCGTTGTCCCTCCTTAACTACAACACCAAAATTCTTGCCAAGTTAACAGCTAATCGTCTTAGTCTCCTGTTTGAAAAGTCGATCCTTCGTGACCAATTAGGTTTTGTGCCTGGGAGGGCGACATCACATAATTTGCGAACCCAGTTTACAATAATCAATAATGTTATACCCGAGCTGCCTATGGCGGCGATTTGTTTGGATGCCACTAAGGCATTTGACTCTGTCGAATGGGGCTACATATTCGGGGTAATGCAACGCATGGGGTTCCAACCAGTATTTCTCTCCGGGATTCCACTTTTGTATCAATTGCCGTCTGCCAAAGTCCTCATAAATGGTCATCTGTCCCAGGCCTTCTCAATCACCAGAGGCACTCGACAAGGGTGTCCATTATCCCCCCTCCTGTTTGCCCTAGTGGTCGAGCCTCTAGCTGCCAAGCTAAGACAACGCCACCAAGATAAGGCACTCCTCTGTAACTTGCGCCAGATCCTTGTATCTTTATACGCGGATGTCATAACCCCATATATCTGAGACCCACAACAAAACTTGAACCCAGTTCTCAGGGAGTTTATTGTATTCGGAAAACTGTCAAGTGTTCAGATTAATTGGGGGAAATCCCACATCTTTCCCCTGCCGGCGGCAACAGCTCACTTTCCTCTAGACTATCTGCTGGAGTGGTGTGACTCTGATCTGCGCTACCTGGGCATTCGCATTGCTAAGGATAGGGAGGAGATGATGCGCCTTAATTGCGGTACCTCTCTGGATCGCATCAATGGTTATGTCACCTTTGGATTTCTCTCCCACTTTCACTGGCGGTGAGAGCACCCTTAATTAGGATGGTAGTACTTCCTCAATTGCTGTATCTATTCTTAAACATCCCATTTCAATCGGGAGGGTATTTTTTCAAGACACTCTGGTCCGACATGATACGGTTGGTGTAGGGGGGCAAGCAGCAGTGATTGCAGTGGAACGTACTTAACCGGCCGTATTCTCAGGGGGGTTTGGCATCCCCAATTTTGAGCTCTACTACTTCCGCGTGCAAGCTCATTATGCCCACTATTGGGTGCATCCACCGCGATATATGCCACAGGTAGCGGCGGGGCATTGGTTGGCCGACCCTATACCTATAGACGGCATGCTTTGCGCTGAATCATGCCCCAGAGACTAAAGTCCAACCACAGTCACATGTACAATAAACGCTTGGCATCGCATGTGCAATATGCTGAAAAGTCCCATGCTGTACTCGCCACTACTCCCACTTACTTACCAGCCCAAAATGCCTCTCCTCCAGGAAACAGCGTTCCACAAATTTAAGGAAAGGACTAGAGTCACCACATGGAGGAACCTCTACCACAATGGATAATTTTGAACGTCCAAACAAATATTTCAGGGGCTTCATCAGTCTCCCTTAGACATCTTCTTATACATACGACTTCGGCAGCGCGTCCGTTCGGTTACCTTTGAGTTCCCTCAGGAACCTCCTATTCTCACACCTCTACACTTGATGTTAAGAGCTACATCCCCGGGGCATCTAGTTACCCCCATATAACAGTACACACACAAAGAGCAGAGCCTCTGTCCATCTCACGTGCGCACTGGAATTCTGAATTGGGCTATGAATTGTCGGATAACCACTGGGAATACTGCTGCTCCCAAAATGAGCGCATATTGGCCAGCAGCAGATTACGCATAACACATTATAAGTTCCTCCACAAGCTATATTATACACCAGTTAAGATGCAGAAATATAAACTACAGGACTCTGATAGGTGCAAAGCTCCAGGGGCTGATTTTCTGCACTTAGCTTGGAGCTGCCCAGAGGTACAAGACTACTGGGATCAAGTCTTTGATGCCATAGTGTTAATGACAACACCAAATATCGAGCACACCCCGCTATTAGCTCTGCTGGGCTATACCAAGCTACTCCCAGTACTACATCGACAATATATTTCCATTGCACTCTTGATGGCCAAACGACGTGTCGCCTGCCACTGGTGCAGGGGGAGGGCACACAACTTCAAGGATTGGCTTAACGAATTCGTATTCTGCCAAGAGCAATCTTCCACATATGCAGAGCTACTCCTGCGCACTTCCCAGCCTAATGAAGTACTGGGTTTTTCGGAACCCAGCGGTGCCAGGGAACACACCCAAAGACTTCGAGTCCTTCCTGTTTCAGACTACAGAAACACAGTCTTCTAGGTGAAGTCAAAGATCGTATTTATTAGCTGCAGCCAGTAATAGGTATCCTAGAAGTACAACACAGTGTATGTTCTCAGGAGACTGCTCAATCTTACAAAGCCAGCCTTCTCTTTTTATACAAAATATTATGCTTTAGGCAAACATTCCTTATTTTACAGTTGACCATTCACATATTTTCACTACAAAGAAAAAGCAGAGTCATGATGACAAGCCCATATTTCAGTTTGTCCAGCCCATAATCAATTATCCGGCAAGGCCCAGTATTTTCTTCAGATATCAACGGACCCCCAATAAAAACGGGCACCTCTTCCTCGTAAAGCGGGTCATAAAGAAAGAAACAGGGACAGGTGTGTGTAAGATTAGGCATGGTTTGTGTGCGATGAAAGGTTTACGGCATGTTGTGCCTTGATACTAATCTTACTCGGCCACTGGGAAAGGAACTGGCCGAACAGGTTTGGCTCCGGGCAGCGGAGTCAGCTTGCCCAGGTCACAGAGGAGTCAGCGAAGGTGTACGTGTCCTTCTGACTCTATCTCGGCTTTAGTAATTTGCTTATGTGAGGGCAATCACACAATGGCTGCTGCACACAAAATGGAACCCGAGGGTTCAGAACGGAAATCCTTGAATACAGAGTGTTCTCATTGATCAATTCATGCGGAAACACTCAGACACACTACACTCGTCATTTGCGGTCCGCTGATACCAAAATCGTCATGGTACGACGAAGTTTATAACACGGGTCCAGAATTTTCAGTACCACAGTCCCTCCTTTTGCCCTTACATAGGCAATAACCTATACTCACGCTAATCTGAGTCCAGGTCTATATTCATAAAGTCATTGAGATGTTGCTGTAGCATCATCCTATTACTTAGCTCGTTTCTTGATACAGGTTTCCTTACACATGATGTAGCACAGAGGCCACATATTGCAGGAGCACACTGTACACACAGACAGAACAGGAAAAGAATGGCTAAGATCATCCCAATGACTATTAGAATCTTCCATCCCCAGGCGGATAGCAGTTCCCAGAACCACCCCATCAATGACCAATCTCCTTTATCCACGTGAATAGATTTGGAGATTTTGTGCAGTTTGGAAATGGCCTGGTAGACTGTCGGAGCGTTGTCTGGGATGAACACACAGCAACTTAATTTGATCACTTTAAATATCCCACCTCGGTCTGCAAGTATGACGTCTAATGCGACCCTGTTCTGAAGAGTTATAAGGTGATCCGACTGGAGCTCAGCTGTCAAATTACTAAGGGCACCGGCAGTTTCAATCACAGTAGATTCAACCACCCTTGTTAATTGCCTTATGCTCCCTGCTGTTCACCATAGGCCCCCAAAATGGCAGAAAACCCTTTACGAAATCTCCAAATTCTTGTCCTTCAGTGTCTTCCTTACTGACAACACCTCTACCTATCCTTGTCTTATGGTAATCTGCTGCGGCCGTGTAGGTGGAGGCAACAGGAATGAAACAAAACATGTGCCCGAGAAGTCAGGGGGCAACCGTGTATAGGCTCTATCATGGCAAATGAAGTAGGTACCCTTAGCTGCTAGTAACGAAGGGGAAGTCCGAGATGCAAAAACATATGTTTCAGTGCGGATACTTTTCCCTAACTGAGCTCTGGGATTCTTGCCATTACCTTGCAGACATAGGTGACCCTGATGGGGTACGATCCAAATCGGGGAGGTGTTCTTTGCTTGCTGGTTCTCCCTCAGAGTAACTCCATATCATGTTACATTCCATCTATCATAAGCTTGTAACTCATCTCTGGGAATCGTTCTGTACATGTCAATGTTTCTGCTCATTTCTGTGATTCCCATTACTAATGCCTTGTTGCTCGAGTTACCTTTCGGAGAACGTGGGGGATATGGTTCGATGGCATATATGAACATCGTTTGAAACGCCCACAAAGAACCATTGTAGCTAAATGGTAAGACCAAGTATGGGATACCCTTATCTGTTGTATGTGGCATAAGACCACATACCCAACAATTTGTCGTGTTCACCACTAATTGGTGTTGGTGAAAGCTGAAAGAAGGAGTTATTGATGAACTCTAATCTTCTAGTGGACTCATGTTCAGGGAGGGAGTGAAATGAATGCGAGGAAACAGTGAAAGGAGGTGTGGGCTGTGTAGTGGGTGCAAAGGTCACTTGAAAAGAGAATAACACATATCCTATTAAAAACGTCATTACACTAAGCAACATGAAAATACATAATATCAAAAATCTTTTCTTTGTCATTAATATACACATTCTGGCTTTAAAGTTCATCTGTTTGGCAGGTCTCTTCATCTCGAAAAACTCCATCCTCTCTAAGTTGCTGCCCGCGGCGGTAGGGTGTTCTATACTCAGGAATGCTTCTGTCGGTCCAGGGCAACTCCCTTAGACCAACCAGAACTGTTGACCTAACGTCTTCAGCTGCACTCCAAAGACTTAAGCAACCGCGACCCTAGCAGCAGAACCCGGATGGCGGATCGAAAAACAAAAATAAGCAAGTTTCTCAGATGAGAGAGCTGCACTTTCAAAAATAGCAAAGAAAAATAATTTTTATTTGTCCATAGTTCTCGGTCTCAGATTATAACGGCACTTTCCCGGTACTGTCTGATTTTGAAGTCCTCATCTTAGGCTCATCCCCCTCGGCCTGGGATGACTCTTGGTGGCCACCATCCCTGGGAACCGCACCCACACCAACGGATCACGCACGTAACCTGGGCTTCATCCTGGACTCCTCCCTCTCAATGACCAGACAAGCCAATGCCGTCTCATCATCCTGCTTCAACATCCTACGCATGCTCAAAAAAGTCTTCCGTTGGATACCCACCGAAACAAGAAAGACGGTCACCCACGCACTGGTCACCAGCCGACTGGATTACGGAAACACCCTTTACGCCGGAACCACAGCCAAACTACAGAAAAAACTTCCAACGCATCCAGAACGCATCAGCCAGACTCATATTGGACATCCCTCGTCAAGCTCACATTTCCGGTCACTTGAAAGATCTCCACTGGCTCCTCGTTAGCAAGAAAATAACGTTCCGCCTCCTCACCCACGCACACAAAGCCCTCTATGACCTAGGACCCGAATGCCTCAACACAAGACTGTCCTTCTACACCCCCACCGCCAACTACGATCATCCAATCAAGCCCTCGCCGCAATTCCGCGCATCCACCATGGGGGGAAGATCCTTCTCCTACTTAGCGGCCAAGACCTGGAATTCTCTCCCCACCCACCTCCGCCTTACTCAGAACCACCTCTCCTTCAGAAAGCAACTAAAAACATTTTCGATAAGTAAATGCACCCGCCTCCCCAAGCGCCTTGAGACCCTCTGGGTGAGTAGTGCGCTATATCAATTTCTGAACTTGAACTTGAAACAAGAGTTCAGGCTCTGTAGTGTTCAATCGAATTGACGGTGGCACAGCTTCTTGCAAAATATTGTCGCTTTCTTGTTCAGGAATTGTTCCCTTCACACGTGCATCGCTAAAAGGCAGAAAACGAGGCACATTCCCAGTTTCAGAGTCAGCGATCCTCTCCTGGACCCTGCGGTCGTACGGAAGA
This sequence comes from Lissotriton vulgaris, assembly GCF_964263255.1. NCBI lineage: Eukaryota > Metazoa > Chordata > Amphibia > Caudata > Salamandridae > Lissotriton > Lissotriton vulgaris. Next base: position 841,356,248 of record NC_141697.1, read on the forward strand.
GGCAGTGGGACCTTCTTACAGTGTACGCCGTGGATCCAGTGCTTTTTCCCTTCTACTCGAACAGCTGATCTCGTTGAGAGAAGGACGAGTTGAGGACCGGTCCAACGGGGCTGATCATTCTTTGTCCGCTGGAAGTTCTTAATCAGCACCCACGATCCAGGATCGATAGGATGTCCTGGAGTTTCAGAGACCTGAGGCAGGGTATTGTGCACCTGTTGGTGTAAAACACGCAATTTAGCCGTCAATTCATACAAATAATCAAGCAGTACAGGGTGTTCGATCTCACTGAGCTTTTTCGGCCTTGGCACTCCCCGTATGTTGGCCGGACGGCCGAACACAATTTCATAGGGACTAAGTCCTACACGTGAATGCACAGTCATTCTCGTTGATAGGAGTGCCAAAGGCAGAGCGTCAGGCCATTTAAGACCAGAACTAGCTTGGATTTTGGCCAATTTTAGTTTTAGTGTGCCATTATAGCACTCTACTAGTCCAGCTGATTGGGGGTGATTTGCAGCGTGGAACTTCTGTTGGATGCCTAGACAATCACACACTCTCTTCATGACTCGACCCACAAATTCACTCCCATTGTCACTCCAGACCATTCTCGGAATTCCGAACCTAGGGAAGAATTCTTTGACAAGGGCTTTAGCTGTGGACATGGCAGTGTTGTCTTTTAAGGGATATGCTTCTACCCATCTTGAAAAGGCACAAACAACAACGAGTACGTATTTCAAATTGTTGTACCTTTCCATGTGGATGAAATCTAGCTGCAAAACCTCGAACGGATACGTTGGAGGCGCAAAATGACCAGCTGGAGTTGGGGTTCCCCTACCAGGATTGTATTTCAGACACACCATACAATTCTTTACCAAGTTCTCTGCACATTTTGGAATTCTCGCATTCTGCCAGACCGGAGCCAACAACTTGCAAATCCCTTTCACGCTAATATGTGCCATTCCATGAGCCATTGTCACCACTACAAGCACATACGCATGATGTTCTGACAAGTCAGTCCAACAAACATTCAAATCCAATCTACCCTTACTTTCTCTCCATTCATTCAACTCTTTCTCTGTAGCTTCAGCTTGAATGGATTTCACACTCTCAATCGTATCTTCACACATTCCAACGTCACCAATCCATCTAGCAGGGCCTGCAACATACATTCGATTCATCACATCCCGCGCAGTTTCTTTCGCAACTTCATCCGCAAATGCATTTCCGCGACCAACATCATCAGTAACCTTTCTATGTGCACTGCATTTCACAATCGCAACTTGTAACGGCAAGGTCAGTGACTCAAGAAGCTCATTCACCAAATGACCATTCTGAATCTTAGCTCCATGCAAAGTCAGGAACCCACGTTCACGTCACAAACGTCCAAAGCTATGAGCCACGCCAAATGCGTATTGGCTGTCAGTATATATGGTCACTCGCATTCCTTTCGACAACACACACGCTCTCGTAAGTGCAATCAATTCCGCTGCTTGAGCTGAATTATGTGGGATACGTGCAGTTTCAACAATCGTATGCAAGGTCGTAACAGCATATGCCGCAGTCGTATCGCCATTCGGAAGCTTGAAGCATGAACCATCCACCCATAAGGTACCATCACACTCAGGAAAAGGAGTGTCCCTAAGGTCTACTCTCCCTTTCGTCTCTTCTTCAGTTCTCAGAAAACAGTCATGCTGTTGTTCACTATCATCATCTGTCTCAACTGGAATCGGCAATAACGTGGCTGGATTCAACGTATTGCACTTCTTTATGTGTACATGACTCGCTAACAGGGTCAACTCATAACCTGACAATCAAGCACTAGTTAAATGCTGTGTCTTGGTCCTGTTTAACAACGTGTCCACCACATGTGGCACCATCACAATCAGCATATTATTCATCACTAACCCAGCAGACTGTCGAATAGAAACAGCTGCTGCCGCTGTGGCTCTCAAGCAACTCGGCAACGCCTTAGCTACCGGATCCAAAGTCGACGAAAAATACGCATATGGACGCTGCTTGTCTCCAAAAGACTGTGTCAGCACTGACAATGCACAACGTTCTTTCTCATGCACGTACAATGTAAAGGGCTTACTGTAGTCGGGGGTACCCAACACAGGAGCTGAACATAATGCATTACGTAATTCGGAAAAACATTTCTGACAATCTTCAGACCACGGAATGGGATTTGGGGTGTCTTTACAAGTTAATGCCACCAAAGGTTTGGCCAACAAAGAAAAATTTGGTATCCACTGTCTGCAATATGATGTAATGCCCAAGAAAGCACGTACTTTTCTCTGTGTACTTGGCACACTTAATTTTGCAATGGCTTGAATTCTTTTTGGGGTCAGTTTCCTTCCCTCCTTCGATAAGAGGTGACCTAAGTAGGTTACTTCTTGTCGACAGTATTGCAATTTTGAAAGAGACACTTTGTGGTGCAGATCAGACAAATGACGTAACGACAACGTGGCTTCTTTACAAATCTCCTCAGTATCTGCAGCGACCAATAAATCGTCAACGTACTGAATAAGGGTAGCGCCATCAGGAAAAACAATCGTATCAAGCTGTGTTTTTAAAGCCTGCCTGTATATCGATGGACTTTCACAGTAGCCTTGAGGAGCGCATTTGAAGCCGAAGCATCGTCCTCCTAAACTAAAGCCAAAAATATCCCTGCTCTCCTCGGCAATCGGGATGCTGAAGAAAGCATTCTTCAAGTCAATCACCGAGAACCAAGTGGCTGAAGCTGGAATCATAGTCAATAGGGCAGTGATATCAGGGACAACGGGAAACTGTGGCACAACTATTTTATTGACCTCTCTAAGATCAATCACAAACCTGTAAACAGGTGGCTGAGAAGGGTCAGTACGTTTCAAAACAGGCAGAACAGGACTATTACAAACGTTGCCTCTTGTCTCTTCAATTACATCTTTTTCAATTAAATCATAAATGATCGCTAACAACGCCTTTTCACCTTTGCTAGAGATCTTGTATTGGGGAATGCGCGGCATTCTAACATTGGCTTTCAATGTCACAACATATGGCGGTATTTCCAAAAGACCCACATCGTTGGGACCAGTAGCCCAAAGAGTATCCGGAAGAGAAGAAAATTCTGTCGGAAGTGTATCCTTCGACAAATACATCGGAGAGATCACTTTCCTACCCAGTGTAAGTTGTACTCCCGAAGGAGAACAATACAACGTCGCATATAGTCTTTTCAACAAATCCAATCCTAAAAGGTTCTCTTCACAACCTGTCGTCCGAATAAGGGGTGCTTCAAATTCATAAGGTCCAACAGAAAGAGACATAGGGCTAGAAATCGGGTTCCTAACCGGGGCGCCAGAAAAACCTACAGAAACATTCATTTTGCCAGACAAAGGTGTGCCAGGGAGTTTTGAGTGCATAATAGAACTCTTTGTAGCACCAGTATCCAATAGAAAAGGCTCTGATACACCTAATGTAATCACCTCACCGTAAGGTCCATTCTGATCTACTGGAACTGAAACAACTCCCTCTCTTTGTCCATGGCTGTCCTAGCAATCATTACCATTCGCTTCGTCACCTTCAACATAGTAATCATCAGCATAGTACTGTGCTGTCCTACCAGACAAACTCTGCTGCTGATCAAAACTGTTCATCGAGTTCTGTGGAGGCAAAGGGCGTACATTTTGTCCGCGACCTCTACCTCTAGGCACTTGTTGAGCACCTCTACCACGTACACCAGAAGCACCATTCGCGCGCTGCAACAAAACCGGACAACTATTCTTGTAGTGACCCTCCTCTTTACAATACGCACACTGATTAGGCCCATACGGAAAACGCTGTTGAGGAGACACGTTCCTTTGCGAGTTCCCCAAATATTGCTGAGGCTGCTGGTAATCGCGCTGACTATTAATACGGGGTGGATAAGCTTGTTGAAGAAGAACTTTAGTTTTCAATTCTTTAGTCTTCTTATCCGCTTTCTCTAACTCATCTTTGCGCCTATTCTCATAGTATTGAGCAGTAGCTAAAATCTGCGCTGACGTGGAAACAGCCCAAGCACTTTCAGAATCCTTCAACTTACTGCATAATTCAGGAAGCAAATTATGTACAAATTTGTCTACAAACAATCTCTGGCCACCCTCGGTAGCCATATCCTGACCACTATGATCGACGAAGGTCTCTTCGAACCTCGTGAAAAAGTCAGACACTGTTTCGTCTTTCTTCTGCTTACATGCAGACAATTTGTCCCAATTGACACGCAATTCGGGCATTAAAGTCTTCATATACGTAATAATCCTGTCAGGGAGTTCAGTAATCAAATCCTCAGGCTTAGCACCGCCTACTTGTCTATTGTCGGCATCTCTAAGATTAACCCATGTATCACCTAATTCAACCGCATGATCCGTATGACGAATCCTACTCCAAATAGGTTGTGGAACGACATTGCCAAACAACATATCGATGTCCGCCAAATTCATAATACAAGAACCCACAGTCTGAGTCAACTCTTTATAGTACCCTGCTGGATTTTTGCGTGGATCAGGCAAAGACTGCTTAGTAGCTAAAACTTCAGCACGTTTCCATGGAACATGTACCCAGACACGCTGAAAATGTGCCGGTACAGCTGGTGAATTATTATTTGCACCAGCAGGCACTTCTTCCTTCCACACCGGAGGAACCTCTCTCATTGGATATTGTCGAGCCTTTCTCCTAACTGAAAAATCAGACCCGAACAATTGTCGGGAAGGAGACTCACTCCTAAATGACAGCAACGTCGCAACCGCTTCACAACATCAGATGGACTTACAATAGTTCCTTTCGCGAATTCGGAACGTATGCTATACAACTCATCAGGAGCTTGTCCCACTTCCTCTTCCAATTTTTCAACAAGAAAAGCACACATCGTATCGAAAACGTACTGTTGTTTCGGCGCTTCCCATTGAAGGAAAACATGCATAATACCCTCAAGATCATACTGTGTATCGTACATAATCCATTTACGCGCCATATGGTCCAAAACTGTACGCTCTTCCATATTCGGCAACTGACTACGTGACTGTCTACGCTCGGCAACAGGGGACATACCTAATTGTCCCAACAGAGGAGTAAAGAAGCCAGTAACTGCAGTAGTCATTCGTTGTCTAGCAGAAGGTGAAAGAATAAGAGAAGACGGAACAATAGCAGAAGAATTCAAAGTCGGAATGGAGGGAGCATTAAGGACAGGTGTAGGAGTAGTAGGAAAAGGAGGCAAAGTTGGTGGCCCTTGAGGAGGCTGCGCCAAAGGAACAGTAGCCAACGGAAAAGGAGCTGGCTGTTGTGGAATCACAGGTGGCACAACAACTGGGGTTTGTGCAACCACAGCTGGTGACGGTGGTGCCGTAGCACTCTGTGCATAAGGAGGTGGTGAACTCAGGAGATGCGACATTAAAGGGTCTTTCTCAAGATCTTTCTTTTCTTCCTGTTCTTTACGTGGCAGAACTGGGTAGCATCTATCTACCGCTAACTTCTTCACCCTAAGCATCTGTTCAAATTCTTGTTCTTCCTCATTATCCCTAAACGCAACAGCAGCTTGTACCATTGACATACCTCGCTCTCGTTTATTCTTCTTTGCTAATTTAATTTCTCTCTGTTTGGCTTCTTTGCGCCATATGCGAAAAGAGTCAAGCATTTCCGGCCGGGCTTTCTTCTTAAAAAGTTTAACCTCCAGATTATCCAAAATCTCTGTGTCAAAATTACCATTTTGGGGCCATTTTAAAACACCATCCTTTCTGGTGTATCGGTTCCATACTTCATTATATGCGATAGGACCTACGCCATTTTTCACATAGAGTTCATATGTTGGAGTTCCAATCGGAAGAACCGGACACGAGTCCTCCAATCGGGAATCCCTATTACAACCAAGACAAAACAAATTTCCAAGTCTGCTAAGACCAGGCATCTTCGCTCTCTAGTCTAGCTTCAAACTTCAAAGGATTATCGAATATGATAGTCTCGTGAATACACGAGTCCCTCGGCTTTGGAGCTTGCAAGTTCCAAATCAAAGCGATCCCAAGGGGATATCAAACTAAGAACCAAACTAAGGACTGGGAGACGCTCCACTTCTACTTAATTGAGGTATCGATGACGTCACCAGAAGACTCGTCTATCGTTTCGTTCTACCAATCATCAAGGGTCCAAAACAGGGCGATAGTCAGGGCAGCAGTCCTTCGTAGCCGTCGGGAAGCGGGGAACCTCGCAGCAAAGACTTTCGGACCACGTCGACATACAGGGGTCGATGAAGTGGTTGGCCTTCCTCCAGAATTTTCACACGAAGCTCCTCACGAACCTCTGGCTTGGACCGGTACCGCTGAAATCGCCCCACATTGGGTGCCAAATGCAGTAGTGGGTTTTTCTGAACCCAGCGGTGCCAGGGAACACACCCAAAGTCTTCGAGTCCTTCCTGTTTCGGACTACAGAAACACAGAGTCTTCTAGGTGGAGTCAAAGATTGTATTTATTAGCTGCAGCCAGTAACCGGTATCCTAGAAGTACAACACGGTGTATGTTCTCAGGAGACTGCTCAATCTTACAAAGCCAGCCTTCTCTTTTTATACAAAATATTATGCTTTAGGCAAGCATTCCTTATTTTACAGTTGGCCATTCACATATTTTCACTACAAAGAAAAAGCAAAGTCATGATGACAAGCCCATATTTCAGTTTGTCCAGCCCATAATCAATTATCCGGCAAGGCCCAGTATTTTCTTCAGATATCAACGGACCCCCAATAAAAACGGGCACCTCCTCCTCGTAAAGCGGGTCATAAAGAAAGAAACAGGGACAGGTGTGTGTAAGATTAGGCATGGTTTGTGTGCGATGAAAGGTTTACGGCATTTTGTGCCTTGATACTAATCTTACTCGGCCACTGGGAAAGGGACTGGCCGAACAGGTTTGGCTCCGGGCAGCTTAGTCAGCTTGCCCAGGTCACAGAGGAGTCAGCGAAGGTGTACGTGTCCTTCTGACTCTATCTCGGCTTTAGTCATTTGCTTATGTGAGGGCAATCACAAAATGGCTGCCGCACACAAAATGGAACCCGAGGGTTCAGAACGGAAATCCTTGAATACAGAGTGTTCTCATTGATCGATTCATGCGGAAACACTCAGACACACTACACTCGTCATTTGCGGTCCGCTGATACCAAAATCGTCATGGTACGACGAAGTTTATAACACGGGTCCAGAATTTTCAGTACCACACTGGGGACTTATGGGGACCCTTACAAGCTACATAATTGCGCATCCACGTGATATCCCAGATACTGAGCCTGCAACGAACACTCCCTGAAGTTGCATCACTACAGTCATGAGACTAACCATCAGAATCAAGAACAAAGCATCATATGAGACTTATCCCCCTCCTTAACACACCCTGTACTAATCACCATTGCAACATGATGCTCCCCTCCAGGACATACCGGATGGGACGTAATACACTAATGGCCTGGTTAGCAACATGAGTTATGTGTCTAGTTATGAGACTGCATTGTCATAAGGGGTTTTATAGTGTGTTATTGAAGCCAAAAATGGTACAAGAGGAAGACAAACTGTGGACAATTTTTTAACACTGTCAATCAGCAATAGTAGATTTGTAATGTAATCCACTGTATGTGTACTGTGCCTAATCTTAAGATGCCTTTATTATTGATGTACTGTTCTATTGAAAATCAATAAAGAAATTATATTTACAAAAACATGAGTTATTCCAAACTTTATACACTCCGTATTGGGAAGTATTTTTTGAGGGCTTCCGCTGATCCTGCACTCAATAGCAGGTATTCTGATTGTTATTTTTCATCTACGTAATGGACGGTCCAATCACCAACGAGATGGCAAAAGCACTCCAGGAGCGTAAATACCATGAACGCATGGTTCAACATCTGGGCACACCTCGCCTGCAGGAACTGAGCACCTCTTGGTGCCTATCGTTAGACCAGTCTGAATGGACTGCATCTTACCTGTTCTTCGAAGCCTGTTTTGCGGAGAAGAATGTGTGTTAGATCTCTGTCTGACACTTCCATCGGCAACGCCACCGGACATGAATACTATGCTGAAACCAGTGAGGGTCCATACTCTTGCAATGTATGCAGCGTATTCCTATCTTGATAGCTGCATTCCTCGAGAACCCGCAGGTGCCTTTTGCTACAACTGGATTGAGCATCAGCTCTTCCACTAACACTCAGGTATCGACTACAGTACCAGCTGTCTCTGCACCAGCTATTGGCAGTTCTGAGGATCATCTGTGCTCAATCGACGTTCTCTGCGAGATGTTACAGGGATCGTCCTCTGCAACAGAGAGCAACGCGTTTAATTGGCTCATCGTGTGCTGGGAAAGAATTCGGTTTTCCTTTATTCAAAACTCAAATACATTTGTAACATTCCTTTAATTGACACTTTCGCTGGGAAAGCATGGGATTCTGAGGCTTGTAGTGGTTCGACTTATATAAACAAACTCAACTTGGACTTTGGCTTAGAGTGACATTTCCAATATAAGTTTTCGAAAATAATTTTTCCTCCCCTCCATTAGAATAATTATTTTTAAATGGTTTTGAAGATAATTTTTTTATGAAGCTCAATAATAGTTTTATGCGCTGCTACCAAGTATAAAGAGTAGTTCACTAGCATTTTATCATTGTTGACTGTTCGGAATAGGAGTGGGTGTTATGTTGCATATAGGTACCCTAATATAAGCCCGAGTAATATCATACACCTTCAGCTACTTTATCTCCCTTATACTACACAGTAACGAGCCTTTAGGACTGAACCTTTACCTAGTTCTAGTCCTGGGAGTAGAAGGAGGGGTTTTTCCTGAACAATAGCATCCTATAACTTCATCAATGGACTCATGCTGTACAAATGAATATTCGGAAGGGTACTTGCAAACCAGACAGAGGCTACACCACCTGCATAATATCTATGTACAAGGTTCTTCCTATACGTCATCCTCAAATCCAACAATGGCTAATACAAGAAACAAGGGACAAAGAAACGCTAGATGCTTTCTGTATAAATACAGCACATCTTGATAGGGTTGGTAGAGGGAACCAAGACTTCCAGGCCGACACAATGACCAGAGACGATGAGGCTCCTGCATACAGAAGCTCCAGCTGACAGTGGTAGAACACATCCCTCGCTGGGTGTCCAACTCGATACCAGGACGGGGTCCCACACTCGCTCACTTCAGGTAATGGGGTTCGACTAAATCCTGGATGGATTCTTGGCTTCACACCTACTAACATGCTAGGTACATCTAGATAGGCATCGTAGGAGTACGTGCACCTTTATCATGCATTTTGTATTAATGTATGTATTCACGATTATTGCAAGATGATAGAACTGTACTATCCTTTTATTTTCATTATACTGCTAATCATATATATCTGCTACTGTCTAACGGTTGATGCAGCACATCTATTTTACACTAGAAGAACAACCGTGCAATAAGTTCCTTTTGTAACACGCCTGACTGTTTCTTCTGTGTAACTCTCTTAGACCGAATAGGTGAGAACGAGTGACTGAACGAAAAGTAGAACCTTGTTTCCAGGATCCTGGGGGATCAGGGTTGTAATGTTCTGAGGTTGCCAGAAACTATTCTCTCCACGATAAGAGGAGATTCTATGTAGCACTGTGAGCTAGCTAAAACAGAAAGGCTAACATTCTTAGTGGGAGTGCTCAGAGCCAGTCTGCCACCAAACCCACAGTTTATATTATCCGGAATGCGCAGATCCTGTATGGATAATATAGGAACTACACAACACCATCAATGAGGCTTTTCACTCATTGGTCCTAGATTTCCTCAGCGAGGGGTGTAACACGGGGACTACCCTCCCCGATTCGGCCTCAAGTCTTGATTCGATCCAATTCCATGCGTCTTGCGGGGTCAGGAAGAACTGTACACCATTAGGAGTGACCAGCCGCAGATGGGGTGGAAATAGAATGGCATAAGGAACATTCAGCTGGCAGAGACGCTGTTTGACATAAAGAAAGGTAAAGCGTTGTCTATGCACGTCCCTAGTGAAATCTGGGAATATTGTGATTTGTTGTAGATCTGTAAGCCACCTCGCAATCTGGCCTGCACATAATGAATGTTGAACTATAGTAGTCAATAATAGGAGTACAGATTGAATGTTTTTATCACCTACAAATTTGTAGACACTTTTAGGAAAAGGGGAATAATGGACGGTGAGTGTGGAACTTGGATCAAGAAGCACTTTGAGAAAGCGCTCTACATTTGATTTGGCTGACAGCCCCAAGAACTATTGTACCATGATATCCTGATGTAATGCACTAGCTGTGCACTTGCAATTGTGACCCTAACATGCAGAGCACAATAAAGTCCAGTTGATAGTGCTCCATGTGTTCAGAAGGAAAACGAGGCTGGATTATTTTCAGTGTATTAACTGAGGTGGCTAAGAGAAATGTATTCTCTTCTATTTCATCCAGTTTGGTCATGCTTTGGGGGAAAATAGTAATGAACTGAGGTCATGTTCTGTAAACACAAAATGGGGAATCTTTCTACATTTGCAAGGTTCATGTAAGCAAACCAGCCTTCAATTTGTTCTTCAGCACCCAGTTACGATAAATGTAAATCTTGAAATAGAAGGAACTGTGGCTGAATTATTGTCAAATATGGGTTTGCACCGATGACGTATCCATTCTAAGCCCCAACAGACTTTTTTCCCCCAAGAATACTTATTTCAGTAAATATACACTTTCATTGATATGAATCTCATTAATGAATAGATCACCCCAATATTTTAACAGAGGTTTTTAAATAAAATACAAAAACAAATCAATCAGACTAATACAATCAAGCCCCAAAACAATACCCCAGAATTACTCAAAACAACAATCAAGTCCCATAAAATTAAAAATAAGGCTCCTGCTGTAGACCAAAAGTCAAAGGAGACATAAAGGATTCTTTCCTCCCTGTATTGCCCACAGCAGTGAGCAGATTAACAATAGTAAACATAAGTTTCAGTGGCTAAACTCCAAATCTAACATCCATCTTTATTAGGACCAAACACAGTAACAAGTGATGCAATATACTGACAACTCTTCAGTCTTTTGAGAAAATTGCACTGGGTCAATAGTCATGCAATTTATTAAAAAAAGAAAGGGGAAAGACAATTCCCATATGTTCACCTTGAATATGATCAGAATTTTTAGACATATTATAAGCAGGTGAGGTCAAGAAAACAAATCAAGAGTTGTACATCTCAAAAGCTCTCAACACTTCCAGCTTCAGAGAGCTTTAAAAGCAGCACTCCAAATATTGAAAAAGCCAGACAAAGATAGTATAACAAGCTTTGCTGTTCGGTAAGTGTGAGAAGTTGGCCTGGTATATGATGTTCACTATTCTAGTGAGCACCTTGCACCAGTCCAAACGACCCTTATGGTGATTGGTTGTAAGTCAAACTTATAGACAAGCTATCCTAGTGGTAAGCATGGACAAAAGCAGTCTTAGGCTTAACTCAAGAGGGCATGTGAAGCCAGCTGTTTTACCATATGCAATCCCTTTAATACCAAGTGAAAGGACACCAGACAAGTTATATATTATAAAATATATGTATTTATTACTAGAATAATCCCCTGTACTCTTTATGAGGACAGAAGCACAAGCGTTAAACAAAGAACTTCATATAACATACAAAAGTTGCACAAATATGGATAGGCCCGGGTGGCCCCTAAAACCATATACTAAAATAGTGGTATAAGAACCATGTCACGAACACGTGCACAAATAGAAGTCAATGGTGCCTAAAAGTTAGAAAGTTATAGGTTTGGGAGTCTTCCGACTGGACTAGAACTTAACCACTTAAAACTAGGACACAAGGGATGTAAATCTCTACAGGAGCACCGTAATACTCTCGTTAACTCACCCACAGGAAGCGGGTGCATAGGTGTCAAAGTGTGTCGGGTTTCGTCGTGGAGTTCTATGGAGCCTGTAGGAAAAGATGCTGCAGGCGACCAGAAGAGAAGAGTCCGGTTGGATCCAAGGGTGGATCGAAGATGTAGAGTACCTGAAAGCAGAGGGGACAGAGTCTGGGTCACTAGCCAGTGACCAGGAAGGAACCAGGAAGGAACCAGGCGATGTCGGGTTGCGATCAGGTGATGTCGTGAAGCTTGTCTCCACTGCGACGTGGACCAGGAAGTATCGACAACGACCAGGAGGTGGGCACGGACTGTCCCACGAAGGCTCTCGCTGTCGGTTCTCGAATCGGAGTCAACAGGCCTTGGCAAATGCAACCCACGAAAAAATCGAAGATGGCTTCTGGATCAGACCGGCGAGGTCTGATGGGCTGCTCCTTTTCAGGGGAGCAAGGGCCAGTCTGGAGCAGCCAGACCAGCAGTGAAAATTCGTAGGTTCGTCGTCACAGAGGCCACTAGCCAACGTGCAAGTGACCGGATAGACGTGTCGAGCAGGAAAATGCAAAAGGGCCCCACGCAGCACTCGGTGAGTGTGGAGAGGTGATCTTTGGTGCAAAAGCTGCTCGGGGCTGGGGCTTTTCAATCCCCGATGCACAGCTTCGAGGGTGCCTCGGGAGCTTCACGGGAAGCACTTCGCTGGCTTTCCAAGATGGCCGGTCCCACGTCTCACGTCGCCTCCATGGGTCTCAGCTTTGCTGGGACTGTGGATTGGGCTGTTGGATGTCTGGAAGTCCGGTTCTTGTCGGTCTCTGTAGTTCGAGCTCCAGCGGGAGCAAAAACAAAGAAAACCTTTGAGCGCTGATGGTGCCTGCTTGTGCAGGGTGGTCACTCCTTGACCACAAGGGAGATTCTTCAGTCTTCTACGTCGAGTAGGATGTCGAAGGGTCCAGAGTTATGTTTCAAAGTTTCAGTCAGGATGATCTAAAGTCTATGGGCACAGCTCCTACCTTTATTCCAAATCAAGGGGCTGGATCACCTGCTAGGTCCCTCCTATGGGTGGGGCCCAGGAAGGGGGTGGTTACACCCCTTTCCCTTTGTCCAGTTTCGCGCCAGAGCTGGGGCTGGAGTGCCCCAGCACCGGTTTGAACTGGGCTATGCATGGGACACCTTGTGTGCCCCAGGCAGTGTCTAGTTTCATTCAGCCCTCCCTGCCCCAATCCACTATCTCCTGTCTGGGTGGTGCTAGCACCTCCCTGTGACAGGAAACCTTTTGTCCAGGCCTCCTCTGCCGGAGTTTCGGTCAGCAGCAGCAGGCCAGACTTGTGTCTGTGGCAGCAGCATCCATTTTGTGATGCTGAGGCTCTGGTTAGTTTTAACCACGTTTAAGGAAAGTAACATGTCTTCTCCCTCTAGAAGGGTGGAATGCTACCCCCGTTGCCAAGACTGGCGAGGGGGTAGTATTCCAAAGCGTATGACACCTTACACAACATGTTTTGATAAAGCCAAACCAAAGATAGCATCTGACCGCGAGGTACATAATGCACTTAAGAGTATATGGTATGGCACCTAATTGAATGTCATCTCTCACTTGAAGATCCTCCTGCAGCTGCCCCTACTCCTGTCATTTCCAGGCGCCCGTGGAAAAAGTTGAAACTTAATGATTTCCATCAGCTTTTAGCCGAAGTCCCTTTGGCCCCTTTCACGGATGTGGAGTCCGGCTATAATCTATACTGCCGCTGGCTCACTAATGCGTTGGACAAGCTTATTCCTCATATCCTGACTAAACAACAGCGCAGCCATTCCAGTCCCTGGTATGATGATGCTCTTCGACTATTAAAAAAATCCTGCAAACAAGCCGAAAGAGCCTGGCGCAAGTCTTATGACCCGGTCAGGAAAGCTTCGTACCTCGCCACCATCAAGATATATCACAGAGCCATCTGCAGGGCCAGGGCTTCTTACTTCTCTCGTGAATTCAGTGCTAGTTCCAACCCTAGTAAACTTATTTTTAAAGCACTGAAAGATCTTACTGCCTGTAGAGCCTCTACCGCTGAGATCTGCTCTGCCTCCCACTGTGAGGATTTGGCCGCTTTTTTTATCAATAAAGTGGAAGGAATTTATCGAGCCTTTCCCAGCTCTACAGGTTCCCGGCAGTATACCATAGCCACTTCTAAAACTACTTTTCCGTTATCCTATCTTCCGGAGCTTTCTACGGAGGAGTTTGACAAACTCGTGATTAGGGTGAAATCAGGTTCCCCGAAAGATCCCCTGCGGCCCTCACAATTTAGATAATCTTCCATTTGCCTTCCCCCGCTCTGTAAACTTATCAATTTGTCACTGTCCTCGGGCTCTGTACCAGGTGCCTGGAAACAGGCGCAGGTAATTCCTATCTTGAAAAAACCTGCTTTGGACCCTAAAAAAGCTGAAAACTATCGTCCTATTTCTCTCCTCCCGTGGGCTGCTAAGCTGACTGAGGCCCATGTTAATACCATTCTAGCAAAACATCTCCATTCTGCGAATATTTTAGATCCGTCGCAGAATGGCTTTAGGCCCGGTCACAGCACCGAGACGGCGCTCCTGTATATGGCTGAACATCTTCGCATGTTGGAGGATTCAGGTCACACGGCGGCACTTGTGCTCCTTGATCTAAGTGCCGCCTTCGACACTGTCTCCCATGACATTTTACTCCAACGTCTGGTTGAGGCAGGGGTGGATAAGCTGGCCCTTGAATGGTTCAGATCTTTTCTATCTGATCGCTCCTTCAGGGTCATCACTCCCCCCTTCGAATCCAAACCTCATGCGATTGCCCAGGGCGTCCCCCAGGGATCGGCTTTAAGCCCCACTCTTTTTAACCTTTACGTCCAGCCGCTAGCTGCTGTCGCCATGCGTGGGAACCTCTCCATCGTGTCCTACGCAGACGACACGCAGCTTGCGGTTGCGATTAGTGGGGCTTCCGATCTCGAGGCAGCTAAGTTCCGTGAGGGACTTATATCTGTGGCCCACTGGATGAATGATAATTTCCTACAATTGAACGCTAAGAAAACCGAGGTGCTCATTGTGGGGAAACAAATTCACCTGTGGGGCGACAGCTGGTGGCCACGTGAGCTCGGTCCTACCCCTACCCCTGTTACTGAAGTCAAAAACCTCGGGGTGTGGTTTGACTCCCAACTGAGCTTTTCCACTCATACTAAAAAGACCGCTGCATCATGCTTTGGAATTCTGCGTCAGCTTCGGTCCACTTTTAAATACTTTGACGCTCCCACACGTCAACTTATCGTGCAAGCCATGATTTTGTCTAAATTAGACTATGCCAGCTCTCTTTTTCTTGGAGTCAAATAGGCTGAGCTCTCCCGTCTTCAACGCGTCCAGAACGGTGCCACCAGGGCTCTGGTTGGTTTGCCTAAATTCTGTTCAGCTAGGAGAACCATCTTTAATCTCCATTGCCTCCCGGTGGCACAGAGAATAAAGTTTAAATCTTTGATTTTGACATTCAAAATCCTTAAGCTTTCTTCTCCTCAGATTTTGCAGCAACTTATCTCTCCTTATGCTCCAGCTCGCTCTCTGCGGTCCTCTGTTCTCCACCTTGCCACTGTCCCTCGTTTCAAGAGATCCAGGATTGGCAGCCGCTCTTTTCGAGTCCTTGCCGCCAAACTGTGGAATTCCTTGCCCGTCCACATCCGTGCCATTGATGAGCTCCTTGCTTTTAGGAAGGCTGGCAAAACCTTTCTTTTCCCCGTAGCTCCTTAGTTCTGTTGCTGTTTTGTTGTGTTTTCCATCTCCTGTCCGGTTTTCTGTTCTGCACTAGCGCCAGGACGCCCCTTTGCTGGGGCATCTGTGTGCTCAATAAATCAGGATAACATAACATAACATATCCAAGAACAGCTATAAGGACATGGTTCCGAAAGCTGCAGACAGGCTCAGCTCATGCTAGAGCACCATCTCACATAAAACCAAGCACTCTGCCTCCAGGATTGTTAAGGCCTGCCATAGGAGTGACTTATAGGTGTATATGTGTCCAGATATAGGTTTAGATAGGTATACTATATCTAAGCAAGGGGTGATTACACGACCTTGCCCCAGCTGAGTGATCAGCCAGTTGTGTCAGTGTGGATGGCCAGCCAAGGGTGGCAAAAGACACGGGAAAGGCGCCAGGAGGCGCACATAAACGGCGACAGCACCACCTCGCGGGACGCCGGGCGAAGCCCGGGCAAAGGGCGGGCCCTCCGTAGCCCTCAGGAGCCGAAGGAGGCCGGGCTGGGCCTACCCATTGACATTTCAACACTCAAAGGTATCAAGACATTCTTATTCTCCTTCCTCTTATTGTCCTTCCTTTCGTCAGTTTACTTACTTCTAACTACTTCGGAACCATACCCTAATATCATACTGCTTATTCTCGCCTTTGTTACACGCAGTCCTGTATTATGGTTCTAACCAGCACAAAAGACTTCAGTTCTGCCAACAAAGGGACTCTGGACAACTTCGTGTATAGGATTCCCTCAGATACTGACAGGGAGACCGCGCTTGCCGAACGACGAGCTGAGCGACGGCGCTCAATCGAACAGATTAAAAACAAGCGCACCTCGCCAGTGAAGCCCCAGATAGAAATCACATTACATAGTAGTGGCCATGTTGAAAATGAGGACGCGGATACAACCATCAACAGTATTAATGGTATCCCTATCCCCATTCTCCTACGAGATGTCACTTCCACTCCTGAACTTGACAGTATACCACATAGCTTAGTCCCATTGCCTCATTCCAACCCACTACCAGAGATTGAATTTATTCCCTATACACCTTTACCGGTAGTAAAGACCACACGTAAAAATCTGAAAAGCTATAAAAAATCCAGAGCACAAGGCTCGCCTCCGAGGAAACGTAGGAAAAAAGGGAATGATTTGCAAAAGAAAAATCTACCCACACAGATCTCGGTAAAACTGATAAATCCCACAAACCGAGTATCGCAGCGAAACATGACCTAGGTACTACCCAACCACACTTATTAGAAACCCCCTCCAAGGATCTAATAGGATCAATAGAACACCTAAATAGAGATTCCACACTCCCAATAATAGAAAGACTTAAAAGAATAGAAGCTAGGCTCGGTTTCTTAGAGGAAAAACTCGCGGCACATACAGAGTTTCATACCCATACTTACAAGCCGGTAATAGATAACCCACCAATGGTATCGTCTGTAAATCGTACCGCCCTAAATGACAAAGTTAACACAGTGACAGATAAAGCGAATCCTCCCAGACCAGATACTGGCAATATAATACATCAGGCTAAACTCCACGCAGTCAGGGAGGCTCCAAAGGTAAAAGCAACTCTTAATCAGGGAAAGGTACAAAATAAGCCTGCCAAAAATATCTCAGAAGGCCCACCAAAGCCAAGGGGACGTCAAGTTGAACTGCCACCGGAAGCAGTTCCACTAGTAGTGGTTTTAACAGGAGTACCAATCCTAGAAGAAGGAAAGAGGGAAAATCACTCACAATTAAAAAATAAAACTACTTATTGGCTTAGCAGAATCGCCCTCTCCCTCCAAATTTAAATGGTGAGATTTTGCACGTCCGGCGCCTGCCATGGCTCGGTGCCAGGAAAAAGGATAAAATGGGAGACATAATTGTCATTAATTTCAGAGACCATAGAACAGTAAGTCACATTCTAAACTGGCTCCCAGAAAAGGAGAAAACATCTATCTTACCACGTGACCTGACCTACTTCTACCCAAGGTCCTTATTGGTGCCTCAGCCCAACCCTAGAAATTACAATCTTAGAAATAGCAAGTATTTTCAGGTTAATCATCCCATTCTCCTTCAAAATCGCTATGCGACTTTTTCTGGACTCGAAGGAGTCGATTGACTGCATCATGGTCCAACATCACTTGCAAGACCAAATAGCACTATGACTCCCTTTTTCAAACATAACGGGACAAATCCCGGATCATTCCCCCAAGAGAGCCAGATAAAACAAAACGAGCCCCAGGCTACCATCAAAGACTCCGCTATTAGCATTACTTTCACTAGTCAAGCCTCTCCCATAACTAGTCCTTCTCAAGACCTAAAAACTATTTCAACAAACATAGGAAAGAGGAAACCAAAAGAGAGAGAATCCAGGTCTTCCCTCCAGGTTTCATTTTGGAACATAGCAGGGCAAAGCACAAAAATCCTACTCGAAGAATGGATGACATTTATCTCCAACTTCGACATCATCGCACTACAAGAAACATGGTTACTTGACCCCATACATATAACGGGTTTCAAGACCTATTTTTTACCAGCAATACCCTCACCCTCTGGACGAGCAAAGGGAGGTTTAACCATCTATATTTCCAACCTTCTTGTAGCGAAGGAAATAGAAATCATAAAACTCGAGTGTAGCTACCAGATCCTCGCCCTTACCCTAAACAACAGGGATAAGTTCCTGATAGTAAACTACTATAATAACCTCCCAGAGAAAGAGGCAATGATCTTGGTATCCTCGATCTGTTCTACTATTCAAACCCTCACAGAGAAGATCAAAACGAAAACAGTGGTAATCTGGGGAGGGGATTTTAATCTGGGCCCATGTACAGCTGGCAATAACAATACATGTGGCATTCTTGATGAATGGGAAAATCCCATATCCCATTTCAGGCACAGCACACTTGGAAGCCGACTAAATGAAATTATGTTTGGGTTAAACCTTGTCCAAGCAAATAACCTCGGTAACGATAGGACAACTTTGGCCCCTACTTTTCATGGACAGGGCTATTTAACAACAATAGACTATATTTTGGTCTCAAATGGGATGAGGATAAGGGACACATCATTTACAAGACACTTTAATGCATTTAGCGATCACTATCCCCTAAGTATTACTTGTCCACTAGTCTGTCATTCCAAAATTGACCCTGGTACCATCTTAGATTAAAACACTTTAACGTTGAATAGATTAAACGGCTATGTCCTGAAGTGGGGGAAAGTAGATCCACAGGAGATAACCACTCAAGTGGTCAAAAAGGCCCTACCACACATATTGAAATGCCTCGAACCTGATACGACCGACGAGGCAACCATCTTAAACTTTGACAGGATCATTAAAACTATTAATGAGGCTTTATGGAGGGAACTTAAACATAAACCCAAACCAAACAAGCATTTACAATGCAATGGTTTTGCCTTTGTTAAAGTTTGAGCTACTGGCATTGCTCTTGACAATATTTTTATTTATGTTTTTTTTAACATAAATAAATGGCATTGTCATTTACAATGCCACTAGCTTTATCTCTCGCAAATGACACACACACACACCCACACAGAGCCCCCCACACACACACCCACACAGAACCCCCCACACACACAGCCACACAAAGCCCCCCCACACACCCACAGAGCCTCCCTACACACTGCGAGCCCCCCCACACACTGCGAGCCCCCCACACACTGCGAGCCCCCCACACACTGCGAGCCCCCCCACACACTGCAAGCCCCCCCACACACTGCGAGCCCCCCCACACACTGCGAGCCCCCCCACACACTGCGACCCCCCCACACACTGCGACCCCCCCAACACACTGCAAGCCCCCCAACACACTGCGAGCCCCCCACACACTGCGAGCCCCCCCACACACTGCGAGCCCCCCAACACACTGCAAGCCCCCACACACACTGCAAGCCCCCACACACACTCCAAGCCAGAGCCCAAGCGTAGTTACAGGCAAATAGAAGGGGGTCACGTAAATGAAAAGGACGAGAGTTCGTAATGATACAAGAATAATAATAACAAATCACTGTTGAAGTGAAGGAGAGGTTATTGGCTGATGCGTCTGTTTCTGCCCACCACAAAGACAGACAACATTTTAACACCATCCCTGTGACTGTTCCACGCGCAAGAAGAAGCTGGGCCACGAATCAACATTAGTCTGCACAGATGAGGCAGTTTCATAAACACAAGGCTGTACATCATTTACATACAAGAAAATCAGCAAAATAGTGTGTTTGCTTTTCAAAACAATAAATTATTTGCGTACTCTGCACATTTGCACAGATTAGGTCAGTCTTACTCGGCTGTAGTGGCTCCCGAGATCTCCGTGTCTGCACACAGTTATTTCAGGGTGGAGGTTTCTAAATGTACAAGGGTGACCCTTCCCGCCCTAGAGCCCTTCCCCCATGCGCATCGAAGACTGAAGAGCCTGAGGAGAGGACAGGGCGCTATACGCCCCCCTTCATCCGCCCCATCCCCCCCCGCATCAACAGGAGCACAAACCCACCGTGCCTGTCCGAAGAGGCTGCGGAGGGCGAGGTGCGCCTTGAAGCCACCAGGCTCCATCCTGCTCCAGAGCCCCGCCCCCATGCGCCTCGAAGCCTGAAGCGCCTGCGGAGAGGACGGGGCGCCATAAGGCTGTCAGCCCCAGAAGGAGATGTCATGTCAGGCCCGGAAATTACACAATAACGAGGCTCGCTGGAGATTAGGCTAATGAGAAAATCAAAACACAATTTAATTCCTGTCAGGAGCCGATCGTCTTTAAATGACTCCATGCTGCCTGCTGATTGCAAAGAAACCTGCCTCGGCG
This sequence comes from Lissotriton vulgaris, assembly GCF_964263255.1. Lineage (NCBI taxonomy): Eukaryota > Metazoa > Chordata > Amphibia > Caudata > Salamandridae > Lissotriton > Lissotriton vulgaris. Next base: position 841,376,675 of record NC_141697.1, read on the forward strand.
GCAGTGGTGCAAGCTGCAGTGGCCTCCTGACGAGAGCCCCGGCACTTATTTTACAAATTAAGGCTAAGCACTGCGGGCGCGCCAAGTCACCAGAGAGCGGAAAACGTCAAGTGGGAGGAAGGAACTCGGCGATAGAGAGGGGAGGGTAATGAAGAGGGGGGCGGGGGGTGGGGGGGGACAGTGTGGCATGCCAGGAGTGATAATGGGGGCAAGGCTTCCCTTCTGCTCTGACGGCTGCGCCCGCGGCCGGGGCTTCATCTGTGAGACACGTCGCAGGGCCCTGGAGCCAATCAGGAGAGCTGGCAGCCCCCTTCAGTCTCCCACAGCCGCAGCCGCACAGACCCACCGCGCTACCGGCAGGGCAGGAGGTTACCAAGGGTGACCCTTCCCGCCCTAGAGCCCCGCCCCCATGCGCATCGAAGACTGAAGAGCCTGAGGAGAGGACAGGGCGCTATACGCCCCCCTTCATCCGCCCCATCCCCCCCGCATCAACAGGAGTACAAACCCACCGTGCCTGTCCGAAGAGGCAGCGGAGGGCAAGGTGCGCCTTGAAGCCACCAGGCTCCATCCTGCTCCAGAGCCCCGCCCCCATGCGCCTCGAAGCCTGAAGCGCCTGCGGAGAGGACGGGACGCCATAAGGCTGTCAGCCCCAGAAGGAGATGTCATGTCAGGCCCGGAAATTACACAATAACGAGGCTCGCTGGAGATTAGGCTAATGAGAAAATCAAAACACAATTTAATTCCTGTCAGGAGCCGATTACGATGCCGAAGCTCTTCTTACAATGATTGGAGGTTAGGAGGCAGCGTTGGTGCTTCGTACATGCTTTTTACTTTCTTCAAAGGTTACAGCGCTGGGGTCAGGGTAGTGAGGGCACCGAGCCGAGACGTGGTGTTCGCACGTCCCATATCGCACGGCGAAAGGGGGAGGAGAGGCAAAGAGGAGACCATGGGTGCCGTCAATCCCGGCCCAGATTCGGGGGCGTTCCCGAGAACAGGCTTTCGGCTGACGTCACCAAAAGCCAAAAATTCTCGGGAACGCCCCCGAATCTGGTCCGAGATTGACGGACAGAGCCCTCTCCCAATGGCTAGCCTCCATTTATGGAGCTAGCCAATGGGAGGAGGGGGCTGTTACCCGACTCCACACACAGATCATAAGATTTTTCCTAGCGCATGCGTACTTCGTACGCATGCATTTGCTAGTCAAAACCTAAAAAGGGTTGGTTTAACCATGAATGTACTATGACATATCAAGATCTAAAAACTGCTTTAAGGAAAGAGGTGAGGAGCTTATCAGAAATAAGAAATCTCAGGCACAAATATAATACTGCTGTAAAAAACAAGAAAAAGGAGCTAAAGTTACTGCTTTGGGAACAACTACACGAAAGCTGCACCCTTAAAAACTCAGCGGCTTTCTGTCAAGTCATCAAGTCCCCCTTCTTAGTAAATAACACAGATCACCCCAAAATAGATGTGGTAATCGATGAAAAGGAGTGGGTCCAACATTTTTCAAAGATATTCACGATAAACCCAAATGACCACATGTCCCACGATCACTTCACCCAGAACACTCCACTGACTGACAAATCTGATAATCCGTACCCGATTGATTTAAAGTTCTCAATGAAACAGGTTGATCTGGCCCTGCGTGCAAGTAAAAACAGTAAAGCACCTGGTCCAGACGGCGTCCCCATTGACCTTTTTAAAGCCCGGATGGACATTTGGACCCCACTTTTAACCAGAGCACTTAACGCAACATGTACTGCAGGCCTCCCCCCTTCATGGTCCAAATCCATACTGGTACCCATCTTCAAAAAAGGAGATAGGGAGTCGGTAACCTGCTACCGTCCCATCTCACTCCTGGATTCGTCGGGAAAGGTGGCAGGACGACTAATACTTGAACGACTACAGGATTGGGTGGACGATGGCAGTATCATTTCGGACCTGCAATACGGTTTCCGTCAAGGGCTGGGGACCACAGAGCAGGCTCTGAATTTGACATTACTAATAGATAAATACGTACACATCAAGGGGGGAGACATGTATATGGTCTATGTGGACTTATCGTCCGCGTTCGACTGCGTGTCCCACTCGAAACTCTGGACTTTATTGAGTGATATGGGTGTCCCACAAAACCTGCTCAAGATACTAAGGGAACTCTATTCCAACGCCACAGCTAGAGTTCGTTATGGGGTGCAGGGGGAACTAACAAGGGAATTCGCCGTAGAAAAGGGAGTTAGGCAAGGATGTGTCCTGGCTCCCCTTCTCTTCACTCTTTATACTAACGGTCTGGAGGAAGTGATGATTAGGGGAGCCCACGACCTTCCTATGGTGAATGGCCGGCCAATACCAGCGCTCCTCTATGCGGACGACGCTGTTATCCTAGCCCGCACCCCCCTAGAATTACAGAAGAGCGTGGACAGATATTCGGCCTTCATGGCAGGGCTCAACATGAAAATTAATACTAGCAAAACTTTTGTCATGAGGGCAGGCACAGGCCACAAACGAAAAATGAAGGACATCCACCTATATGGGCAAATACTGGAGACGACACAAAGCTACTCGTACTTGGGCGTAGCGATAGACAATAAATTGGCATGGAACATAGCCGTAGAAACTAGAAAATTACTTTTTCTAAGAACTACAGCAGCTCTAGTTAATTTCACTAGAAAGCTAGGTAAGAGACCACCTTGTGAATTACTTAAGATTTACAAAGCCAAATGTCTATCCGTGGCCCTCTATGGAGCCGACTCTGGGGGTATGTGCCACTATTTGAAATCCAGAAAGTGGAAAATTCCTTTCTGAAGTACCTTCTGGCGGTCCCGAGGAGCACGGGCACCACGGCTTGCCACATAGAGTTGGGTTTGCCACATGTCAATGACTTAGCGAAAGTCGAACCAATGCTGTTATGGCACAAAATCTGGAGGTCTGACAAAAGGACATTTACCCAGTCCATTCTCACAGACTGTCTTGCACTGGAAAAGGTCCATAACTCTAGGTGGCTCTCCTATATCAAGAAGTCTTTGTACGATCTAGGATGGGCGAAGTACTACCATGACCCCCCCTTCAATGTCAGAAGTTCCCGGGAAAGGCACTAAAAATGAAATGCTTATCCCATCTAGAGGAACTGAGACTAGCGAAGGAGGCAACAAAACCTTCAGTTGCACATATCCTACAAATACAAATGACTGCCTCCATTCAGCCATACCTTACACTTAACACCTCAGGCTATGAGAGATATCTTCTGGTAAGGTTCAGGCTGAACTTATTTCATCGATTGGTTTCATTCCCAACCAGAAATAACTGGGCCAAAGTCCTTCAGCTGTGTCCGTGTGACGATATTTCCTCACAATCAACGATGCACACAATTCTCTTTTGCAAATACTTCCATGACATCAGAAAAAAGTGGTTGATCCCACTATTAAAACAAACTGGACATAGACAATGCCGCATAGCATTTTTATACCTGCAGCAGATGGAAGGAGAGAGGACAACTTATCTCGTCGCAAACTTTTTGAAATGTACGGTCAGACACAGAGTGTTTTTAAGCCAATCATTTGTTAATCAACAATGAGTCAGCTATTGAACTTTTGGCGAACTTTTAAGAGTACTAATCAAGTTTTAAAATTTAAAAGTGAGAACTTACACGAGTAGGCTTGTATTTTTAACATAGATCAATTGTACTATTTTCTAACCGAGTTTTACCCTAACAAGAACTTATACGTTTGTTCTTTTTACTTGTATATATTGAAATCATTGTAAACGAAATGTATTGTTTCATGATTGTTGTTTGCTTTTTATGATTTATATCCTAAATCGAAATAAAGCTCAATTGACTTGACTTTACTTGCTCTTTATCACTTCTCAATGGCCTTTAGGTCATGCTCAGTTTGCTCTTCCAAGCAGTGTAGTGGGTGTCTGGATAGTTATCTATTCTCCCTGGATTGTGGGGGCTTCTGGTCCAGAGCGATGCCCCATGTGCTCCCTGGTGGGCTTGGGCCAGCTCTTGGAGCAGCACTGGGGCCCCTACACTAATGGGCAGGTTGGTGAGCCCCTTTTGTCTTCAGCATGAGACACATTTGGGTTCCCCTATGCTCTCTTCTCACCTTGAACTTTCTAGGATGTGTACCCTGCCACCCTGTACCATGACTGTATGCATCCCAGTAACCCACAGCTTGTTAGGGGACCTGATGCCTGTTCTTCTCTTTACTGGCTCCCACTCAGCCGAGACCTGGAATTTTTGTGTATGCTTTCCTTTTTCTAGGCCTTCCTTTTTTATCTAACATGCCTGTTTCTCTGGGCTGAGTTTACTCCCTGTGCGTGTTGAACACTAATCTGCTTGCTGGCAACTGTTGGCCCTTCTTTCAGGCTTCCCCTTTTGTTTGTGCTAGTTTACTTCTTTGGGCCTATTTGTGTCCTGCTTTGGGTGTGGCACAGTTCCTGTTTGTGGCCTTTCCCCTGCATCTTCAAGGGTGTTTGGGGTTGGGTGTATTGTGCAGGTCTCAGTCTCCTGTCTAGGATCTTGGCCTTGTCTTTTGGCATTGTGAAGTTTGGTGACATTTTCTTCTGCGGGCCTGTTTGTGCTTGTGTTGAGGAGTGCATGGTTTGCCGGAGGTGTCTTTGTTCTGGTGTCTTATAAGCTAGACAGTAAGCTTGCATTTGAAGTAGGTCAACACATTTGCATCTTTCTTGTGCTCAACAGACTACAGGCATTAATGTTTTGAATATGCACTGGTAATCCCATAACTCAGATTCTACTACCTCGTCCATGTCCTTACGACATGAGGCGTCTCAGCCTGGAGATAGGCACCCAACCATCTACCTAAAAGAACAAAAAAAAATTCCCCCCTTCAAGCGTACCTTTAAAGACTCCGGTCCACCTAAAAACCTCCCAAATAGACTACAAAAACGCACCGCGGACTGATCAAGTAGGCACAGTGGGGAGGGTAGGAACATTCATAAGAACTGAGGAAAGGAGAAAAATCAGAGTAATGAATGCCTCTTTTGCACGATCACCCTCAAAGTTTTGGGCTGATGTGCTGGTTTTTCAACTCAGAGTGCACGAAGGCTTGCTAACCAGACATCAATGTCAGTGCTCTGACCTGTAAAAGTGTATGTTTGACTGGCTTATTACCCAATTGGCATAACTTAACTTACTTATAAGTCCCTAGTATATGGTACCAAGGGTACCCAGGGCCTGTAAATTAAAACGCTCCTCCATGGCTGCAGTACTCAGTGTGCCACCCTGAATGTGACAAAGTAAAGGAAAATGCTACTTACCCGGAAAGCATCTGTTCTTGGCATATAGAGTTGTAGAGACATATGGTTTACCATAGATCGCCAGCTAGTGTTGGGTCTGGATGTTTGCACTCTGTTTTTGTTTGAAGAAGTCTTTGCAGTCACAAGGAAGGTGACTCCTCCTCTCGATGCGCATGGGCATCAACTCCATCCCCAGATTGTTTTGACGTAAGAGTGATGATGCGGTTAGTAAAAGTAGTAAAGGGAATTCCATGTATACTATATCTAAATAGGATAATACTGCAACAGATAAAGGTACCCGGGGAGGCTGGTGGGCACATATGACTCTACAGCTCTATATACCAAGAACAGATGTATACTGGGTAAGTAGCATTTTCCGTTCGAGGCATATGAGCTGTAGATCATATGCTTTAGCATAGACGATACAGCAGTTATCTCCCAAGCGGTGGCAAACCTGTATCTGTTGCAGTGGTTTGGAATAGTGTTCTTAAAACTGCCTGGCCCACAGTAGCTTGTTGTTTTGCTAACACATCTACACAATAGTGCTTTGTGAATGTGTGTGGTGTAGACCATGTTGCAGCCTTGCAGATGTCATCTATGGGTATGTTCCTTAAGAATGCTGTAGAACCCCATAGTCTGCGTGTAGAGTGCGCCCAAGGCGGAATTGTTAATGTGCGCTTAGCTTAATGTAGCATATTTGGATGCACTTAAATATCCACCATGCAATACCTGCTTTTGATATGGGATTGCCTTTGTGCCGTGGTGAAAAAGCAACAAAGAGTTGTTTAGTTTTCTTAAAAGATTTAGTTCTTTCAATATAATATAGTATGGCTCTTTTTACATCCAATGTGTGAAGAGCACGTTCTGCCACTGAGTCTGGTTGAGGGAAGAGAACAGGTAACTCAACAGACTGGTTGAGATGAAATGCAGAAACGACTTTAGGTAACAATTTGGGGTTAGTCCTAAGAAGCACTTTTTTTGGTGAATTTGTAAAAAGGGTTCTTGTATAGTTAGTGCCTGGAGCTCACCTACTTTTCTAAGCGATGTGATAGCTATAAGGAAGGTCACCTTCCAGGTGAAAAATTGTAGTTCACATTTGTGCAATGGCTCAAAGGGTGAGCGCCCATGAGTCTTGTAAGGACTATATTAAGATTCCACACTGGAGCGGGGGGAAGCCTAGGAGGAATTAATATTTTGAGTCCTTACATAAAAGTTTTGATAGCAGGCACTCAAAACAAAGACTATTTTTGTCTGTTCTGTAGGTACGCAGCTATTGCAGCAAGGTGTAAGCATATAGATGTATATGCTAAGTTAGAACGCAGTAGGTGTAACAGATAGCAAATTATGTTTTGGATTGAAGCATCTAGTGGATTGATTGTATTGTTTGTACAGTAAATTACCAATCATTTCCACATTGCTGCACAGCATGCTCTTGTGGTAGGGCGTCTAGCCTCTTTAATGACATTCATGCAGTCTGGCACAAGATTAAGTTAGCCAAACTCTATAATTTCAGGTGCCAGATCGCAAGTTTGCATTGACTGGGATCTGGATGTCTTATCTTCCCATGGTTCTGAGTTAGAAGCTTGGGGGAAGAGGTGTAGTTTTTGGTGAGGAACTACTAATAGTTCCAACAGGGTTGTGAACCATGGTTGTCGAGCCCATGTGGGAGCAACTAGGATCATTGTCAGGGAATGCTGTTTGAGCTTCTGAACCACTAATGGAATTAGTGGGAGAGGTGGAAAAGCGTAAGCAAATTTTCCCAACCAATTCAGGCATAGCGCATTGCCTTTGGACAATGGGTGAGGATACCTGGGCACGAAGCTTGGGGATTTTGCGTTGAGGCGTGTGGTGAAGAGATCTATTTCTGGGTAGCCCAAAATCTGGAAGAATTGGAGGAGAACTTGAGGATGTAGTTCCCATTTGTGGATCAGTTTTTTTTTTTTTTTTAATAAACAGATTTTATTGTGTCAATATGTTAAATATAATGAAGAGCTCTGTAACCGAGAGGGTTTCTGCCACAAAATACATTGCAGGATCACGGCATTGACATTTAGATTTTATATGTTCAATAAGAAAAACAAGAGAAACTAAACATTATAACCCCCCTCCCGCTACACTATTTCATTCCCACATCTTGAGCGCCACTCCAACACCCACTCCAACATAAGAGGTCCATCTTCGTATTGTTGGACCCTCCCCTCACTGATCGAATGGTTAATCTAAGATCGGTACAGACGCTGGGAGTACGGGCTCCAGATAAATTCCCTGGTAGTCTGCCTATCGCTTCCAGATCTTTAGATGTTTTGCGCGCATTCCCTGGCTTTGAATATTGGAATCTCCAGCCCCATACAAAAGTCAAGGCCGTTCTTGCATGCGGACAAAGAGGGAAGAGCCACTGTTTTCCAAAGCCTTGCATATCCCTTTTAGCAAATGTGAGCCTAACAACATTAGATGTTGTTTATAGATGTCCCCCCCACACCCTCCATTATGTGCAAGATTACTAGTTTTGGCGAGGAGGGGAGGTCCCCCCCAATACCTCTGCGAGACAAGCCATAACCCCTCGCCAAAATCTTGTGAGTGCTGTGCAGTGCCAGATCATATGTATGAGGGTTCCCTCCTCCCGCCTGCACCATAAGCAACGCAGGGATGCTACTAGGCCCGCTTCCCAAAGCCTGACTCTGGTATAATACACCCAATGTAGGTATTTAATTTGGATGAGGCGTATCCGCATCGCAATCGAAGCCTCCTGAGGAGAGGCCAGTGCCTCCGTCCAATCTTCCCCATCTAATGAACCGAGATCCCCCTCCCATGCTTCTCTAAGTTTCTGTAGCGTGGATGAACTATTTGTCACCAGAGACTGATAGATTTGGGAGATTTTGTGGTCTTGTAGGTCCCCAATGGGATCTGTTGTGTTTGACAACTGAGCAGATCTGCAATCTGGTTGTTTACTCCTGGGAGGTGTTCTGCAAGGAGATATATCTTTTGAGGTATGGCTCTTCTCCATATGCTTTGAGCGAGTTGTGAAAGCTGTGGAGTGTCCCCACTCCTGCTTTTGTATGTAGTACATTACTGTCATGTTGTCTGTATGAACGAGGATAGCTTTGCCTACTAGATGCAGTTGAAAAGCTTTCACTGCCAGAAAAATTGCTAACAGCTCAAGATGGTTTATGTGGAGTTGTTCTTGTTGTAGGGTCCTGAATGGTATGTTTTTGAAGATGAGCTCCCCAACCAGTGAGCGATGAGTCTGTTGTTGGCACGATCTGTGGAACCAGGTCGACAAATGACCGCCCTTTGTTAAGGTTTTGTGTATTCCACCACTGCAGAGAGCGATGGTTGTGGCCGTCCACCAACACTAGATATGTTAACTGACCTTGAGCCTGGTTCCACTGACGTGCTAAGTATTCCTGTAGGGGACATATTTGAAGTCTTGTGTAAGGAACAATTAGGATGCAAGAAGCCATCATGTCGATCAATTGCATGAACACTCGGACTGGTAGTGAGTGTTGAGGCTGAAATTGTGATATCAGTTTTCGCATGTTGCGCACTCTGACTGGGTTGGGGTACGCTAGAGTTTTGCACATGTCTATTGTGATTCCTAGGTACGCTTGCATTTTGGACAGCTGGAGGTGAGACTTGGTGAGGTTTCCGGTGAATCCCAAGTCTTGAAGCAGCTGAACTGTTTTGTGAGTATGATGTATGCGGCTGTGTTGTGATCTGGCTTTTATTAGCCTGTCGTCCAGGTAAGGGAAGACGTGAATGTGTTGTCTTATTTAATGAGCTGCGACTACTGCCAGACACTTGGTGAAGACTCTGGATGTTGTAGTTATCCCGAACAGGAGAACATGTCTTTGTAACAGAGAGAGAATCTCTTGTTTTCAGAGGGTGAGATGTTCTGGTGACATTGCACGTTCTCTTGGAAGAATAGTTGGGGGAGTGCAGCTAAGTTCCAAGCAGTAACCATACTGGAAAATTTGTATTACCCACTTGTCTGAGGTGATTGATTGACTTCCAGACTGATAGTAACTGTGAGAGACGTCCCCTGAAAGGAGTGTAATGATCCGGGTAGCGGAGGGAAGTCACTGTTTGTTGGCAGGGGAAGTGCAGGTGGAGTTACCTCTGCCTCTTCCCTTATTATTATTTCCTCTATACTCTCCTCGAAAATACCCTCCGGAGGAGGTAGATTGGTTGTTACCCTTATAAGAGGAGAAGGGATTTTCTGTTGACACAGTCTTTGAGCCACCCCTATAAGAGGAGGGGCAAAAGGAACCCCTTCTAGAAGGTAATTGTAAGGCCCCCATGGATTTTGCAGTTTCCATGTCTTTCTTCATCTTTTCTAGTGAAGTATCGACAGCGGGCCCGAAAAGATGTTCCTTATCAAAAGGCTGATAAAGTATGAAGGATTGCAACTCTTGCTTGAATCCAGAGATTCTAAGCCAAGCTTGTCTGCGCATTAGTATGCTAATGTTGATGGTACGAGATGCTGTGTCTGCCGCATCTAGTGCGCATTTGATGGAAATGGTGGTAATGAGCTTCCCTTCCTAAATGAGGTCATTAGCTTTGGTTTTATACTTATCTGGCAAATATTGCATGAGTTTTTCCAACTCATCGTAGTGAGCCCTATCGTAGAGTGCTAAGAGAGCCGGAGAATTGGCAATACGCCAATGGTTAGCAGCCTGCGAAGCAACTCTTTTTCCCGAGGCATCAATGAGTTTAGACTCCTTATCAGGAGAAGGGCATCGCCTGTGGTTTGAGAGTTAACTCTCTTGTGGGCGTTAGATACCACAAGAGAGACTAAGGGCAACTGATATAGATAGATATATCTATATCAGGCTTGGGAGAGGAGCTTATTGAAGCTGAGTGTGAACTTGAACATTTTAAACTGCACACATTTACGCCTTTGAACTGTACCAGCACTCACCACGAGTTTACATGTGTCCAGTGAAGACGCCACCCTGACAGCCGAGATGGTGCTTTCTGGGACCTGCAGTCCGCCCATGCGGGCTGCCATGACGTCTCACCGAATTTGGCACAGCTGGGCTCCTACCAATCAGGAGCGAGATTATTAAGTTGAAAAGGCGAACCGATGCAGAAGGCTGGTGACTATGGCATATGATTAAGGCAATCCGCCGAAACGCGTCATGCCGACCCTGCTTTCAATAAAACTTCCTCTTCCTGGTATTCCTGCGTGGTCCCTCTGATTTCTTGAAGGAGGGGAAATCGTTGGTGCATAGATAGATATATATATATATATATATATATATATATATATTTATATATGGTTTGTAGGAGCGGTCTTGTATTTTTTAATCTACTCCAGGTTTGAGTATTCTGGATCCAACTGGGTCTTTGAATACCTCATTCATGTGTTTTAACATGCCCTTGTGCATTGGTAAAGTATTAGTGAACCTTTGTGAGAGCGATAGTGTCTCAACAAGAAAATCCTCATCTAGAGGGTATGTATGAAGCTCCACTCCGTGATATTGAGCAGCCCTGTTGATAAGCTGAAGATAGCCAATGTTGTCGTCAGGTGTGGAGGGTGTGGAGGGATACAGGTCGGGGTCATGGTCTTGATCTGGTTCCCTATTATAATTCTCCCAGGGGTCAGTATCCTGTGGTATGTCTTGATCTTGTGGCATATCCTGCTCTTCATCCCCACCATCATAATCTTCATCCTGTGGGTCAGGTGATAGTGGAGGTGAATTTGATGATGTAATGATTAAATTTGAGTTAGGAGGACGAGAGGGAGGTATGTAAGGAGGAGAAGGGTTAAAACCCCTGTCCTTTTTCTTCAGGGGTATAGGGAAATCCTCTGAGAGATATGGCTTCCTTTTTTTAGGTACAGTGGCCAGGAGGTGTCCAGTTTTAGGGTCAATACTTAGCCTCTTTTGTTTTGGAGCCAAAGGTGGGTCCTCGGATGGAGGCTCTTTGGATGGAGTATCTTTTTTTTTTTTAGGAGTTTATTTCGGAGTCAAAGATTTGAGCGACAAATGTTTTGAATCAGAGTGCTTGGTTTTAGCCGGTTTGGGCTCTGAAGCTTTCAGAGTGGCAGGTTTCAGCTCCGAACTTTTCGGCGTTGAGGTTCTCCGCTCCGAGCCTTCAGGTGTCGAGGATTTTGGCTCCAAAGCTTTCGGTTTGGACGATTTCTGCTCCGAAGCTTTAGGTTTGCAAGATTTTGGCTCCGAAGTCTTAGGTTTGGAGGATTTTGGCTCTGAGGCCTTCATATCGAAGGTGTCTTCAGTGCCGGTGGTGTAGAGACTGGCAAATGCTTAGTCTTATGTTTCGGTGCCGAAGGTGTTTGATCGGCCAGAAGGTTTGTCTTTGTGTTTCATACCTGGGCTGGTGGGCGGGGCATCTGAAAGTTTTTCTCGGTGCCGGCCTGAGCCCAAGGGCAAAGGTGATACAGGAGCCTTAGATTTTGGTTGAATGGGCGCAGGGGGATCTGTACTCACGGTACGTTGACCCAGAGTGATGTTCAGTTCTTCTTCCATGCCGGAATCGGCTTCGGACACAAAAACCAGTTCTTAGTTCTCTGCTTCTGCAGCTGGACGGTGGAAATCTGAATCTTCTCCGAAGATGTCCGGTATGGAGCTGCTACCGCCTTGCATCTTGTGGAGTCGAGCCAGAAGATCACGAATGGTCTTTTTCAATCGGAACGATCGACACGCTTCACAGTCCTGTTCGTTGTGTTTCGGGGATAAGCAGAGGTTGCAGACCTCGTGCAAATCGGTGCGTTGAAATTTAGCACGAAACACGGGACATAGCTTAAATAGAGTCCATTCCATCGATTGCTGGTGTGGCCGGCACGGGTAGGCCCGATGTCCTGCTTCGAAGTTCCCGATCAAAGGTTTTCTCAGATTAAACGATACGTGTCGAATGGGAAACCACAATCGAAATACAATACCATCATGGGTAGAAGATTGCGCGTCGAAGAGGTTTGAGAACGATACCGAACTAGAGCGCAGCAATACACATCTGAACCGATTCAATACACTTTAATCGATTAATTAAAATCATAAAAGGACACTGTATAAAATACGATGTAAATACATTCAATCGATGGGTAAATACAATATAAAAAAGTGTCATTCATAAAATTTAAAAGCCAAGTACCACACATGATTTACATGGCAAATAGATGGTGCAAAAAGCATAGCCAAATACAATGATCTACATTAGGTCCCAGGACATCATAATTCCACGTTATTTAAGGGTCTTAGCTTATTCAGTCTTACTGCTGCCACCAAGTAGCTCCCGATATTAAAGTGCGGGACCACTGGCGGAGCAACGAGGCAGGTGACAGGGGCAGCCGAGGTCGCAGCCCGCCTGCGCTGGACCTGACCGTGTGGCCCTCCGCTGGCACCGGCCCCCGCTGGCGGCACAGCGCCCATCCGTTGCTGGGACTGCAGGTGGGGGAGGTGGCGGCCTGTCAGCCGGAGGGACACCGAGGAGACACCGAGGAGACCCGTGGGGACCCGCGCACGTGGCGTGCGCCCGAGGAGACCTTCTGCCCTGTCTGCACCGACGGCGCTGCCCCTGAGGCCACCAACGCTGACAGCTACACACCCGGCGAACGCAGCCCGCATCGGGGTGGGCGAGGCCCTTGTTGGGACGTGACCTCTGTGGACTAGCCGCCCTCTCTCACCCCCTGGACAGAGCAGCACCGAGCGCTACGGGCGCCATCTTAGGCGGCTACCCGCCCTGCCGGGTCCTCGCTCCCTCCCTCATCGCTCGTCCCGGCGACCCTGCCCCCATCACACGGCCCCCGCCGAGCGCTGCTGAGGCTTCGGGGGGCAGTGACAACACATCAGTCAGCGGGGGCACAGCAGGCTTGGAGAGACTGCGGGGCACAGCTCTATGGTCCGGGCACAGTGGGTCCTCTCGCCCTGACGGCCTCGCTGGCGGTCGCCTGGATCCCCTAAGGGCGACCCCCCGCGCTGGGCCTAGCACCCGCCACAACACGGCACCTACACGCCACACAGGAAGCACCGGTCATCCCGAGCCCGGAGGGCCGCCACCGAGGCCTAGGGGCCTACCCACGGCTGGCAGAGGAGGGGGGCGACAGGCGCAGCTGGGGACCCTGGGGAGGCATGTCTGGCGGGAGAACCAAGAAGGACCGCACCATAAAAGATCTCTTCACCCCCACCACCATGGGGAGGCGGAATGGACACACGGTGCCCAACTCCCGGGGAGACGCAGAAAAGAAAACAGTGGCCACGTCGCCCCCCGGAGGATCGGACCCCGAGGGCCCGGTCACACGGTCTTTCCTGGAGTCCCTGTTCACCAGTTTGCGGGAAGATATCCATGCTCTAAAGAAGGAGCTCCAGGACGAGATCAAGGAGGTCCGCCGCGATACTGATGCCATAGGGGAGAGAGTGGCAGAGCTGGAGACGAAAAGCGACGCACGCGACACCGAAATAGAGGCCCTGCGGCAGGAACTGGCCCGCATACATGACCAACAGGTGGATCTCCAGACGCACGCCGAGGACCTGGAGAACCGCTCCCGGCGGCATAACATCAGGATCAGAGGAGTAAAACTGTCCCCGGACACGGAAGACCTCTTTCAGTTTACGCGGGGCCTCTTCAACCACATCCTGGGCCGGCAGGCGGACGCCCCCCTGCGGCTGGACAGGGCCCACCGGACGGGCCCGCCGAGGGCCGGCGCCACTCACCCGGCGGACATCTTGGTGTGTGTGCAGGACTACAGAACGAAAGAGGAGATCCTGAGCAAGGCACGCCAGTTGGAGAAGATCACCTTTGGCGACCACTCCCCGACGTTATATCAGGATTTAGCCGCGCTTACACTGGAGAAGCGACGCACCTTTCGGCCCGTGACAGCGGAACTGAGAAAACGCAACATCACCTACAGCTGGGGGCACCCTTTTCGTCTGGTGTTCCAGCTTGGCAATGTACTTCACCAGCCGCGTTCCCTCAGGGACGCTTGCCGCGCACTGGGCCTAGACGAGCCGGAGGTCGACGACTGATCACTGGGGGAAGGGGCCTCCAATGAGGCGGCCCCTGGACGCTGGCAGCAGCAACGGCGCAGACGCAAGCCGAGACGCCCCGCAGCTACTGAGATAGAGGAGGGACAGCGGGCTGCGGTGGAGACCGTGGCGCAGGGACTGGCGCAAGCGAACAATGGCTGACCGCTGGGAGAAAGACACGCTAGTTCCACAGGTCATGGTTGGGTCGGGCTAATCTAGTCCGGCGGCGGGGGCGAAGGCAGAGTGCTTTTTGGCCTTCCCGGATGGAGACTGACTCTTCGCCTACAGCGGAGTGCTGGGGGAGAGCCGACCTGCTCGCACTGTCGCCACTGCTTCCATTCTGCGGATTTACTTTACCACGGGTCCAGTAGCCTCGAGACTGGACCTGGGACAATGTTAGACCTAATTTCTTTACCAGTTGGGGGGGAAAGTTGGGGGGTGTTGCAGGAAAGGGGTGCTGGGCGGGAAGGGGTTGCACCTAGGGATAGGGGGACCCGGGGGGGGGTTGCTCCAGTTGAGCTGGGGATGGGGGGGGCAGTTGGGGATGGGGGGGAGTTGGGGGATGAGGGGGAGGGGCGGGGGGCTCTCCTTGTCCAGGGGATTCTGATACCACGGACGGAGTCGGTAGGACTCCCAGCGCAGCGTCTCCTACGGCCCATTGGCCCGCAGCTACCGCCTCAGGGTGGGGATTGGCATCTTCCTTATTACCCCAGACATGACACGTCATCTAACAGTGCTCTCGCTTAATGTGCGGGGTCTTAACAGCCCGAACAAGCGCAAGGCGATTCTCTCCTGTCTCGAGCGATCCAAGGCAGATATCTGCCTGCTCCAGGAAACACACCTTGTTCGCAGCGACCAACACAGACTCAAATCACGCGCCTTTCCCTGGCAGTTCTTCTCCTCATCCCTGAAGAAAGCGGCTGGGGTGGCGATTCTAGTGGCTAAATCCTCCAGAAGGAAGCTGAAATTAGAGGGCGTCTTCTGCTTTATAGCTTCCAGATTGCAGGCCATGTCTTGCTGGTGGGTTCAGTCTATGGTCCAAACGAGGGGCAGGAAGGGTTCTGTGACATCATCAGCAGTGGATTGCGGGTGCGCGATATATAGTTATTGCAACTAACTATATATGCGAATTTCTATGGTTTTGTGCGAGTAAATTAAGGTTTTGTAAATGCTAATCCCTAACTATATATGGTCTATAACCAATGGTTTTTTCAGTGAATTTTCATGGTTTTGTAAATGCAAATTCCTAACTATATATGGTCTATAACCTATGGTTTTTTCAGTGAATTTCATTGGTTTTTTAAAAGCTAATATCTATAGCTGTAAAATATATTCTTTATTACGTGACGTATCACGGTGCCACGTGAGACGCCTCATGACGCGTCGCATAAACGTGACGTATCGTCTCTGCAGCGCAAACAAAACCCGTAACGTAAGCGCGCCAGAGCACGCTTACAGATATATATATTTTTTTAACCTTAATTAGACAAAATCCACACGTGCACATATCTTGAGGCCTTGCAAAGGCACATCAAACAAACAGTCCCTACAATTTTGCCAAGTTTGGTGGAAATCTATTCCTTTAAATTTTATTTTACTGTTTCTCTTGGTTTTCCCCTTGTTATGCTTACCGGAACGCTACCCGGTACACAAACCGGACGCTCCAAAAATACAAGATGTCGGACTCCCGTTACGCTGCCGGTTAGCTGCCCGGTTGGCGTACCGGGAAGCGCCTCTACCGCGAAAAATCACAATTTTCTTTTTTTTTCTTTTGCCCCGCGGGGCACTTTAATATCCCCCTCATCAATCTTAGGGGGTCAGGAGGGGCCTACCTTGCCCCCTTTCCTTCATTTCCCCCTTCGTTTTTCACCACCTCTTGTCTCTCAATCCTACCGAGAGACAAGATGGCGGCCGCTCCGGACTGTTTACAATGTTGACAGCCAATCAGCTTCTCCTCAGACTCCCGTTATGCTGCCGGTTAGCTGCCCAGTTAGCTGCCCGGTTCACGTACCGATTTGCGCCTCTACGACAAAAAATCGCATTTTTTTTTTTTTTTTGCCCCGCGGACCACTTTAATATCCCCCTCATCAATCCTAGGGGGTCAGAAGAGGTCTACCTTGCCCCCTTTCCTTCATTTCCCCCTTCGTTTTGGCCTCCTCTTGTCTCTCGATCCTACCGAGAGACAAGATGGCGGCCGCTCCGGACTGTTTAGAATGTTGACAGACACCGGAGAGCCAATCAGCTTCGCTTTGCAAAGCTCCGTTACGCGAAAAGTACGCAAACTGGTGCGCTATCCAGGACGCTGTCACAGATATATACATTTTTTTAAACGTTAATTTCTCAAAATCCACTGGAGCACATATATTGAGACCCAGCAAAGGCACATCGAGCTAACAGTCCCTACAATTTTGCCAAGTTTCGTGCAAATCCATTCAGCCGTTCGAGCTAAAAGTGAGGCCAAACGCCCTATGGAAAAATGAATGGGAAAAACGCGTTTTGGGACCCCCCTTTTTTCTCGGCCCCCCCTTAACGAAACCCCCCCAAATTTTTAGGGGCTGATCAGAAACAAAATGTGCCATTTTCCTGAAAATTTCAGCGGATTCCGTCCACAAACGCCAAAGTTATTAGACATAGAATTTTCAAAAGTTCCATAGAGAAAAAATCCTAACTATATATACCTACTGGCGACCGCCAGTAGGTAATATTTATATATATATATATATATATATATATATATATATATATATATATATATATATATATATATATATATATATATATATATATATACATATATATATATATATTTTATTGGTATTTCCGAAGGAATCAACATAGGACATACAATGTCCAAAATTTAGGCATTTCTGCCTCATACAACTGAACTGCATTACAACACTCCATATCCAATAGGGTATTTTAACTACATACATATTATGTCACATCTAAAACAGTCTACCTTAATGTTATTCCAACTGTTCATCCAATCCTGATAGATAATCCACTAGATAATGCCAATAGTCCTTAGGTCGTGCTCGTGGCGGAAGCTCTTCCTGATACAGTTTGAAAGTGTCCTTATAATATACCATATCACTTACCCATTGCTTTATTCGTGGCGTCTTCTTACCACCCCAACATACTGCTATGTTAAGTTTAGCCAATAGCAGTGCCAGTACACAAAATTTGCGTTTTCGCGCTTTAACATTCTGTAGGAGACTTAGAAGGCACAATCGTATATTACATTTTATCACAGTTCCTACCATCTTACCCAGCATATCTGTAACTGCTACCCAAAATTGAGCCACCTCTCTACAATACCATGCCATATGTACAAAATTTGCATCTTCCATCCCGCATCGTTGATATCTAGAGTCCTCTCGCAGGCCATATTTGTGTAGGCGTTGAGGTGTGTGGTAGGTGTGATGTAAGTATCTAATGTGTATGAGCTTTAGGTTCCCGTTTGGTGGTAGTATTTCAGTAATCGTGCCTGCTGCACTCCATTCTTCATCCGTTAGGGGTGTTTCCAAGCACAGATTCCATTTCTGAATCGCTTTACCCGCAGTATCTCCTATTTCAGCTTGCAATGTAGTGTACAGTCTAGACACTAGGTGCCTAGGGTTAGACGAGGTGATGATCAGTTGCAGTGTCAGTAGAATGTAAGGTTCTGCTGGATAGGTGGGATAGTGTGCCCTTAGTGCACACTGTAGTCTATAGTACGTAAATTTAAATAGCAATGATTGATTTTGTATATATATGACAGGTCTTCTAATTTTTTAACTGTACCCTCATGATATAGATCTCCTATCGTGTCAAATCCCACTTGTTTAAGTAGTTCCATTCCCACTGTCTCTTGCGTAACCGATAGTGCCGGGTAATAGTGCAGTGGCATTTCTGGTGTGTAAAGCGGTTGTTTGCCCACTTCTTTTGCTATTATCTGCCATGCTGCTGATGTAGCATACACTGTATTAATATCTTTTTTATGTAATGGCGGCCTTACGTTTGTCAGAACTGCATCTAGTGGTACAGGGAGGGCGTCTCCTTCTTCTACCGCTACGTGTGTGATGAATGGGATGGGGTGATACCAAAAGTGTGCATATTGTGCTTGCACGCATAAATAGTACAGTAGAAAATCTGGGACCTTAAATCCCCCTTTTGCATACGGCAATGTCAGAGTGTGGAGGTCTATTCTAGCCATCTTTCCTGCCCAAATCAACTTTAAGGTTGCCGATTTCATCGCCTGGAACACAGGCTTAGGTGGTTTTATCGCAATATTATTGAATAGATAAAAGTAGTTTTGATAGTAGCACCATTTTAACTATTGCTATCCTATCTGCCATAGATAATGTCAATTGTATCCACCTATCTATTTTCTGTTCCAGCCCAGCCAAAACACTGCCGTAATTCGTGCGAATCACCTCTTCAGGGTCTCTATGGAACCAAACTCCCAGGTATCTCACTGGGTCCGTTTGCCAGTCCAATGGGTAATCTAGTTGAAAGGGAAGAGTGCTATCAGTGAGGGGTATGATCGTGGATTTCGTCCAGTTGATATTAAGCCCAGAGTGGTATCCAAATTTGACAAATTCCCTCAAGAGCGCATTTAAATTTTCTTTTGGGTCTCTTGCATACAGCAGCACATCATCCGCGTAAAGCGAGATGTGAAGTGGTCTTTGGGGGAACTGCAATGCCGAGTGATGATATTCCTGTCTAATTTTGCATGCTAGTGGTTCTATTGCTATGGCAAATAAGAGGGGGGAGAGTGGGCATCCCTTGCCATGTACCCCTTTCTATAGTTATTGGTTCTGAGACATATTTGTTGACTCTAATTCGTGCTATAGGTTTTGTATAGAGGAGCGCCACCCATTGCAGGAACATTGGTGGGAAACCCATTCTACACAATATCGTGCGCAGATATTTCCAAGCAATGGTGT
The DNA here is from genome assembly GCF_964263255.1 of Lissotriton vulgaris. NCBI lineage: Eukaryota > Metazoa > Chordata > Amphibia > Caudata > Salamandridae > Lissotriton > Lissotriton vulgaris. Next base: position 841,395,840 of record NC_141697.1, read on the forward strand.
CAAACGCGTTTGCAGCATCTAATAGTACCGCTGCTGCTTTCGTCTCTGGGGTCAAGTAGTGAGACAGTGCAAACAGGGTTCTCGTGTTGTGGGAAGTCGATCTAGTGGGGATAAAGCCTGATTGGTCCGGAAGGATTAGTCTTGTCATTAAAATGTGCAGTCTCGTCGCCAGGATCTTAGACAGCATTTTGGTGTCAACATTTATAAGTGATAGTGGCCAGTAAGAGACACACATCGCTGGGTCCTTGTCCGGCTTCACCAGCGCTATAATCATAGCCTCCCGCAGGGAGGCCGGCAGTGTACCCTTCTCATGTGCATCACCCAGCATAGCCACCACATGGGGGGCCAACAAGTCCACAAAGGCTTTATAAAATTCCCCCGTGAATCCGTCCGGACCCATCGCTTTGCCATTCGGTAGTGACTTTTTTATCTCCGTCACCTCCTCTACTGTGACTGGGTGGGAGAGGTATTGCCTCTGAGCATCCGACAGCCAAGCCACTGCTATCGTGTCACAGTATTTGTCTATTTCATCCGCCGGAGCGGTCGTGTCAGCTTCGTATAGCTTTCCAAATGTATGCCGGAAGGCCTCCAATATGCCCTTCGTGTAATGCTGCAGCACCCCATATTTATCTCCAACCACTTCTACCACTTGTGGTGGTTTCTGCACGCAAATTTTAGCTGCCAACGTAGCCCCAGGCCTTCCTTCCTCCCCGTATCTTCTTGCTATCTGTCGTTTGTGCACGTAATTTAGTTCTGCTTCTGCATTTTTTTTATATTCTGTCAGCTCAAGCCTAATTTTACCCAAGATGGCTGGGTCTTGTGTCTCAGCATATTCTAATTCCAGTCTCCTTATGTCAGCTTCTCTTTTCTCCAATTGCTGTCGTAGGTCGTAGGTAGGTTGTCTCGGCTTCTTCTATTGGCTCCCCATGCTTGTCGAGCTTCGCAGCCATGTTATCGACTCTCTGCGTGATGGAATCCAGTTTACTATGCACGTCCTGCAAGCTTTTGTGAATGGCTCTTAGGGTTGTTTCCATGGTATTTTGCGCCTCTGCGTCCGTGTCCATGTCAGCGTCTGCTGGCGCCATGGCCCCCTTCGTAGCTTTTTTATTGTCAAAGGGCAGTTTTGATTGTACTTTCTCTGGTTTACCCATGTTGCTGGACAAATATATAACAGCCGTCTCCAGGTGCTGTACGTTGGGGCGTGTGCAGGGGCCGTTTCTAATCACTGCGTACTTCCCAAACTCAGCTTATACATTACTAGCTTAGTCGTTCACAATAGTTGCGTCGCCTTGCAATCAGATCTCTTTACTCTCGTACAGACCAGCACGTATGGCAGTCCACTATTGACCAGCCAGGTTCAGCAATGTAATTTATTCGAAATGTACGCCGCCTGGAGCCGCGCCATAAGACTCCCCAGTCTCGCAGCTCCGATCCACGCCGTACAGTCCGGTAAAGTCTTACGTGGGATACAATTCATCAATGGGAGCCGTTATTGTCTGCAAACCTTTGCTGCTGTTAATTACTTCACTGCCCCGTTCGCGCCTTTTCGGAGCGTTGCTAGTCCTGATGTCGCCCTCTGCCAATTGCCAGTTACCTCCCAGCCGGGGCTTGCTCGGTATGTGCTGTGCCTTCTCCCGCAGTACCTCTCCACCGGTCGCCTCCACCTCCGCGCACAGCTACCGGTCACTAGTCGCACTGGCTCCTCCGCACCTCACCAGACTGCGGGCGCTGCCATCTTGTGCTGCCAAACCGCTGACCATCACAGTTCAGATTTACCAGTAGCAACACGTTCCACCAGCAGACCCAAGGTATCGGGTCGTTTTTATAGCACACTCGATAGCAGTGGAGAATTAAAGCCACGGCACCGCTGGAGTCCTGACACTATTTCAAGGGCGATGTAAATTTAAGTTACGTGCGCTTCGCTTTCACCACCTCAACCCCGCCAGTTGATTATGTGCTTCTACACATTATGCCGCCTTACAACCACAAGTCACATAGACCGCCAGGGCCCTCCACGTCGCATATCGCCACCCGATACTGACTTGTGTTGTCTCGCAGTACGTTCTTTCTCAGGCGGGTAGTGTGGTCATTCTCTCCTCCCATTGACTACACGGGCCGCCATTTTGGCCGCAGTTGTTCTTCAGCCACTCCGGTTTCAAAAGCCGATTGCGGGAACAGTAGCTGTCGGTTCAGTAATCTTTACACTCCAACATGTTCTCCACACCTTCCGATTTCGTTACATGCCGTTTTCGGTAGTGATACCACCAGCTGCACGCTATTGTAACCAGTTAGTTGTCTCTGGCCGGCGGTGCTGTCTCAAGAGGCAGCCATTCCGCTGTGCGCCCTCTAGCGCCCCTATGCATTTTGCTTTATATATTTTTAAAATTGCCTCATGGTTTTCCCCCTAAGCGATGGGTCAGGTTAAGCAGGGCAGAACCAGCACGAGTCAGAGCGTTCCTTTTAGTGGTCTTTTGGGGGGCCCAGGAGCAGTTTTTATCGATTAAGACCCCCAGGTATGAAAATGCCACTACTCTTTGTAATTTGATCCCTTTACTAAAGAATGCTCTTTGCTTCTTAGCATAGTGCCCCATAGTCATAACCTGGGATTTGGAGGAGTTAACCACCAAATCCAAAGAGGACATAAAATCTCCAAAGGAGTTCAGTAACCGTTGCAGACCCATGAGAGTACGGGCTTGCAAAACCGCGTCATCCGCGTATAGGAGCACCGGAATGGCGGTGCTACCTATACGCGGGACGTCTAGTGTGGCTGGAGACAATGTTGTTTCAAGGGCATTAATGTACAATGTAAAAAGAAGAGGGGCATGGATACATCCTTGTCTCACCCCTCTCCCATATTTAAAAAGTCGAGTACAAGAACCCTCTTGCGTCATTCTTACATTGACATAAAGATCCCGATGTAGATCCGCCATGTAAAGCACCAAGCCAGAGTCGATCCCCATGTCCAATAGGATTGTCCACAGCCTTGACCTATTGACTAGATCAAAAGCTGTGGACAAATCCATAAAGGCGAGATGGACAGAACCCTTCCTAGCTGCTGTATACTTATTAACTAAAAGATACAGGTTTAAGCACTGATCCACAGTACTTCTCCCAGATCTGAATCCATTCTGTGTTTCCGCTAATAACCCCTTTTTCATGACCCTATCATTTAATTTGGACAGTAAAACTTTCCCTAAGATTTTTACGGAGGAGTCGATAAGTGAAATTGGTCTATAACATCTCGGGTCCCCTCGTTGCCCTTTTTTAAAAACTGGTATGATGGTTGAGCGGGACCAAGAGACGGGGAAACCATGATTTACTGTGGACTTAAAAACGTTTGTCAAAACTGAGGCCCATAATTTGGGGTCGACCTTAAATAAATCAGATGGGACCACATCTGGTCCCGGTGCTTTATTTGCAGCAGTATCTAATATTGCCTTTTCCAATCCGCTTCCTGAAATAAATCCATAGAGGCGGATATACAATTCGCTGGTGGTATAAAGGGGTTAAAGTTTTCATTGCTTGCATAAATGGACTCAAAATGTTCCAGCCACTCGGTCTCAGTGATGTTCATTTCTAGTATCCCATTATCTTCCCCAGTTAGCAAGGCACTATTCACAATCGCCCAAAATTTGGCACTATCTTTCAGGACAGCAGCAGATGTTAGGCTATCCCATGTTGCGTCTTTATTATAATTTTTACGGGTTTGTATTGTGTTTTTATATTCCTTTCTGAGTGTTGCAATGAGTACTTTGTCCCTAGGATGGGCTTTTAAAGCTGACTTTAAATTACGATGAGCTTTTGAACATTTAGTATCAAACCACCTATTCGTTATTTCTCTTTTAGGTTTGAGTGGGACTGTTAGTTCTGTTGCCACTTGTTTACAGATTGCCTCATATGCTAAAATCGTCTCCTCTGGATGACTGGTGCCCGCCAAGCATTTCTGGAAATCTGCTACCATTTTGTCACGGAGACCATCCAGAAATGGCTCGGGAACTACTTTTGACCATTTCAACCGTCTGCCTTGATCTCTAGTGGCTAGACTTAAGGTTCCCCCTATTGGATTTAGGTTATCTACTCTGGCAAAGCCTGCGTTCAATTTCAGACAGACCGGGTTATGGTCACTGAACAGGGACTCTGTAGCGTTATAGAAGATTACATGTTCCAATAGTGTAGGGGTCAAAAAGATATAGTCAATTATTGAATTACTTTCCCTAGACTTAAAAGTTACTATTCATTCACTCTCTTCAAAGAAAAATGGTTTGTAAAGATCCTCGCCTGCCAAGAAATCCTCTAAAGCCACCCCCATCTGGTTATGTTCAAAGTGTGGAAATGCTACTGTGGACATACTGTGCTTGTCATTAGTTTGGCAGTTTAAATTGCACGGATGAGTATAAAAATCTCCCATCAATTTGATATTGATTAAAGTGTTTTCCTCTTTTTTATAGTTTTCAATGAATTTTTCTAAAAAAAGGAGGTGTTCATTATAATTAACGCCCTCTCTTGAATTATAAAAATGTATTAACAACAACTTCCCTCTAGGTAGGTCACTGATTTCTACCAATAAGCAATTAGGGGAGGCGGTCTCTAAAGGCCTAACTATCCCTTTAAGTTCACGGATATCAGGGTCACCAAACCTGCCCTAGCTCGACCTGATACTGATGGACGTGCTGGCTGAGCGTATGATTTGTATCCATCCAGCCAAATGTTGTTTTGTATCTCCCATGTCTCCTGTAGAGCTATCACATCATTAACTTAAGTTTAAGCCAATTTTGGTCCTCCCTTTTGGCCCTTAGCTCTGCAATGTTCCAGCTTAATACCGTATAATAGGGGTCTGTCAGTAATCCAGGAGTGAGATCCTTAGTACATTGTAAGGGACTCACATTACAACCCCTCAGTCAGTCATTGCTGTTTAAGTCAGATAATGGGGAAAACCTGTTTGCTAGGACAAAAGGGCTAACTAACCTCGGAACCATTGGATCCGGGCGGGTGGATTTACATGACACACCTAGATCACTCCCGTTCTTCATCAGGGGCCTGTTGTCATATACATTTGACTGCCACCTTAATAAGCTACTAGTAGCGAGAGGGTGCAAGTTAATGGCTGGATGATGGGAGCCTAGGTCAGGGTAAGAAAAACCTAGGGGCACTGCTCTAACGTTACCCTCCCCACACTTCAGAGCAGTACCATCCCATAACAATCTTGGGGTAGAAGGGGGCTATCAAAATTAACGATAACACAATCCCCTTTGATCCTTTTAACAGTTTTCCCAATCCAGCCAACCCGCCTTACCATAATTACATACTTAGAAATATTGTCATGCCCGAAACAGCTGTGGTTTTCCCCTCTCCGTGGCCGGGAGATGTTACCAACACGGCGGAGGGGGTAACCACAGCGTCAAGGCCCCTGGAGTGATAATGCCTGAAGAAGTTCACGGTGAGCCTTGATGCCAGCCCCTCGCAAGTGTCAACAGCCAACCCGATGACGGAAAAAAACAATCTGGGGATGGAGGCGATGCCCATGCGCACTATCGCCGAAAGGAGGAGCCACCTGCCTCGTGACTGCAAAATCTTCTTCGAACAAAAACAAAGTGCAAACATCCGGACCCAACACTAGATGGCGATCTATGCAAAAGCTTATGATCTACAACTCATATGCCTCGAACACATATTTCCCGGCCTGCCACTACCGACTAGTAGGACACTTTTAAACTGCTAACTCTATCATACATCTAAACTAATGGTAAAACCTAAACCCCCCCTTTTCATTTATATATGTCACCCATACAGTAGGCCTATCGAGTCCTAAGGCAAGATGCTGAATATAAAAAAGTAGGATGTGCATTTTTATATGTCCTAACAGTAAAAACCTCAAATTGTCTTTTTTATTGTGGAAAGGCTAGTAGCCCTATTGGCAAGAATAGTGTTACACGCTGACAACTCAGCTGTGCTAACTTCTAAACGGGACTACTCAAAACAGTACTCCAATGTATGAAAATACCAGTTAGATTAACCCATTTACATTGGCGAATATTTCGCCGCAGTGCGGGTGTTCCACAGAGTGGGCGGGGCTGTGTCGGCCGTTGGCTGCTCGCACCACCAGGGAGGTAGTGCTCGCGACAGCCAACGGGAGCACGGAAGGGGTTAAACCAAACCTGATTTCCAAGTTGAATTTTATATAACTTTGAATAAAAGTAACTTTTAGAAAGTTGACACTCCGTCGTCTGCATTTTCCAGTGGCCATTTGCCGATGCTGGCCAAAAGACAGCCTTTTGGTTTCCTGTAGAGGTGTGGATGACTCTCAGGAAAGGACACAATAGAGGTCTGCCGTTGGAAGAGGTGTTATCTCTATCTGGAAGGAAGCCAAACAGGGTAAAAGTCCAACAGGAAAATGGTGAACACACATGAAAGGGCCTTCTCTTTTGTCCTGGTAGACAAGTTGGCGTCTGGGACAGAGGTGAGAAAACGGCTGCCAAACAAATATTCCTTTGGGTGTGTAGCCCTCAGGCAGCCACACCTCTAGAGTGGGCTACCAAGCTCCACACAGCAAAAGAGGGGTCCTGCCATCTTGGGAGTGAGCAGACTATTGGATTGTGTAGAGCTTAATACCATACATCACTGGAAGTCATAATTAGGTGAGAGGGGACCTGGATGCGGATGTATGTCATTACATCGCATAGTAATACCATGCGTGCCATTACAACGCGGGTATTACTACGCGATTTCAATGACATCGCATGCCATTACATCGCATACTTTTACCACGAGTATGCCTTTACCACGCATGCCATTACAAAGCAAAGGCATGCATGGTAAAGCAATACTCGTAGTAAAAGTTTGCAAGGTACGTGACATCCCTACCACTACACCTAACACAACCAAAAAACACTACACACTACAAAACTACCCACACGCCTACACCACCCTTAACCCTAAAGCACTACTATACTACAACACTACCCACACTACTCCCACCCCTACACTACCCTTAACCCTAAACACTACTACACTACAACACTACCCACACTACTCCCACCCCTACACTACCCTAAACCCTAAAAGACTACAACACTACAGTAAATAGTAAAACACTACACAAACACTACTATACTACACTAAAACCTAAAACACTACACTAAACCCTAAAACACTACACAAACACTACTATACTACCCTAACACACTACAAAAACACTACTATACTACACTAAACCCTAACACACTACACTACACAAACACTACCCTAAACCCTAAAACACTACACAAACACTACCCTAATCCTTAAAACACTACACAAACACTACTACACTACCCAAAACATTACACTACCCTAAAACCTAAAACACTACACTACCCCAGACCCTAAAACACTACACTACACATACACTACCCTAAAACCTAAATCACTACACAAAAACTACTACACTACCCTAAACCCCAAATCACTGCCATAAACACTACTACACTACCCTAAACCCTAACACGACACTACCCTAAACCCCGACACTACACAAACACTACTACACTACCCTAAACCCTAAAACACTACACTACCCTAAACCCTAAAACACTACACTATCCTAAACCCTAAAACACTACACAAACACTACTACACTACCCTGAAACCTAAATCACTACACTACATAAACACTACTACACTACCCTAAACCCTAATATACTACACTAAATAAACACTACAACACTACACTACAAAAAAAACACTAAAACGTTATAAAAAACACACAACACGAACAATACAACACTACTTTTACAGTACCATAAACCCTACAAAAGTAACCCCAAGCTCAAACCCCCTTACATCTCTCCTCTCCAGCGTTGCTGTCTCTGCTCCTGGTTCCTGCTTCCTCCTTCCTGCTTGGTGCACGTCGTTGTAAGGAAACAGCCTAGGTTTCCTCACAACGACATGGATTTTAGGCAATCAGTTTTTAGTCTATATTCATCGCTATTTCTACCATTAGTGAGTACTATCCGCAACCCATATTGCTTGTAACGCCATTGTGTATACAATATTAAGTGTGTATTGCAGTACAATTTCTACTATTAATACATGCTCAGAGGTCAGGATTATGGCTCCAATCTAAGTTACAATGTTAGGCGCCTAATGGCTGGTATATTATAATAGCAGTGGACCAATTTTGTATCATTGCATTCATGTATAATACGATTCATGTATGGTATTCGCGCATGTGTTAATGTCGGCATTTTTGAAATTACACGTACTCACTATGCTACGACTTGGCGCAAGCACTATTATTTGCTTAAAGGATACATTATTAATAACATTAATCTGACATTTAATGGAAGTTGTATATCATCTATTGTAGGCCACTATTATTTATCGAAATCCTAACTAAACCGGATCACTAAGCGCGGCCTTATCTGGTGCCACTACATTAAATAGGTGTTTATGACCTCTCCATTAATGGTAATAGTCTTAAAAATCGCAAATAGCGATGAATATCGACTAAAAACTGATTGCCTAAAATCCTTAAAACTGATAGCCAGATTAGATATACCTATAGGCTGCCTATAGGCTGTTTCTCTGTACGACTTGCTAATCTAGCTAGATTATAATAGTTAAACATTTTCCCCTTTACAGATCGCCTATAAACCCGAGGACAGCCCTGAGTTTATTATTGCCTAGGATTTCAGCATTGCAGGTCCGGCAACAGCGATTCCAATTGAGTCAGGGAATTGGTGGGTAGTTGATCATATTATAAAATTTGTACATAATAGATAATGTGATGGATCAATAGAGGATTTAGTTTGATATATGTACCATCCTCAGATACCCGATATCCGCGTCATGATCGGCGGCTCCTCCCAGACAGTGGACACTATATATGAGAATCTATACAGGCATTTAGTATTACCTTCTATAAATAATGAATAACCTGGTAATTGAGACATCAGGTATTTCAAGCAGAACGCTTGCCCTTAACATTACTTATTCAGAAATCGATTCTAGTACTCCATAGAATTATTGGTGCGGTTATTCGAGCACTGTCTGAACGCCCTATCAAGACGCGACACCGCCTAGTGACTCTGAGTGAATCCAGAGCCCTAAAACTTAAGGTACGAAAAGTAGCAACATTATGTTACTCAGTTCTGTATGGAATTAATTCCAGAACCTCTGGAACTTCATAATATAGCACCATTTTAGAATTTTTTGACGTGAACTGAAAATATAGGGGTATAAACTAAATCTGAATTGTATAAAACAACTAGTTAATTGTTCGTTTCTAGAACAAGGGATCTATAAATGATTGTATTAATGAACTATTTGCTGGACAGAACTCTTTAGTTTAGGCATGCACTGATAATTTTGCAAATATTATGTTGCTGTATTGTAATTGTGTGTCTCTTTATAGAGAAACAGTCCAGAAGAAGGTGCTCATTATCTACACCGAAACGCTGCGTCGACATTTGTTCTCTTGAACAACTTTTAAATCTGAATGTGTAAACCTTTTTATCTTAACATTTCTTTGCTGACTATTGTGATGTATTAATTATTATGTATGTATGTAATTTTTATTGAATATGATTAACTGCATGTAGCAGAATAAACAAATTGTTTTATACATTTTTAACTGAATACTTTCGTGAAGACGTTCTTATTTATTTCTTCTTTTTTCATATTTGCACATCTAGAGTTCTGTCTATTTGCATTGATTTATTATCATTATTATTGATTTATGTACTTTATAGTTGTTTCACCCATATATGAGTAAGTTCACTGTAATGGTCGTTGTCAGCTTGACCCAAAAATTAGGGTTTCTTCCAATTCCCATCTTGGAGGCATAGATTCTTCTGGTCTATATCAGCTGTCCAGTAGACATATGATTTAGGGACCTTCTAGACTTTGTCCAAGATCGCTGAATGGTGCCTGCCTTCTTCAGTCGTCTTCTTTCAAAGTAGATCGTCGAAGGTCCAGAGTTTCGTTTCAGAGTTTCAGTCCGGATAAATCTAAAGTCTTGGTACTCAGCTCCTACCTATATACCAAATCTAGGGGCTGGATTACCTGCTAGGTCCCTCCAATGGGTGGGACCAGGGAAGGGGGTGGTTAAACCCCTTTTCCTTTGTCCAGTTTCGTGCCAGAGCTGGGGCTGGAGTGCCCCAGCACCGGTTTGAACTGGACTTTGCATGGGACACCTTGTGTGCCCCAGGCAGTGTCTCATTTCTTTCAGCCCTCCCTGCCCTAATACACAAGAGCCTGTCTGGGGTGGTGCTAGCACCTCCCAAGACAGGAAACCTATTGTCCAAACCTCCCTCGCTGGAAGGACTACCAGCAGCAGGAGGTCAGACTTTAACCGGGATTAGTAGGAACAACATGTCTTCTCCCTCTAGAAGGGTGGAATGCTACCCCCGTCACCAGAACTGGTGAGGGGGTAGTATTCCAAAACGTATGACACCTTACTCGACATGTTTTGATAAAGCCAAACCAGAGTTAGCATCTGACCGCGAGGTACATAATGCACTTAAGAGTATATGGTATGGCAATATCCTAGAACAGCTATAAGGACATGGTTCCGAAAGCTGTAGACAGGCTCAGCTCATGCTAGAGCACCATCTCACATAAAACCAAGCACTCTGCCTCCAGGATTGTTAAGGCCTGCCATAGGAGTGACTTATAGGTGTATATGTGTCTAGATATAAGGTTAGATATAGTAATACTATATCTAAAGCAAGGGGTGATTACACCACCTTGCCCCAGCTGAGTGATCAGCCAGTTGTGTCAATTTGGATGGCCAGCCAGGGGTGGCAAAAGATATGCTGCAGCCCCTGGTAGGCCTTGGATGCACCTATGCCCTGGGTACCTATATACACTGTACAGGGGCTCATAAGGTGACCCAGTATCCAATTGGTAATGCACCTAAAGTACATTGTAGTGAATTTAGAGAGATAGCAGCTGGGCTGTGGGTCTGATTAGCAGGCCCACAGCCACATTAAGTCGAAAACCAGTAAAGCAAAAAGCAAAAAGCAAAAAGTGGGGTGACCATAGAAAAGCAGACCATACTCTCCTACACTAACCTGCACCAACTAAGGTGAACTACAGCTAAAAATCAAGTAAGCAATCACTGTGAACTGCTTTTACCACAATGCTAAGGGGCGAACTGTGCTGGGAGGTGAGGCAGTGTGCTCCCATCCCCCATCTATTTGAAAAGGCTCCCTTGAGCCACTGAGCTGACTAGCTTTTGGAGATGCACATGTGCGCCAGAGAGAGGTACTGAGACCTGAGAGACTGTGGCAGCCTTCTCAGCCACCCCAGAATGAATTTCGTTTTTGATCTCTACTGATGAAGAATAATATCTAGAAACACATGTATCTAGAGATTTACAGCACTAACATGCACCAACTTTGGTGAACTACTGTTGTATTTCTTTCTAGGACCCTAATTCGATATTCCCGATTCATGCCCTTATGTGGTTATAACAAATAATATCCTTATAAAGGAATAAGAATCATATCCATATTTAGTAATAGCCCATGCAGTCCAAAACACAGCAAGGCTACTCCCATAGACTCCTAGAAAGCACAACGCGTTCTTTAAACAAACCAAGCCTCCAGCAGCCCGGGAAAACACCCTGCTTTTGTTTTGATTTGCACAAGAACTCCTAGAGTCCAGAAAGAACTGTTAGTTCTCGGTGACGTCTTATGTCCAACCTTACGTCAAACCCGACACCTTTCAGGTAAAAATATACCAACGTTGCCTTAAGCAAACACACGGTGGTTGGGAGCAGAGCGACGCTCTACTTGCCCGGTAGCCCAGCTGTTATGAGAGCCGACGGAAACCGCCCCTCCCCTTGACGCACTGAAAGAGACGCTGTCTTTTTCTCCAGCCGACAAAATCCAGCTCTGGTGTTCCCAAGTCACCCTCGCGGGTTGCTGGGAGATCGAGTCCTGAGAAGCGAGATACAAGACCTCCTTCATTCTATAACCAAGGTACGGAGCTGATTAAAACCGTAGAGAGAATTCTTGAATCCAATACTTGGCAAAAAAACTTAACTTAACTTAAAGCTGCAACTTACTTACTCCTTCCCACGTATTAGGCTTAGGTCAGGTACACTGGGGTAGGCGTATCTTAGAAGCACCAGTTGAGTTTGTTAGTCAATGTTTTTATGTATGTATATATTTTATCCATTTTAAAGTATCATATGGCTAAGAAACCATATCAATGCTTTTACAGTATTATTTCATAATACTACTTTTACTGTACGCACTTTACTTTATGATAAGTATTGCAATTGTGGCAATTCATTTCTCTTGCATGAGAAAGAAGACTGCTCAATAAAATAACACCTTTTATTGAAAAGGCCTGTCTCTCTATTTCTCTGCATTCTGGTGGAACTAAGCATACACGACTGACTGAGTGAAATAGTTGTCTATTGTTATCACACGACTCTGGAGATACTCTTTATTCTGGGGGAGCAAAGTTGTCATGTTTAAGCGGTTGTCAGAAACTAATCCCTTCTTGTCTAAATTAGGACGGTTAACCCTTTCCTGAACATTTGAGAAAGTTTCTAGTGACCTCTGAGCTAGCTGGCAAAACTAATTAAGTCTAACATAGTCAGTAGAGACCTAGATGACCTCAGTCCTACGTCTACACTACTGTTTATGTTATTCCAATGCGCAGAGCCTATTGGGAATATAGGAACTACACTACATGGCGCCCCACTTTTGGTAAGGCGATAAAACTAACGCAAGACACTAGAATAACTCAGTCGTGCTTTTGACACAGACCCCTTTCTCCCGTAAAAACTCCAATAGACGTCTGGAGTGGGTGAAAGGTTAATATCCGCCGGAACTTAGTAGGATGACAATACTATGTAGTAGTTCTTGGTTTAGTCAACGTTGAAGGATACAGTGTTCCAAAATATTGTGCACCTAATCTTTGTTTCCTTGAAACTTGATCTGCAACAAAACTTTCTGTCAGTAAGATGGGAGAAAGTGAAGACGAAAGGGAACAAGCTAGAATAAAAGCTCAACTCATAGCGGATGACACAACCATCCAAGAAACTGATCCGAATGCTATACTCATTCCGGTCAACATTAGAAGAACTATAACTCTTAAACTAATAGAAAATGGACTATCACCCAGAGGTGGTACGGTCATATTCGTGATAGAGGCACATGAGTATCGGCAGACAGAGGTGTTCTATTCATGGATACATTTTCCAGCAGCACACGCTGTGACAAAAGATTTCCACTATTACAAAATAGAGGAACCTCCGGATATATACACTCCTTTCGAGGACGTTGAAATCCGACTAACTTACCAAGAGCACCTGCTCTGGTTTAAAGGCGCCCTAAAACATCAAAATCACATCACCAGGCACGCTCCACTAGGTAGACCAGGAGCCACGGGGCCGGTTCTAACCAGCTACGCAACACACCCAGACATTGAAACAATGTCAAGCGAAGAACTCCTAGTTAAACTAAAAGAATTAACAAAGGCATATAGAGAATTAGTTCAATTGGCAAGGGACGATTTAGAGTACATCCAGAAATTGAAGGAAACAGATATAACAGACCAACCATTTGAACTTGCCAGAATCATAGAAAAATCCTATGACGAGCTAGGAAGAGATAGTTTGGGTGGGAAACCAGTAAAACCCCAACTAACTGAGAATCCTGAAAAAACATTTATTAAACATAATTTAAATACTCCAAAAAAGGGTTGGGAGGATAATAAACAATCCACTCCCAAGGAAACATGTTTCCAGTCCAGAGGAAGGTCTCCTCAACGGAGAGAAAGATCTCCTGGCCGAGGAGGCAAGTCTCCCCAAAGGGAACCATCTGAGAAAAGATACAGCCTTAGAGATAGGGATAAATTAGGAAAACCTGATAGATATCAAGATATTGATACACGACCCTCTCGATCTTTTCAGACTTCCTCACAGAAATCGGAAAGAAGAGGACGGTCAGAACACAAGGAAGAGCACGTCAAGTCCAAAGACAAAGAACCTGCTCATCACAGTAATAAATCACAAATTCCCAGAAAGAAGGTAGCAAGTATTAAAATTAAACATGCCGAGGATTCTGAGGACACAACTGAAAAACGGAGAGTGGGCCCAGACAATGCTAGACAGCGCAGCAGAAGTGACAATAGCTCGCAAGATCCTGATGAATCTTCTGGAGACAGTGGACACGAATGAATACATTCAAGTGGAAACTGCAGACACACGAGTCAGTGTGCCCCATAAACTATATGAAATAACATTACGCATAGCGGGAGATAAAACTAGGAAAATACAAGGTCTCTTTTGGGAGAAACTTTCTAAAGGCTATGACATCCTGTTATCTGAAAAAGACTGGCCACCAGAGTTTGTCAGGGAGTACCCTCATGGCGAGGAAATGATTATGCCTGCCTTCTCAAATCATATTCCGATTCATAAAAAATACACATTGGCAAGAAAATGGGCAGTGGCCCAAGCTCCTGCTTTATACAAAAATCATGTAGGATGGGATGAGGATTCTCTTCCCCACAAAATTCAGTTAAAAAGCCAACCCACTGCATATAGGCAGTACCCAGTTAAACAAGAAGCTAAAAAGCAAGTCATGGAGATTCTAGATCGATTTGAGTATCAAGGGGTGTTTGAAACATGCACCTCACAAATTAACAATCCTTTGTTTCCTGTCTCCAAGCCAGAAGATTCAAATCGCCTAGTTTTGGACTACAGACATTTAAACTCCTGCTGCAAAACTTTTGCAGTACAAAACTCACACAGTGCAGCACTAATGAATAACATTGTGCGCAAAAAATATAAAACGATATTAGATATCTCTAATGGATTCTTCTGTCAAAACATAGCACCTGAAAGCAGGTATTTAACCGCTTTCTCAATAATCGGGTCGCAAAAACAATTTTGCCGACTCCCACAGGGATTCAAGAATAGCCCAGGATTATTCTCAGCAAGGGTAATAGAGTTACTACAAATATATGATGATGAGGCATTATCATATGTCAATGACATCTATCTTACAGACGATGACCTGGAGACTCATTTAAAAAGAGTGAATACCATAATACTTGGGTTTGCATCAGAGGGTTACAAATTCAACTTTAAAAAGTCAAGAATTGCCCATCTAACAGTCCTATTTTTAGGATATGAATTATCAAGTGAAGGCAAAAGCCTCGCAGACAACTTCCTAGAAAAGTGTGCAGTACTCCAAGCACCAAAAACGCTGAAAAACTTACAATCAATACTAGGCTTCCTGAACTTCGGTAGAACATACATTCTAAATTATGCAGAGAGGGTTAAACCTCTCTATGAATTAATAAAACCTGATTTCAAACCAATAAATTGGACTCAGAAACACACAAACATTTTAAGATCACTACAAACAGACGTTAGCTAAAACAAAATTGCAAACTCGCGAAAACGAACGCAACCTTGTAATCCGAGTCATCCCAGGAAGATGCGGATTCACATATATGAACTCTAATGAGGGAGAAACGGTACCTACAGCTTACAAATCACATTTGTACACTGAAGCTGAAATGAAATTCAGTTCTACAGAAAAAAATCTGACTGCGGTTCAAACTGCTGTAGCGAAACAAAGAGCCCTAGCCCAAGGCAAGAGAATAACTGTGTATACAGCAGAATCAGCCCTTGAGGCATTAACAAGTCCACACAATCTGAATACAGTGGCATTAGATCCAAAAGGGATACAATGGGAAAATTCTCTTGCTACATAAGACGTGAAATACTATTTTGACCCGAAATTGAAAAAACTAGATGATCTAGAATATAAACAAGAATATCCTCTGCCAATCGAAATTCTGCCTCTAGAACAATATACCTGCGTAATCTATATGGACAGTTTCGCACAACACTACGATGTAGATAAAAAATCCTACAATGCAGCATGCGCGATTGTCAAAGTTCGCTGGCGCTCTGGTAAATTCAGACCTATGATTACCAAAACTGAATCACTCAGAAACTGTTCAGCTGAACGAGCTGAAATAAGATCTTTGAAGATGGCGCTTGAAAATGCCGATCGCGAATTCCCCCACTAATAGTGTGCGATTCGCATTTCTGGGTCGTCATACAACAGTGACATGCAGATATGGAGCAAAAACGGTTACAAAGATGACACAGGTGCAACAATAAAGCATAAAACGCTTTGGGAACAAGTAGTTCTTTTAAAGAAAGAACTACAAAAGACTCACGTGATACATGTACTGAGTCATCAACGTGATGGCGTTCACGTTGCAGGGAATTCATTGGCTAACACAGCCACAGCGGAAGCGGTTCAACCGGCTTCCGTAGCCACAAAAAAGCGTTCAGAAAAACACATAGATGGAGAACCCATGCTGGCGGTAAAAGAATCATTAAAAGGCGATTATGCAGCATTACCTCTCAACTATCCACTCAGTAATACATACATAATTGATGCAAACTCCGTTCCTTTTGCTAAAATCCCTGGAGTGGGGAATAGAGTAATTCCAAACACGAACCTGGGAGTTTTCTTGATTGAAGATGCACACATGGGACTGGGTCCGAGGCACCAACAGATCTTGAAATCTCTAATAGAATTACAATCAGAATACTGGTGGCCGGGGATGAATTGCAAATTTACAAATTTGCAATGGATTGTCCAGACTGCAACAGAGATCACAGTTGTGAACCGGACCAGACTATTGCCCGGACACCTTTATTAGAAAGCTTCAGGCGATCTATAACGCAGAAATCCAACCGGAGAAATGCATCCCCATAATTATTAAGACAAAATTAACTTGAAAATGTAGACCACCAGCGCTCGGCTGACGCCAGAACTGTTATTAAAGATTTGCGAGTCTTTATCGGCACATACGCAATTGGCATGCTACATTCTGACCAGGGTCCTGCGTTTAGCTCTCGAGCTTACAAAGAGGCCATGACCAGCATGGGCATTGTACTGCGGTACTCTTCTCCCTTCCATCCTGAGGGAAATGCGGTAGTGGAAAGAAAAAACTGTGACATAAAGCAATCTATAACAGCGAGGGTATTAGGTTCGGGTGATGGGTGGGTCAAACATTCAATAAGTGTCCAACGTACTCTTAATAACATGCCAAGAAATTCTCTAGGAGGTATCAGTCCGTACAAACTTTTGTTTGGTACTAGAATGATTATCCAGGATCTGGATCATCAAACTTCAGTGGTAGAAGAAAAAACATTTGATATCAAAGATTGTTTGGCTGTTTTACAGGACTTGAATGAAACAAGAAAGAGTCTAAGTAACAAAGTTTAAGCCAAAAACCACTGAAGAACCACCTGTCCCAGCAAGACCTGTCTGGATTCCGAAGATTGGGGATCTGGTCAGAGAAAAGATCGCGGTGAAGAAGGAATTTGGGCCTTCTTACAGAAAAGCAGTACCTGTTTTAGCAGTCAGCGGAACAAGATCAGTAGTACTACCGCCACTTGCTGGTAAAAAGGAAAACAGAATTGTTTCCATCGATATGGTGAAACCACAAACATGTGGCCGATAATAAATAGCAGGCCCAGTGGACTACCAAGAAATAGCAGAAGACCAAACTTTGCTACAATCCAAGAGGTTCAAACTGAGAGACTAATCACATTCGATAAACCTGCAGCGAATAACAAGGGACTATGCAACAAAGCCATGGAACTTGTGCCTCTTGAAACCCAAATTGCAACAATTCGTGAAGATACACCAATCTATAACGATGTGGAATCAGAATGTACAAATGTAACAAAAGAAATTGCTAAGATCAATGGAAATCCGGAAGCAATCCCACCAACTGACAGAACAGCATCTGGCTATTTTATCAACTTTGATGACTTTTCCGATGATCCAAGTAAACATGGAGACAAGTCAGCAACAAAAACTTTCAAAGAAAAAATGACCAAGCTTTTTCACCAACTAAAAGAAACATATCTGATTTCACCATGGATTGGATTTTGGACTGTGTTAGGTGTACTTTTCCTCCTGCTTTGGCTCATCATGGTTTTGTGCTTGGGTAGATTCGTTGATGGAAAATATAGTACAATGGACACAGCAAGTCAGAACATCAACTTAAATGCAAACAAAACAGGTGATGGACAGAATGTGGATCAATGTCACACATTCACCCCAGTCCAAAGATCTGGGCCCAAATCCATCGTTTTTTTGCACTCCACACCGCCCTGGGTTAGACAATGGCGATATGCAAATCAGCTCTGACCCTGTGCCCCATGGAAACAGTCCAGTCCGAACTACAAAAGCCATGTCCTTCCCAGAACGGAATCAAGCATCCGAGGACCGGACCGGTTTTGAGGTAACACCTCTCATCAGCCCGGCTAGCTTGACTCCAGTGGTGTGGAGTGCCTGGGACCCACGTCTGAGCATCCCCAGCGCACTTATGGCGGCAATTGCAAACAAAACAGGTGATGGACAGAATGTGGATCAATGTCACACATTCACCCCAGTCCAAAGATCTGGGCCCAAATCCATCGTTTTTTTGCACTCCACACCACCCTGGGTTAGACAATGGCGATATGCAAATCAGCTCTGACCCTGTGCCCCATGGGAACAGTCCAGTCCGAACTACAAAAGCCATGTCCTTCCCAGAACGGAATCAAGCATCCGAGGACCGGACCGGTTTCGAGGTAACACCTCTCATCAGCCCGGCTAGCTTGACTCCAGTGGTGTGGAGTGCCTGGGGTCCACGTCTGAGCATCCCCAGCGCACTTATGGCGGCAATTGCAAACAAAACAGGTGATGGACAGAATGTGGATCAATGTCACACATTCACCCCAGTCCAAAGATCTGGGCCCAAATCCATCATTTTTTTGCACTCCACACCACCCTGGGTTAGACAATGGCGATATGCAAATCAGCTCTGACCCTGTGCCCCATGGGAACAGTCCAGTCCGAACTACAAAAGCCATGTCCTTCCCAGAACAGAATCAAGCATCCGAGGACCGGACCGGTTTCGAGGTAACACCTCTCATCAGCCCGGCTAGCTTGACTCCAGTGGTGTGGAGTGCCTGGGACCCACGTCTGAGCATCCCCAGCGCACTTATGGCGGCAATTGCAAACAAAACAGGTGATGGACAGAATGTGGATCAATGTCACACATTCACCCCAGTCCAAAGATCTGGGCCCAAATCCATCGTTTTTTTGCACTCCACACCACCCTGGGTTATACAATGGCGATATGCAAATCAGCTCTGACCCTGTGCCCCATGGGAACAGTCCAGTCCGAACTACAAAAGCCATGTCCTTCCCAGAACGGAATCAAGCATCCAAGGACCGGACCGTTTTCGAGGTAACACCTCTCATCAGCCCGGCTAGCTTGACTCCAGTGGTGTGGAGTGCCTGGGACCCACGTCTGAGCATCCCCAGCGCACTTATGGCAGCAATTGCAAACAAAACAGGTGATAGACAGAATGTGGATCAATGTCACACATTCACCCCAGTCCAAAGATCTGGGCCCAAAACCATCGTTTTTTTGCCCTCCACACCACCCTGGGTTAGACAATGGCGATATGCAAATCAGCTCTGACCCTGTGCCCCATGGGAACAGTCCAGTCCGAACTACAAAAGCCATGTCCTTCCCAGAACGGAATCAAGCATCCGAGGACCGGACCGGTTTCGAGGTAACACCTCTCATCAGCCCGGCTAGCTTGACCCCAGTGGTGTGGAGTGCCTGGGACCCACGTCTGAGCATCCCCAGCGCACTTATGGCCGCAATTGCAAACAAAACAGGTGATGGACAGAATGTGGATCAATGTCACACATTCACCCCAGTCCAAAGATCTGGGCCCAAATCCATCGTTTGTTTGCACTCCACACCGCCCTGGGTTAGACAATGGCGATATGCAAATCAGCTCTGACCCTGTGCCCCATGGGAACAGTCCAGTCCGAACTACAAAAGCCATGTCCTTCCCAGAACGGAATCAAGCATCCGAGGACCGGACCGGTTTCGAGGTAACACCTCTCATCAGCCCGGCTAGCTTGACTCCAGTGGTGTGGAGTGCCTGGGACCCACGTCTGAGCATCCCCAGCGCACTTATGGCGGCAATTGCAAACAAAACAGGTGATGGACAGAATGTGGATCAATGTCACACATTCACCCCAGTCCAAAGATCTGGGCCCAAATCCATCGTTTTTTTGCACTCCACACCACCCTGGGTTAGACAATGGCGATATGCAAATCAGCTCTGACCCTGTGCCCCATGGGAACAGTCCAGTCCGAACTACAAAAGCCATGTCCTTCCCAGAACGGAATCAAGCATCCGAGGACCGGACCGGTTTCGAGGTAACACCACTCATCAGCCCGGCTAGCTTGACTCCAGTGGTGTGGAGTGCCTGGGACCCACGTCTGAGCATCCCCAGCGCACTTATGGCGGCAATTGCAAACAAAACAGGTGATGGACAGATGAACATCAACTTAGTCTTAAAGTCTCACAGATCCTCTCACATCGAGAAAAGAGAACTATCATCAGTGAACATCACAGCCAATCCAATACCTGGTGGTATAACATGGGACAGAACTGACTATGATATATATGGCCGATTGAGCTCTTGAAGTATCCACACCAGTTTAAGGTTTCCTTAAGTGACTTTGTGATACCAAGTTCTTTTTCTGATGATTGGGACTTTGAAAATATAAATAATATGATGTCAGATTTAGTAATGTCAGCTAAATTCACAGAACATGATTATTTACAGGGTTCATCAAATTATGAAGAATTATACTGTTACAATCACTATGGTCATCACTATTTGAATAAATCTGCACAACCTAGAAATCTTTTTAATTACAATCAATGGGAACATTGTCCAACTCCGTCAAAAGGTAGCTCGAAGACATTCTATGAGAAATTTCCATACTTCTAAGGGTTTAACAATAGTGATCCAGAAACGTTTTCTTTTAAAATGTTAAACAAAACAGGAATGAAAACAATATTGACAAATACTAAATTGATTTATTCTGAAAAATTTATGACAAAATGTCTACATTTGGTTTTGAGTTCTGGAAAAATAACATTGAAACAAAAACCATCTGGGGAACAAAAGATTGGCAGGTACAAGGTCTAGAATCATTATTCAGAGCCTGTATGATCCCAGAACAAATTTTGTTCCTGAATGATACCATTCAACAAACTACTGTCTTGGCCTAGCTAAGATAAAAGATTTAAACAAACCGTCTATTCCAAAGCCCATACCTGATAGTAATAGCTCTACCGATGTGGAAATAGACGTATCCCATATTTTTCACCAAAACTGAACAAATCCTGATTGGAAAAAATGGTTGATCTGGCCCACAGACACAAACAACTATCAAGATAGATTCCTGAACAAAAAACAGGGGCTAAAAATGACCAGGCCAGACCCAAGATATTCCCAGACACAACATCCAGGGATAGTTACAACATACAGTGTAGGGAAATTATGCCTTGAGTGGCTACAGAAATCCACACTGGCTGAAATTAAGCAACACCTGACTTTACTTAAAGAAGGTGCTGACTTGCGAGATTTCATAATGGGACCTCGCAAACAGCGTCAAAAACGTTTCATAGCGGCCGGTATATACGCTGCATACAATGAAGCTTGCAAAGTAATGCAAATTGAAACAGCGGAAAAAATACGAGAAATTGATCGTATAAATTTGGAAAAATCACTTTCTGTAGTGGACAATGGGTTAACGAGACTGTCCTCCAGAATATATTCACTGGACAGTATTGTATCATCTGCCTTTGATATAATAGAGCAAGACTTGGGGCCATATGTATGAAGCATTATTGCATTCGCAAACATTTCGGCGTTTGCGAATGCAATTTAGCAAAAAGGTATGTATCAAAGCAAAATAAGGAATTACAAAATTTGCGATTCCTTATTTTGCATTTGCATTTAAGGAATCGCAAATTTTGCGATTCCTCAAATGCAATGTAAGAAGCTAAAAAAAAATGCAAATTGGCTTTAAGGAATCGCAAATTACCACCAACTTAAAGTTGCTGGTAATGTGCGAATTTCTTGGAAATAGCAAATATTTTCGTTTTTCAATTTGCCATGTGACGCACATACATGCCCTTAGGGCATGTATGTGCACCACATGTGCACCCATACTTATTTCAGGGGTGCAACAGGGTGTCCTTTGGACACCCCTGCACCCTTGGAAATATTCTCAATTTCCGATTAGCAAATTGCTAATCGCAATTTTCCCTTTCATTTCTATGGGCCAGGAGGCCCATAGTAATGAATGGGAAGTATTCCTTAATTGCGAATTCGCAATTTGCGAATTCGCAATTAAGGAATATCTAGAAATCACAAAATAATTGCATTTTTCTTGATACATACCATTTTGCGATTCTGAAATAGCGATTTCTTAAAAATCGCTATTACAGAATCGCAAAATGGTTCCTTGATACATATGGCCCTTACTGATGTTACGACATGGTCAGTCCCAATTGCGTTCTATTGTACAGCTTGGCTGGATGTTGCAAAACCTACATTCAGGCTATGTGCCATGGCGTCTAATCAACGTAACGTCATTATTTTCTATCTTTAACCTTACTGATAAACAAATCAGTTTGGCACAAAAAGGAGCAGATTATACGATTCTGAGCATTGAAAAACTTGAGAGATTACCATTGACAATGTCAGAGAGACCTGTCATTGAATGGATAATACACGGAACAATTACAATTCCGATAACAACTTTCCAGTTTAAATATTGCCAAGAATATATACCAGCAGGCCAGTATGAAAGGTTGGGTAAAGGATACATCAAATCAACCTGGGATTTACCTTACACACACAAATGTTATAGTGAAGGGAAAAAGGAGGTATTCCTTAGTGGCAATAAATGTAAAAAATCACTAAGCGGTACACTTCTGTGTCAAGGTATTAACTTGCATGGAGCCTGCGAAGGGTCTTCAAATAACCTT
The DNA here is from genome assembly GCF_964263255.1 of Lissotriton vulgaris. Lineage (NCBI taxonomy): Eukaryota > Metazoa > Chordata > Amphibia > Caudata > Salamandridae > Lissotriton > Lissotriton vulgaris. Next base: position 841,418,740 of record NC_141697.1, read on the forward strand.
TCATGTCACCTGCAAGGCACTCCTGCAAAACAGATAGAGCCATTTTTCAGACCACTTTCTAACGGTAGCTACGTTTTAATAAATGACCACAGCTGTTGTGGAATGGTGCCAGGAGAATGTTATCTCGCAACTGTTACTTCCAGGGTCGTTTGCTGTATTCAAGTATTGTATCCAAACAGCAATCCAGACATGGAGGCGGCAATATTGCCTTATGTGAATATCTCTTTTATTCGAATTGATACTTTAAGCAGAATGAAGTCTATTCTTTTACAGACTACTGTGCCTCTGACGTCGTCCAAAGAAACGTATGATCTGCAAGTGGCAAGGACATCGGCAGAGATACATTCTCTTTTATCGACAAATTGCCCCGTGCATTTCGTAGAAATGTTAAGCCAAATCTTAAACATGTCTGATACCAGTGGCATCGCACATGTATTTAATACAGTTTTTTCGGGACTGTTAGCACCCTTTGAAACAGTTCTGGGCATCTTCCCGAATTTTGTCCATTCTGTCTTTGGCGGCCTACCCTTAATCTTGGGACTCGTGGCAGGAATTTTATTTCTGTTCCTTCTGCTCCGATATGGCAAGCCAATCCACAGACAAGACTCCAGCAACGATGGAAGAAACGATCCTAGCAATACGATACCGAGACCGTATCACTAAGGTCCTCGGATTGGCCCGGCTAAGAGATCCGAGTACAACCTGTTTTCTTTCATTCAGACCTATCTGGCAAGATTGCATCTTACCTGTGCTTCGATGTCTGCTATGCGGAGAAGAATGCGTGTTGGACGTCTGTCTTACACTACCATCAGCAGTATCAATGGATATCGACGCTTTGCTTTGTCCTGTAACGACTCATGCAACGTGTTGCCCCCACCGGCTACCTATTCTGATGACGAGATTCGTTGAGACTTCACCTTTACGAGTAGGTGGCGGTGAAGTACGAGAGGAAAGCAGCACCAAACAGGTACAACCTTCTGTGAGCATTGCTGATCCAAACATCGATGATAGCAATCACGCTCCAAACTGCACAGTTACAGCATTTTCGAACTTGGTCGAACTTTCACCTGATGTTGTAGACCAATTTTTTGCGAGTCTGTCTGATATGATGTTCTCTCCTAACAACGAGAACAACCTTTAAAAACAATGATCACACAGCGTTTCCTGAACTCTGAATTCGGCCTTCGGTTTTGTTAAACAATGCTACTGAAAACATTTGGGACTATTTTTTTTCCTTCCCCCTGAAAGCAAAATTATTTTTCTTTCACTTCAAAAATATTTACCATTTTTTCTGGCACATGGTACTCTGCTTAAAGAAGAACTATTCTTAGAGAACAGAGCTTCTATTTTTAGAGACGTTAGAGACAATATTTACCTCAGCCTCTAGCACATGTACAATATCGTATAAATATGTGATGAAGTGGTCTCGACCTTCTTTTCTGTATACAGAGCCATTTCATGTGTAATTTTCGCAATTCATTCAGCTGATATATATATATGCATTTAACTGAATTAACCCTGCTTGAAAAGCGTACAGTACCAATACTCATTTTCGTGTATAAACCATACACCATTTCAAATGCAATTTATGTATTTTGGGGTGGGTTGGAAAACACACATGTATCGTTATATGTTTAATATTGCTTATTTTTTAGTAATGACGGACATTAATACGTGGAGTGGGTGTTGTATTTCTATCTAGGACCCTAATTCGATATTCCAGATTCATGCCCTTATGAGGTTATAACAAATAATATCCTTATAAAGGCATAAGAATCATATCCATATTTAGTAATAGCCCATGCAGTCCAAAACACAGCAAGGCTACTCCCATAGACTCCTAGAAAGCACAACGCGTTCTTTGACCGCTTCCATGCTCATGACAAGGTCAACTCGTCATGAGTTTTACCTGCCCTGTGCTTATGACGAGTTGACCTTGTCATGAATAATGGGAATCATAAAATGTCAGCACCCAGCGGGAAAAATCCCTAGCAGCTAAGGTGTTAAACAAACCAAGCCTCCAGCAGCCCGGGAAAACCCCCTGCTTTTGTTTTGATTTGCACAAGAACTCCTAGAGTCCAGAAAGAACTGTTAGTTCTCGGTGACGTCTTTTGTCCAACCTTATGTCAAACCCGGCACCTTTCAGGTATAAATATACCAACGTTGCCTTAACATCTTAAGTGCTGGCGTCGACCAACGGTCGTCGCGAGCTCTACCTTGCCAGTGCTGCGCACGACCGTTGGCCGACGGGCCAGCATTCGTTCGTCGAACATTCAGCACTGGGCGCTGAACGTTCGACACTCTTAAGGTGTTATGCAAACACACAGTGGCTGGGAGCAGAGCGACGTTTTACTTGCCCGGGAGCCCCTCCCCTTAACACACTGAAAGAGACGCTGTCTTTTTCTCCAGCCGAGAAAATCCAGCTTCGGTGTTCCCAAGTCACACTCGCGGGTTGCTGGGAGATCGAGTCCTGAGAAGCGAGATACAAGACCTCCTTCATTCTATAACCAAGGTACGGAGCTGATTAAAACCTTAGAGAGAATTCTTGAATCCGATACTTGGCAAAAAAAACGTAACTTAAAACTGCAACTTACTTACTCCTTCCCACGTATTAGGCTTAGGTCAGGTACACTGGGGTAGGCGTATATATTTTATCCATTTTAAAGTATCATATGGCTAAGAAACCATATCAATGCTTTTACAGTATTATTTTATAATACTACTTTTACTGTACGCACTTTACTTTATGATAAGTATTGCAATTGTGGCAATTCATTTCTCTTGCATGAGAAAGAAGACTGCTCAATAAAATAACACCTTTTATTGAAATCGCCTGTCTCTATTTCTCTGCAATCTGGTGGAACTAAGCATGCACGACTGACTGAGTGAAATAGCCGTCTATTGTTTTCACACGACTCTGGAGATACACTCTTTATTCTGGGGGAGCAAAGTGGTCATGTTTATGCGGTTGTCAGAAACTAATCCCTTCTTGTCTAAATCAGGACGGTTAACCCTTTCCTGAACATTCGAGAAAGTTTCTAGTGACCTCTGAGCTAGCTGGCAAAACTAATTAAGTCTAACATAGTCAGTAAAGACCTAGATGACCTCAGTCCTACGTCTACACTACTGTTTATGTTATTCCAATGCGCAGAGCCTATTGGGAATATAGGAACTACACTACAGCTAAAAATTAAGTAAGCAATCACTGTGAATTGCATTTACCACAACGCTAAGTGGCGAACTGTGCTTGGAGGTGAGGCAGTGTGCTCCCATCCCCCTTTTGTTTGAAAAGGCTCCCTTTAGCCACTGAGCTGACGAGCTTTTAGAGATACACCTGTGCGCCAGAGAGAGGTACTGAGACCTGAGAGACTGTGGCAGCCCTCTCAGCCACCCCAGAATGAATTTCGTTTTTGATCTCTACTGATGAAGGATAATATCCAGAAACACGTGTCTAGCAGTGGTCACTGGTGAAATTTCAAAGTGGTGGGGGGTAAAACATGGGGATGAATTTTACGTAGCGAGCAAGTACACCAGACATAATGGCGTTCAGCCCATGCATCATTAACCCAATCATCCCCCATGAATTTATCCATGTTTCCATAAGTGGTGGGACTGGCAGTCTCACTGGAAGCCTGATGGCACTTACTGTGTGTTACGGGAGAAATAAACTGATCAAAATATGCAACGGTATGGCTAATACTAGCAAATGCAGTTGCCAAAAGAAACATTGCCAGAACATGGGGGAAGGCACAGCCTACGACAGTGAGGGAATGAGAACAAAACCTTGACTGGTGCTGTGCAGCACTGGGATAGTAAGTGAACAACGGGGCATACGATGCATCACACACAGTGCATTACTGGGATAGTGTGTGAACATAGGAGCAAAAGTCGCACCACATACAGTAAAGTGTACACTGGGGCACAAGGAGTACAAACAGTGCATTGCAGAAACAGCCTTTGGGCACAACGAGCACACAAGAAGGCATTCCTGGGATAGTGCGTTTAACGAACAAGTTACTTACCTTCAATAACGTTTTTTCTGGTAGCTACAGTATCTGCCTGAGGATTCCTCACCTTGTGAATATCCCCTTGCGTCAGCAACATTCGGAAATTCTTTTGTAGCTTTGCGCCGATGTGGACGACGTCATAGAGGCACGGCATTGCACGCGACTCCGGTGACGTCACCGATACTACAATAGACCCACGCCGGCGTGATGACGTCAGTTCTGCCCTTTTTTCCGTGCCTTCAAGGCACACGGACGGACCACCGACAGTAGAAATATACACAGTATACACAGTACACAAATATCAAGGTAACACACACAGTGTGAAACAAATGCCATAAAACATTTGAAATAAACAACTCCTTGACAATAAAGTAAATACAATATAGTAACTCCGGTATAGAAGAGTGGACAACGGGAAGGCGGGCGGGTCAGTGAGGAATCCACAGGCAGATACTGTATCTACCAGAAAAAGCGTTACCAAAGGTAAGTAACTTGTTCTTCTGATAGATACATCTGCCAGTGGATTCCTCACTTTGTGAATAGAGTCCCACAGCAGTCCACACTCCCGGAGGAGGGTGTCCACTCTCCAATACCAGAAAATCCTGGAGGACAGCAAGCGCAAAGTGGCCATCCCCCCTCACTTCAGTATCCAAGCAGTAATGCTTCGCGAAAGTATGGAGGGAGGCCCAAGTCGCGGCTCTGGAAATATCCTCAACAGGTACACCCCTAGACAAAGCAGTAGTTGACGACTTACCTCTAGTAGAGTGAGCTCTTATACCCTCTGGAGGTTCCTTACCGGCCAAAGAGTAGCAGATCTTTATACAGAGAAGGATCCATCTTGAAAGAGTGCACTTGTGCACCGCTTTTCCCTTCTTGCAGCCAGCAAATCCAACGAAGAGCTGGTCATCCACCCGATAGTCTTTAGTCCTATCGATATAAAAGCTTACCGCCCTCTTAGGGTCCAGACGGTGTAGTCTCTCCTCCTCCTTGGAAGGGTGAGGGGGAGGATAAAAGGTAGGAAGGGTTATAGATTGTCCTAGGTGGAAGGGAGTTACCACCTTAGGGAGAAAAGCAGCCCTGGTCCTAAGAACCATTCGATCAGCATGAATGGTCAAGAACGGGGTCTTGGAACTAAGAGCTTGAAGCTCACTCACCCTCCTTGCCGAGGTGATCGCAATGAGGAAGACCGTCTTGAAAGACAAAAGCCTCATGGGACACTTGTGTAAGGGTTCGAAGGGAGAACCCATCAAGAAGGTTAAAACAAGATTTAAATCCCACTGAGGCACAACAAAGGGAGTAGGAGGGAACTTATTCGTGAGGCCCTTCAAAAACCTTAAAACCACAGGAGACTTGAACAGAGACGGCTGATCCGGCAAACAGAGAAATGCCGACAACGCCGAAAGATAGCCCTTGACTGTGGCAGCAGCAAAACCCTGTTGTGCCAAAGAAAGAGTAAATTGTAAAATATCGGACAAACGACCCTTCAAAGTGTCAACAGACTTCTCCCCACACCAAGAGACAAATTTAGACCATCTGTATGAATAAATGGATTTAGTGGAGTCACGCTTAGCCGAAAGAATGACATCCACCACATCGTGTTGCAGAGAAAAGGAGTTCTTGTTGCCCCGTTCAATCTCCAGGCATGAAGGTGTAATGTCTGGAGGTGGGGGTGTCAAACCTGCCCCTCCATCTGGGAGAGGAGATCTACCCTGAAAGGGAGACGGAGCGGCGGGCGGGAGGAGAGATGGAGAAGATCCGTGTACCACACCCTTCTTGGGCAATCCGGGGCGACCAAAATAACTTGGGCCCGGTCTTTCCGAATCTTCCTCAGAAAACGAGGAATCAAAGGTATGGGAGGAAACGCGTAAAGGAGTTGACTTCCCCAACTCAACTGCAACGCATCTCCCAAGGCTCCTTGCATCGGATACTGGAGTCTGCAGAATGACGGGCAGTGAGCATTCTCTTGAGTGGCAAACAGGTTCACACGAGGAGTCCCCCACGTCTGAAAGACGTACCGAACCACCTCCGGGTGAAGTCTCCACTCGTGGTCGGCCGAGAACTGCCGACAGACCGTCTGCACGTACGTTCAGAACTCCGGCCAGATGATTTGCCAACAGACAAATCTGGTGGTCCTGAACCCAGGACCAGAGGCGCAGAGCCTCTCTGCACAGACACTGCGACCCCACTCATCCCTGCTTGTTGACATACCACATCGCGGATGTGTTGTCCGTCAGGACTTAAACCGACCAACCGCGAAGGGAAGGGAGGAAGGCCTTGAGCGCTAAACGTATGGCCCACAATTCCAGAAGGTTGATGTGAAGCAACCTTTCCTCTGGAGACCAAAGTCCCTTGACCTCCAGGTCCCCCAGATGAGCACCCCACCCTAGAGTGGATGCATCCGTTATCACCGGGGCCACCGATGGAGGTAGCTGAAAAGGCTTTCCCTGAGACAGATTGCCTTCCGCGCTCCATCAAGATAGATCCGCCGCAGTTTCTCTGGAGATCCTCACAGACTCCCTGAGATCTCCGTTGTGTTGACACCACTGCCGGCGAAGGCACCACTGGAGCGCCCTCATGTGTCAGCGTGCATGGTTGACCAACAGAATGCAAGACGCCATCAGACCGAGCAGGCGAAGGACCTTCAGGACTGGAACGACCGCTCCATTGTAAAATAAAGGAATCATGTCCTGTATGTCGCGAATCCTTTGTGGAGGACGGAATGCACGACATACAGTTGTGTCCCGTACAGTACCTATGAACAGGATGCGCTGGGAGGGCACCAGGTGAGACTTGGGTACATTTATTGAAAGACCCAACCGGTACAACAACTGAGTTGTTTCCTGCAGATGCTGGAGCACTTTGTCCGACGACTCTGCCTTGATCAGCCAGTCGTCCAAATAGGGGAATACTGGAACCCCCGATCTTCTGAGATGTGCAGCCACCACCGCCATCACCTTGGTGAAGACTCGAGGCGCAGTAGTAATTCCAAAAGGAAGGACCGCAAATTGATAATGTTGCGACCCCACCGTAAAACGGAGATACTTCCTGTGCGACTTCAGGATTGGGATGTAAAAATACGCACCCTGCAAGTCGAGCGACACCATCCAGTCTTCTTCCAGCAGCGCCTGAAGAACCTGCCCAAGGGTGAGCATCTTGAACTTTTCTTGTTTCAGATAAAGATTCAAGATCCTGAGATCCAGGATTGGACGAAGTCTGCCATCCTTCTTGGGAATCAGGAAATACCGGCAGTAGCATCCCCGACCCCTTTCCTGCTCTGGAACCACCTCTATCGCACCCTTTCTTAATAGCGTCTGCACTTCCTCCTGCAGAAGTAAGAGGTGTTCCTCCGTGCAAAAACCTTGGCAAGGAGGGTAATTGGGAGGAAATTCCCGAAAGGGAAGAGCATACCCATTTTCTACGAAATTGAGAACCCAAAGATCTGATGTAATCGATTCCCAATCCCGTAGAAAGTGAGTAAGCCGACCCCCCACCGGACCCACATGATCCTGAATGGCGGATCTAGGGCTGCTTTTCTGAGGCTGGGGGTTGGAAGAGGTGGAGGAGGTGGAGGAGGTTGAGGCCTGACGACCTCTAGGGCGAGCTCTTTGTTTACCCCAGTACGACTTATACAAGGGATGCTGCTGCTGCTGCTGCTGCTGACCTTGCAGATAGGAGCGAAAGGAAGAGCGTCCAAATCCTCTGAACCTTCTGGTAGAAGATCCCTGGACTGAAGCCCTAAAGATTTGGCAGTAGCCCTACTGTCCTTAAATCTTTCTAAGGCTGTATCAGCTTTCTTGCCAAAGAGTCCAGCACCATCAAACGGCAGATCTAACAAAGCAGCCTGAACATCCGCTGAAAAATCAGAAGATTTCAGCCAAGCTGACCTTCTTGTGGCAACCGCAGTACCCATGATGCGTGCCACCGAATCTGCAGTGTCCAGTCCACTTTGTATCACCTGACGAGCTGCTGCCTGTGCATCCGTCAAGACTTCTTCAAAATCCTTCCTGCTGTCATCAGGGATCTTAGGTGCCAGAAGACGCTGTGTATCCATGAGAGCATGTGCATATCTCCCCATAAGGCAAGTGGCATTGGTTGACTTTAATGCCATACTCGCAGAAGAAATGGTCTTTTTTGCAACCTGATCCTGTTTTTTAACATCCTTATCACCAGGCACTTGTGGAATCCTCTGCCAGATGTATCTATCAGAAACTGGGGTACAAGTAGCACAGACCGTGTATTATTGCTCAGATAGTCTTTGGGCACAAGAAATACTGACAGTGCATAACAGAGGCAGCCGGCGGCACAAGGTAAGCAGCTCGCTTGAGAGGCATAGCAGGGATTCTGCTGAGACAGCCTGCGGGCACGAGAAACACACAGCGCACTACTAGAAAATGTGTTGGCACAGAAAGCACACACCGGGCATTACTGCGACGGTCTGTGGGCACATGGTGCACACACACACACGGGGAATAAATAACACGCTAGGAAGCAGGGTAATTTGGGCAGTGGATTCAAGTATCTGTGCTCCCACCGCACTAGCCAGCCAACTTATTTGCGCTACACGCGGCCGCACCGAGTTCCTTGTCAAGTCCCTCCACCGCCCCCGTGCCCAGACTTGAGCTCGGGCAAATGCTTTCCCCGGCTCAGCCTTCAGTTCTGTGCGCCGACTTCAAACACCCGGATGACAGGACCCCGTCTGAGCCTCCCACCAAGGTGTTTGCAGTATCAAAATGATTGACTCCCAAACTTTAAAGTATGTCACGTATGCACATCCTTTTAAAAAATACCGACTTTTACATTTTGTTGTGGACTACCACGCCCAAAAGTTACCGCTCCAATTGCTGCCAGCAGCGGGAATGAACGGAAGGGCGCACATGGCACAGAATGGTAGAGAGCGTGGATAACACAAAACAAACAGTAGAAACTGGGGGTCACCGAGGCAGGAAGTGGACTGTCCTGCGGGGAGAATAAACTCACAGAACACTACTGGGAATCTGGGCCGAGTGCACGAAGGAGCATCCATCCCTACGTCAATGGGACCAAACCCTTCTGCGAACCCAATCACGGCTTCTTCTCTCCGATCTTCCCTGCTCAAACAAACGTACTACTTAGTACCTCATTCTCTGAATCCCATCCTACTCAGGCCTTTCACTCAGTTTATGAAGCTCTCTCAACTCATATCACACTCAATCGCCTGCCTACCTCGGTGCCTCACTTTCCCCAATAGCAAATGACACCGCTCTCACGGTCTGTTTTCTGGTGGCCCGCTGTCTCTTTCGTTTACATACTTTCTTCTCACTAGTAAACTAAACTAGCACACACACAACACTCACTTCAAGATTAGCCCTACTTTTTCCTGCTATCCCCCCTCAATTACTTTTCAAACTCCCCCACTTGTTCTATCCGATCAGTTCAGTTTTCTTTCCTCTGGGCATCGTACATTGATTTGATTTTTGCCTTGTGATTCCATTTGCAGTCAATAACATCTGAATCTTAACCTTTATGACCTTTCTCTGTCAACAATAATATAGTGCGCGAAGCAGGGAAAGATGAACTCCGTGTTTACTTCTCAAGACATCTTAACAGGGCCAACAAGGCTTTAACATTAAACATTACAGTTAACAAGAAAAGAGCGCAGCAGTCTACACATAGCCATTGATATCTAAGCATATCCCATGATGGCCTGGTTTTCTGCTTCCTGTTCACTGACCAGGAAATAAAATGAACGGCAGCGATGGGCATTCTGCAGAAACCTCGCTGACGCTGTAGAGATGCCCGCAGATCTACAGGCGCCTGGGAAGGACGAGGAGCGTGCTGGGGATGGGGGCATCTGTCAGGTCAATACCCGTGAAGAGCATGGACAATCTTTCACCTGACCAGTCGCGGCCGGCATTACGGGCGTGTGAGGGGAGGGGGGGGGGGGCTGGGGTGGGGGATTGGGTGGGAAATGGGGTTGCGGAGGGTATGATGGGGAGGTGGGAGGGATTTAAGGGAAAAAATATATACAATTAAAACTTACCGTCCCGCTTAAGTCCAGAGACTCCTGTGTTGAAGCTGCAGGGCACGTCATCAGGAAGGCAGCCTCCCTCCCATCCACCAATCACAACGCTGCAATGCGTTGATTGGTGAGGCCGCTGCCCCACATGGGTCATTGTCTCAGAACAGGGAGAGTGGGCGGTGTTGCTCGAGGGCAGGGGGGAGTGGCTTGCCCACTGTGGTTCATTCTGACTGTTTGGGCGGCCTCAGGCTGCCCAAACAGTGAGTATGACCCACAGTGGGCAAGCCACTCCCAGCTGCCCTCGAGCAGGACCGCCCACCCCCAACCAGGAACTTCTCCTTTCTCGCCGTGCGAGAAGGCAGAAACAAATGGTAGTTATTACGGTAATAACTCCCATTTGCTCCTGCCTTCTCGCAAGGTGAGAAAGCAGGGGGGCGGCGCCCAAACGCCCCGAAAGAGGAGCCGCCACTAGTGTCTAGAGGTTTACAGCACTAACCTGCACCAACTTTGGTGAACAACTACAGCTAGAAATCAAGTAAGCAATCACTGTGAACTGCATTTACCACAATGCTAAGGGGCGAACTGTGCTCGGAGGTGAGGCAGTGTGCTCCCATCCCCTTTCTGTTTGAAAAGGCTCCCTTGAGCCACTGAGCTGACAAGCTTTTGGAGATGCACCTGTGCGCCAGAGAGAGTGGTACTGATTTTTCAGGAATATAAAGCGGTTTTAAAAGTTCACACTTGGAAACTTTTCAATGAAAATCTGGCAATGTTATCCAATGGGGGAAAATTCAGGTTGCAGGTAAAGTACGATCTCATTACTTTTGTAATCCAGTACTGGGCTCCTAGGTCCAGCACTGGGGTCTCAACTTCAAAAAGGTAAGTAATTACGTTTCAGTATTTTGTATGATTTTCAAAGAATATTTCAAGTTTTCAAAAGTAGACACTTAGAAGAAATTTCATAGAAAAGCAGACCATGGATTCCTATGGAGAAAATATAAGCTACTAGTAACCCCGATAAGGATTACTTTTGCGGTTCAGTATTGGGCTACAAGGTACAATTCTGGCTTCTCTCCTGCTCACAGGTGAGTATTTCGGAATTCGGTTGATTTTATATGAATACTTTAAGTTTGCAAAAGTAGACACTTAAAAGATTTTTCGAGTCAAACCAGTCAATGTTATCCAATGGCAGGTAAGTCTGTTACCGGTTTCCAGGCGAGTACACAGCTGGTGAAGTTAAGGTTCTGGGCATGGGCTCAGGGGTCCCCCAGGGTCAGGTAGGTACAGTTGGTTCACCCTCAGCGGCACAGGGGCGGCCGGGTGCAGAGGTAGTTAGGCCCAATGTTATCCAATGAGGGGGAGGGGACCTCCGGATGGTGGCTGCTGGCCAGCAGGCCACGCGGCTGTGGGAGCTGGGCTTCTGGTCACTTGCTCAGGGCAAGGGGGGGAAGTAGGATAGGGCAAAGGTGGCACGCCAGCGGCACTTGGGCGGCTGGGTGCAGGGTGCTTTTGAGCCGACGGGCGATTAATGTTATTCAATGGGAAAGGTAACAAACGAACAAAGGCTGCAGGCTCTGGGACGGAGACTCTTCAGGGGCGACCACCACTTCGAGAGGTAAGTTGGGATCTTGGAGTACAGGTAGGTACCCCGAAGGGAGGCACAGGGGGCTGTAAGGCACCGGGTGCAGGGGTGTCTTTAGGTGTCGGGAAGCTTACTCTTAGCTGGTCGCGGATGGAGGGGCCCCTGGTTCTGAGTCTGCAGGCGATATCTGGTTCGTCGAGGAGGGTCTTTGGGCCCTGGACTTCGGGTCCCAGTCAACAGGAGGGGACGTCCTAGTGGTCTTGGATCGCTTGGGCCCGGGCCGGGCTCGGCGGGTACAGAGTGGGCTGGTCCAGAGCTTCCTGGATGGCACCAGGGGGGTTGTTGCAGAAGAGCCTCTGCTGATGGGAGTCCCAATCTTCACGAGGGTCAAGGCAGGCAGGTCCTCTGGGTTTCCCAAGGTTGCTGTCCGCTGGAGTCGCCGGGGTTCAGGCAGGAGCAGGTTCCAGGATCGACAGGCGGATAGGGCTGGGGCAAAGTCAGTTGTTGTCGTCCTGTTGTTAGCAGCTGCACGGCGGGTCGTCTTCTTCTTTTTGATCTTCTTTCTTCTTTTCTTATTGGGATCTGAGAAAGGAAGGTTTAGGGAGCCCCTAAATACTGAATTTAGGGGCGTTACAGGTAGGGCAAGGGCAGGGACCAATAGGTCCCTGTCCTGGGGTGGGTACACTCCCTAGCCTGCTCCTCTCCTGTGGGAGGGGGGCAGGAGCCTAGCTGTGATTGGGCAGGGCTCCCCATCTTCAAGATGGCCGGCGCCCGGGGTCGTGCTTCACCTCGTCTTCCCCACCTGAGGGGTGGGGTTGGCACAGGCTGGCACACCCCCTTTCCTGACAAACTTTTTCCCGCCAGAGTGGGGGAGTCAGGGCTGGTGAGGGCCAGTTGCTGGGTTCCGAAAAGGGTCAGGAGAAGCTCACAGAGGCGGCAAGCCCTTGAAGCTTCCCCCTACTCATCCTGGGGGAGGAGACCTAGCACCTCGTCGTAGTGGGATGAATGTACAACACTTTCTGTTTCGGGTCCAGTTTATCGAGTGGATCGCCGCAAAGGTGCTTGTTTGGTAACTTTGGTGCATCAGGCTGTTTCGATGCTGAAGATTTTGGTGCGGATGGCTTCAGGGTTGGTGTTTTCGGATCCAAATTGTGTTTCAGTGCAGAGTGTTGTGGGTCAGAGCTGGACTTAGACTTCGATCCCAAGGTTTTCGGCTCGGTTGCCAGATATGGCATGAGGCTTTTTTGTAGGCTTTGGTGCCAAGCCAGAAGGCGGGGTGTCAGAAGCGTGGTCTCAGTACCAACCGGAGCCCAAGGGTGCAGGTTGGTGCGGAGCCTTCTTTTTTGGCTGATTTCGGGGTGAGGGAGGTTCTGTACTTACAGTACACTGTCCATGTGGGATGTATTCATCCTGGTCAGAGCCGTACTCCTGTTTCTCCTGGGCCCTAATAGCAACACCAGCTTCTTCCTCTGATTCAGGTCCGAAGAGGTCCTGAATAGAGTCTGTGTGCAGGTTCTGCATGACGCGACGTTGAGCCCGACTGTTGTGAATCGTCTTCTTGGAGCGGAAAGCCCTGCATGCGTTGCAGTCTTGTTCAATGTGCTCATGGGACAAGCACCGGTTACACACTTCATGTGAGTCGGTGCGCAGGTACTTCGGTTGGCACCGAGGGCAGAATTTAAATGGAGTTAGTTCCCTCGACTGCGAGTCGAACCAACACGGGTAGGGCCGATGGCCTACCACGAGCTCTCCCATCGAAAGAGGGTTTTTTATCAGTAAACACGACACAGGAAGAATGGAATATGTGATCAGAAACAATACCATTGAGGTAGAGTATCTTGCGCACCGAGGGAATCCAAAGGAACAGTGTCGAACTGGAGCACAGCAAATAACATCCGAACCCAATGGCAGAAAAAAACAATCTAACAGTGGAGTCAATGCCCATGCGCACTATCACCGAAAAGAGGAGTCACCTACCTCGTGACTGGAAAGACTTCTTCGAAGAAAAACAAAGTGCAACCATCCGGACCCAAAACTAGATGGCGATCTATGCATAACATATGCTCTACAGCTCAAATGCCTGGAACATAAATGTTTCGATAACAGAGTCTTATTATTTAATGGTGACTCTTTTCTGTGAAGTACCTATAGTGTTGCTGTCTGAAGGTGAATCTGGAGCTTCAGCATTTGAAGATAAACCAATGTCTTGAGTTCTGTACAATATTCAGTATATATTGTGAACCTTATATTTCAGAAATAAATGGGAACCCATCTCTTTTTATGGCTTTGCATCTTGATATCGGATTATGAACCAAAGTTTTAACCCAAACAACACCCAGGACTTGATATCCGATGGTGAGCTTAGGCTCTCCCCTCAGTACCTGAAAGTGAACCCTCCTATTCAGTTCAACAACATCAGCACTTCTGTCCTGTAAAGGTGAACTTACATTTTCTGTTTCACAGAATGCCTCGAGTCTTGGCATACAAACTTCTCTCCTACATGACAGAAAGCACATGTTTGGTGCCTGAAGTGAAATAACTTCCTTTAGTCTCATCAAAGGCCCAGTCTTGGTAGCCAAAGAGAACCTACCTCTTCGGTCTCATACATGGTTCTCTTGGAGGAGAATGGTGAGGGTTCTGGTTGCTTCAGTTCACATGGGCTCTCCAAACTGGAAAGGTTAATCTCATCAGTCTTCCCCAGTAGCAGATCCAACTGGGAGTTGATAAATGGCTGTCTCATGATAACAGAAATCCTAGAGAAAATCAAAAGAAGAGGGCATGAAATAAAATAAAAATAAAAAACAGCTGAATGCTTTATTTTCAACAAGCATGCATTTTGAGGTGTGAAATACCCCAAACATAACCGTAATAGGTTTTATGCAAATGGGTGTCATTGTTTTTACTGAGGTAGGCTACTCCATTCATTCCCACAACTTGAAGCATTTCAACAAAACTTGCAGAGCAAACTCACTTTTTGTTGATACATAGAAATTGAGCTGTTCTACAATGGTCACAGAATGCTGAACAATACATGACATAACATACATTTATTCTGACATTACACACATTTAATCACACAAAAGGTGAAAGGAGGAATACTTACAAATAGTCGAATTGCTAGCAGTGACTTGTGTTAGCATTCTGATCTATCGTTTTGGCACCCACTGTGCATCTCTAGGCAAAGGCCCGCCTAATGCGAACGACCACTGACCCTGCTGTTTATGGGAACAGCTCATTTTAAACTGCCAGACAAGACAAGAAGGGAACACAAGCAACCTCAGACCGCTTTCTGTCATGGTAGGCCTCGTCAAGTAGGTATAGCCTGGATCCTATGGCACAGAGAGAAAGAAGCCAATGTTTTGGCATGCCTTGGCCACTTAGAGCATTACAGCAGTCATACAAAAGGTAATGGGAGTAATGCTTCACCCTGGCGCACTCCAACCCATAGTGTTTCACTTAGTGTGCCACTCTAGACAAATGTCTGCCTTATGCAAATTAGTACTGACCCTGCTTCTCATGGAAACAGTCCTCCCTAAACTGCAAGGTGAGACACCCTTCAGAAGGGAACACATTCCCAGAAAGGTGACACTGGAACCAAACTCCATCTAAATGCAGGTCCGTAAATAAGGGCAAAACAGGTCTGGGGTTGCTTGTGTTCGGGTTCAGGGAGGACCCTCCTTGGCAGATTGTGCTGTACTGTTCCTACTGGAGCAGGGTCATGACTAATGGGCATATGGCTATGTACAAACTGCGCTGGCATGGTGGGCAAAAGAATTATGGGTTGGAATGCTACCCCAAATGATTGCCAGTGGTTAGACTAATTGCAACCATTCCTCCCATAACCTTTTATGTTTATTGTAATGCCCTAAGTAGCCATAGGTATGCCCAGACTTCAATTCCTTGCTCACTGTGCCACTGGAACCAAGCAACAAATGACTGAAGAGCCCCAATTAGTGCGAAACTGGTCTTAGGTTGCTTGTGCTTCAGTTTAGTGAGGACCTGGCCTGACAGTATGGGCTGGGCTAGACTGATCTTACGAGAGCAATGTAATGATTGGTGTGCATATGGCTGGGTCCAAACTCAGGTGGAATGGCAGGGAAAAGAACAGTGTGCTGGAATACGGCCCAAGCAGTTGCAATGGTTTGAGTACATAGGTTTTATCCTATTTACATATTTACAGAAACAGGTTTGTACAGAGAACCAGTTAAGAGGATTCTTGCACAATAAGGTGTTGCAAGCAGTTGTGAATGGTGCCAACAGAGGGATTAAGAGAATGTCCTCTTCCCACTAGAGTAGCTCTAGCAATTGAAAAGTATGCAACCTCAAAAAGGCACATGGGAGTCCAGTTTTAGCTAGGAGACTTTGATGGATGAGAGGATGTAGCAAGCTGGAACATAATACCTCTGGATTATAGCAACAAAGCTTGGGGAGATTCTATTAGTGCTTTGTAAACCAAGATCAGCAGCAAACATAGAGCTGTACTTTTCTCCAAAACCAGCTGGCTTGGAAGTGCTACTGTGAGGTAGGAGTGGATCTAGGGAGATTAAAGAGAGTTTGTGTAGCAAAATGTAGAACTTTAGCAAGCCTGCAAAAGAAAATTAGTGGTGAGTTACTGGTAAGGAGTTACAATAGTCTAGGTTTGTTAAGGGTACTCACTGTCGTGGCTGTATAGAAAAGGTTGTTTGAGCATACTTTCTGTACATTAACTATTTTTCTGCTATGAATGCGCTGGACATGTCCTGACCACCTCAGAGGAACTAAGGACCTGTCCAGCAAGCCTAAGCACCCACCCATGGGGGGGCACTACCCTCCTGCACCACCGCCAGATGCACACTCATCCCTCAACCAGATCAGGATGTCTGTGCAAACAAGGCGCACCAACGCCATGAAATTTCTAGAGGACGCACTGAAAGCCAGTTCTCTTCCGGCAAGACCAAATCAGGTAGCTCCACTCTCCGGGGGAAGGTTGAGAGTAGAAGCACACCAGGAGTGAGGGAGAGCTTCTCCTTATTTCCACCCAGTGTCTATCCTCTGTGCATTCCTTCTGTGGGATCGGTGATGGGGCAGCGACAGCAGGAAACCAACACTAACCATAAGGGACTGTTAGCTGCTGGGCTAGGAGTCCTTCGGGCAAGGCCTCTTCCCTTATAATGCCACCAAATGTTTGCTCTCCTTTCCATCCACCCCTTAGGGCAGATTGGCCATTTTACTGGAAGCTCAGGACTACAATTACCAGAGTATAATGGGAGCAATGCAGAATAGGTGAGGCACCTTTGACTAAGGACAAAGTCTGGAGGCTGGAAATGGGTAACTTAGCCAATCAGAGCTGCACTGTTTTTCAAAAAGTGGGAGTGGTGTTTGGTATCCCTACACTCTACTGGTACAATTTCAACTGGATTTCAGTTCTGAGAGTTAGTTATTTGTCTCTACCCATTCTCTAGTTAGCTGTGATGCAAATGCTTTTTCTTTGGTTGAGGTTATGATCTTTGTTTGGTTCAGATTGAGCCACAGTAGTGCTGAAATATTGTGAGCTATGTTTTTTCCCTCTGATGCCATTGTGTAATTGGTAATGTACTTGTTCGTCAAGCAGGCCTTTTTGGGGGTGCCTGTCCTGTTTGTTTTCTTGCAGATGTGAGGAGAAAGTTTCACAATGTGTTTTATTTTGTATTTGCAGTGGCTTACAGCACTGCTTTTAGAATTTGTAATGGTGTAGATATGAGTTTACAAATTGATTATCTGCACCTTTTTCTTTTATCTTTGTTGGTGTTCTTTTTTGTCCTCATTTAAATATAATATGCTCAGTAATTAAAGATTTGGTATCTCTAACCCTTCCAAGTGTATGAAGGATACATTTTTAAATTACCGGTCTGGTTATACCCCCGCAGGGGAGAAAGGATACCTTGTATCTCCAGAACTGCACCTTCGTCTACTTGTCTAGGTTTCTACCTTAGTCTTGAATGTTTAGCGGCCAGTATAACCCCTTACCTCGAAGGGTAGCAAGACCAGTCCCCTGGAAATTGTCTGTTGCATATTATTTAATCATAGGACTTGGAAATCATCAGCCAGATTCATCAAAGACCCGTTTTGCAAGTCTTTAATAGCGATTCATAAGGAATCGCTATTACAGACTCGCAAAACAGGATTCATGTAGGAATCGCAAAATAAAATGCGATTCCTACACATTCCTTATTTGCGATTAGCAAATTGCTAATCGCAAATAAGGAATAACTCCCCATTCATTCCTATGGGCCTTTTGGCCCATAGGAATGAATGGGGAGTATTCCTTATTTGCGATTAGCAATTTGCTAATCGCAAATAAGATAGAGATTTAAAGGGTGCGCATTGTCCAAAGGACACCCTGTAGCACCCCTTAAATGCAAATTTAAACAGGTGCTGCGCACACACTTGTCCAAAGGACGTGTGTGTCACATGTAAAAGAAAAAAATGCACTGAAGTGCTTTTTACTCTTTTTTCGCAATTTACCACGAAGTCAGACTTCGTGGTAAATTGAGACCAAATATTGCGAATTCGCAATTTCAAATTGGTTGATGAATTGCATTTAAGGAATCTCTATTAGAGATTCCTCAAATCCAATTCCTCGCAAATATGCGATTTCGCTAATAGCGATTTTTGCATTTGGGATGATGAATCCCAAATGCAAAAATTGCACTCGCAAAGGGCCAGATTCTCAGAATCTGGCCCTTTGCGAGCGCAATTTCGCTTGATGAATCGGGCTGCATGTATATAAAACCAGAACATAGTAAACATTGCAAAAAAGAAGGAAAAGAAAAGAAAAAACAAAAGTAAAGAAAACAAAATCAGCAAACCATTACTCAAGTAGGTGTATCTATATATGTCTCGACCCAAGTCTCCCAAGTTTCCCAGAATTTAGTCTTTTTCAAACAATTACTAGCTTGATCCAACATGGCTATCCCTCTGAATGGAATGAATCCATTCTCCTGCCGTAGGAGAGCATGATAATATCCATTTAATGCAGAGCTCCCTATGCGCTAATAAGATCAAGATAAATAGTAATGCTTTATGATTTTTTGTAACTGCTCGTTCATCTACTTCACTCGGGAACACCCCAAAAATTACAGTTAAAGTTAATTTAATTTCCAGCCCCATAACATCAGAAATGGTCTTACCCAATTTATTCCAATATAGAGCTATAGCAGGACAGCTGCAGAACATATGAATCCCATTAGCTTTTTCTTCTCCACATTTAGGGCATCACTTGGTCACTCTGTTACCCATTTTCGATAGCTTTTGGGGAGTCCAATAGGCCTTGTGAACTGTAAAAAGGTTTTTTATTTTTTTAAAGAAGCAGCATTTACACTTCACCAAAGGAGAGACATAGATACTTGCCCAATTTTTTCCAGGTCTTCATCTGGCAGGTCCTTCTATCATATTTCCATAAACGAGGCCTGTCCCTCTTCTCCTCTCTGAGTAAGTAACCAGTACCACTCTTTTTTTTTTGTTACCATGTGAACAGACCTTAAATGCCAGCTTCGAGTTCACTTTTAGTTCCTTTTCTATTGCTCTTGTCCAGCTCAACAACTGGTAATATATAAACTTTGAGACTTGATTTACGGTGATAGCAACTAAATGTGGCCATGAGATAAGTTCTGCATCAATTATGAGTTGTCCCCAAGTATTAATCCTGCATCTTCTCAGGGGGGTCGCCAAAGCATCTGTCATACATAGTGGCAGCCCGGGGGAGTCCTAAACTGGGGTAATGTCATTATAGTATGGGATTTTGAAAATTCGGCTCACTTGGGACCAGAGCTTTGCTGCTGATATCAAAATCTTTAACTTTATTTTTTTTTACATTTGGGGTGACCCCATTTTAGAAGATAGCACCCAGCTTGTTGAGTACTGTCTCTAGAGAGGGCTTTAAATAGGGGAGAGAATTTAGAGTCCTCCAACATCAATTGACGAAAATTCTTCAATTGAAATGCACACATATACAAATATAAGTCCGGGCTTGCGATTCCTCCGAATTCTTTTCTTTTACTAAATTTCTTGTGAGCAATCTGCGGACATTTGTTCCCCCACATAAAACTTGAGAAAAGTCCCTGAACTTTCCTGAACCAGAGTTTTGGAAACTCCAGTGGGATATTATTAAACAGGAAGGTGTATTTTGGTAAAAGTGACATTTTTATTAAGTTGGATTTACCAAGAAATGAGAGACACAGAGCCCCCCAAGAATGTAGTTGTGAGGAGATATCCTGAGACCTTTCCAAAGCTTTCTATTTCTAACCAGTTTTCAGAATAAGACTTTTCCAAATCTCCTGTAAAGACAATTAGATCGTCTGTGTATAGACCAATTTTTTTCTCTCATCCTTTACAATTAAAAGGAATGATTTTCTGAGAGGGTCTTAATTTGCAGGCCAAAGGTTCAAAACACATATTAAAAAGTAATGGTGAGAGGGGGCAGCCCTGTCTGGTCCCTCTACCGATCTGTATTGCTCTGGTTAGCTTCCCATTAACCAAGGTTCTAGCTGAGGGATTCTTATAAATGGCCTTGATTGCGGGCAAGCATTTTTCCCCCAGATCGAAGGACTGTATTACTTTGAATAGGAATGCCCAATTGACTCGGTCAAATGCCTTAGCGGCGTCGAATGTCATTACCTCCAAGGAAGACTTGTATCTTTGGGCCATATCTATAGCACCAATCAGGTCATAAGTTAACTCACTAAGCTGTCTCCCCTTCATAAATCCTTTTTGATCGGGATGGATAAGAGGTCCTATTACTTTGTCTAGTCGTTTGGTAATAATCTGTGTATAGATGTTATGTTCACAGTTCAAGAGTGAAATTGGTCGATAGGATTCACATATACGCACAAGTTACTACTTGTGTAACGATATATCTGTAAGAGACATTAGTTAGTGATAGATTCCTTACCTTAGAATATCCCCAGGCGTCAGATCCGGAAAGTTTTGCGTAGCAGTACCCTTGCGCGTCGGTAGGCGTCGTCTGCGGCTCCGCGTCCGTCGCCGGCGTCGTGGGCGCCGTGATGACGTTGTCGGAGTACTTAGACGCCGCCTCCGCGTGCTGACGTCAGTTCTTAGCCACAGCTTTTCCGCGCCAGAAGCGCAGAGCCATAACAAAAACCAACACTGGTGCCCAGAAACTAGGGCCCTGAAAGGGGATGACCTTAACTCTAGATATCGGTTCGCAGAACGGGGAGGATGGGTGGGTCGGTAAGGAATCTATCACTAACTAATGTCTCTTACAGATATATTGTTACACAAGTAGTAACTTGTGCATCTGAAAGATACACGTTAGTGATAGATTCCTTACCTTAGAATAGATACCCCAGCAATACCATCCCCGTGGTGGTGGGTCTGCGAACCAATAATCACACCAGAAAGTCCTGGAGGACGGAACGGCCAAAGTAGCCGTCCCTCCGGACTTGACTGTCCAGGCAATAGTGTCTTGCAAACGTGTGCAGCGAGGCCCACGTAGTCGCCTAGTAAATGTCCTGCAAGGGCACACCTCGGCCCAAGGCAGTTGTAGTGGCTGTGGCTCGAGTGGAATGAGCCCTCAGCCCAATAGGGGGTTCCTTCTTAGCCAAGGAGTAACACGCCTGGATGCACAAGATAATCCACCGGGAGATGGTCCGCTTGTGCACCGCTTTCCCTTTCTTAGCGCCCGCGTACCCAACAAAGAGTTGATCATCCACCCGGAACTGTTGTGTGCGATTCAGGTAAAATGAGTGCGCACGTTTTGGGTCCAGACGGTGGAGCCTCTCCTCCTTTCTCTTGGGGTGCGGAGGCGGAAAGAAGGTGGGCAAAGTGATGGATTGCCCAATGTGGAAGGCCGTGACTACTTTAGGCAAGAAGGAGGGCCTTGTCCTTAACACAACCTTGTCCGGATGGACTGAAAGGAAAGGAGGCTTACAAGATAGAGCCTGGAGCTCACTCACTCTCCTGGCAGAGGAGATAGCTACCAGGAAGGCAGTCTTCAAAGAAAGAAGGCGAAGAGGACAGTTGTGAAGTGGCTCAAAGGGAGCGCACATCAGAAAAGTAAGAACCAGGTTCAAGTCCCACTGAGGCATCACAAAGGGAACAGGAGGGAACGTGTGAGTGATGCCCTTCAGGAATCGGTCAACGATAGGGGACTTGAACAAAGAAGGTTGGTCGGGCAGCCTCAGAAAGGCTGAAAGAGCCGAAAGATAGCCCTTGATAGTGCCCAGAGCAGAGCCCTGCTGGGCAAGAGAGAGAAGAAAGAGGAGAACCTCAGAAAGAGGGGCATTGAGGGGATCCACAGCCTTTGCTGTGCACCATGCCACAAATCTGTTCCACCTGCAGGCGTATACAGACTTTGTGGAGGGACGCATGGCTGCCAGAATGATGGTGCAAACTTCAGGAGGCAAGTCAAATGGCCTCAACTGTCGCCGCTCAATCTCCAAGCATGGAGGTGGAGACTGGACAGGTTCGGGTGGAGGACCGTCCCCTGCTGCTGCGACAGAAGGTCCTCCTGAAGAGGCAGACTAATCGGGGGATCGACTGACATACTGAGTAGCGCGGGATACCAGTACCTTCGTGCCCAGTCCGGAGCCACAAGGATGACTTGTGCCCGGTCGCGCTTGATCTTCTTCAGCACTCTGGGCAGAAGTGGTATAGGCGGAAAGGCGTACAACAGACCGCAACTCCACTCGCGACGAAAAGCGTCTCCGAGCGAGTGCTGCCTCGGAAATTCCAACGCGCAGAACTGATGACATTGCGCGTTCTCTTCGGTGGCGAATAGATCTAACCAAGGTTCTCCCCATCGCAGAAAGAGGCCTTGAGCCACGTCCGAGTTCAGACGCCATTCGTGATCCATCGAGCACCGACAGTTGAGTTCGTCCGCCCTGGCGTTCAGAGAACCTGCCAGGTGTTGAACCACCAGAGTCACACCCTGATGTTCCAGCCATTGCCAGAGGCCCAGAGCCTCCTGGCAAAGGGTCCACGACCCCACTCCGCCCTGTTTGTTGCAGTACCACATGGCGGTGGTGTTGTCCGTGAACACCTGCCCTGCACTCCCTCGGACAGACAGGAGGAATGCTTTCAGTGCCAGACGAATCGCCCGCAGCTCCAACAGATTGATATGGAGCCGGGACTCCGCCGGAGACCAGAGTCCTCTGATCTCCGCCTCTCCCAAGTAGCCTCCCCAGCCCTGGAGGGACGCGTCCGTCACAACTACGTGCTCCGGTTGGGGAAGGGAGAGGGATCTGCCGTTGACCCAATCGCGGTCCGTGAGCCACCACTGCAGCTGTCTCGCAGTGCCCTCCGAGATCAGGACATGGTCGGACAGGTTGCCCCGGTGCTGGGCCCACTGAAACTTCAGGTCCCACTGCAGAGCCCGCATCCGCCACCGTGCGTGATGCACCAGAAGGATGCAAGAGGCCATCAGCCCCAGAAGCCGCAGCGTCAACCTGACCGAAATCCGGGATAACAGCCCGAAGATCGGAATCAGAGCCCGTATATCCCGAACCCGCTGTTCGGGCGGGTAAACCCGAAACTGTGCCGAGTCGAGAATCGCTCCGATGAAAAGGAGCTTCTGAGAGGGGCACAGGTGTGACTTCGGCACATTGATGGAAAATCCCAGCTGGTGCAGGAGATCCGCCGTAGTCTGGAGGTGGCTGACGACTGTCTGGGGCGAGCCCGCCTTCAACAACCAGTCGTCTAGGTAGGGGAAGACTGAGACCCCTAACCTGCGCAGATGAGCTGCGACCACCGCCATCACTTTCGTGAACACCCGTGGGGCGCTGGTAAGGCCGAAGGGGAGCACGGTAAACTGAAAGTGCTCGAGGCCTACCGTGAACCGCAGGTAACGCCGGTGGGCTGGCAGGACGGGGATGTGGAAATATGCGTCCTGCAAGTTCAACGCTACCATCCAGTCTCCTGGGTCTAGGGCAGCCAAGACCAGAGCCAGTGTCAGCATTTTGAACTTCTCCTTCCTGAGGAAGCCGTTGATGTTCCTCAGATCCAAGATAGGGTGTAGGCCCCCTTTGCCCTTCTTGGGTACCAGGAAGTAGTGGGAGTAGCAACCACGCCCTATTTCTGGCCCAGGAACACGCTCGATGGCCCCCTTGGCCAAGAGGGCCGAAACTTCCTCCTGCAGGAGCCACAAGTGATCCCCCGATACGCGGTGGTGTTGCGGTGGCATGGCTTGAGGGGTCGTCTTGAAGGGGAGGGAGTAGCCCCTTCGGACTATCTGCAGCACCCACCTGTCCGAAGTGACTGTGCGCCAGTGAGAGTGGTGATGGCGAACCCTGCCTCCCACTGGCGTCACATGGGCCGAAAAGCACGGACTAGTAGGGTTTAGAGGTGGATGCCGCGGGGGCAGGTGTGGACTGACTCCGCTTGTTCCCCCGACCGCCTCCACGGCGGTTTCCACGGCCGCCGCCGCGCTGGACGACAGTTTGCGGCAAGTGGCTGGCGGCACGTGTGGGGACGCCCCTTCCATGGCCACGAAAGGAGCGAAAGGCACCCATCTGCTGGCGCGGGGCCGAGAGGCCCAAGTACTTGGCCGTAGCCCTGGAGTCCTTAAAGCGCTCAAGCGCGTGGTCTGCCTTGTCGCCAAAGAGGCGACGGCCATCGAACGGCATGTCCATGAGGGTGTTTTGGACGTCTGCCGAAAAATTGGCGGATCTCAGCCAGGCGTGGCGTCGCACCGCCACCGTCGTAGCCATCGCTCTGCCCAGCGAGTCAGTAGTATCCAGTCCACACCTGATTGAATACTTGGCTGCGTCCCGGCCCTCTACAAGGGCTTGGCCGAGTTTGGCCCGTACCTCCAACGGGCACTCTGGCAGCACTTCCGCCACCGTCTCCCACAGAGAGTGGGTGTAACGGCCCAAGAGGCATGCGGTGTTGGAAGACCGCAGTCCTAAGCTAAGGGACGAGAAGATCTTCTTACTATAGTTCTCGTACCTCTTGGACTCCCTGTCCGGCGGAGCCGTCGGGAAGGCGGTCTGGGAGTTAGAGGCCTGGATGACCAGACTCTCGGGGGTGGGGTGGGAGGACAGGAAACATGGGTTGCCCGGAGCCGGGCGGTGGCGTCTGGCCACGTTCCTATCTACAGGCGAACCTGTAGCGGGCCTGGACCAAGTGTCCAAAAGAACGTCCGTCAAGGCCTCATTAAACGGCAGCAGAGGCTCCATGGAGCATGACTGCGGCTTAAGGACCTCAGTGAGGAGGTTAGTCCTCACGGCCGCGACGGGGAGCTCAAGGCCCAAGGCCTTGGCAGTCCTCATCAACACCACACCAGAGGTAGCTCCCTCCTCCGAAGCCACGGTAGGAGGAGAGACAAATCCAGTGTCTGGAGAGGTGTCCAGGCCACTGGCCTTCCCAAGGTCTCCTGCCCAGTCCATGTTAGACTGGCACTCCCTGGCCAGAGGGTCCTCAGACCCCTCCCAATCCTCCTCATCCCTCATCTCCTGAGATTCAGGGTCGTAATTGAATGAGGTCGGTTCGTAGAAACTAAAATCTCCAAACGGCGTCGAGATAGGCGCCGATAGGCGTCGTCCCGACGTCGGAACCGAATGAAAGGAGGCATCGGGGACGGCGCCGCCCGAGAACGGCGTCCGACGGGACACCACACGGACCGACGCCGGGGGGGTCGTAAGGTCCACCAGTGACGATCCATCGCCCGAGGAGGGTTCAGCGGCACCCTGCGGCGCCGGGCCCGAAGGCGCCGATGACGACGGGGCCGCTGCGCCTTGCGGCGCCGGGCCGAGGGCACCGGCGGTGTCGGGATCGTGGGGCCCTGCGGCGCCGGGCCCAAAGGCGTCGGCGGCGTCGGGGCCGAAGCACCCGACGGCGTCGGGGTCGGAGTCCCCGACCCACTAGGGCCCCCAGATGGGTTCGCTGGGCCCGAAGGCGCTGCGGAACCCGTCGGAGGAGAAAGGGACCTCATGGCCATGAGGAAACGCTCAATCTCCTCCGGCGTCGCGTTCAGCCCAGGGACCGGGGGGTATGGGGCCGGACGCGGCGCCCGCGACTCCCGAGGAGCCGCGTGGGCGGTGTCACCCGAACCCCCGGCCACATCGTGCGAGCGTCGGGGGGAGTCAGAAGAGCGATGATGTCTCTTCGACTTCTTATGCTTCTTACCTGACGACTTGGACCCGGAGGAGTGGTGCCGACTCCCGGAGCTGTGACGGCTCCGTCCCCACGACCTGTCCCTCGACCTCCCGTGGGACCGGGACCGGGATCTCACACGGCGCGGGCCGACTGCCGGAGTTCGAGTCGCCTGCGGGACCGCTCCCGCCTGGCCTTCCTCAAAAGGGCCCGACAGTCGGGGCAGGCCTCGTCGTCATGGTCGACGCCCAAACACGTCAGGCACAGGCAGCGAGGATCCGTGACCGACATGGTACGGTCGCACTTGTCGCAATGCTTGAATCCGGGCATCCCTACAGGCACCGTCGGAGTCGTATAGACTTCGGAATGGATCAAAAGATCTCAAAAAGTTAGTCAAAAAGTGACTAGGGAACTGCTCTTTCCAGATCTGCGCTGGCTGGCGCGGAAAAAAGAAGAACTGACGTCAGCACGCGGAGGCGGCGTCTAAATACTCCGACGACGTCATCACGGCGCCCACGACGCCGAAGACGGACGCGGAGCCGCAGACGACGCCTACCGACGTGCAAGGGTACTGCTACGCAAAACTTTCCGGATCCAGTCTGACGCCTGGGGATATTCTAAGGTAAGGAATCTATCACTAACGTGTCTCTTTCAGATGTGGGTTTTTATTAGGTTTTAGGAGAATAGTTATTGTCTCCTCTTCCCAAGATATGGGAGGGTTTTCACCCTCTATGAAGGAGGAGTTAAATAGTTGGAGGAGGATAGGTGTTAATTCCTCCTTTAGTACATCATAGATCTCATTTGCGATGGAGTCAGGTCCTGCTGCTTTTCCCTTTTTTTAAGGAGTTATTTGCTTGGGTTACTTCCTTTGACCCTATAGGGCAATTTATTAGAGCTTTATTTTCCTGTTGGAGAGTAGGGAGGGGCACCTCTGCTAGGAAGTTTCCCATAGTGGTGTGTTCCATAATCATATCTTCCCTATATAATTTTTTTTTAAACTAGACAAATGCCTCCTCAATTTCAGCGTCTTCTGAGACTATGTTGTTAGTATCTGGGCATTGTATATCTTTTATCCAGTTCCTAGTCTGGTCGGTTTTTGTTTTCCAGGCGAGGAGTTTATTGCAACCCTCCCCATAATCACGGTTTTCAAGTTTACTGGCATCCCACTTTTTCTTTATAATAGTTTCTAGGAAATCGGCTAATTTCTGTTTAGCGGACGCTAAATTACTTAAGATTGTAACATTTTCCTGATCTCCCTCAAGACACTCGTGTAGTCTATGAATCTCGTCTTCGAGTTTTTTTGTTTCCTCTTTTATTTTCTTTGCTTGTGTACAAGAGATATCTAATATCATCCCCCCTTAGGAAAGCTTTATATGTGTCCCAAACTATTTGGATTGGGGCAGAATTTAAGTTGATGTTAAAAAACCCTTTAGTTTAGATCTTTAATTTTTCAATTATATTATCTTCCAATAATAGCGCACGGTTAATAGTGAATCTTCTTGGTACTTGTGCATCACTAACCGTTATTTTTAAGATGACTGTCGAGAGGTCTGCCAGATGTTCAGGGGCATGACTAACTTGACTTGTGTTTCTACCTACTGTTGCACTAACTAAGAAGAAAGCAATCCTTGACTTATGTCCCCATTTTTTGTTTTGAAAAGTGAACTTCCCACCCTTGGTTTTAGACTTAGTGACCATGTCCCTCCAGATGTTTATTAGACCTATGATAGACATTAGTTGTCTTAATGCTCTTCTCATTTTTTGTGTACTTAATGTAGCTCTATGTGATGTGGAGTCGCTACTTGGGTTTAAGACCACATTAAAATCACCCCCTAAGTTGGTATAATTATTGGCATCTGTTAGGTGAGAGAGCAAAGTATATAGGGGTCCAGGGTCGTCCAAGTTAGGGCCGTAATAGCTTGCTAAGGTAATCCCAGTCCAGTTGATTTTAAATTTAGCGACAGCCCATCTTCCTGCTGGATCAAGTATACTTTCACTCAGCACAGAGGTGACGTTTTTTTTATTAATATAGCGACTCCTTTTGTTGTACAAGATTGATTAGTGCAGATACAGTATTCAATCCATTTCTGTTTTTTTAAATCAAGGACCATTCCTCTCTAAGTAGATGAGATTCTTGTTTCAAAAAAACCTAACACTCTGATAGTCTCAGGTATTCCAGAATCTTTTCCCTTCTGCGGGAACCCTCAAGCCGTTTACATTCCATGTCAAGATTTCCAAGTCATTTATTCTGATATTTTTAGACATAAAAGCTCAAGTAATTTTTATGCAATATAAAAAGGGCCATAGATTTTGTAAATCAGCAGATTTAAATGACATCTTTTTCCCACATGCTCCCCCACCATGTGTATATGTACGAACCATTTTTTACTTTTGTTTTTAAAGGGTAGGGCCACCCCCCACCTCTTGGGGAAACCTCCCTTATTCCTGTTTAGAGGGGTTCCTCTAATTTTATAGTTTTTATTTATAGTATTATTTTTCAGAATTTGGAGATGGGTTTGTTTTAAAGCAGGCGTGCTACTTTCCACCACCCCTACTGAATCTAAAGTAGTAGGGGTGTTTACTTCTTTTACCAAGGGCTCCGCACACTGAACTTTAAAAAAGGATCTTAGTGAAGGTGTAACTCTTGTGCTGTTAAACTTGTTTCTAGACCTTTTACGATCTTTTTTTTTGTTGAGGGAGTATTAGTGTTAGTATTCAGGGCTTTGTTTTTAGAATCGGTTCAAGCACTCTTATTTTCTTTTCTTTTGAGAATGTCTCCTTAGCAGCTACCTGTGGAGGTTCTAGGTTCGACACCTCGGGGGAAGAGCTATTTGCCCCCCAGATATCCCTACTCCTAAGGGTATATCTACTAACTTTATTTAGCCCTGTGTGTAAACCACCTTCCTTGCCTTCGATTCCTCTACTTCCCTTTCCAGGTACAGCTTAGGCCCCCAATCTCTCCCCTTTCTCCTTACCGGGATCATTGATGTAAGCCATGCATTGGGCTCGACCCCCCCATCGGTCATCTTGTTCCTTTCCTTTAACTCCTGTTTTTTTCTGGATTTTTATTGGTGAGTCCTGGGTTAGAACAGTTTGATTTGCCTTAAGATATAGAAACAAATTTGCTGGAGCAGAGTTTCTCCGTAAGCTAACTCTGGCCGAGATTTTTCTCCTTCGTGCTAAGCCGGCTGCAGACTCTGACCAGCGAACTCTGTTAGAGGTCAGTTTCCCTCTTGCTGCCACCTCTGCACTTCGGGGCACCGAGCACCGGCTGCCCCAGCTTTTCTCCACTGAGAGAAACTCTGCCGCTCCCTACATGGAGTTTATCCACTTCTAGAGGCAGGCTGGGTCAAACTATATGACTGATATCAATCGCTGGGCGTCTCTCCCCAGCACGCCTGCTCCTGCTCCGTAAGGTCTAGACTGCCCAGACTGCTTCCTCCAATCCCCGGGAAAAAAGAAAGATGGTCTGTAGCCCCCTCCCCCGCTCAACGCGTATCTTTTCCCCAACTCCCGGCTTCCAAAGAGACCAGTCAGCGGCTCGGTTCCTCTCTGCCGCCGCCTCGATGAACGTTGAATGCTGGGCTCCACCTCCCGGCGGACCGTGAACGGCAGCAAAGTGAAGTTGCGAGTCAGTAGCGAATGGGGCAGCGTGCGAGGGCAGCAAATCGGCAGCAGGACGGCAGTGATTTGGGGTCAGCTCCGGTGTCAGAGCCGGCCGGGTGGAGATCAAACGCTGCGGCTCCTCGCTCCTTGCGGCACGAGCGGCGATGAGACAGTGGGAAGCGGGGCCGACGTCAGCACTAGTATCGGGCCCGAGAGAGACCAAGTGCCGCGATGCAGATAGATGCAAACGGCATCAAGAAAAGGTTTGTGTGGAAGTCCTGGTTTATTTACTTAATTAAGAGAGTTTTAGTCCGCATTTCGATTAAGATCCTGTGCTTCAAGTTCAGTATTTCGATGTTGCATGAGAGAGAACTGCGAGCCTGCGACTGCTACTAACTCGCTGCCTGGGTCGTCATGAAAATTCTTTGTTGATGTTTTACTTGTAGCACTGTTTCTCTTTCAGTGATTTATGGTGGTAACTTCACATGAATGTTTTTGTCTTGGGCACTGCTCTGTGGTGATTGGTTGTTTGTGTGTTATGGTCTGTTGTGTATTTTGTTTTACAAGTAATTACACCATCATTCAGTAGTTCCTTGCTACTCCAGGGAAAGTATTAAGTGGCTGCCATTTTGAATTTGACTTCTAAAATGTGGCTGCTGAATGAGAGAGAGCAAGAGATGCACTTATCAAGGTGTCAACCAATCAATCAGGGATTTATAAAAGCACGCTACTCACCCGTGAGGGTCTCAAGGCGCGGGGTGGGGTGGGGGCAACTCCGGTTCAGTTGAAGAGCCAGGTCTTAAGGTTCTTCCTGAAGGTGTGGAGTGTCTGATGTTGACAGTGAGCTCGTTCTAGGCTTTGGCTGGGATGTAGGAGAAAGATCTTCTGCCTGCTCTGGTTCTGCGGATGCAGGGGGTTCTGCAAGGTCTGCGGGACGAAGGTTCCTCTTGGGTATGTGGAACGAGACTCTCTCGTTGAGGTATTTGGGTACGATGTTGTAGAGTGATTTGTAGGAGTGGGTGAGCAGTTTGAAGATTACTCTCTTCTAGACGGGGAGCCAGTGGAGTTCACGTAGCTGTTAGGTCATGTGTTCGTGCCGTGGGGTTCCGAGGACGAGTCTGGCTGCAGCGTTCTGGATGGTTTAGAGCTTGTTGACAAGAGTTTTGTTGATTCCGGCGTAGAGGGCGTTTCCGTAGTCCAGTCTCCTGGTTATGAGAGAGAGGGTGATGGTTTTTCTGCATTCTGGGGGTATCCATTTGAAGGTCTTGTGATGGAGTTTCATCTCAAACTGATCTACATTTTATGTTCTTTTGTAAACACTATACACTTTATCGTAAAAATTGTATAGTTCCAATTAATCACAAATATAATTTTAAGCAATGTCGAATAGCACTATATTTCATGCAAATGTTACAAGATCATTATACCTGTTATCCAGTAGCATCCTTCATATGCCTATCACTAAAAGCAAGATTGCTTATGATATCATTATGAATCTGCAATTTTAAACATGTGTTTATATCTAGCGTATTTTTTACTTCCTATGTTTAGTGATAAAAGCAAGAAGGCTTATGATGTAATTATGAAATAGCCATTTTTTAAACATGTGTTTTTTCCTTGCTTATTTTACTGCCGCCTGTGTACGATATTGTATTGAAAACTGTGCTGTTTCCATATACGATCTATATACTTTTTAGATTGAATAAAGTATTTTGAATTTAATTGACACACTGTCAATAGTGATCAACAAGATTGTCATCAGTAGACACAAACTCAACCTTTCTGCATGCGAATCATCTCTAGGCAATCTCACGTCCTGTTCAAATACAGAAGCGAATCAGCTCTGCAAATGGGTCTCGGAAGGCTTCCACAAAAAGATTCAACAAAAGACATTCACACAACCAAACTATTGACCTGACACCCAATCATCAGATAAAGAAGATAAAACAAGAAAAACACCCTACTCCAAATCAAGGAAAAAATCTAAGACCCATCATAAGAAATTATCCATATAAGTTTTGCACAACATGTAATGCATCCCAAGGCCGAAGAAAGCTGGATAATGTGAAAGTGTGATGTGTGTTTAGTGTAAGGTGCTACATGATTGCTTTTACCATTGACAAATCAAAATGATGCTGCCAGGAAAACTTATTAACCATAACTTTTTTTTCATTTGTAAAGGGATCAGAGAATCTCCTAAACAGATTATATAATGACTTACAAAAATACAACCAATTAGCCAAAACACACTATGTTATAAAATATGAGACAAAGTAAACATAATATATTGCCGTTCTACAAGGTGAAATTGGCACAGTGCTTGTGAAAGTGAGGTCATAAAAAAAATATCTAATGTACAACATCTATTACACCAATAGGAGTTTGTGATCATCAAGTACTAGTGTATCTGGCTGCAGTTCCATTCATCACAAGATTTAGCCCTGTGTATCTTTGAAGTTCACCAAACCGGATACTGTTGGACAGGCCACATGAAGGGCTGCTCTCCCCCGGCCCAAACCGGCCCGAGCCCGGTCACACAGGTACCACACACCACCCTTGCACGACCTCCGTCCCCTCAGGGACCCCTGCCTTCGAACATATCGACCTCGTGGGCCCGCTCCACTGCTGGCCCGCGCGCCCATCCTGGGCGCCATCTTGGACACTCCACCACGAGGCCGCCTGGCCCCCGATCGACCTCAACCCTGGGCCTGGCCAGGCCTCAGACATCCCGGCACCACCATCCACCCAGGAGGTGAGCGGGCTACTTGGCAAGTCAATGGGAGAAAGAGGTGTCGATGGCTCTCCCCGCCAAGTGCCGCTCGCCCATCGCCTCCCCGGGCGCTGGCCCCACCCCCCTGCTGGGTGTCTGGACTCCCCCATCCCGGACCTCCCGACCTCCAAGTGCGAGGGTCCGGACATCAAAGAACACCAGCCCTATAACTGGGGCAGCTCCAGAGCAGGAAGGCAGTTGTATCTTGGAGTCGAGAGACGTAAAGACGAACTCATCCTTGACGGACTACTGGCGCTGCCGTAGCTCTGCCTTGTGCACCATCGCCCTGCCTGCTGGGGCTGCCGCAACCTCCGTAACCTTCGTAATCCTTCATCGTCGTCGGGACCTGCTGGCGTGGCCGCGGACCGTTTGCAACCATCATCTTCATCGGGACCTGCTGGCTCCGCCGCGGACCGTCGCTTCCTTCGTCCATCTCGGGACCTGCTGGCTCCGCCGCGGCCCGATCATCTAGAACGCCAAGCTCGAGGATTGAGAGCTATTTCCATCTTTTGGTAACCAAGACTGTCCCGCTACCCTTTCCCCAAACCAGAGACCAGAATCGAGGGGACCCCTGAGTCCAGACCTCCTTGTACCATTTTATCGTACTTTAAGAATCGCCTATAAAATCTCGTTGAACCTTACCCTTGTGTGGTGTCCGTCTGTGGGGGGGAAGTTACTTGTCTGTACGGTCACTGGAGTCGGCTCTCCCTGGAGACCGCTCCCCCTATCCTCGGCCGACCCTCCCGGTCCGTCTAACATTGGTGGCCAGCGGCGCGATCCGAATCACCGCATAATCGTACAGACAGTAGCTCACCCCACGACGAAATCAAGATGACAACTAAAGAAAGCGGATCCACCGAGAAATTCCAGATGGAGAAATTGGACGAGTACAACCATCGTGAACTAAAACAATTCTGCATCGAACTAGGTATCGCTACCACCGGACTAAGTACCAAAGACGATTTCAAGCATGCCCTAGAGTCTTGGGCAGAGACCGGGGTCGCCGGAACCCCCGATCGAAGCATCGCAGCAAAAACCACCATGGCTCCTGAAGAGCAAAGAACGGGTCTCTCGCAAGACGAGATCCAGGAACGAGAAAGAACCCGACTACACGAGCTAGAAATGGCTCGGCTCAAAATGGACGTTGAACTTAAGTTGGCCGAACAGAAAATAAATTTAGAGCACCTGCGTCTCCGAGAAGAAAGAGAGGAGAAACAGAGACAAAGGGAGCTCGAGGAAAAGAAACTGGCATATGAACACGAGCGACGACTAGCTGAGATTGATTTACGCAAGCAGAATAAAGAAATAGGGGTGTTCGAGCAACCCCACACCCCAGGGACAACAGAGAAAAAGGTACACATCCCCAAGGATGTCGTTCGAGAATACTTCCGAGAGGACGACATCCAGCAATGGTTTAAAGCCTACGAAATCGCTATGACTGCACACCGGATCGATAGAAACGACTGGGGAGCCGGCCTATGGGGGAGATTCCTCAATGAGGGCCGCGACACCCTGCTACAGCTCCCGGACCACCAGATGACCTCCTATGACCATATGAAAGCTGCCCTCCTCACCCGCTATGGCCTCACACCCGAAATGTACCGTCAGAGGTTCCGAGACTGCACCCGCATCCCGGGTACAACTTGGGTGGACTATGTAACCTACTTTAGCCGAGCCTTCGAGGGCTGGATCAAAGGAAGCAAGGTTACAACCTACGAGCAACTGTTCAATCTCATGGTATGGGAGCACCTATCGAACAATTGCTTTATTGAACTCCGCCAGCACCTCCTCGACAGCAAGTTAACCGATCCCCGGCAGCTCGCAGCCGAAGCTGACCGATGGGAAATCACCAGAGTGGGCCGGAATGGGTCCTACGAACAGAACCGGAACAACAATGGTCAGCACCGTCCCCGAGGAGGAGGAGGGGGCCAAGGACGCGGAAGAGACAACGCTCCGGTCGCCCCCGCGGTCAGCACCACCCCCCCGGCCAACCGGGGCAGCGCCCCGGCGCGACCGGGATACCGAGCCAATGTTACGTGCCATCGATGCCAACGAGTCGGCCACTATGCCAACGATCCAAATTGCCCACAGTACCAGAGCCCAAGACCCCGCCAGGTGGCTGCTGCTGCCCTGGGGGAAGAACAGATCTCCGAGGAGCAAGAAGAATATGAGCAAGAGCATCAGGAATGGGAGCCAGCCGCCATGGCTCTAGCCTGCTTAGGGGGGAAAGACATGGTCCCGCGGGTCCCCCTACCCGCTAACACCCAGAAGTACAGCCAATGGGTGAGCATTAATGGACGCCGGGCTGAAGCCCTTCGTGACACTGGGGCCAGTGTAACAGCCGTCCGCTGTCACCTGGTGACCCCGGAACAGTATCTACCGAACATTCTCTGCCCTGTACGTTCAGCCGATAACTCGGAAAGTCTGTGTCGGATGGCCTGCGTCCCTTTCGAATGGGGGGGGTCTCCGGCATGTTGAAAGTCACGGTCCGAGACGATGCCCCCGTAGACTGCCTCCTGGGGAATGACCTTGAAAGCTCCCCGTGGGCCGCCGTAGAACGAAGAGAACACCTGGGGATGTTAGGCGTCCCGGACTGGGCGTGCGTCACCACCCGGTCCATGGCCGCCCGTGCCAGCCCCCGCCCAGAGGAACCCGAATGGCCGGCGCCACCGCCTCCGGTCGCCCCAGCCGAAACCACCGACCGTGACGCCCCCCCAGAACAAGCTCAACCTCCAGACCTCACTAACCTCGACCAGTGGCCTCAAGAGGGGGGGCCCACGCAAGAACAATTTCGCCAAGAACAGAAGACCTGTCCCTCCCTCGAGGGACTTCGCCAGCAAGCGCTCGCCCAAGGCACAGGGGATACCTCCGGCACTCACTGGGTCTACTGGGACAATGACCTGCTGTACAGTGAGCAAAGAATCGCGGAGCTGGGGGCCAGCCGAGTACTGGTGGTGCCGCTCCGTTTTAGAGACTTTCTGCTAAACCTGGCCCACGATGTCCCCCTGGCGGGACACCTGGGTCAAGATAAAACCTACAGTCGTCTGGTGACCCACTTCTTCTGGCCCAAAATGAGGAACGATGTACACCAGCATTGCCGATCTTGCCCCACGTGCCAAGCCAGTGGAAAGAGCGGCCGCAAACTAAAAGCCCCCCTGCAACCTTTTCCCGTGGTCACCACCCCGTTCGAGAGGGTCGGGATAGACATCGTGGGGCCCCTGGACCCGCGCACAAAACAAGGTCATCGGTTCATCCTGGTGCTAGTGGACCACGCCACCCGCTACCCCGAGGCTGTTCCCCTGCGAACTGTGACAGCCCCGGTAGTCGGCCGGGCTCTAATGGGGATCTTCTCCCGTGTGGGCTTCCCCCGAGAAGTCGTCAGCGACAGAGGCACGAACTTTATTTCTAAATATATGAAGTCCCTCTGGCAACAGTGCGGGGTTACCTATCGATTCACGACCCCCTATCACCCTCAAGGAAACGGACTCGTTGAGCGGTTCAACCGCACGCTCAAAGGGATGATCGGGGGGTTGGAAGAACCCCTCCGTCGCCAGTGGGATGTACTGCTGCCGTGCCTCCTCTTCGCATATCGAGAGGTTCCCCAGAAGTCCCTGGGCTTCAGCCCGTTTGAACTGCTATATGGACATCCAGTGCGGGGGCCGCTCAGCCTAGTCAAAGAGGGCTGGGAGATGCCCCCCCTAAAGAACCCACCAGATGTTTTCCGGTACCTCCTAACACTCCACAATCAGACCCGGCGGTTCAGAGAACTGGCAAAAGCCAACCTAGAGGCCAGTCAAGAGGACATGAAAAAGTGGTATGACCGGAATGCCTCCTCCATCGAATTTGAACCTGGGCAACAGGTATGGGTGATGTCCCCCACCGAACCCTGCGCCCTGCAAGACAAGTGGACGGGGCCCTTCAAAGTAGTCGAGCGCAAGGGTCCTGCCACCTATCTCATCGACATGGAATCTTCCCGGAACCCCCTCCGGGTCCTCCACGCTAACAGACTGAAACCCCACTTTGTGCGCTCCGAACTCGGCCTCCTGATGGCCACTGACAATGGGGTTGAAGAAGACTCCGAGCCCCTCCCTGACCTCCTACGGACTCAGGAGAAAGACGGCTCCGTGGATGGGGTCCGACTCTCGGAGGCCCTCACCCGAGAACAACACCAGGAGTGTCGAGTCCTCCTGTCACAGTTCGCCAACCTGTTCTCCCTCACCCCAGGGGTCACTTCCTGGTGTGTGCACGATGTGGACACGGGGGACAGCCCCCCTATCCGCCACCGGGCCTACCGCGTGCCAGATCGGGTACGGGCCTGCATCCAGGAAGAGGTAGCCAAAATGCTCACACTCGGGGTCATCGAGCCCTCAGACAGCCCCTGGGCCAGTCCTGTAGTACTGGTCCCCAAAGCGGCCGCCCCTGGCACCCCACCGGAACTCCGGTTCTGCGTCGACTACCGGGGCTTGAATGCGGTCACCAGAACAGACGCACATCCCATCCCCCGGGCGGATGAACTAATCGACCGCATGGGAGCTGCCCGCTACCTCAGCATTTTCGACCTGACAGCGGGCTACTGGCAAATCGGCCTCACACCCCGGGCCCAAGAACGTTCTGCCTTTTCCACCCCCGATGGGCATTACCATTTCAAGGTCATGCCCTTCGGCATGAAAAATGCCCCAGCAACATTTCAGCGGCTCGTCAATCAGGTCCTGGCGGGGCTCGAAGGGTTCAGTGCCGCCTACCTAGACGACATCGCTGTATACAGCCTCCATTGGTCCGAGCACCTCCACCACCTCCGAGCAGTGCTACAAGCCCTTCAGCGAGCTGGCCTCACGATCAAGGCCAGCAAATGTCAAATTGGGCAAGGATCTGTGACCTACCTCGGACACCAGGTGGGAAGCGGCCGGGTGGCCCCTCTGCAGCTCAAAATTGCCGCCATCCAGTCCTGGCAGCCACCCATCACCCAGACCGAGGTACGAGCCTTCCTGGGCCTCACGGGCTATTACCGAAGGTTCGTGAAAGACTATGGTACTATCGTGGGGCCCCTCACAGAACTCACGTCAAAAAATCAACCCAAAAAAGTCAACTGGACCCCGGAGTGCCAAACAGCATTCGAACAATTGAAAGCCGCCATGTGTTCCGCCCCAGTGCTCCAGGCCCCCGACTACAACCGGGAGTTCGTCGTCCAGACGGATGCCTCCGACCATGGCATTGGGGCAGTCCTGTCTCAAGTGAACACCGAAGGCCTTGATCAGCCAGTGGCCTTCATCAGCAGGCGCCTCCTACCACGGGAACAACGATGGAGCACCATAGAGAGGGAGGCCTTCGCTGTGGTATGGGCCCTCAAGAAGCTCCGGCCCTACCTCTTTGGCACACACTTTCGGGTGCAGACCGATCACCGACCCCTGCAGTGGCTGATGCAGATGCGGGGGGAAAACCCGAAGTTACTACGTTGGTCCATCTCCTTACAAGGGATGGACTTCACAGTTGAACACCGGCCTGGGCCGGATCACGCCAACGCAGATGGCCTGTCCCGGTTCTTCCGCCTCGACGAGGAGAGTCCCCAAGAGGATGGGTAACTCTCCCCGCCTTCAGCTGGGGGGGACGCATGTTGGACAGGCCACATGAAGGGCTGCTCTCCCCCGGCCCAAACCGGCCCGAGCCCGGTCACACAGGTACCACACACCACCCTTGCACGTCCTCCGTCCCCTCAGGGACCCCTGCCTTCGAACATATCGACCTCGTGGGCCCGCTCCACTGCTGGCCCGCGCGCCCATCCTGGGCGCCATCTTGGACACTCCACCACGAGGCCGCCTGGCCCCCGATCGACCTCAACCCTGGGCCTGGCCAGGCCTCAGACATCCCGGCACCACCATCCACCCAGGAGGTGAGCGGGCTACTTGGCAAGTCAATGGGAGAAAGAGGTGTCGATGGCTCTCCCCGCCAAGTGCCGCTCGCCCATCGCCTCCCCGGGCGCTGGCCCCACCCCCCTGCTGGGTGTCTGGACTCCCCCATCCCGGACCTCCCGACCTCCAAGTGCGAGGGTCCGGACATCAAAGAACACCAGCCCTATAACTGGGGCAGCTCCAGAGCAGGAAGGCAGTTGTATCTTGGAGTCGAGAGACGTAAAGACGAACTCATCCTTGACGGACTACTGGCGCTGCCGTAGCTCTGCCTTGTGCACCATCGCCCTGCCTGCTGGGGCTGCCGCAACCTTCGTAACCTTCGTAATCCTTCATCGTCGTCGGGACCTGCTGGCGTGGCCGCGGACCGTTTGCAACCATCATCTTCATCGGGACCTGCTGGCTCCGCCGCGGACCGTCGCTTCCTTCGTCCATCTCGGGACCTGCTGGCTCCGCCGCGGCCCGATCATCTAGAACGCCAAGCTCGAGGATTGAGAGCTATTTCCATCTTTTGGTAACCAAGACTGTCCCGCTACCCTTTCCCCAAACCAGAGACCAGAATCGAGGGGACCCCTGAGTCCAGACCTCCTTGTACCATTTTATCGTACTTTAAGAATCGCCTATAAAATCTCGTTGAACCTTACCCTTGTGTGGTGTCCGTCTGTGGGGGGGAAGTTACTTGTCTGTACGGTCACTGGAGTCGGCTCTCCCTGGAGACCGCTCCCCCTATCCTCGGCCGACCCTCCCGGTCCGTCTAACAGATACTATTACAACGGATGGTCTATTTCCCATTTGCTTATCAAGACGAAGGCCCTACACTAGTACCACCCCTCCCTATTAAGTGGTTTTGAGGATGTATCACCTCCTTGTTGTCCTGATGAAGACATAAGTCCCAAACATGCCTGGTTTGAAACATCGAAATTGCGATAAGTTATGAGGTTGATGCTGATTGACTGTACCATCAACAAAAACACGAAACTCTTTATTGGAAACGTAAAGAAACACACAAGATCACTTGGACTGCGCAGGAATGCAGAAAACCTGGCCCATTCCCAGCAGGTGATTAAGTCTACAGCAACCACCAGAAATAAACTCTTGCCATAACAAGGATTGACTAGGTAGCACAGAACAATAGGCCAAAGTCACCCTACGACTAGAATCGAAGTTATTTAACCTTGGTAAGTAAGAGCATATTTGCAATCAGCTCTCATGCACCTTAGCTTAAATCCATCCATCAGGGTAAATACACATGCTTGCATCAACAATCATGCACAACACAAGGCACGCTCCAGTCCCTAACTTTTCGAAACAATCATCTCAGAATTTTGAGCCTCTTGATTCTCACATCTCTTCACTCTACTACGTGCCACAGTACAGTGAGAAGTTACACAATTAGAGCTAACCCTTGACATTATGCACCACATAATTACCCCCAAACAGGTTATGCTACAAATGAATCAACACTCTTCCAACCAAGCACTTGCATGCCAAAGTCTTCAGAGTTTCATCGTGGTAGTATTAGCTCCAAAACAGCAACTATCCTTCAAATAAAGATGGAACAAAAGAAAATACTATGGTGCAGGGGAGAGTGTAATATATGTATGTGTTTTGTATAGCTCTGCACGTATTGTTCACTAAACAAGGATTTCTCTTTTTTAGAGATGATTTGTTTTCTTAAATTATATTAGACCGTATACACAAATACTCATGTTAGATGCTCTGAAAAAGAGAGGTAGAAGAAGACTTACCTTGGAAAAATATATTTTTTTCCCCCGAATTTTGATGACATGTCAAGAGCTTTACTGATTCGGATACAGGAAACTGCAGTCTTCTCGCCATCATCGTATACACCTAAAGGGAGAGCAGACCATAGTCATGTTGAAGCAAAGATCACATTCTACAGAAGCTGCACCTAAACCTATAAAAATCTTTCAGGACAACATTTTACTCTCAAGCACTCCCAAATAAAACTATCTTATTACTTAGACAGACCAAACATTTCTTGACACAGCTAATCTACTGGACACTGGATATGCTATTCAAATTAAAACTACTAGATACAGGTTTATGTAAAATTGTGAAGAATCTCAACAGAGTCTTCAATAAAATCAATTAATTTGGACTGCCTCACACTAATTCTAGACCCAAAAGTGCCACCCATGAGACCTCTCTCAAACCCAAGCCTTGCACTTCTGGACCTTTTATTAACCATTGCAATCGAAATCATTCCCATAGTATGGAAATCTGCTGACCATATATAATTTCATACCAGGTGGGCTTGGGCCACATATCTCAGAAGCACACAGTGCACAAGCTAAGCTTCCAGGAAATCTACAAATACCACAGATGATATGGAGTATGCTTGACAACTTCAAACAAAATTCATCCCCTAACTTGGACTTGTTCTCTACAAACTTAACTTAAGCTGGTGATACAACAGTCCATCACCATGTCATAACCTGACCTGTATATAACTCCACCTCCCCCGAAAAACCATCTAATCAAGCAAGGTAACAAAAAAGCCCCCTGGTTCAACGATGACCTTAAGAAATCCAATAAGTTCTGTCGTACTCTCGAGAAAACCTGGAGAAAAAACCCAACCACTGACAACCTAGCCACCTTCAAGTACGCCACCCGCAAACACCATCAACTGATCCGATCCACCAAGAAATCAGCATTCAAGGATCGACTTGACAACAATGCCCAAAAAAGCAAGGAACTATTCAACATCGTCAAAGAATTCACTAACCCCTCCGCCGGCACTAACGACATCACCCCCTCCCAAGACCTCTGCAACTCTCTATCATCATTCTTCCACAACAAATTCGCCGAAATACATAACAGCTTTGAAAACCAGTCCGAAGACCAGCCCACTCCACCCACCTCCGAACCAAAACCGCACTCTAACAACCTTTGCGCCTGGAACCCAATCACCACCGAAGATACCATCCGCCTGATGAACTCCATCCATTCAGGATCACCAACCGACCCATGTCCCCACCACATTTTCAACAAAGCAGACTCCATCATCGCACCCAATCTCCGCTATGTCATTAACTGTTCCCTCAACTCCACTACCTTCCCGGAAAACTGGAAACATGCCGAACTCAGCGCCCTTCTGAAGAAACCCACGGCAGACCCAACCGAACTTAAGAACTACCGCCCCATCACGCTCCTCCCATTCCCTGCCAAAGTCATCGAGAAAGCCGTCAACAGTCAGCTCGCCGCCTTCCTCGAATCCAACAAATCCCTTGACCCCTCACAGTCTGGCTTCCGAGCCAAACACAGCACCGAAACCGCCCTCATCGCAGCAACAGACGACATCCGAACACTACTGGACAACGGAGAAACAGTTGCTCTCATCTTACTTGACCTCTCCGCAGCCTTCGACACAGTCTGTCATAGCACCCTCATACAACGCCTCAGCAACGTCGGAATACAAGGAAAAGCATTGGACTGGATCATATCACCGGAAGAACCCAGAGAGTCCGCCTCCCCCCTTTCAAATCAGAGGCCACCGAAGTCATCTGCGGCGTACCACAAGGATCATCACTCAGTCCCACCCTCTTCAACGTATACATGAGTCCCCTCGCTTCCATCGCACGCCAACACAACCTCAACATCATCTCCTACGCAGACGACACCCAGCTGATCCTCTCCCTAACCAAAGACCCAAACACAGCCAAAACCAACTTACACGAAGGAATGAAAGAAGTAGCCGAGTGGATGAAGAACAGCCGTTTAAAATTAAACTCGGACAAAACAGAAGTCCTCATCTTAGGGCCATCCCCATCTGCCTGGGACGACTCAGGGTGGCCACCGGCCTTCGGAACCGCACCCATACCTACGGACCACGCACGTAACCTGGGCTTCATCTTGGACTCCTCCCTCTCGATGACCAGACAAGTCAACGCCGTCTCATCATCTTGCTTCAACATCCTACGAATGCTCAAAAAAATCTTCAGTTGGATCCCCACCGAAACAAGAAAGACGGTCACCCACGCACTGGTCACAAGCCGACTGGATTACGGAACACCCTATATGCCGGAACCACAGCCAAACTACAGAAAAAACTCCAACGCATCCAAAACGCCTCAGCCAGACTCATATTGGACATCCCTCGGCAAGCTCACATTTCCGGCCACCTGAAAGACCTCCATTGGCTCCCTGTCAACAAGAGAATATTGTTCCGTCTCCTCACCCACGCACACAAAGCCCTCTACGACCTAGGACCCGAATGCCTCAACACGCGTCTATCCTTATACACCCCCTCCCGACAGCTATGATCGTCCAATCAAGCCCTCACCGCAATTCCGCGCATCCACAGATCCACCATGGGGGGGAAGATCCTTCTCCTACTTAGCGGCCAAAACCTGGAATTCTCTCCCCACCCACCTCCGCCTTACACAGAACCACCTCTCCTTCAGAAAGCAACTAAAAACTTGGATATTCGATAAGTAAAACAACTCCCTCCCTCAAGCGCCTTGAGACCCTCTGGGTGAGTAGTGCGCTATACAAATTTTGGAACTTGAACTTGAACTTGCAGAGTGTTGTAAAAAGGGGCGTGGCCTCTGAACACCTCTCTGCAACGCAGCTCCCTGGCGCATACTGGAGGTACCTGGTGGTCTAGTTGGCCCCCTGGGGACATCTGGATTGAAGATGAATTAATTACCCAACTTAAAACGCGCCACAGGGCGTGTTTGCACACTTATCACCTCAGGCCCCTCGCCCTACCTTCACCACTGTGCAAACTCGCCCCGTGGCGCATTTTTAGTTGGGGGATTAAGTCCCCTTGAATCCTGAGGTCCCCTGGCGGCCAACTAGCCCACCAAGTACCTCCAGTAAGCGCCACAGAGCTGCGTTCTGGAAAAACTTCATTGGCTTCCTATAGCACAAAGATGTGCCTTCAAACTGAGTTGCATCATTTTCAAATCCTTGAATGGCAGAAATCCTACATTTATAGACAGCATGATCACAAGATACAACCCAACCCGTAACCTGAGATCCGCCCCCTTGCATCTTCTGACAGCACCTTCCTTCAAACAGAAACGATTTGGAGGATCCAGATTCTCCACACTGGCCCCAAGATACTGAAATTCCATGCCGCTAGAGATTAGATCCTGCACGGACCTCATTACATTCCGCAAACTTAAAAAAACATGGCTTTTTAAACAGGCATACAAGTAATTCTAGAATAAATTGCTCCACCTTCACCTTTCCCAGTAGCGCCAAGAAACCGATCTGGTGTACGAGCGCTTTACAAATCAGCTATAACATAACATAACATAACATAACAGGTGTAAAAAGGGGCGTGGCCTCAGAACACCTCTCTGCGACGCAGCTCCCTGGCGCATAATCCTAAATGTCCATATTAGATTGTTGTTAAATTAAAATATGCTGTCAATGCCACTAGATATACTTATTTTACCTGTTGGGTAAAAGAAGCAGGATGTGCCTATGCAATGACAACGTTAGAGGCCCCATATGTTGTATTATGATTAGCCTGGAAGTCTATGTATGACAAGAATCACAGTGCCACTGGGGTTCTTTTTTAGAAAGAATTCACTTATTTTAATACGTAGGAGGTGGACAGGGGTTTGTGTGGATAATGTGTGGGGGGGAAGTCATAATGGGATACACAGGTGTGTTCCATTCCCCAAAAATCAGATAAACTGTAACTATTAGAATTGGTCCTAGAATTTTGCCATGCCGTATTATCAACATCATACAAAACAATATATTTAGTTAGGGTCCAAGGGAATATTTAAAGACCACCTGGGCAGCGACCCCCACAGCAAGATACTAAGCAACAAATATGGCTCTCAAGGGTCGAAAACAAATGGTACTTTGTGCTGCAAGTTAGACGGAAAACTCAATAATTAGAAGAGAACTACAGGTATTAAAGGATACCCATCAGTAGCCGTCCTGTACCGCCCTATTCATCATTTGGGCTTCCTCAACTTCTCCATCATAGATATTCACCCACAGGGAATAGATGTACATATCCCATAAGTTAGTTAGTATGGGCGAGATAGAGAGACAAACAAAACAGGGTATGAGTGTTTTGGCTACTAGGTTTTGCAGTGCAAATAATCTTGTGAAAAAAGAAATATCTTGTGTGTGAAAATTAAGTAAAATTAGAGAGAATGGGAGAAAAAGTAATTTTAATAGTATCTCTCATCCGTCCAAATGTTATAAACAGTGTGAAGTAGCAGTACGTAACAAATATCTGCTATATCTAAAGAGTGGTCGACATGTTTCAGCAGATCAGTGGACACAAGTGTCCTCTGCTTTCATCAGAACCTATAGATAGGTGTTGTTGAAGACACTGCAATGTTTAAGTGAATCAATCAAAATAAAGGATAAGTCAAAACCAAATCACCTGAATGACTAGGTGTAGTTTATTTTCACCTCCTGACGTAGGATTTTTCTGGAGAAGGATATCCATCATACATATAGAACAAAGACAAGGAAGATACACAAAAATATATACATCATAGGTGAAACAGCAATCATTAGTATTCATCACGCCACCCATGTAGTGTATCCAACACTAGTGTCCCCTGAAAGATGGTTTCAAGGGTACTTAATACCTCTTACCTATTATGTAGGAGGGATTAGCCTTACCTCACCTGGCTGCGGCTCCGGTAGAAGGAGCACCGCGCTGAAAAGGCAGAAGGCATGTGTAGACTTAACAAATGTC
Source organism: Lissotriton vulgaris (assembly GCF_964263255.1). Classification (NCBI taxonomy): domain Eukaryota; kingdom Metazoa; phylum Chordata; class Amphibia; order Caudata; family Salamandridae; genus Lissotriton; species Lissotriton vulgaris. The sequence goes on from NC_141697.1 coordinate 841,463,373, forward strand.
TCTACATTACATTCTGGACCCATATGTGCATATTAAAATAGGAAGTACCCAGCTCCTTAGGACATGATTAATTAGACTAACAGAAATGACATATCAAATTGGCTATATCTCAAAGTGCCCATTCAGCCTGAATAGCTCCTAGCCATATTTGTTGTAATGATATTTGAATGGACCACAAAGATAATACAAAACTAGTAAAAAAAGGGGGAGGTTAAAAAGGGGGGTTAACGTCTAGCACTAATGTCAATTAAGTAGAAGTCAGCGAAGTCAGCATTAGTGTTGACACCGGCAGACCTTTTTTCTATCAAGCCACCCGTTGAATAACCAATGTCGATTGTAATTATCGTGGTTGCCCGTCTCTTTTTGTGGTGGATGAAGGACCATAGGCTATTACTGATGTCTGGAAAAAATTTACAAAGTCCAGGTTACTAAATCACACACAAGCAGCAACCTGATATTACATGGGGAAACGTATCCGTGTGATTACCCTCAACATTTAATCCTCCACAAACAGGCCTACCAGCTAAAGTTTTAGCTTTTGAACAAGCCGTGGAAAATGACATATCCAGATCACACTTCGAAGATGAGCACACTTTCATGAATCTTCCTAAAGCAGAACAAACTGCATTAAGAGGTCCTGTTAACCATCAAGCCAGCGGGACAAAGGGGGCACAATTGTTCTCCTTGATACAACAATATACCGCGACGAATGCCTTCAGCAATTACGAGACAGGAGATCATACAGACCACTCACGGAAGATCCAACAGCGAGGCTTGGCAACACCATTGGCCATATGGTTGAGGAAGCACTATCGGAAGGATGGATTACGGCAGAAGAGGCAGGTTTTCTTCAAACTGCACACCCTACCATGCCTTACTTTTACATCCTTCCTAAAATTCAGAGGCCTCCACCAGGCCGCCCTATCATCTCCGGGATCGGATCAATTCTTGAACCTCTGTCTACATTCACAGACCATTTCCTACATTCAATGGTAAAAGAGATGCCTACGTTCCTTCAGGACGCAAAAGATGTCTTACGGATACTTCCTGACTTTGAATTTGACATCACTAGGGACCTTTTAGTGTCTTTTGATGTAGAATCACTTTATACATCGATTCCCCAGAACGAGACTCTTGAAGTCATAGCCTCTCTATTGCTTGAAAGGAATTTAGTCTCTATTACTCCTGTGAGTTTGATAGTGGTGTGTGCATTTCTTGCAAAGAAAGAAAATTTCTTTCGATTTGAAGATACTATTTACCTCCAGACTTCAGGGACCAGCATGGGAAGCGTTTTCGCTCCTAGTCTGGCGAACCTCTATGTTCATCATTTTGAACAGGAGCATGTTCTGACACCAACAAATCCATACCTTGAATCGATACGCACTTGGAAGCGGTGTATTGACGATATTTTCGCCATTTGGCGAGGCGGTACTGAAGATCTCTTAGCGTTTCTCCAGGGGCTAAATGTCAGGAATCAATTCTTACGCTTCACGGTGGAATATGACTGTAAAAAATTGGCATTCCTAGACTTGTTAATTACAGCAACACCAAGCGGTTTGTCATCACAACTTTACAAAAAGCCAATGGCACGTAATTCCCTACTCCCCTTCGATAGTTGTCATCCAAAGGCTCTCAGGAACAACTTACCCTATGGACAGTTCCTACGGATTCAAAGGAACTGTTCCACAAGAGAAAGCTTTGCAGAACATGCACACAATCTGGAGAAACAACTACAAGCAAAACAGTATCCCAGAAAATTGGTGCGCCAATCGCTTAAACGGGCTGCAAACAACAATAGAGAATCACTCTTAGAATCAACACCAACGAAAGAGAAGACCCAACGAATTACCTTTGTCAACACCTACAACACCAGGTCTAATCAAATACAAAAGATCGTTAAGCGACATTGGTCAATTCTAAATACAGGCGCGGATACCCTACCGCCACCGCTTTTTGCCTTTAAACGAGGGCCTAATCTCAAAGATAAATTGGTTCATACTCGACCTAAAACTAAAATGTCAAGGGCAGTTGGTACTCTATGGGATCTTCCAGCAGTGGTAGGCCATGATCCTTGTGGCAATTGTGCGGCTTGCCCCCAGACCTCTAGATCTATCTCCATTGACATAGGCATAGATCGACCATGGGAACAAAGGAGATTTACCAACTGTAATAGTGAACGACTAATTTACATGATTACCTGTCCATTCCAATTGAAATATATTGGCATGACGACGAGAAAGATCAAAGTCCGGATCTCAGAGCATAAAAGCATGATACGGTGCGGTAGACAAGCCACCAGACTGACCAATCATTTCCTAGATGCGAAACATCGCCCCACTGATTTCAGATGGACAGTGGTTGAACAACTATTTATCCCAGAACATACAGCTGATGTAAGTAAATACCTACTTATTAAAGAACAAAAGTGGGTATATAAGCTTGGCACTGATAAGACTGGCCTCAATGAAGACCTACCTTGGATGTCCTTGGAAATTGCTTATCTACTAATGATTTTTCTTCACCATTTGTAAATGCCTTATAACACTCATGAGTGGCACTTACTCAGCCTTGGCATCTTTTTAGTGAACCCAATATATACATCTTGTATTGCCAATGGCTTGCTCTCTAGAGATTACAATTATGATGACCTTCTGTGCTATAGTCCACAACTCAAAATATCATTTATTCGGAGTTTTTTCTCCGCATCTTGATATTGCTGTTTAATCTGTATTTATGACTTTAAGGATCCTGCTCACTAACAGGGACTACATTTCCCATGAGTATGAGGCGCACCCTGTTCGTTTACTATATCATCCACAAGTAGCAGACATAGCTTTTTTGAGCTATGCTGGCTCGATCTGGATTATGTCCCATTCATGGCGTTTTTATCCTTCTTTTTAAGCCTTCTATATTATATACTGATAATGTTTGGACATTGGGCCATTTATATCCATATATATTTGCCTCTATTTATCAAATAGGCAAAACTACTATGGTGCATCGCATTGCTTGTGAATAAATCGATTAGATACGACAATTAGAAGGGACTTGCTTCGGTAACCCCGAATCGCGCGTCCTATCTGGACTCAATTTCCCATGACTCCTATCCTCGTCACGTGACCGCATGCTCTGCGTGTCACGGAGTGTTGATACCTGAACTAAAAAATGGCGGCGCAGCTCCCACCGACCACCTCCCCGAGTCGGCTTGGATGCAGGCCGGGAGTACCGACGGAGAGGTAAGCCGGTGGGAGAGAGAGACAGCCACGCTTTGTTTGGGGGCATTTTTTGTAAGCAAACATTCGGCTGTAATATGTAATCGCACGGATACATTTCCCCATGTAATATCAAGTTGCCACTTGTGTGCGATTTGGTAACCTGGACTTTGTAAATGTTATCAGACATCAGTAATAGCCTATGGTCCTTCTTCTACCACAAAAAGAGACGGGCAACCACGATAATTACAATCAACATTGGTTATTCAATGGGTGGCTTGATAGAACTAGGTCTGCCGGTGTCAACAATAATGCTGACTTCGCTGACTTCTACTTAATTGACATTAGTGCTAGACGGTAACCCCCCTTTTTAACCTCCCCCTTGTTTTACTAGTTTTGAATCATCTTTGTGGTCCATTCAAATAGCATTACAACAAATATGGCTAGGAGCTATTCAGGCTGAATGGGCACTTTGAGATATAGCCAATTTGAGATGTTATTTCTGTTAGTCTAATTAATCATGTCCTAAGGAGATGGGTTCTTACTATTTTAATATGCACATATGGGTCCAGAATGTAATGTAGAGACATTTGTTAAGTCTACACATGCCTTCTGCCTTTTCAGCGCGGTGCTCCTTTTATCGGAGCCGCAGCCAGGTGAGGTGAGGCTAATCCCTCCTACATAATAGGTAAGAGGTATTAAGTACCGTTGAATCCATCTTTCAGGGGACACTAGTGTTGGATACACTACATGGGTGGCGTGATGAATACTAATGATTGCTGTTTCACCTATGATGTATATATTTTTGTGTATCTTCCTTGTCTTTGTTCTATATGTATGATGGATATCCTTCTCCAGAAAAATCCTACGTCAGGAGGTGAAAAGAAACTAAACCTAGTGATTCAGGTGATTTGGTTTTGACTTATCCTTTATTTTGATTGATTCACTTAAACATTGCAGTGTCTTCTACAACACCTATCTATAGGTCCTGATGAAAGCAGAGGACACTTGTGTCCATTGTTCTGCTGAAACAGGTCGACCACTCTTTAGATATAGCAGATATTTGTTACATACTGCTACTTCACACTGTCTTTAACATTTGGACAGATGAGAGATACTATTAAAATTACTTTTTCCCCCATTCTTTCCAATTTTACTTAATTTTCACACACAAGATATTTCTTTTTACACAAGATTATTTGCACTGCAAAACCTAGTAGCCATAACACTCATACCCTGTTTTGTTTGACTCTCTATCTCGCCCATACTAACTAACTTATGGGATATGTACATCTATTCCCTGTGGGTGAATATCTATGATAGAGAAGTTGAGGAAGCCCAAATGATGAATAGGGCCGTACAGGAAGGCTACTGATGGGTATCCTTTAATACCTGTAGTTCTCTTCTAATTTTTGAGTTTTCCATCTAACTTTCAGCACAAAGTACCATTTGTTTTCGACCCTTGGGAGCCATATTCGTTGCTTAGTATTATCAATATCACCTCCTCGTTATTGATCACCATTCTTTCTTTCTTTTTGTATTTATTTAACACCTTCTTTTCACAAAATGTTTTTGACCACTGACGCGGATGTACCTGCACCCACATTCCGAGTATAATAGGAATATCCAGGAATGTATTGAGTATCGTTGATGGGGAAGTAGGTGTAATGAGGGTACATTACCCTTTAAGAGAGTGCATATGATATTCCAATTGCATCTTGATAAGTTAGCCGATTGTATTATGCTATGATGAACTGTATCTACCTGCCTCTTTTCCCATAGAGAAACCTATTCATGGTTTGATTGGAGGGTACATTACCTATCGATGTTGGGTTTTTTCCTTTGAACATTGGATTCTTTGAGCTTACTGAATTTTGTAGATCAATTAGGGTACATTACCCATGTATGATAATAATTTTCTGAAATTTTTTGAAATTTTGAAATTATGCAACTTTATTGAATTGATCTACTGTTGCCATTATACACGCATTTTGAAAGTGTTACAATATGGGATTCAAAGGTGGATGCTTTGAATACCCCCGAGTTTCAGTATGGAGGCATTTACTGTGACTCGGTTATTCACTTGTGATACGGGCCACAGTTATACACTTGAGCGAGCAGGAGACTTGTGTATATATTGGCTTACGCCATAGGGTTTCATAAGATCGAGTGTGGAACTTTATTTATGCAGGATGCACTTCTGAATTATTCCATAATTCACCGGAATGATGTATGTATATATATTGTTTATCCTGGATGAAATGGAAACATAACATTGTTTATTTAAAACTTTATTGCAATGTATGAATTTTATTTTAACGCATGATGCAGAAAGATGTAGTATGTTTTCAGTTTCTATGCATTTGACCTTTATTTCTACGGAGAGTTGGGCGCAGGTCACCAAACTTGAAAAAGGAATCGCTGAAACGCGTTGTTGTGGGCATAATAAAGTGTAATTGTGCTATCCTCTGGTGTGTCATTTGCCTTATCTCTGGAGGTTGTACGCTTTTGATAATATTAACGGGGTTGTCGTCAACGCTTTTGGCACTGGCGTCGCTAAGAGGAGAATCGACGAAGTATGACGAAGTGTGCTGTGTATATATATATATATATATATATATATATATATTCACTGAAAAAACCATAGGTTATAGACCATATATAGTTAGGAATTCGCATTTACAAAACCTTATTTTACTCACACAAAACCATTGAAATTCCATATATAGTTAGTTGCACTAACTATATATCGCGCACCCGCAATCCACTGCTGATGATGTCACATATTACATCATTCATGACATGGTCAGTGACATCACTGATGACATCACTGATGACATCTCAAATGACATCACTGATGACATCTCAAATGACATCACTGATGACATCACTGATGACATCTCATTTGACATTACTGATCACATCACTGATGATATCATTCATGTGATAATACGATGAACCTCTTCAGACTCTAATATAACCTTAGATACAATCAGTGTAAACAGACACTCACAGACTGTCACTCATCCATGGAGTTACTCACACACCTAGTCAGTCATGCAAAGAATCAATCACACCTCCATTTCCTCAACTATACAGTTATACAAACTTTACTTATTCAAACATATACTAACACATATTTACTCTCTTATACAATCCCTGATACAAGTTCACAATGATCCATACAGCCACTCACACATTCACTGGCTCTTATGCACAGTTATTTATATATGTCAACTCTCACATGTACTGTGTTTTACATATGTACTTACTTTGACATGTAGCACTGAGATATCCATTCACTCACCAATACACTCATGCACACAGTCAACCACCCATACAGCTGTTTCCACATGCACTTTTGAAACCATACATCTAGTGAATCAACTGCTCACACATCTATGCACAGAGTCATACACCTCCCAGCCACCCACACACACACTCAGTCTCCCATACAAATACTTGGGCAACCAATCAATAACCCATATAGTTACTCATATAGCTACTTATCAACACATGCAACAGTTTACAGAACAACAGACATAATGATGCACAAATTAAGACAGTTTAGTCACTAACCCATGCACTCAGTGAGACACATTTAATCACTCACTCATACAGTCAGTCATGCACCTACTAAATCCTTCATCCAGACACTTATACATCCACTCATTCTTCAATATGTAAGACATATTTTAACTTTACAGAAACATACAGTCACTGGATGTTGTCATCAGTGATGTCATCAGTGATGTCATTTGAGATGTCATCAGTGATGTCATCAGTGATGTCACTGACCATGTCATGAATGATGTAATATGTGACATCATCAGCAGTGGATTGCGGGTGCGCGATATATAGTTAGTGCAACTAACTATATATGGAATTTCAATGGTTTTGTGTGAGTAAAATAAGGTTTTGTAAATGCGAATTCCTAACTATATATGGTCTATAACCTATGGTTTTTTCAGTGAATTTTCAAGGTTTTGTAAATGCTAATTCCTAACTATATATGGTCTATAACCTATGGTTTTTTCAGTGAATTTTCAAGGTTTTGTAAATGCTAATTCCTAACTATATATGGTCTATAGCCTATGGTTTTTTCAGTGAATATATAAATATACATACATATATAAACATATATCATCTGTATATCTATATAAATACAAACATAAATGCATGCATACATATACTTATATGCATACAGATGCATGTTATTTACATGAAAGTTGAAAAAACACTAATAAAAGCAAAGCTAAAAAGCCACCTCATTACAAACAGAATGGCTTTAACTTAAACGAGGGCGAGATCTATTGCATTTTCAATGCTTGTTTACTTTGGTTCCATCAAGAAGGCATTCAGATGTGTGTAAATGTTTTAAGAGTTACCACTTTATTCCAATCAAGATGGCTTCAGGTGTGCCATACCTTTGTAATAAGTAGGACTGTTAGCGCTCTAGTTGTTCTTTAGAACACTCTGGGACATTCTGTCATTGGGCTATACTTGGGCTACATCTGGGTGATATTTGGGCTACATTTGGGCTCTTTTGTCTCTGGTAGCCATTTTGGGAGACTGCATGTCAGAATTTTCTAATGAAATAGAAGAGGATTTGAAAAGTCACTCAAAATGTGCCCTAATTTTTCTTTCTGCAGCACTAATAATACCTTCTATTGCATAATATACCCCCTCATTTTGTTCCTTTTTAAATTAAATGTTTTAAGAGTTACCACTTTATTCCAATCAAGATGGCTTCAGCTGTGCCATACCTTTGTAATAAGTAGGACTGTTAGCGCTCTAGTTGTTCTTTAGAACACTCTGGGACATTCTGTCATTGGGCTATACTTGGGCTACATCTGGGTGATATTTGGGCTACATTTGGGCTCTTTTGTCTCTGGTGGCCATTTTGGGAGACTGCATGTCAGAATGTTTTAATGAAATAGAAAAGGATTTGAGAAGTCACTCAAAATGTGCCCTAATTTTTCATTCTGCAGCACTAATCATACTTTCTATGGCAAAATATACCCACTCATGTTGTTTCTTTTTAAATTAAATGTTTTAAGAGTTACCACTTTATTCCAATCAAGATGGCTTCAGGTGTGCCATACCTTTGTAATAAGTAGGACTGTTAGCGCTCTAGTTGTTCTTTAGAACACTCTAGGAGGCTGCAGTAGAACACAAAGGAATCAACTGACAGTCTCTGTCCTTGTTGGATGTACATGTTTTACTGAGAATGTCAGACTTCATTTTCACATGACTGAGAAAGATAATGTGAATTTACAGAAAATATGCTTTCAGTTTAGCTTATATATCCCCTTCCAAACCACTGTGGGAAAATCATGAGATATTAGTTTTCTTTCAAACAATATTCATGATATCACAGCAGAAGGTTTTTTCACATGGTAAAATCACCTTAGAACCCACCACAATTCCTAAAACGAGTATGGTACCATCAACAAATGATTTATAATGTAACTAAAGTCCTAAAACCCTCTATTAACTACAATGCTTTTTAATGAGGTGCTATCATGTATATTGGTCCCAAGATGGCTGCCAATACTTCTTGGATGAAGTGCTGACAGCCAATCAGATCAGATGTGTGGTTAGGCTCCGCCCAGATATATATCTTTTTTTGAACCTAAATTACTCAAAATCCGCTGAAGCACATATATTGAGACCTAGCAAAGGCACATCGGGCTAACAGTCCCTACAATTTTGCCAAGTTTCGTGCAAATCCATTCAGCCGTTCGAGCTAAAAGTGAGGCCAACCGCCCTATGGAAATTAACATGGGAAAAACGCGTTTTGGGACCCCCCTTTTTTCTCGGCCCCCCCTTGATGAAACCCCCCCCAAATTGTCAGGGGCTGCTCAGAAACAAAATGTTCCATTTTCCTGAAAATTTCAGCCAATTCCGTCCACAAACGCCAAAGTTATTAGATATAGAATTTTCAAAAATCCCATAGAGAAAAAATCCTAACTATATATACCTACTGGCGACCGCCAGTAGGATATATATATATATATATATATATATATATATATATATATATATATATATATATATATATATATATATATATATATATATATATCCAATCTTGCCAAACTCATCCGATACGAAGAAGGCGCTGACACCATGAATCTCAATCCAATATATATGCAAAGAATTCCTCCCGAAGAAAAGAGCAGAAGCCACATCGGGGAAAGGTGACACCATTTATTTCTTTCATTTTGGCGAATGCATTTCGGCCTGTTCTGGCCTTCATCAGCGCCGTGGTGAGTCTTAGGGAATCAATGGCGCTGTGCCTCTAAATGTACCTGGCCGCACTGTGATAGGTGCGATGTCCGCTCCGCCCCTCAGCAGCTGAAATCGCTGACGTTGATCTCGGTCCTGGATGAATCCAGAACTCAAATTCCCAGGATGCACCAGTGGCTCCCAGGTAGGTGCTGCCCAGGGTCGTACTCAGAATAGTCCAAGTAATCAGCAGATGGCCGGGTACTCTGCACAGCATACCAGTGGCCCTGAGAAAGAAACTGCACGAAGTCACCTCGAGTCCCCTTTGACCTCTTCAGCCTTGGGCACGGGTTTCACATCACGGGGGCAGAATGAACCATGCATCCCGCCCAAGCAGAGGTTAATAACCTCGCTGTACCACTCTAATTCACTCGTGCTGAAGGCGGGCCTGGAGTTATTCAATAACTTGAAGGAAAAGTCTTGCCGGAGCAGGTGCCAGAGACTCCAGGCCAGCTTGTGAAGGGGGGGCTTCTGTAGCGCGCTTCTGGAAAGCGCGTGATAAGAATGCAAAGAACTCCTCCCGAAGAAAAGAGCAGAAGCCACATCGGGGAAAGGTGACACCATTTATTTCTTTCATTTTGGCGAATGCATTTCGGCCTGTTCTGGCCTTCATCAGCGCCGTGGTGAGTCTTAGGGAATCAATGGCGCTGTGCCTCTAAATGTACCTGGCCGCACTGTGATAGGTGCGATGTCCGCTCCGCCCCTCAGCAGCTGAAATCGCTGACGTTGATCTCGGTCCTGGATGAATCCAGAACTCAAATTCCCAGGATGCACCAGTGGCTCCCAGGTAGGTGCTGCCCAGGGTCGTACTCAGAATAGTCCAAGTAATCAGCAGATGGCCGGGTACTCTGCACAGCATACCAGTGGCCCTGAGAAAGAAACTGCACGAAGTCACCTCGAGTCCCCTTTGACCTCTTCAGCCTTGGGCACGGGTTTCACATCACGGGGGCAGAATGAACCATGCATCCCGCCCAGGCAGAGGTTAATAACCTCGCTGTACCACTCTAATTCACTCGTGCTGAAGGCGGGCCTGGAGTTATTCAATAACTTGAAGGAAAAGTCTTGCCGGAGCAGGTGCCAGAGACTCCAGGCCAGCTTGTGAAGGGGGGGCTTCTGTAGCGCGCTTCTGGAAAGCGCGTGATAAGAATGCAAAGAACTCCTCCCGAAGAAAAGAGCAGAAGCCACATCGGGGAAAGGTGACACCATTTATTTCTTTCATTTTGGCGAATGCATTTCGGCCTGTTCTGGCCTTCATCAGCGCCGTGGTGAGTCTTAGGGAATCAATGGCGCTGTGCCTCTAAATGTACCTGGCCGCACTGTGATAGGTGCGATGTCCGCTCCGCCCCTCAGCAGCTGAAATCGCTGACGTTGATCTCGGTCCTGGATGAATCCAGAACTCAAATTCCCAGGATGCACCAGTGGCTCCCAGGTAGGTGCTGCCCAGGGTCGTACTCAGAATAGTCCAAGTAATCAGCAGATGGCCGGGTACTCTGCACAGCATACCAGTGGCCCTGAGAAAGAAACTGCACAAAGTCACCTCGAGTCCCCTTTGACCTCTTCAGCCTTGGGCACGGGTTTCACATCACGGGGGCAGAATGAACCATGCATCCCGCCCAAGCAGAGGTTAATAACCTCGCTGCACCACTCTAATTCACTCGTGCTGAAGGCGGGCCTGGAGTTATTCAATAACTTGAAGGAAAAGTCTTGCCGGAGCAGGTGCCAGAGACTCCAGGCAGGCTTGTGAAGGGGGGGCTTCTGTAGCGCGCTTCTGGAAAGCGCGTGATAAGAATGCAAAGAACTCCTCCCGAAGAAAAGAGCAGAAGCCACATCGGGGAAAGGTGACACCATTTATTTCTTTCATTTTGGCGAATGCATTTCGGCCTGTTCTGGCCTTCATCAGCGCCGTGGTGAGTCTTAGGGAATCAATGGCGCTGTGCCTCTAAATGTACCTGGCCACACTGTGATAGGTGCGATGTCCGCTCCGCCCCTCAGCAGCTGAAATCGCTGATGTTGATCTCGGTCCTGGATGAATCCAGAACTCAAATTCCCAGGATGCACCAGTGGCTCCCAGGTAGGTGCTGCACAGGGTCGTACTCAGAATAGTCCAAGTAATCAGCAGATGGCCGGGTACTCTGCACAGCATACCAGTGGCCCTGAGAAAGAAACTGCACGAAGTCACCTCGAGTCCCCTTTGACCTCTTCCGTGCCCAAGGCTGGTTTCACATCACGGGGGCAGAATGATCAATTCCCATCTCCTGGCGACGTCGTCTCCCAGGCAAAGTAAGGATACGGACCACAAACTTCGTGCTGATGTGTTTATTCGTGCAAGGTCGGCAGTGACGCGTTTCGGGCTTAAAAGCCCTTGATCGCACATCGGTCACAGTAAACATTTAAAGTTTTTAAATGCTAGAAAGGGCACTCCCACCAACAACTTGTGATTGGGTCATGCGACCATAGATAGGGAGAAAATATTAAGAACTCCAATATATAAATTTCACTCGTAGCAGCGCATTTCATCATGTTAAACTCACTGTTTAAATACAAGTTTTTATAAAAGAGAGACCTACGAAGGCGAGGCCAAGATGGCGGCGGAGTAGGACGTGTTTTTAAGTGCCTCTGGCGCCGCTTCTTCTAAGCTTTGTTTAGCAACCTCCTGGGCGGTTTTGACCCGAGACCCTCTGTCGCCCTGATCCCTACGAGCCCCGGTGCCGAAATCGGGACCTCCCGGGGTGCCGACAACAGTGTGAGACGGGCGGAAAGCGAGCCCGGAACCGGCGCAGCCCGCGCCCGGTGCTGGGAGCTGGGCCGCCCGGTGCGGAGCCTGACTGAGCCTACGCCCTGCCTTCCTGCCCCGGACCGGCTAGAAATAGACCCCAGAAGCCGGCGATTCACCTTCTCCTGGCGGCGGAGCAGCGGAACCGCCAATTACGGTGAGCGGGTTGGACGGTCGGAGGCGCGGGAGCTGTGCAACAGCCTGGAGGCGCGAAAATCTAGCTCGAGGATCTCCGGCCTACATTGCCGATCGGTGGCGCCCCTCGCGGCCCTCCTGCAGTGAACCCCGCTTCCCTGCTTACCCTCACAGAGGAGCGATCTTTGGGGAGTATCGGGACAGCGATTTCCTCCAGCGACGCTGCGGTAGCGCCTCTGGGCCTTGTGGAAACCCTGAGTTAAGTTCAAGTTCAAGTTCAGGAATTTGTATAGCGCACTACTCACCCAGAGGGTCTCAAGGCGCTAGAGGGAGGGTGGGTGCATTACTTATCGAATAGCCAGGTTTTTTGTTGCTTTCTGAAGGAGAGGTGGTTCTTTTTCTGGACGCGAAAATCAAGCCCGGGGATCGCGGGCCTACAACCCATTACGACCTTCGGGGCAAACCTGTGTCCCAGCTTCTGTGGCGGGCTCCCGGGGGTGAGCCTATAGATGCTAGGAGGGCGGCTGTAGGACCACCTGGACCATAGGCGAGCAGCAAAGTGCTCAGTGGTCAGCTAGGCCCTGGGGGTCGGCCTGGCTGGTGAAGTGACCGGGCTCATCCATAGCCACTCCTACAAATAAACTAGCTCCAGTTGGCAGAGAAGGGCGCCAGCTAATCAGGAGGTGAGCTAATTTAACGGACCCCTCTTCCGGCTTGAAGGACCAGCCTGTGTTGTGGGGTGCGACCGAGTGGTGGAGAGTGACCTGGGTATCCGGGAGGTGGCCCACCCAGCTGTATCCCTCGCAAAGGAGAGTTCGGCGCTGCCCCAGCCACCAGTGTCGGAGGGGCCCCTGTGGACTGGAGCTGACCCTCAAGGCGAGAGACGCTGGACGGGGCCCACCATAGACTCAATGGCAGGTATCTGGCGGGGGAGCGCTGAATCCAACTGACAAAGCCTGAGCCACGAACTGACCAACTTTGGATTGGCTGACCTATCCCCTGCTCTTAGATCGGAAGCTTGCTCTCAGAGTGCTCCTGGGCTCGCGGCCCAAAAACCATGGCGTTTAACAGGACGAAAAAGGAAAAGCCTGGGAAAGAAGGGGTCCCGAAGGGAACGACAACATCTCCCTTGCCTGCCCCAGAAAAAACCCCTCCCAAAAAATCCGAAACCGAGGATCCTGCCACCAAGGCCTTCATGAGAGAACTCTTTGCAGCAATTAAAGAGGACATATCTGAGCAACGCTCGCAACTGGCTTCTTACCTTCGTGAAGTGCGAAGGGATGTGGACGAAGTGGGGGAGCGGGTAGCGACCTTGGAAGAGCACGATGTAAATACAGCTGAAGACATCCACCAACTCCAGCAGGCTGTGCTCCGCTTAACGGAACAAAACTTAGATTTACAAGCACACACAGAAGACCTAGAAAATAGGTCCTGGCGCAATAACATCCGCATCCGCGCGGTCCCCTGGAAAGGTGAGGGAGCGGACTTGAGAGACTACGTGGACTGCCACGTGGAGCTCAGGCGCCACCCCCTGACATCCTAGTATGTGTCCATGACTTTCAACTGAAGGAACGGATCCTTCGCAAAGCACGGGATATGGCTCCCCTCCACTTCAAAGACCATCGCCCCCAACTGTATCAGGACCTGGCAGCTTCCACCTTGCAGAAACGCAGGACCTTCAGACCTGTGACCACCTTTCACCAAGAACAGAATGTGCCCTATTCCTGGGGACACCCGTTCCGCCTCATCTTCCGTTGGCAGAATAAGCTAATACAAGTGCGTTCTTTGGAAGAGGCGATGACCCTTCTGGGCCTAGATCATTCTGAACCGGCGCCTGGGGGTGATGGCCCGTCCAGCAGACGGCGGCGAAGATCGACGGAGTGGCAGAGAGTGGGCAAGCAACAGAGGAATGGGGGGGGAGTTGTGGTTCTGGACGTTACATGTGGACTGGACTGCTTTGGTCATGGGCGGGGAAATGTATGCTGAATTGGGTCTATGGGACCGGGATGGGAGGGGGATGTTCGCCCCTTTGATTCTACACCAGGGTACCCGGGGACTCCCGCCTTCTGTAATGCTGATTGGTAGACCCTCCTAATGACATCCTTAACTTGAGGAACCTGGAATGTGAAGGGGATTAACTCCCCTCAGAAACGCCAGAAGGTCTGGAAATATATCATGGTACCATAACCTCGATATAGTGGGACTCCAAGAGACTCACCTGCCCAAAAAAGAAGAATCTTGCCTTAGACACAAGATGTTCCGATTAATCTATAGATCTTCCGCACCTACGAAACACAGAGGGGTGGCCCTTATGTTCCGCTCGGCCATGCAATTTCAGCCTATGGGGGTACAGGGTGACAAGGAGGGTCGTTGGATCATGGTTAAGGGCCTTCTAAGGGGTAGGCTCTGCACTTTTTTTTACACGGGGCAAAATGCCTTTCTGCACACATTACTGGAAGCTGCGGTGCAATTCGTAGAGGGGCCTTTGATTGCTATGGGGGGAATTTAACATGGTCTGGCTTCCAGAATTAGATTGCACTCACTCCCACAGATCGGCGACGGGTGTGTTCTCCCCCGACACGCAACAGCGAATCTCTGACCTGGCCCTTATCGATGTCTGGCGCTCCCTCTACCCTCAGTCTAAAGATTTCCCTTTCTACTCACACGTCCACCACACCTACTCTCGGATAGATCACTTCTTCGTGAGTCAGTCGATGAGGGGGGATTTGAGAGAGGCCAAGATATACCCGCTCTCTGTCTCAGACCACAGCTTGCTTGCGATGGGACTCCAGTGGGGGGTGCGGACTGTAGGCGGCTCTAAGTGGTACTTCCCCGCTTCCCTGGTTAGGGATAAACCCTCCTGCATCTCCTTACGGGAGCTTATCAATGAATATTTTACACTTAATGCCCCCGAGGAGACCTCCATATACAACACTTGGGATGCCTTCAAGGCGTACCTTCGAGGGCACTGCATCGCGTTAAACGCCACTCTTAACCGGCAGCGGGGTCGGGAGCAACTGGAAGCAGAGCTCTCGACCCTTGAACAGACCCATAAGGAGAAACCCTCCAAGATCGGGCTCCGGCAATTGACGGCCATCAAGGGTAAACTGAAGGCCCATTATGACAATAGAGCTGAATTTACCTTACTAAAACTTCGCCGGCTCTCCTACTCACAGGGCAATAAAGTGGGACGCCACCTTGCCAGGCAACTAAGGGATAAGAGGGAACGTGAATATATTGGGGGCATTCAGGATACTCGAGGTGAGGTGGCACACCAGGATGAGGCGAAGGCAGAGCTATTCGGGGACTTCTACAAGTCCCTTTATAAAGGGGAATGCTTGAGTGACGCTGCCCAAGACGAGTTACCTGCAGGGGCTAACACTACCCCAGGCGTCGCCAGAATGGAATGAGGCATTATCCGCTCCCTTCACTAGAGAAGATGTGATGACGGCCATTAAGGCCTTGAAGCCCCACAAGGCGCCGGGTGCGGACGGGTACACGGCCGTCTTCTATAAAACCTTTGCCTCTGAACTCTGCCCACATCTGGTACAACTATTTAATCACATGGCTGAGGAGGGCAGGTCGTCCCGAACCATGGAGGAAGCACTCATCTCTGTCATCCCTAAGCCAGGTAAGAACCCTAGTCAGTGCGCATCCTACAGGCCGATTGCCCTCCTGAAACTGGACGCAAAGCTTTATTCTTCCATCATCGCACATCGACTTAACGACCTCATGCCGGCTCTTATAGACCCGGATCAATCGTGGTTCATCAAGGGGCGCCAGGCTCACGATAATACCCGGAGGGTGATCCATCTTATCGAAAAAGCCACCAAATTCAATATCCCCGCAGTTCTAGTGGGACTGGACGCCGAAAAGGCATTTGACAGGGTGGACTGGGGGTTCCTCTTTAAGACTCTGACTGCATTCGGCTTCTCCTCTAAATTCATAACGATGATTCGGGCGAACTATCTCTCCCTCCGATCCCGTGTAGCGGTGAATGGTCGATTTTCACAATTCTTTGATCACTCTAGGGGCACTAGACAGGGTTGCCCCCTCTCCCCATTGCTCTTCGCCCTTAGCATTGATCCCCTGGCGGTTGCGATTCGAGCCAACCCGGACATCCGCGGGTTACTCTTCACGGGGGAATCCCACAAAATCACACTCTTTGCGGATGATGTTCTGCCGTCCCTTTCGGACCCGGCCCACTCTCTCCCGCAGGTACAGACAGCATTACAACGCTTTGAGGCAGTGGCAGGTTTCAAGGTCAACTATGATAAATCCTATGCCCTCAACCTCACGATCCCACAAGCAGAGATCCCTACCCTCCGGTCGCTCACCCCCTTGCCATGGACCAACTCCTCCATTCAATATCTGGGCGTACACTTGACCCCCACTCTGGAGAAACTCTATGCTGCCAACTTCCCCCGCTACTAACCAGGATCCAGCCAGACTTGGCCAAATGGAAACCCATGTTCATCTCCTGGCTAGGGAGGATACACGCAATCAAAATGACCCTCCTCCCCAAGTTCCTGTACCTCTTTCAGGCCCTTCCTATAGATTTAGATGCGGAATTCTTTCGGCGCATACGGTCGATGCTGCTGCGCTTTATTTGGCATGGAGGACGTGCGCGGCTATCTTTCGCCACCCTACGCAGACCAAGGGGGGAGGGAGGGGTGGGACTGCCAGATTTGCATCTGTATTACAAAGCTGCACAACTCCGCATCATAGTTGAATGGTCGCAACAAGAGTCAGAAAAACACTGGTTACACATGGATAGGAGCGTGGCGGGGAGATCGATATGGGATTTGGTGTGGAAGCCCAAGTGTGACCGACCAAAGAATGTCTACCTCAGCACCCCTACTAGCACAGTATTGAAGGTCTGGGACTCGATCTCCGCTGACGATCAGTGGACAACCTTTCCCTCCCCCTTCACACCCATTCACTTCAACTCAGCCTTCCCGCCAGCATCCCACGAGGGGCCCTTCACGGCGTGGAAGGACGGAGGTTGTCGGGCTTTAACCCACCTGTTCCACACTTATGACCCACTCACTTTTGAAAACTGCAAGAGGGACTACGGGATAATGGAGACTGAACGATACCGCCACGCCCAACTACTCCACTGGGCTCTTTCGCCGCAGGTACGGGAGGCGGCTACCTGACCCCTCACACCATTCGAGAACTTTCTGACCAAGACAGCGTCTATGAAAGGGGCGATCACTTTCATCTATCGACACCTCCTCACTACGCCCACTTCCCCTAGGCCTAGGTACATGCACACATGGGAGGGGATCGTCCAACGCGACATCACTGATAATGAATGATCTCACCTATGGTCCGGCATTGCTAAATTCAACACCTCAGTGGAGCTTAGGGAGGCACATATGAAAACAGTGATGGACTGGTACCTATACCCAGCGAAATTGAAACTGATCTTCCCGGGCACTTCCGACAGGTGCTGGAGGGGCTGTGGGTTGCTGGGGGACTTCCAGCATATCTGGTGGGACTGCCCCGTTATACGACCATTCTGGGAGGAGATCCTGGCACAAATTAAAGAATTTCTGGGGTACCCCATTCCTACCACAATGGCTGCCACCCTACTGGGCCTACGGGTCCCAGAGCTCGAACACCAGACTAGGGCAGATAAGAGAATAATGTGGCTCTGTATTGGGGCAGCTAAAATTACTGTAGCGGCAGCCTGGAAAAAGAAGGAAGCCCCGGCCACCTTGCTTTGGCACTCGAGGTTGTGGAAATTACTCAGTCTGGAAAGAATGGCCGACATTTTTCTAGATGACTTCAAAAATTTTGAATTTCGCTGGGGGCCGCTAGTGAGGTGTCTCTCCAAGGGCCTGCCATCTGCAGTCTGCCCGCCCAGCGTCCGTAAGCTCCACCTGTTCCAGGTTTAAACCCCTGTCACACCTTAACTAATTCTTTGCCTACGTTATATTGCTACCACCACTAAAGGAGGGAGGGGGAGGGTGAGGGAGGGATGGGGGTTGTTCTATGTGTTTTTTGTTGACTTTTTCATCCCACTAAGTGCACTGTTGCACTGAAAGCATAGAGTCCTATATCCAAAGCAAGATTCCTTGCGTTCTCATATGTCATATGTCTCACCTTGCGGGGGGGCTGATTAAGGCACCCTATTGATTGCTTCTGGCGCACACCTGACTTTTAGAGTACCGGCCAGGGGGGGGTCACTGACTAATATCCTATATGCTGGCAACGTGGCACTACCCTGGGCGCCCAGATGATGACTGTGGAACGGAGGCTGCACCTACCTCTTTACAGCAGTGTCCGAGCGTGGGAACCCTGTCCCCCACGCTCGGTCGGTTAACGTCCCGGTCACCCAGGACACCCTCTCTTTCTCGTCCCCTGCAGGTGCCGAACCCCGAACGCGGAGAACCGGAAACACTCGCCAGCGGTCCCGGAAGCGGAAACAGGACGACCTCTATCAACCCGGAAGTACCCGCCCCTGACCCCGGAAGTGGTCGGGCTGTCAACCAGCCGGAAGATAGAAAAAGCCCCGAGGAGAAAGGAACGACGTTCGGAGCAACCGACTCGTGGCAGGAGGCAGCGGAGAGCGACGAACCCCCGACAGAGAGCGACGCAGCACGGCTAGATCGGAGCGAGGAAGAGGACGAGGACGTCTGGACGGAGGACTGGTGGCGTCCTCAGGAGGAGGCTGGAGAGCGGCCGCAACTCGGACGAGAGTTGCGGCGGGGCACGTGAGTACACGTCACCCTTTCTCAGTGCCCCTGTACATAGAGTTGTATATATAGAGTTGTAAATATCATAGGATTCACGAGCACCGAGACACTGTATATTAATCCCCCTATTTCACGCACACTGTATAGAACCCGATCACTGCCCAGCACCTGGCACCTCTCTCCCTTCCCCCCTCTTCCCTGCCTCTTCCAACCCCCTTACCGTCCCTTCCTCACCGTCCTCTTTCATACCCTCTCACGCCCGGGTGTAGGTGGAAGCATTCCGACTGTGTTGCTCGGACTAAAGCCCTTACGCTTCTCTCCCTTTCTTCAAGCCTCCGTGGAGCCCCAGTACCATACCGAGGAGACTACTGGTGAAAGCGGGAAGCAGCACTTGATCCAGAATCCACTTCACCGAGCCGGGTCATCAGCCAAGTCCACCATCCCTATCTGCATTGTGACTTTGTATTTCCATTCATCTGTTGAATAAATACCACAGACATAGCTCACTATATTCGGCCTCCCCGCCTGTTATTCCGGTCCGCACGTTCCCCAAGTCCACAATGACACAGCCTACTATGCGACGGCCAGACCTGACTCGGCTGGGTCGCGCCTGGACTCATGACTGCATACCCCTGCGTGGGTTGAGTTGCGGGATTGTCGCATGTTCTTTCCATGATTCCCCTTCCCCTTTTTCTTATTGATCAATAAAAATACTTTTGACAAACAAAAAAAAAGAGAGACCTACATGACATAGCTATTGTTAAAACTCGGTCATAAGCAAAAATAGTACAAACCAAATTTATCAATCCTACATATCAATATATATAAAAAATACATATATATTTTTCTTAAGATTGTCTATATCTGTATAAATACCGTCACATATTGCACACATGTTGACCCTCGAATCACATCTTCTAAGTCATACTGAGGTATTTTACTGTATGAATACAAAAGGCTAATCTCTCATATGTAGTCTTTCCCCCAAAAGAAATTTGTTTGGGCTGCATATTGCATTTGAAGTTCCTGTGCAAAATACATAAAGTGCAACAAGTTCACTGGGCAAAACTGTACATTATTGTACAAATAAGCTTAGATAGTGCAAACCATATGAATGACAATGTCTATCAATATTGTTAACAATAATAAACTAAAATTTTGATAAAATTGTTAAAAGTATATAAATAGCAAGTAAAAAGATATATATCGTCATATCGGTAAAATAGTGCAAAAGGAGGTGATAAAAAATATATATTATTTACATTAGGTATGCTTTCAGAGCTATATAGACGTATTACCATGGGAAAATCATTATTACATGTACTTGATACTAGGGAACCTATATATCAAGACCATATCTCGAATGCATTTAAAACCCTACTCTTAATTTAATTTGATTGAGGAGCCATATTTACATAGTCATTGTCAGGAAGTGGATATAGGGGAGCCTGAAGATCTACAAAAAATTATGCATCTCTTCAGTATTGTTTAACCCATTTGTCCATTTACTGTCAAACTCCAATATCATCTTTGTTTCGAGTTGACTCAGCTGGCGCTCACGATTTCCACCTCTACGTGATTTGGGAATTGCCCCTTTTACAAAGTATTTTAGACAGTCAACGTCATTGTTGTGACTTCTCTCGAAATGGCGTGCCACTGGATAAGCGGGATCACTGTGCAAAATACCCCGCAGATGCTGAAAAATCCTGACATGCACCTGTAGCCTGGTGCTACCAATGTAGTTCAAGCCACAGGTGCATGTCAGGACATACACGGCATATTCCGTTTTGCAATTATAACTCCCAGAAATTGCCACATCTTGCGTGCTGAATGGAGTTTGATAATGAGTAGTATTAGCCCCAAATTTGCACGCTCTACAACTGGTGCATTTTCGGAATACCTGTGCTGGTTTGAGCCACATAGTATTCAGTGTCATTTCAGGGCTACTCTGGTCTAGCACCGCACCCATATTTCTTGCTCTTCTGAAAGTAATAGTGGGGGTACTGGGAAGCCTAGGATTGAATATAACGTCAGTTAGCAAGATCGGCCAATTTTTCTTTACAATTGCCCTGATCTTTTTTTCTTCATTGCTATATGTTGTTATGAATCTAGGAATGTTGTTGTTTGCAATCCCTCCCCCTGTGGCCAAATCTGATTCAATACCTGCATCATTGGATTCACTAGATTTGAAAAGGCTCTCTCTAGGTCTTAATTTTGCCTTTTCAACAGCCTGTTCTAATAATCTGTCTGAGTACCCGCGTGCTTTTAGTCTTACAATCATTTCATTGAGGCAATAATAAAAATCCATATTTGTACTGCATATACGCTTTAACCTTAAAATCTCGCCGTAGGGAATACTGGCTATTAGGTGTTTCGGATGCAGACTAGTGGCGTGGAGAGTGGTATTTCTCGCAGTGGGCTTTCTGTGCAGTGTTGTTTCTATTCTCTCCTCTTTGATGTACAACTTCACATCTAAAAATTCCACACTTGTTTTATTAATGCGAGATGTGAAATGGAGATTGAAGGAATTCTGATTAATTTCATCTACAAAATTGAGGGCCTCTGATTCATCCCCTTGCCACAGAATGAAGATATCATCTAGGTATCGTAGATAGCAGATTATCTTTTCATTGACCCATGTCTTGTGCTGTTTATTTAGGACCTGTTCCTACCACCAGCCTACGTGTAAATACGCATAGCTGGAGGAGAAACAGGAACCCATCGCCACTTCTCTGAGTTGTTTTTACAGTTCTTTCTTTCACAAACAGAAATAAATTGCTATTTAAACACCACTCAATAAGCTTGACAATAGCATTGTTATGCTCATGATATTCACATGATCTATTTGATAAAAAATGTTTGACAGCAGCTACGCCTTGTGCATGATTGAAACTCGTATAAAGAGATTCAACATCTAATATTATAAGCAGCATGTCATCACTCCAGCAAAGATCTTTCATTTTCTCTAATAAGTCACTTGTGTCTTTCACATAGCTGGGTATTTTTTTAACCAAATCCTGTAAAAAGAAATCAATATACTGACTCACTTGTTCCCTGGCACTTTTAATAGCCGATATAATCGTCTTCCATGTACTGGTATTGTTTCTTTATGGATCTTTGGGATCAAATATAGGATAGGGAGGACTGGGAACTCATTGTTCATAAATTTGAATTCATCATTTGAAATCAGTCCCTCCCTACGCCATAATGCTAGTTGTTTATATAAAGTCTCTTTAGCTTTAGAATATTCTTTTAACATTATTTTCTCATAGCAGTTACTGTCACTTTGTTGCCTGTTGGCCTCTTTTATGTACTCCTTCTTACGCCAAATAACCAGGTTTCCCCCTTTGTCTGATTTCTTTATCACAATTTCATTATTGTCACCAAGTTTCTTCATTAGTTTTGCATATTCCAGTTTTTTATATTGGATTTCTTTCTCTTTTTGTCTTTAGTATGTTGATAAAGTTTTTTAATGTCATTGATTACACAGTCGTGAAAAATGTCCACTGCATCCTTTGGCATTCAAGGAATGAAGTAGGATTTTGCTTTAAATGGACTGAGTCCCGATCCTTTTTGCGTCATATTTATTTTACTGAGTCGCAATTGTGTGGCGAGATCAGAGTCTGGCCCCAACGACTGAGAGATTGTGGCTTTCATTCAGGTCATGCATGGTTAGGAGAGTGGAAACGTCAGAGGACAGTAATTTGTTACTTTCCGTATCTTTTTCACAGTTGATATTTTGCTTTGGCTGACTCAAGGGCAAAGAATTTTTGCAATTTGAGTTTCCGGATTAAAAAAAAAAAAAACATCTATGTGAGTTTTTGCATATTTAAACTTTGACCAGTGCAGTGATTTAATCCTAGCGATAATAGTTGTTCCTCTGCCTTGGATAAAACAACTGTGTATAAATTGACAATGCTATTACTTGTCATTGCAGTTTCCTCTGCCAAGTGCTTTTTTTCTTCTTTCTTTTGATTTTGTCTGCACTTGCGTATCCTCTCTCGTCTCCGTTTGTTCCTTCTTTTACTGTTTGTTTCTTTTGCTGCCTCGGCCCCAATGTCTGCAGCCTCTCCTTCACTAAAAAAATCAATTTCCTGTTCAAGGTTAAGTTTGGTTAAAGCTTGCTGCCTGGAGAAATCTGAGTCAAAACTAGACTCACTTGTTAAAAAACAGATTAGGCACTTGCGAATTCATCATTGTCACTTGGTCTTGGATTAGTGGCTATTGCTTGTTGCGGCGCTGTTATTTTGCCCTTCCTGCTGAATTCTTGTCTCTTTACAGCATTGTATTTTTGAGCAAAGGTGAAGATTTGACCGTTGCTGTAGTCCGCCTGGTCACGCGCAAATTTGTGCGCCTTTCTGAGTTTTATGTTTTCTTCATGCTTGCACAGGCGTTCATTCATGGCATGCAGCAATTTCTTAGTGCCCTCTGAACCATAATCTTCCTTTTTCTCAATTTCACCGTTTAATCTCTCAATTTCATCCTAAATTGCTGTGCGGTCTATAGCAGCATATTTTATTAGGATGTGAACCAAGTTCAATGATGCAGCTAAAATGCTCTCCCCTCATTCTTTTAGCATAGCTGGATTAGGTTTGTCGAAGCTCGGAGCTAAAAGGATGTGCAATCCACGTGGAACCCAGCCCACTTCTGAGTATTTACTAAGTGATCGATGTTCCCACCATTTAGTTATTTCTATCTTTTTATTCTTTTCCAATTCCTTGATTAATAACTTCGTACTGGGTTCTCCCCTGTTGTTATTTTCGGGCAGTTTGTTTGCGTTATTTGCCGTCATTGGCACATTCCCAAATAGATCGTCAGCTACCTCCACCCGTTTACGGACAGTTTCTGCCGACATGCTGCAACTTGGAACAGTCTCCTAACGTAGCCCAGAATAACCACAGCTACACTTGAATGCCGAAAATTCCCTCTCCACCTATGTGCATGCCTATTACACTCACCGCATACGTGAACCAGCGGTCTTCGACGATCCTCCGACCCGGTCGACGGCCGCTTCCTCGTTTCGGTGTGCTTGTTTCTTTCGGCATCAATAAGGGGCGGCCGCCAAAGATTCCGCCACGGATTTTCCACAAAAAGGTTTGAGGGCGGCCACCGTCTTGCGGAGAGTGAGTTCGTTACTGGAAGCAAACCAACTTCCGGAATTGAATTCAAGGAATAACACTCCAAACCACCTCCAGGCTTGCACGCCGGCGAAGGAGACAGACAACTTCAGATAAGGCAGGATGTTTTTTCTTTATTCAGCCAAGTTCCAGCAGTGAAGCGTTTCGGGCTTAGAAGTCCTTGATCACACATCGGTCACAGTGAAAATGTAAAGTTTTTAAATACTAGAAAGTGCACTCCCACCAACAACACGTGATTGGGTCATGTGACGATAGATAGTGAGAAAATACTAAGAACTCCAATATATACATTTCACTCGTAGCAGCACATTTCATCATGCTATTCACTTGTGATAAGGGGCCACAGTTATACCCTTGCGCGAGCAGGAGACTTGTTCATATATTGGCTTACGCCATAGGGTTTCATAAGATCGAGTGTGGAACTTTATTTATGCAGGATGCACTTCTCAATTATTCCATAATTCATCGGAATGATGTATGTATATATATTTTTTATCCTGGATGAAATGGAAACATAACATTGTTTATTTAAAACTGTATTGCAATGTATGAATTTTATTTTAACGCATGATGCAGAAAGATGTAGTATGTTTTCAATTTCTATGCATTTGACCTTTATTTCTACGGAGAGTTGGGAGCAGGTCACCAAACTTGAAAAAGGCATCGCCGAAATGCGTTGTTGTGGGCATAATAAAGTGTAATTGTGCTATCCTCTGGTGTGTCATTTGTCTCATCTCCGGAGCTTGTACGCTTTTGATAATATTAACGCGGTTGTCGTCACCGCTTTTGGCACCGGCGTCGCTAGGAAGAGAATCGACGAAGTACGACGAAGCGAGCTGCCCTTCAATCCTGAGGGGCCCTCAGGATTGAAGGGGAATTATTTCCCCACTTAAACCGCACCATAGGGCATGTTTGCACACGTCACCTCAGGCCCCATCACCTCCCTTTACTACTGTGTAAACGCGCCCTGTGGCTGTTCTAAGTTGAGAGATTAAGTCCCCTTGAATCTTAAGGGTCCCTAGGGTCAAACTAGCCCACTAGGTACCTCCAGTAAGAAGTGTAAAAAGGGGCATGGCCTCTGAACACCTGTCTGCAATGCAGCTCTCTGGCGCTTACTGGAGATACCTGTTGGTCTAGTTGGCCCTAAAGGACCCTCAGTATTGAAAGAGAATTAATTCCTCAACTTACAACTCGCCACGGGGCGCGTTTGCACAATGGTGAAGGAAGGGGGCGTGGCCTGAGGTGATATGTCTGCAAACACGCCCTGTGGCGTGTTTTAAGTTGGAGAATGAATTCCTCCTCAATCCTGAGGGTCCCTGGGGGCCAACTAGCCCACCAGGTACCGCCAGTATGCGCCCCTTTTTATAACACTCTACAATGCAGCTCCGTAGCGCTTACTGGAGGTACCTGGTGGGCTAGTTGGCCCCCAGGGACCCTCAGGATTGAAGAGGAATTAATCCCTCAACTTAAAACGCGCCACAAGGCGTGTTTGCACACATGTCATCTCAGGCCCCGCCCCCTCCCTTCACCATTGTGCAAACACGCCCTGTTGCACGTTTTAAGTTGAGGGATTAACTCCTCTTGAATCCTGAGGGTCCCTGGGGTGCAATTAGCCCACCAGCTACCTCCATTAAGCACCACAGAGCTATGTTGCAGAGAGGTGTAAAAAGGGGTGTGGCCTCTGAACACCTCTCTGCAACGCAGCCCCCTGACGCTTACTGGAGGTTCCTGGTGGGCTAGTTGGTCCACAGGGACCCCCAGTATTCAACAGGAATTCAATCCCCATCTGCAAACGCACCAGGGGGCGCGTTTGTAGAGTGCTGCAAGTAGGGGGCATGGCGTCCGGCGCTATGCTGATCTTTTATTTATTTTATTGTTTTAAGAAGGGGCGGCTGTGTGGCCCTCCTTTTTCTAATTTATTGGCCCTGGGGACCCCATCCCCCAGGGCCTGCCCCCTATTTTCTTTTTTTAAATTGGAAGGGGGCCGCGTGGTCCCCTCCAGAGGCCATAATCTACCCCGGTGAACCCATCCCCCAGGGCTGGCCCTCTCCGTTGGGAACCGTGGGGGTCCCCACTCCCCCCACGATCCCGCCGGCTCCCCACCTCCATCGGGAGCCGGCATTGCTTTTCCACATGGGGCGCTGCTAAGAAGCTTCTCCCCGTCTGCAAAAGCAATTGTCTTTGATTTTTGGAAGAGAGAGCTGGATTCCCGGCTCTCTCTTCCAAATACCAGTTAGAGGCACCCGGGACACTGCACCCCGGGACACTGCAGGAGCCAGCCCGGGGGATGGCGGTCCACAGGGCCCTCGAGGGCTTCAGGAGGAGGGCTGCGCGGCCGCCTTCCACCATTTTGAAAGCCCCGGGGGTGGCGGTCCCTGGGGCTTGGGGGGGCCTTTGAGCCTCCCCACCCATTGATTCTTCAAGCCCCGGGCGGTGGCGGTCCTAGGGGCTGGCGGGGCTGTGAGCCCCTGCAAATATATAGTGAAAGCCCCGGGGGTGGCGGTCCCCGGGGCTCAAGGGGGCTGAGAGCCCCTCGCACATATTTAAGAAAAGCCCAGGGGGTGGCGGTCCCCGGGGCTGGGGGGAGACTTTGAGCCCCACAACCATTTATGTTTGAAGCCCCTGGGTGTGGCGGTTCCCAGGGCTGGGGGGACCTGTGAGCCCCCCGCATATATTGTATTGAAGCCCAGAGGGGTGGTGGTCCCTGGGGCTGGGGGGGGGCCCTCTGGGCCCCCCACTGTATTTAACATATTGCCCCCGGGACTCTGCCCCCCGGGGGGCTTTAATTAAATTGTTTTTTTTATTTCGGCCGTAATTTGTGCTGAGTGCGCGAATCTCGCCGATTTGTTTTTACAAAAAATGTTTTTTTTTGGCCCTGGGGGTCCTTGTGAGACCCCCTAAGCAGGCCTAGGGTCAGGGTGTTTCTACCCTGCCCCATTTTCACGTTCTGCGCATTTCTTTTACAGGTTTAACCGAGACACAAGATAGCTGCCAATACTTCCTGCTTTGGAGTGTTGACAGCCAATTAGCATACAGCTCGTGATCGGGAGGGTGCGCACAGGGTACTCGGATCCACCTCAGCTTATTTATTTATTTATTTAACTTTTAACGCGCACAGCTACCCACAAAGGGTTTCCCTGCTCCAAGGGACAAACAAAATCATTGCTGAAAGAGCCATAAGTCCCTTGCGAAAGCGGAGATAAAGAGTCTCAGTTTTCAGGGCAGTGGGCAAGGTGTTCCAAATCTTATGGCCTAAGTGGGAGAACGAGCGACCGCCCATTCTCACCAACTTAAACCAAGGAATTATGCAATCTCCATTACCAGAAGATCTCAGTGATCGAGTAGGGTGGTAGGCATGAATAAGTTCCTGAAGATATACATCTCCTATGCAGATAACGTGGTCCTGGTCAGTCACACGAAAGTTGGTCTTCAAAACCTTATTAACACGCTTCATGGTTATGCCGTCGAAAACCTACTAGAAGTGAACATTAGCAAAACAAAAGTTCTTTCTATAACTAGGAGCAAAAAGTCGCAAACTTGGATGCTCGGCTCAGAAGCAATTTCAAACTGCTCTGAATATAAATATCTTGGGATCCAAGTCGATAACGGTGGCCGCTACCAAAACAAACTAGAGGCCATCAGGAGGAAAGGCATGCTAATAGTCGTGACATTGAAACAGCTAATGACCAACCTGACCGGCGAGACTCTACTTCCACTATTACGAGTAGCTAAAATCAAAATAGAGTCATCAATCACGTATGACAGTGAGGCCCTAAGAGGAATTGACGCAAAACTTCTGGACAAAACCATCTCAAAGGCCTACAGATTTCTCTTTAATTTGCCACTCTATACTTCGCAGGCCCAGATTCAGTTGGAATTCGGGCTGACGTGCCAAACACTTGCTCGAAGAGGCTCATACATCAAGTGCTGGCACAAAAAAAAGATTTCTCCAGAAAACACCTTGAACCGACAGCTCTGGCAAGACATGATAACCTCATCGCGGATACCGGCGAAAAAATACCTAGAGGAGTCCCTGTCCATTACAGGACTGAAAGACCTATGGGAGACTCCTCTATCACATGCGCAATTCAAGCGCATAGTTAACAAGAGTTTAAAGAGACACTCGCATGTGGAAGACAAAGCTTTGCTCTCCTATAGGCGCCATGCCTGGATGACCTTGTGCACATACAAAACACCGGGGCTCCAAGCATATTTTGGTCTGGGGTATGGCTGGAAAACAAAAGAGGCCTTTTTCAAACACAGGCTAGGGATTCTACCCGCCATTCCTTACCTACCACCATGGTTGAGGCAGAACTACGGGACTACATGCCGGCTCTGCGGAACAGGCATCGAAGACTTGGAACATTTACTGTGCATTTGCCCGAGGCTGAACGATGAAAGAGTAGCTCTGTTGAAAACAGCTTTCAACGAACTGGGAGTCCACTCATGCAGACAAGCTGTCCTCGCCTGTTTTGATCCTTGTTTCCCGCCACTAAACGGGAAGCTAGTGAAATTCCTGAAACTAGCGGAACGGAAACAAATAACGCAGGCGCTTGGCTGAATGGAAACACGGACAGGACCAAGTGCCTCGAACAATTTTCCCCGCCGGGGTTTTACTCTTTATATCTTTGCTATTCGATCAATTATGAATTTCTACTTTTAAGGCCTTTTAAATTTCTTATGAGATCGTTTTATAATGCACTTTTTGTAACAGTTTTTATTAACCTAAACAATAAAGAATTACTTACAGGAGCAGTGCCCTGTTTGATTTTAAACATATAGCAGAAGGCCTTAAATTTGATTCTATTGGGGATCCTGAGCCAATGAAGGTCACGGAGTGACTGGGAAATGGAGGCTCTACGCAGAATATGGCAGAGAAGGCGTGCAGCCGCATTCTGCACGACCTGAAGCTTTCTGAGAGTTTCTTGGGCAGCTCCCAGATAAAGGACATTGCCGTAATCCAGGTGCGAGACAACCAAGGCCTGGACAACTGTCCGTTGTGTGGAAGCCGGGAGCATCCATAACATTTTGTGGAGCCATCTTAAGATGGTGAAGCATGTAGAGGCCACTTTTACTGCTTGTTGCCGCATAAAAAGGTTATCAACAATGAGGAATCCAAGGTTACGCACCTGGGTCAGAGGTTGGGAGATGGAACCCATTTCTTGAGGCCAATGTTGGGGGCCCCATAGATTCTTGCCCAAGATAACCACCTCAGTCTTTTCCCCGTTTAGTTTCAAGAAATTCTTGCTATCCATTCTGAAACCTCAATTAATCCACGCTTAAGAACTGAAATATTACCCTCTTCCACAGTAGAGAGAGAGAAAATAATTTGAGTATCGTCAGCATATGAGAATAAAGGAAGACCCGCTTTCTCCACAATAGTGACCAGGGGTCTAACGTAAATATTAAAGAGTAAAGGACTCAGGATAGACCCCTGAGGCACACCGTACACTGAAGAACATATTTTGGAAGAGGCTTTCGCAGAGAAAACCTGCAAGGTACGGTCATTGAGGAAGGAGGCAAGCCAAGCTAGGGCAAGAACCTCAACTCCCAAAGACCGGAGAGATGCAAGAAGAATGGAATGCGACAGTATCGAAGGCCGCACTCAAATCGAGCAGTATGAGTGCAGATGTCTCTCCGCCGTTGATACATTGGCGCAATCTCTTGGTAACTCCAAGAAGGGTTGTTTCAGTGGAGTAGTTGGCTCTGAAACCAGATTGAGAAGGATGTAAGAAGCCCAAACTTTCCACATGATGAGTCAACTGATTGTTAATATGTCTTTCCAAAATTTTGGAAAGTGCAGGTAGCAGAGAGATAGGCTGAAGTTAGATTATTTAGAGGGATAAGCTCCAGTTTTTTTTAAGAGTGGAATAATCATTGCATGTTTCCACTCAGGCGGAACAAAGGCATCTCTCAATGAAGAGTTAATAAGCTCTTTCAAAAGGGTGGGCGGAGCTAGCCAGGGAAGGAGATGGCCGCTTGATCCGTTGGCTCCTCCGCGAACCCACCTATCCTTCATACCATCCTTCCTTGTCGGTGCCGTGCTGGTGCCAAAACAACACAGAGTCATCGGAACACGGGCAGACCCCGACCTGAGCCCTACGTCCGCGGATGGGGTGTGGGATTGCTGCTCTGCACCGGACTGTGCTCCCGACCGGGCCATCGCCTACGGGACTCCCTGGCTCTGGTGCTGCAGCGGGGGCCTACACGGAGGTGCGCTGCGATCGATGCTGCCTGTCCACCACCGAGGACCCAGGTGAACTACCCCGGACTTGTTGTGGGGGAAATCGTGGGCTCATGCCGGGAGCGACGGGCTGTGGATGTGGGACGGCGGCTCTCCCTCTGCCGTGAGGCCCACAGTGGGGACGCGAGGTAACTGAGGCCCCGGCTTGGGTTGCGCCTACGCCGCCTCATAGACCTGCGGTGGAGGCTCGTGGTGTCTCGGGGACCCCCGCTGCTTAAGGGGGGCATTGTGCCCCATTAGAAGATTAAAGCCTCAGCCTGAGGGGCTCAGACGCCAATTATAAGCGGCGCATTAGCGCAGGAGCGTGGAGATAATCCTCGGGAAGCGTGTGGCCTAGTGAGCCTGAAACTCTGGGACCTCCAGCAACTACTTGCGACAACCACAGCTTGAGTGAGGTTTAGTGCCGGAGCCGGGGGGGGCACTAAAAAAAGCACCATTGACTAACTCGGGAGCACAGGAATCATCTGTGAGGTGGACGAGGCCTTAACAACTTTGCACTGGAAGTGCACCACACGAAAGACCGCTGCTAGGGTGGAGACGCCAGTTTGCGGCCCATGAGCTTGCCCTGGAGCCTCGCACCATGTGGGCTGGCGCAGCATTGCTGTATTTCCCCAGGAGAGTTGAGTTTGTGGGCCCCTACTTGCTCAGGGATTGCCATTCCTCACGCAAACAAAACAGGTGATGGACCGAATGTGGATCAATGTCACACATTCACCCCAGTCAAAAGATCTGGGCCCAAATCCATCGTTTTTTTGCACTCCACACCACCCTGGGTTAGACAATGGCAATATGCAAATCAGCTCTAACCCTGTGCCCCATGGGAACACTCCAGTCCGAACTACAAAAGCCATGTCCTTCCCAGAACGGAATCAAGCATCCGAGGACCGGACCGGTTTCGAGGTAACACCTCTCATCATCCCGGCTAGCTTGACTCCAAGTGGTGTGGAGTGCCTGGGACCCACGTCTGGGCATCCCCAGCGCACTTATGGCGGTAATTGCAAACAAAACAGGTGATGGACCGAATGTGGATCAATGTCACACATTCACCCCAGTCAAAAGATCTGGGCCCAAATCCATCGTTTTTTTGCACTCCACACCACCCTGGGTTAGACAATGGCGATATGCAAATCAGCTCTGACCCTGTGCCCCATGGGAACAGTCCAGTCCGAACTACAAAAGCCATGTCCTTCCCAGAACGGAATCAAGCATCCGAGGACCGGACCGGTTTCGAGGTAACACCTCTCATCAGCCCGGCTATGTTTGCAATTCCTCACGCAAGGCAGTTCGAGTGCTGAACACACCAATTGACGCTTTATCACGGCATGCTGAAAAGTGCTGACATTAGATACTACTGGTGCCCTTTCACAGTGGATGCTATGCCAAATGGTAAAACGATCCACGAACTGGCAAAACTTCTCTAACTGTCATACTGTCACAGTGGGACTAACTTATCCCTGTGCTAGGGGACTAGGGGCTGCACGGTGCTGTGGCTGAAGAATGGGTCGATCTGTAAGTTGCAACAGAGGACGCCGGGTGTGGTGTACTAGGGCGGCCTGGATACAGGGACGCGACGTTTCCCCGGAGTGTATCGACAAGAGGGGCCATATCGTATAGATGTCCCACAGTGTGGATCCACATCATCAGGTGCCCTGATTGATTATCATTGCAGATAACGGGCGCACTGCCCACAATAGATTGTTGCATCCATCAGACAGACTCGAGTGCTACGGGGCGGGACGCCCACGACATCAGAAGCCGATGGGTCGCCCAGACAGAACACAACCTAAGCTGTCGGTTGACACTAACAACAACAGGAAAACCAAAGTTCCGGACCCATCATCCAGTGACGAAGTCGAAGGAGCCGGGAAGCAAGGTGTAGATGACGTCAACGAGCCCGATCTGTATCCTCATGGCCATGGAAAAAAACCTGCAGGGTGGAATCGCCTCCCTGGGCATCAAAATGGATGCCCTCACATACTGGATGGATCGGATGGTGAAGCGGCTGGACAAGCACGCAGAGCGTCTGGACATGTCGGAGCGCCGAATAGGGGAAGTAGAGGAGGCGCAGACGACACTGGATTTGGAACAAAAGCAACTGGGAAAGGTAATCCAACTCAGACAAGATAAAGCCGAAGATTTGGAGGCGAGGTCACGAAGATGCAACATCCGCATCACGGGACTTCCAGGAGACCACTCAAACAGGCAAAATGGAACTCTTCGTAGAGGCGCTGCTTAAAAAATTGCTTGGTGATGATGTTTTCTCAGGCATTTTTGTCGTAGAGTGTGCACACCGAACGCTAGGCCCGAGACCGAAGCCTGGAGCACCACCCCGGCATATAGTGGCTAAACTACTTAACTACAGGGACCATGACATTGCACTGCGATTAGCGCGTTTAAAACAACCACTCAAATACTAAGGAAGCACATTATCCCTTTTCCCAGACTTTACCGCCAAGGTACAGGAAGCGAGACGACAGTTCGTTCCCTTGAAGAGACAACTACGGGACCTTGGGGTCGACTACGCAATGCTATACCCTGCCAAACTGAGGGTCAATAGGCAGGGTAGGTCCACTATTTTTACAGATCCGAAGGCTCTCCAAAAGGCTATGAGAGGCTGGTCCAGAGATACGCATAATGCAGAAGAAGAAGGAAGACTGAATGAAGCTGCTGGGGGGTCCATGGACGATCAGGACTAACTCAGATCTACATGACAATGTAAGGTATTTGAACGTTGTTATCAGCGCAGATTGAAGATACAGTTCAACTCTTTATGGCAATGCTAGCTTAGCTAAAAGCAAGGATTGTACAGCGAATTTGCCAAACTGAGAGTCACTGATCACGTAGTGGAGGAGAGGTGGGCAGTGCCCCATTACAGAGAGATATTCACATGCCCCCCCCCTAAATAAATAAATAAATATATATATCACTGCTCCAAGTTGCCCCTCGACAAAGGTGCACCCTCAAGTAGCTCGCACAACGGCGTTCACCAGGCAAGGCAGGAATTCGTCCTCCGATAGGATTCACAGTTCTTTAGCCGATCATTAAAAAGCCTGACGCGTTTCTGAGTTAAATACTCTTCATCAGAGGCTCGGCGAAAGTTCGTGCTATGACACGCCCATATTCAAAATTAAATCCCCACAGGTGGGTTTCAAACGCAATGTTCACTGGGCATTGTAGTCTGTGTCACATTCATAAATCCAAAGATGGCTGCACGATGAATTCAAACTGTCCATGAAAGCCCTGGATGGGCCTCGGCGACTCGTACCAAGCCATAATCCTGTCAGCTACCGGTTCCCACGTGAGACTCCGAATATTCTGAGCCTCGGGACCCTGTGGGGATTTAATTTTGAATATGGGCGTGTCATAGCACGAACTTTCGCCGAGCCTCTGATGAAGAGTATTTAACTCAGAAACGCGTCAGGCTTTTTAATGATCGGCTAAAGAACTGTGAATCCTATCGGAGGACGAATTTCTGCCTTGCCTGGTGAACGCCGTTGTGCGAGCTACTGGAGGATGCACCTTTGTCGAGGGGCAACTTGGAGCAGTGATATTAAACGTGGCAGCCCAGCCGCGAAAGGCGCACCATCCCGTGATTACTGGGGGTCCCGAGGCTCAGAATATTCGGAGTCTCACGTGGGAACCGGTGGCTGACAGGATTATAGCTTGGTACGAGTCGCCGAGGCCCATCCAGGGCTTTCATGGACAGTTTGAATTCATCCTGCATCCATCTTTGGATTTATGAATGTGACACAGACTACAATGCCCAGTGAACATTGCGTTTGAAACCCACCTGTGGGGATTTAATTTTGAATATGGGCGTGTCATAGCACGAACTTTCGCCGAGCCTCTGATGAAGAGTATTTAACTCAGAAACGCGTCAGGCTTTTTAATGATCGGCTAAAGAACTGTGAATCCTATCGGAGGACGAATTCCTGCCTTGCCTGGTGAATGCCGTTGTGCGAGCTACTGGAGGGTGCACCTTTGTCGAGGGGCAACTTGGAGCAGTGATATTAAACGCGGCAGCCCAGCCGCGAAAGGCGCACCATCCCGTGATCACTGGGGGTCCCGAGGCTCAGAATATTTGGAGTTTCACGTGGGAACCGGTAGCTGACAGGATTATGGCTTGGTACGAGTCGCCGAGGCCCATCCAGGGCTTTCATGGACAGTTTGAATTCATCGTGCATCCATCTTTGGATTTATGAATGTGACACAGACTACAATGCCCAGTGAACATTGCGTTTGAAACCCACCTGTGGGGATTTAATTTAGAATATGGGCGTGTCATAGCACGAACTTTCGCCGAGCCTCTGATGAAGAGTATTTAACTCAGAAACGCGCCAGGCTTTTTAATGATCGGCTAAAGAACTGTGAATCCTATCGGAGGACGAATTCCTGCCTTGCCTGGTGAACGCCGTTGTGCGAGCTACTGGATGGTGCACCTTTGTCGAGGGGCAACTTGGAGCAGTGATATATATATATATATTTTTAATTTTTTTTCTTCTCTCCTTCTTCTTCACTCGGATTGCATGTGAAGCCCTGATCCCAGTTATACTAGAGATGTAGAAAATTGGCATTGTACCTATCTTCACATTTCATTTATGTTGACAGTTAGTAAGGCATACCTGAGATAAGGTGTGCCGTCAAAGTGCAGTTGCAGTGACAAATCCCCACAGAGACAGTTGTTGATGTTACATGCGGTCAGAGACCACTATTTTTGTTTTGCTTCCCTTGCTAAGATTCGAAGTGGGCACTGGCAAGGGCCTACTTATTCCGGTATGGAAGTGGAGGAGCAGGGCGCAATGTCCAATGCATTGGATTAACACTGCTATAGACTCACTATGAGCGAGCTACCTGCGCCCCTTTGTGTTTACCACATTTCCATAAGTAGTAGTGACTTTAGTTTCTTGATGATGTTGGGGTGGATGATTGGAGAGCTGGGGAGGGAGGGGGGAGTATGTGAAAGGTAGTCAGGAAATAGGTGGGATGGGGGGAGGGGTAGGGGACCGGTTGGGGACAGTTGAGGACACAATGGAGGACATGGTGAGGGACAGAATGGGTGGGGATGTGGGTCGCGGCCAGGTTGAGGTTAGGCATGCATGGGTGGGGGGTGGGGTACAGTTACAGGGTACTTTTCCAAAGTTGTTTATGCACATGTTAGATTGGCCGTCTGTGTTTGATGAGAGGGAGAGTTCGATTGGCAGAAACGCTGACAGGTACGCACGTTGTTTTCCCAAAGAAGACGAAAAGCTCATTTATCTATCACTCCATTGCCCCATTGATGGCACGACACAAGAGCTGAGATGAGGTTATCCCTCTGCGCCCATTAACCCCTACTTTGACACAACAACCACAAGACGCTGACACCCTTACTTTATTGACCTGGAATGTAAGAGGCCTGAACGACCACAGAAAGGTACGGCGGGTACTCCAATACCTCACAAGACACAAAATCGAAATTGCACTACTTCAAGAGACCCATTTACGCACTGACAGTCCTCCATTATGCTATAGGGGGCTACACAATAATATCCACGCTGCTGGATTCACATCGAGTGCACGGGGGGTGCTTACTTGGATTAACCCGAGGTCCCCCCTGACATTTACGCCTGTAGACACTGATTCCGAAGGGTGCTATGTGATCACGAGGTGCACGGGTCAGGGTATGACATACCATGTTGTGAACACGTATGGCCCCAATTTTGATTGCCCCACATTTTATATGTCACCGGCACGTAAAATTAGAACCCACAGGGAGGGCCAGCTCATCTGGGGAGGTGACCTAAACTTAACGAGACACCCGGCGCTGGACTGCTCAGACGGGCCCAGCAGGCGCCGTTCCGCCTCCTCCTGCGCTCTGGACTCGGAAATGACCAGGATGGGATTGAGGGACGTATGGAGGACTAGGCACCCTACACAAGGGGGGTACACACATTCGTCACAATATGATATCCACACTCGTATTGATTATTGGTCGCTATCTGAGCATCTACTTTCCAGGGTAAAGGTGTGTATGACGTTGCCACGCACATACTCAGATCACTCCCAAGTTCTGATTACCCTTTGCGCTCCGACGAGCCGACCCCCTCCCTTCACATGGCGATTACCTCCATACTCGCTATTGGACGATGCTTTCCGTGAGGAACTTGCTATTGACATTGAAGATTTCTTTAACAGGAATGAGGGCACGGTAGACTCCTTCCTTGTGGTAGGGGAGTCCTTTAAAGCATTCATCAGTGGAGTCATTATTTCGAAGCATGCTGGTGTCCTCAAGTCCATCTGGAACCGCCTAACGCTCTTAGAAAACCGACTTAAAGACATTGAGGTGCATCGTTTGTGAGCTCCAAATGTGGATCTAACGCAGGAACTAGCACAGACGATTAGAGAGAATCATGAAGAGGCAGACGCTGAGGTGAAACGTCTTGGGAAGTATGCCATTGCAAGGTCATACGATGAGGGTGTATTATTTCAAACAAGGGAACCCAAACAGTTAGCTGCGGACCGTGGGAAAGTATGCTATAAGGGACAAGGGTCCTTAGCTTATCAGGATTAATAGTAACAATGACATATAGGCCATGATAGGAGACTATATTTTGTTCTCTGTCCAGCCGGACAGGGTATTTATTTTGAGGGAATCAAAAAATGAGTAGTTATTAGGCAGAAAAACACACAATAATTTTTTTAAAACAACAAGATTGGCAAAGTTTATCAAAGTGCAAAAGGAGTAGAGTACTCCAATGATACATTTTTAAAGTGCAAGTATGCGGAGATAATCATTCAAAACAATCAAGCAGCGCAATCAGCAATGGGTCCGGTTGGACTCTATGTGTCACTATCTTTATTCCTTAATTTCTCAAAAACTACTGAAAGGATTTACACCATTTTTAGAAAAAGGTCGCTTTTTGAGCCAAGCAGTACCTTTTTGCCAAATTTGGTGTAATTCCGTTCAGCAGTTTTTTTTGCTATAACAGTGTCTAAAGTTTCCTATGGGAAAATGATTTTTTTCAACACTATTTTTTGAATTTCTCAGGAACTACTGAACGGATTTACACCATTTCAAAAAAGGGCGCTTTATAAACCAAGGGCTACCTTTTTGCATTATTTGGTGTAATTCCGTTCAGCAGTTCGGGCTGTAGCCGTGTCTAAAATTTCCTATGGGAAATAACATTGGGAAAACGCACTTTGGGACCCATTTTTTTTCCTCGCCCCCTGCTTGACGAATCAATCAATCAATCAATCAATCACTGACATTTATAGAGCGCGCTACATACCCGTAGGGTCTCAAGGCGCTGGGGGTGGGGGGGTGCCGCTACTGCTCGAACAGCCAGGTCTTCAGCTTCTTCCTGAAGGAGAGGTCGTCTTGGGTCAGGCGCAGGTCGGTCGGGAGGGAGTTCCAGGTCTTGGCGGCCAGGTAGGAGAAGGACCTTGCTCCTGTAGTCGCTCTTCGGATGCGGGGGACGGCGGCGAGGGCGTGGTTGGCTGATCGGAGGTGGCGTTTGGGAGCGTAGAAGTTGATTCGGCTGTTGAGGTAGCTCGGGCCTTGGTCGTGTAGGGCTTTGTGTGCGTGGGTGAGGAGGCGGAAGGTGATTCTTTTGTTGACGGGGAGCCAGTGAAGGTCTCTCAGATGTCCGGAGATGTGGCTGGATCGTGGGATGTCGAGGATGAGTCTGGCTGAGGCGTTCTGGATCCGCTGGAGTCTCTTCTGGAGCTTGGCGGTGGTACTGGCGTAGAGGGCGTTGCCGTAGTCCAGTCGGCTAGTGACGAGGGCCTGGGTGACGGTCTTCCTGGTCTCGGTGGGGATCCACCAGAAGATCTTCCGTAGCATGCGTAGGATGTTGAAGCATGCCGAGGAGACGTTGTTGACTTGCCTGGTCATGGAAAGGGAGGAGTCCAGGATGAAGCCCAGGTTGCGTGCATGGTCTGTCGGTTTGGGTGCGGTGCCCAGGGCGGGAGGCCACCAGGAGTCGTCCCAGGCGGAGGGTGAGGAGCCCAGGATGAGGACCTCCGTCTTGTCCGAGTTCAGTTTCAGGCGGCTGGTCGTCATCCACTCGGCTACCTCTTTCATCCCTTCGTGCAGGTTGGCTCTGGCGGCGGCGGGGTCGTTGGTCAGGGAGAGGATCAGCTGGGTGTCGTCATAGGAGATTATGTTGAGGTTGTGCTTGCGTGCGATGGCCGCGAGTGGGCTCATGTAGACGTTGAAGAGGGTGGGGCTCAGAGAGGAACCTTGAGGGACGCCGCAGATGACTTCGGTGGCCTCTGACTTGTACGGTGGTAGGCGGACTCTCTGTGTTCTTCCGTCGAGGAAGGAGATGATCCATTCCAGCGCCTTGTCCTGGATTCCGACGTTGCTGAGGCGCTGTACTAGGGTGCGGTGGCAGACCGTGTCGAATGCCGCGGAGAGGTCTAGGAGGATGAGGGCCGCTGTTTCTCCGTTGTCCATCAGGGCTCGGATGTCATCGGTGGCGGCGATGAGGGCGGTCTCGGTGCTGTGATTGGCTCGGAAGCCGGACTGTGAGGGGTCGAGGGATCCATTTGTCTCGAGGAAGGCAGCCATCTGCTTGTTGACGGTCTTCTCGATGACTTTGGCTGGAAACAGGAGGAGCGAGATGGGGCGGTAGTTCTTGAGTTCGGTGGGGTCCGCTGTGGGTTTCTTGAGTAGAGCACTGAGTTCGGCGTGCTTCCAGCTCTCAGGGAAGGTGGCGGTGTCGAAGGATGTGTTGATGATGTCTCGCAGGTGGGGTGCTATGACAGCGTCAGCCTTGTTGAAGACGTGGTGAGGGCAGGGGTCGGTCGGTGATCCGGAGTGGATGGAGTTCATCGTGCGGATGGTGTCTTCGGTGCTGATCGGGGTCCAGGCGTGGAGGGTGGTGGTGGGGGGTGGTTGTTCGGTCTTGGTGTGCGTTGGTTGGTTGTTGAAGCTGTTGTGTATGTCCGCGATCTTGTTGTGGAAGTATGAAGCGAGGGAGTTGCAGAGGTCTTGCGATGGGGTGATGTTGTTGTTTCCTGCGCTGGGGTTGGATAGCTCTTTCACGATGTTGAAGAGTTCCTTGCAGTTGTGTGCGTTGTTGTCCAGCCGGTCCTTGAAAGCAGTTTTCTTGGCGGCGCGGATCAGCTGGTGGTGCTTCCGGGTGGCCAGCTTGAAGGTGGTCCTGTTGTCCGGTGTAGGTTCCCTTCTCCAGACTTTCTCGAGGGCTCGGCAGTTCTTCTTGGAGCTCTTGAGTTCGTCGGTGAACCACGGGGCTTTCTTGCTGCCGGATCTGCTGGGCGGGGTACTCAGTGGGGCGAGTTCGTCCGCGCAGTTGCTGATCCACTTCGTGAGGTTGTCGGCGGCCTGGCTGGGGTCCGCTGAGCTGGCAGGAGGGTGCTGGCTCAGGGAGGTGGCGAGCTGGTCTGCTGTGATCTTGTTCCAGATTCTGCGGGCGGCCTGTTGCTGGTGGTGGTGGGTGTCGTTCTCTTGAAGGTGAAGTGGACGCAGCTGTGGTCCGTCCATTGAAGCTCTGTGGCGTGGCTGAAGTCGATGTCTGTGCTGGAAGAGAAGACTGCGTCGAGTGTGTGTCCAGCGAGGTGGGTGGGGGTGGACACCAGCTGCTTGAGTCCAAGATTGGCGAGGTTGTCAAGCAGGGTGCTGGTGTTGCGGTCGTTGTTGTTCTCCAGGTGGGAGTTGAGGTCCCCCAGGAGGATGTAGTCGGCGGAGGGGAGGGCATGCGGGCTGATGAAGTCGGCGATGTCCTCGCTGAATTGTGTGCGTGGTCCCGGGGGTCGGTAGATCAGGGTGCCTCTGAGGGTGGTGTTCGGGTCGGTGTGGATCTGGAAGTGCAGGTGTTCGGCGGTGGTCAGGGTGTTGTCGGTGCTGGTCGTGAGACGGATGGTGTTCCTGTGGATGATGGCGATGCCTCCTCCCATCTGGTTGGCGTTGCGGTCCCTCCGGACGATCTTGTAGCCCTCTGGGATAGCGATGGCGATGTCGGGAGCTGAAGAGGCGTTCATCCAGGTCTCTGTGAGGAAGGCAACGTCAGGGGCTGTGGCGTCTAGGAGGTTCCAGAGTTCGATGGCGTGTCTGTGGACGGAGCGGGTGTTGAGCAGGATGCACTTGAGGTGGGTGCTGCTGGTGTTCGACTTGGCGGGTGTTGGTGCGAGGCAGGTCCGGATGCAGGTGAATTTGCAGGCGTGGCAGCTGAAAGGTCCGTGGGTGCGTCGTGGTGTGGCTTGGTGGCACTCTGGGAGTCGGCCGGTGTTGAGTGCGATGAGGGTGGCGGCTGAGTACGTCCGGCGGGACGGCCGGGGTCTTCGAGGTCCAGGGGTCCTGGCACTGGGCGCGGTCCAGGCGCGGACGGGCGTAGACGGGCTTACCTTTGGCGCGCCTTCGGCGCACAATCGGCGCGCCCGCTGCGCGTGCACGCTGCGCGTTCGCACGGTCGCCATATAAGGCGAAGTGCGCGGGTGGGCGGAGCAGCTGGGAGGCGGGAGCGGGGAGGGAACAGAAGGCAAAAAGGGGCGGGGTCAGCGGTGGTGGCGGGAAGCGGCGAGCAGGGAGGGAAGACGGAGGGCGGCGAGGTAGGCGGGCAAACAGGAAGGAGAGTGCTAATACGGGCACAAACTGACTAAAGAAAAAACAGGCACAAATGGATCACAAAAACGCTAACACGGGCAAAAATACTGGTTAAACAAGCACAAATGAATGACAAAACAAAAACAAAACAAACGACAGCGGAGTCAGCCGGCAGCGAGGCAGAGGGCAAGGCAATGGGGCACACGCAGCAGCTGGTGGCCGTGCGGCGCGGGGGTGTCCCACAAGTGGGTCACACTCACCTGCGTCGCACGGTCGCCATATAAGGCCAAGTGCGCGGGTGGGCGGAGCAGCTGGGAGGCGGGAGCGGGGAGGGAACAGAAGGCAAAAAGGGGCGGGGTCAGCGGTGGTGGCGGGAAGCGGGGAGGGAAGACGGAGGGCGGCGAGGTAGGCGGGCAAACAGGAAGGAGAGTGCTAATACGGGCACAAACTGACTAAAGAAAAAAACAGGCACAAATGGATCACAAAAACGCTAACACGGGCAAAAATACTGGTTAAACAAGCACAAATGAATGCCAAAACAAAAACAAAACAAACGACAGCGGAGTCAGCCGGCAGCGAGGCAGGCAGCGAGGCAGAGGGCAAGGCAATGGGGCACACGCAGCAGCTGGTGGCCGTGCGGCGCGGGGGTGTCCCACAAGTGGGACCCCCAAACTTTCAGGATAGGAGCGGACCGGAGCGCCGCCAAAGATATTGGG
The DNA here is from genome assembly GCF_964263255.1 of Lissotriton vulgaris. Classification (NCBI taxonomy): domain Eukaryota; kingdom Metazoa; phylum Chordata; class Amphibia; order Caudata; family Salamandridae; genus Lissotriton; species Lissotriton vulgaris. The sequence goes on from NC_141697.1 coordinate 841,505,132, forward strand.
AATAGAATGTTTAAAAGTCATACTATCTTGTATTAAATAATTGCAATTTACACCAAGAAGGTATCGTGTAACGCACGTTTCAAATTAATCCATTTTAATTTCATGCACCGCACTTACGTAACCCCAGTTGCTCTGCACCGCATTGCGGCGGATAAATCGGATGCCTGTCCTCGGTGTGGTTCAGTAGGAGCCGGATTTCTCCATCTAGCTTGGGAGTGCCCACTAGTCGGGGACTTCTGGAGGGAAGTGGTAGCCTACATCCGGAGGGTCACGGGACTGCGTCTTGACCTGTCCCCGATCCATTGCTTGTTAGCCCTGGTCCCCAAGCCTAAGAAGAGGAATCTGTCATATAAAATGCTGCAGCTACTCTAACTGCCACATGCATCAAACTCCCGTTTTGCGTTTCCAAATTTGCGAATTTTACCGAATCGCAAATATGGATTCGCAAAACGGGATGCATCATAGAAAGTGCAAAATATTTCCGATCCGGTAAAAATCGCAATTTTTACCGAATCGCAAATATTATGTGACTTCAAAATTGCGAATTCGCTATTCCCATTGATTCCTATGGGCCAAAAGGCCCATAGGAATCAATGGAAATTGCGAGTGGCACTTAGAAAATTTCATGGGTGCAGGGGGGGGTCCAAAGGACCCCCCCCTGCACCCCTGAAATGTATTTTTAAATGGATGTTTCACACACACATGTCCTAAGGACATGTGTGTCTGTAACATGACATTGTTTAAAATGTAAATTTGTACATTTTAAACATTTTTCGCAATTTACCACGAGGTTCAACCTCGTGGTAATTTGCACTTCCAAACCTTGTTCTCGCAATTTGATTTCAGAATGATGCATTGCATTTAAGGAATCGCAAATTTGCGATTCCTTAAATGCAATCGCATTCTGGAAAGTCGCAAAATCAGCGAATTTCATTCAAAAATAATGATGCATCTGAAAAAGCACTTTTGCATTCGCAAACGGCCGATTTTAAGGAATCGCACCGTTTGCGAATGCAAAAGTGCTTGATGCATGTGGGCCTTAGTGCTGGCTAGACGGCGGGTGGCTATAACCTGGATGGGACAAAGGGCGCCAGATATGACATTATGGCTTCGGGATGTGGGGGAATGGACATTGGCTGAAGAAACGCACATGCAGCATATGCGTAGGGATGAGCGGCTACAGGAGGACTTGCTTGCATGGCGTATGATGTGTGCGGTGGGGTCGACTGACAGCGACTCGGATGCTACTAGTGCTGCATTGTTCTCGTCCGAGGAATCGGGACCTGAGGAAGGGGTGGCGGGGGATGGGGATGGAGAGTAGGGGCTGGGGTACTACCCTGATGACTACGCACATGTTCCTTATGTCAGTTTCTGTACTTGCACTGTATCCCGTGGATCTGATTCTTGCGTTTCCTGTTCTATCTGCAACTGTTGGAGCCGTCCTGGGGGGGTGAACTGCGTACATATGTATTTTCTATACCTTGATGCCAATTTTGGGGAGGGAACGTATTTTTTATTCTGCTGAAACAATAAAGTTATTTTTTTTCTTCACCCTTAAAAAAAAATAATTGCAATTTACAACACAATTTATCAATCCAATATATATTGCTAACCCACCCCTACAAAAATATCGCCCATATTAAAGGTGAGTAAATTCTATAATTAATAATGATATATCCTTTTGCTAATCTTAATAGAACTATCAATGACATACAATATACCATATAGGCCTTCCTAAGCATAACAGGTAAGTAAAAATATTAAAAAAAATACATACATAAATACAAATACTATTTCTATGTATGTATGTATGTATAAAAACATATGACTAATAAACAAATGTAACCACTTAAAAAGCTTCACATATAGGTAACATATTTAATTACTTTACAAATACAGGTTTCTATAAAGCTTGAATGCTTTACATGCATCTCTTTAATAAAACTTCTTTGCTAAAAGACCAATACCAAGATAGGGTAGTAAAACTTACAAACCGTAACTACTTTTAGAATACATGTTAACTCCTACATACAATTCTTAATGTATGTGTTTCAAATGTAAAAATACTTGTTGCCTAATATTATAATTTCTATTGCATATTTATAATAGATTGTATTACTAAATAATTAACATGCTGTTGCCAATGCTTTACAATTATTCCTTTACAGGTAGCCTATCTATTAACAACCATATTGCCAAGTAATAAATGTAAAAATACTTTAGAAAAGGTATACTGCGAAATGTTACATGTTCATAACTAATGGGCACATGCATCAAAGGAAATTGGATTCGCAAACGGTGCGAATCGCAAAAATCGGCCGTTTGCGAAGGCAATTCCCATTTTTGGGACGCAGTAACATTTGTGCATTTTTTGCAATTTAAGAAATCGCAAAAATGCGATTTCTTAAATTGCGATTGCATTTAAGGAATCTCAAATTGAGATTCCTTAAATGCAATGCATCAAACTTAAAAAATTTGTGAATTCGCAAATAAGGGGAGCAAATTACCATGAAGTTGACCTTCATGGTAATTTGCGAAAACTTTGAAAAATGCACTAAAGTGCATTTTTCAAAGTTCCATTTTACACACACATGTCCTTGGGGCATGTGAGTGTGCAAAATGTACTTCTAAGCAGATTTCAGGGGTGCAACAGGGTGTCCTTTGGACACCCCTGCACCCTTGAAATTGTATTCTTAATTTGCGAATTTCTAATGGCAAATTGCAAATTAAGAATGTCTTTCCATTCATTCCTATGGGCCTCTAGGCCCATAGGAATGAACGGAGAGGTATTCCTTAATTGCGATTCTCAATTAGAGAATCGTAATTAAGGAATTTTAAGAAATCCTATTTTTATAGCGATTTCTTGATGCATTGCAGTTTGCGATTCCTTAATTGCGATTCCTTATTTTTCGCAATTAAGGAATCGCAAAATGCAATATTGATGCATGTGCCCGTTTGTACCTACACGAATGTTAATATAACAAATAACAATTGTGTGCATTGTTAATAAATTACCAAACATGATATTGTGCAAAGCTACAGTATATATATGAATAAGTGTGTTAGAATGCTTTTTATTATAAAAGACTGACAACAACATAATGATGTCTGACTCATAATGCTAATACTGTAAATACGATTAAAAAAAAAGGGGGGGGGTGATGAACAGAGTGTCTGAATTAAGCAGACCACTCTTACCCAGTCCAAAGATCAGGGCTTGATCCATCACAGTTATTTAGCTCACTGCACCATCCCAGCTCCGAACCTGGCTACATGCAAATTAGTCTGTCGCTGGCCCAGTGCATCATGGGAACAGGGCAGACCAAACTACCAAGCCAATTCTTCACCGGAAAGGAGACAAGCTTCCGGGGACCGGTTTCTGGCATTTCAGCCGTCGTCGGCCCGGCTTGCTTGAATCCTGATGGTTTTCATTCAGAAACTCTGTCCATCACCTCCCCTTGTTGTTAAATATTTTGTCCACCCTAAGCGTGGAAGGGTATACTCAGATGTGAGTCCCTTGCTCATTGCACCATCAGGATTCAAGCAAGCCGGGCCGACGACGGCTGAAATGCCAGAAACCGGTCCCCAAAAGCTTGTTTCCTTCCCAGTGTAAGAATTGGCTTGGTAGTTTGGTTTGCCCTGTTCCCATCATGCACTGGGACAGGAACAGACTAATTTGCATATAGCCAGGTTCTGAGCTGGGATGGTGCAGTGAGCTAAAAAACGGTGTTGGATCTAGCCCTGATCTCTTGACTGGGTGAGAGTATTCTGCTTAATTCAGAAACTCTGTCCATCACCACCCCTTGTTGTTAAATACTGTAAATACAGCACTAACCAAAATATATTCTATATCTCAGGAAGAAGCAACAAAAACAACATTCAACGGAGGACAGAAAACTAAACTCAAATCCATAACGTTGAATGATACAACTGGCTGTCAAAATAACGTTATGGAGAGAGGCAACAGACTTCCCTATTGAGATCGGAAAATATGTAAAAATTACACATTTAACAGTCCATGAATACTACAGAGAAAAAATATTGAACAGAACTCGTCATACACAACTACAAGTAAGTCTGCTTTTAAATTATACTTCTGCAAAAACACACAAACAATAACAAAAGTATCATATACTAATACCTTCCATCCATAGGTTATACAACCACCAAAAGAAAACATAACTATCACATTATATGGACTGGAAAAAAAGCTTTAAGAGATAAGCACCATGACAGTGCAGGTCCAAACAACAGAACATTTCCAGTCAATGAGATACATAATACTACTCTAATGGATTTCCTGGACATAAGTGCTGACACTGAAGATTCTGGAGATGCATTGATGCCACACCTGCCGATAACTTTAAATGTACTTTTCTCTAATGGATGTATAACGGAAATAATTAAGCAGCTTTAATATACCACAAATGATTCAAACTATGTCTAAACAACTTTTTTGAATATACAATGTGCAACGTTTATATGCTGCATTCACAACAATGTAATAACCAATGTAAAGAAACTATTTTCTAAAATGCATAAGTTAAGCTGATCTACATATTGTTTTATTTGCAGCAAATGACTGGGAAATTAGAAAAACCCATAGTACGTCAATGTATACTTTATTGTATGTTTACATATACAACTAACATGTTACTATGTTTTTATAAATAAACTACCTACATTGTAAAATAAGGCTTTTAATAAAAATGTTTACAAATATTTGCATTATTATTCACAAAGCAAAAAAACTAACTTTTCCAAGGCTGCATACAGGCTTGTTTCCGCAGCAAACTCATTAACTTAACTGACGAACGATACAAGTCAAGTGTTTCACCTTTTTCTTTGTGGTCACAAAATACTAAAAAATAGTCTGTGGTCACTAAATACTGTGTGTCTACTGAAGAAGATGGAAGATTACATAAAAATACTCCACAGATTCCAGCACTTTCAGTTTGCCCTTTCTTAGACCACTTGGTGTTTTGTTGACCCTGTTGGTAATCCAATCTGTTCACTTTAATGCTGCACCCATGTGCTGTGGAGTGCATATAATAACCCCAGTAACTGGGACAGTCAAGGGGTTGACCTTTACAAATAAGCATTTGCAATGCAATAGGTCTCGCATCAATAAATGTTTGAGCTGTTAGGGTTGCATTATTATTTGCAATGCCAATAGTTCAAACTTTAATAATGCAAGACCTATTACATTGCAAATGCTTGTTTTGCACTTCTCGGGAAAAGTCTGGGAAAATTCTAAGAGTGCAGTTGCCTACTTTGAGGCGACCTTTAATCAGAGCCTGACCCAGCACATGATCTCGGTCCTTATAAAATAGTAAGCTGCTGTGGGAAGCGCAATTAAGCTCTACTCCCAGTCGCACTGCGGAAATGGATGCATGATCCAGCTTATAATTTCACTTTGAATTTTCTACATTTAAATCCATATGGACTTCATGTTATATTCAAATAGCTTTGTGCTTTTCTTATTTAATTCACATGTATGGTGTCATGCATTTTGACTGCTTCCCATATTCAAGGTGTGCCCATCCGGACCTCTTTCGGACCTTTTCAAGAACACTTTCAAAACGCAAATGTTCTTACGCCTTCACTTTACTGGCGCTGCTGGGCTACGTCCTTCCTTTACAAGTGGGCATCAAGCCTTTTACTGCAATTGCGAAACTGTTAGCCAAACAACAGGTCTCTTTGCATTGGGGTGGAGTTTCTCAGGCATTGGTGAGGGCCTGGCTGAAGGATTTGCTGTACTGTGACACTACTAGCGATGTCTATGCGTCCCTGCTTTACCCTACCTCCCTGCACAAAAACATCTGGCAACCACATCACTCATACTTACTGATCCATCCTGAACTCACCGATTGATGAGACAACACTATGCAAATAAATTGCAATAATGGCTAGCCAAGTGAGATGTACTGTGTGCTAAGAATCACAATTATATGAACCTGCACTGTGATTGGTTAGCTTATTTTCCTTTTTTTATCATTTATTCATGCAATAATTGTTAGTGTTAACTGTAATGCTCATCTATATGTCGAATTGTGGATACATAAGCAGCACGGTGTGCATTATGGCTATTGTTTTGGGCAATGGAAGGGAAAAACTTAAGCTGGGCAGCCTAGAACAAATGGAACCGGCAAATAGAAAGCAAGCAAATGTGAGTTACAAACCAAAAAGCCAATGGTAAGCAGCGGGTGGATTGCATTCCATAGAGAAACTTTCTGAATGTCTCCTAGATGTCTTTAATGAACCAGACAGCTGTGCTGTCAAGTAGGCTAAAACCCCCCCAAAAATACAAAAAAAGGGGGGGGGGAAGAAGCAGGTTAAGAACAAGCATTTGCAATGCAATAGGTCTCTCATTTGAGAGTTAGAGCTAATGACATTGTAAATGGCAATGTTTTTTACCTACACGTTTATTTTTTGAGTGAATGTATGTAGTGTGCAAAATCCCTTGGAAAGGTCCTGCACTTTGTAATAAATATATTGAAAAAGACGCAAAGTGTGTGGATTGTGTCAACAATTTCTTGGCACGTACCTCATGGGTGAAGTGTCGCCACACATGCACACCGTGGTGCTTTACTAATGAGAAACTCACTAATAAAAGTAGTCCTTACAGACTAACCAACGCGATCTTCTCCGTCTTGGTTATCCTCCAAACACTGGGAGGCAATAAAGTTTGCCATGGCGGTGGGGGGCAGGGGGGCTTCGAGGGTACATGAAAATGTATTCATTTCCTAGTTGTCAAAGGTCGCCCGGTGCTATTAGTTAAAAGTGTGCCGATTTCATCAAGATATTAAGAGTACTTTAATCGCATCTATGAGAAAATCAAAATTAACTAAACAAAATGCCAGAATGTGTGTCAGTTTTCCTAGTGTTTTAGACAGTACTGGTTGCTTAGTTTCATTGCATTATTTTTTGTATTTACTCTTTTACACAGCATCCAAAGTAGGTTACCTAACCCCAAAGCTATGAGTTGTTAAAATGACCCATGAAAGGGAGTGTTTCACAGTTGAGCAAATGTGTCCAAATGTAATTTTGGTAGTGCCATGAAATGATCAGACAATGAGGTACTGGATGAGCAGGTATTTAACTAAACGTTCAAAACATACGGTATTGTGGCTGTTTGTTTGTAAACACCCACCTCTCTGAATGGGTTTATTAATACAGAGCTCCATCTACCAGACAGTGCTCACAGAGGATTGGGTAAAGCACAGAACAAAATGTATTCATTTATCCTGAGTATGAAGGCACCCGGAAGGCTTAGGAGCCCGCCCAGAGAGGCTAGGGATCCCAGCTCTTCTACAGACTCTGCCATGCTCCACTGCACCAGCAGACCACAGCTCAGAATCTGTCGCTTCTGCTAAGAATAGGTGAGGGGGATGAGGTTGGAGCATGAGGGAGTTGCTAGCAGATTTCCAGGTTATTGAAAATGATGATTCTGATGTGAGGCAATGGAGACTGACTTTGTCTGTTTGTCTGCACCAGTCTATTTCTCTACCATCTACCCGGCTCACTGTTATGTATCCATTCATCTCTCTTTGGTAGAGGTGCGCGAGCCAATATATTAATTAGCAGGTAGAGCCAGCCGGAGATGAGCCAGTGGGCAAGTGAAAATGATTGGCATGTTAAACATACAGTAAACATGATGTAAATGTGCGATAATGTCTCTTCAGAATTCAAAAAAGTGCATTTTTTTAGTGCGTCACCTCGGTACACATGATTATAGCACTGAATTGAGAGGAAGTTATTAAAAGTGCTCATTTAAGCATGAGTTAAAACACTGACGCTCCTCTTGCCCGACAACAATGCCATTTGTGAACTAAGAAGCATCAGTTGCCATGCATACCCCAAATGTTGCCTAGAGTCTTATTATATTTAGAGTAACATTAAAATCTAGTTCATTAAACACAAGAAGTTTCTGTAAGGCACGCATCTTGAACTCGCATCTTTCAAAGTGGCAATAATAAAGTTGAAAATGGAAGTGCTGGTAGGCAAGAAAACACGAACGGGAGCGGGGTGAGAAGTCACAGACTGAGGGAGGGGGCGGTGGGTTGGGGAGACATAGAAGAAAATAGTGTTAGGAGTAAAGGGGCCAATAGCCGTGGAAGGATACAGATGACTAATAAGGAGGGACTAACAAGCCTCAAACCAATCGGAAGGCAGCATTTAAGACAAAAGCCAATGGGCAGAGAGTGGGTGGAGTGTCCACGAAGCTTCCACACTACAGTATATACTGCATGCCTTGCAAAGCGATGACAACCCATCTGCGCTGCAACGCTAGGCGAGACCTAAAAGAAAATAGTGGTAGGAGTAAAGGGGCCAATAGCCGTGGAAGGATACAAATGATGAATGAGGAGGGACTAACAAGCTTCAAACCAATCGGAAGGCAGCATTTAAGACAAAAGCCAATGGGCTGAGAGTGGGCGGAGCTTCCACTTAGCTTCCACACTAAAGTATATACTGCATGCCTCGGAAAGCAATGGCAGCGCATTCGCGCTGCAACGCTAGGCGAGAACTAAAAATTGAAAAACCATTGCAAAGTGAGAAAGCAAGATCCTCCAAGTGTGAGATAGAGGCACAGGTAATGTCTGATAATTAATGGATCGAAGAGCCATGTAGTCGATTAAAGACACGCAGCCTTGGTATTTGATTTGCCGACTTTCGAGTTTCTGAGCAAAGCTTTAGGGAACAGCACTCTTTATTACAAAAAACACTGTTTGTACTGCGTTTCTGCAAAGCGTGAAATGTTAAACACATTGATGCACGGGCTCAGCTGTGCCTTCAGTGGAGTTTTTTTTCATGGCGCACACTCTCCAGATATGTTGTTTGCTTATCTAGTGGAGTTGTGTGAGAACTCCAGTGATATAACATATTCTATTTTGGTTTATGCCCTAACCAAATTTCAAATTTGTATCGGGTGATGTTTTTTTTTTAACTCATAAAAGGCTGTGAGCTATATTAGGTCATTTAAATGCCCATGTTCAGTCGACTTTTCAGATTGTTGATGTGACATTATCATGTTTGCAGGGTTACATTTTGGTACTGTAGGAGGGGCTCAATGTGTTATCTTGGGCTTTGCTAACATAGTAGATTACCCAAGCCATACAATGTATGAATTCAAAGGGCATTGGCACAGCAAATAGGTCCCATAGGTGAGACATATTGGCTTTAGCATTTGCTTGTTTCCATTGACTCAGCCTGCACTGTAGATGTTAGTCACTGTACAGTTCATTTGAAAGTTGCAAACTTCCCCACTTGTTCAGTTTCCTTAAGTCCACTTGCTAAATTGTAACAATGAAGAAAGCCCATGCATAGAGATTCTAAATGCATAAATGCCCCATTAAAACCGGTGGCGGAATCGCTGTGGTTTACAAAGAGGGTTTAAAGGTCTCCCTATTGGATCAGAGAAGCTGCTCCATGATGGAGGTTATGATCTTTAAAATCAGCTCCACCTCAAAAACACACTGGAAGGGAGCATTAGTCTATCGCCCCCCGGGGCCTGTGAGGGCTTCTTTCTCTCCTTAATGGAATTATTAGCTCCATATCTCAAAGCCAAGGAAGATTTTATCTTGCTTGGAGACTTTAATATTCATGCAGATCTCCCTAGTCATCCAGATACAACATCCCTGCTTTCCGATCTCTCTATATTAGGACTAGAAATTCAGAATAGTGGCCCGACACATATAAGTGGGCATACTTTGGATTTAATTTTTGCCAACTGCCCTAAAATAAAATGCCAACCACCAACTCAAGTAAGTTGGTCTGACCACTCTATGGTCGAATTTGCCCTTCTAGGCCTCCATCTGCAACACCAAAAATCTCTCCCAGCAGTTCTGCGAAGGCAGTGGCATAAAGTGAGACTAGATGGGCTACTGAAGGTATGGAAGGAACCCATCATCCTAGAGAATGATAATGTAGAGATTGGCCTCACTAAGTTCAACAAGGCTCTTTCAGAGGCGGTTGATTTATTAGCGCCCCTGAAACTAAACAAACAGTACCCTAGATCTAAACAAGAGGTATGGTACACTGAAGAGCTTAGAGTGGAAAAGCAGGGGTGTAGAAAGCTTGAAAACATTTGGAGGAAATCACACACATTACACAACAGGAAGTTGTACTCAGAGGCTTTGGCCATTTATCACAAAAACATAAAATTGGCCAGGAAGAATTGTCTTGCTTTACAGTTGATTGAAGCTGGCAACTCTCCCAGAGAACTTTACAAAATTCTACAATCGTTTGTAAAACCTGCAGCCTGTGAAAGCCCTGATGACTTCTCCCAAGCTTTGTGTGACGATATTTCTTTGTTTTTGAGAATAAGATAGAGTTAATATATGAAAAAATTACTAAGACCGCTAACTCCAGGAGCAATGCTCATAGCCCACCTTTTTTGCCATCCATGCGTGAAAGTACTCCACTCACTATGTTTCCAGAAGTCAGCCTATCTGACGTTACTTCCTTGTATAGTCAAATTAAGACAGGGTCCCCAAAGGATCTTATGCCAGCCAAAATGATTGCTCCGTAATGTACTCTTACCAGGTATCCAAACTGTCATTAACCTTTCCCTTAAGGAAGGGCAGGTGCCTAAAGAACGGAAAAAAGCGATAGTGAACCCTATTCGGAAGAACGCAGTGTTGCCATGGTCAGATCTTTCCAATCTCCGTCCTATCTCCCTTTTATCCTACCCTGGCAAGATGACCGAGAAGCATGTGAACACCCACCTGTCTAATTTCATCGAGGCAGCGGGTGGTCTGGACCATTCACAATCTGAGTTCAGACCTAACCACAGCACCGAATCAGCCCTTCTCTCCGTGACCGATACCATCAGGATGGCACAGGATAGGGGGGCTTCTATGATTCTGGTGCTGTTGGATTTATCCGCTGCCTTTGACACGGTGTCACATGAAAATCTTCTCGGTCGTCTGCAAAGGGTGGGGATAGGCGGTTCTGCTCTGTCCTGGCTTGAGCTCAGGCCGCTCACAAAGTGTCAGATTGGGCTCCCACTATTCCACCTCTAGGGAGCTCACCAAGGGGGTTTCTCAGGGCTCATGCTTAAGCCCCACACTTTTCAATGTGTATGTGGCCCCCTTGGCTGACATTGTGAGAGAATATGGGTTCACGCCAATATCGTACGCTGACGACACCCAGCTTCTGTTTCCTTTCAAGGCTCTTACGCCAGCAGTTAAAAATGCTTTTGCTGCGGGTATGCGAGCAGTCTCCAACTGGATGGCCTCTAATTGCCTACAATGCAATGTGGGCAAGACGGAGGTCATGCTTTTTGGGGAGGCCCCTCTCCTCTGGTCACCTGAATGGTGGCCTCTGGACTTAGGATCAGCTCCCTGCCCTAAGCAGGTAGTAAAGAACTTAGGGGTACAGCTTGACCAGGCATTGCTACTAAAAGACCATACTAATCAGGTAACGGGATCCTGTCTTAGGGTCATTGGACTCCTGAGGCGTGTGTTCCTGTATCTGGCAGACAGCCATAGGAAAACCATGGTTAAAACGCTTGTAATCAGCAGATTAGATTACTGTAATGGGCTTCTCATATCTGCCAATGAAGAGCAGCTTGGCAGATTACAGGTAGCCCAGAACACGGCGGCTAGACTGGTCCTTAATGCCCCAGCCAGATCCCCTTCTCGTCCTCTTTTGGACAAACTTCACTGGCTACCTATTCGCCAGCGGGTTAAGTTCAAAGTATGCTGCGTAATTCACAAATGTCTGTATGGCATAGGCCCTAAATACCTGACTGAAAAATTCACACTTTATGAGCCAGGTCGTTCTTTGCGTTCTAGGAACCAATTGTTGCTTCAGGTTCCCCGTATCAAAAGGGAAAGGCAGGGTAGCCGAGCATTGTCTTATAGGGGCACTACTTTGTGGAACACTCTGCCCCTTACCCTTAGTCAAAACACCAACCATCGAACCTTTAGGAAATCCTTAAAGATATACCTGTTTTCGAAAGCCTAAACCCTGCATTATTCATGATTGGTTGTGGCCTCTGGTAAGAACTTAAGCGCGTAGATACTCCTTCGGGGGACGAATTCCTGCGCTATATAAGCAAATAAATAAATAAATAGAGATTCTAAATACAAGGTTCTCTAAATACTTGCTTCACATTACACAAAGAGAAAGCAGGCGCCATGTAACGTGCTCTTCCACGATCTCTGGGTCTCCAGATCTTATCAACACTGTCTATCAACTCGGGCATACCATAAGTCAACTGCAGAAAAACGACCTGGCATGGAACACTCAATGCACATTCATTCTGTATATTCCACATGAATGAGGTAAGCAACATCATCCATAAGCGCAAATTTCTTACTATGAGGTTCAATATAAGACAAGCTCTTGCCTAAGAGGCCATAACTGAGTGACAGCAACACAAATTACATTTGGAGTCCATGCGAGTCTCAGGGCTAAACTTGATGATCAGCAACCTTTTTTGTACGGATTGTGGTGTAAGTGTGCATTTGTTTTGAAGAAATTTGGGCAAAATATTTTCAACATGCCCCACCACCACCACCAATTTAGGGTGTTTAATGTACAGAGCTGAAGTTGCGTGATGCCAGGTGCCAGCACCCAATATTGTGCACAGCAGCTAAGTCACCACTAGTCTCGAACCTTTGGCCAATGGCACTCATAATGTGAAGTTAAAAAAACATGAAAACAAAAACTACAAGTTGCTGCATACCATGTGCTGCTGAAAGTGTGACTAGAGATGAACTGCAGTCACTTGGCAGCCAAGCAACTCTATTTGATTTATAACTTTTCCTGCTTTAAATCCAAGAATGCAAATGAAAACGGACTAGTAAAACTGCGCACAGTTGAGGTGCGTCAACAGGAGTTGCCACCTCTAAGTTGAGAGAGGCATTTAAGAGCCACCATCCCCTCAGGCTGCATATATGGTCTGGTGTCACAGAACTTGTCCGTGGGTGTGGTTTGCAGCTTCCTTACCCAAGATCTTTCCTTTCTGTGCAGCCACATTCCTGCTCTCCTGCTGCAGGGTCTGCTCTTCAGACTTACTGGGCTAAGGCTGCCTCCTGATGCTCAGAATCCTGCCGGGGTCAGGTGTTCCGAGGCGCCCCGAGACGCTGCCACTAACCAGTGTTGAGTGTGACTGTTTTTGAGTTGGTTCCTGTCCGAAAGCCAGTGGAGGATGGGTGGGGAAAAGGAGGGAGGGGCTAGGGAGAAAAGTGGGAGGGCGAAGGAAATAAGGCAGGAAAAGGAGTGGTAGTAGTATGGGCTCCAGAGGGAAGAGCAAGGTGGGAGCTAAAGCTGTGCAGTTGAAAAGCAAGCATACACATGAGAAATGTGGGTGGAGCGATGTTGAAGGGGTGGGCAGGAAGCAAGGAGGTGAAGGGATGCAGGAAGAAAAGAGAGTAGGAGGAAGGTAGGTAAAATAATAGAGAGACAATTGGAAAATAGGAGGTGGAGAAGGAAAAGGAAGGCTCGAAATCTAAGACAAACAAGCATCAAAGCGGGATGGGTTTGGGGGATGAAACTGGCACCCTTGGAATACAGCATCTGACATTTGATCTCAGTGTTTGAATGCACAGCAAATGTGATAAGATAAGAACAAGATTTACAGGCTTGTTTACAGAAAGGGAGCAGGGCTCAAAGGGAGTGAAAACAGGATTGTGTGAATTGATTTTCAACAAAGAAAAAAGCAGTTCCTAAAGCATATGCTAAAATGGTGACCAGTGTATTGATCTAGTACTTGGTCCCTGCTCTCAGGGATAGCTAAACACAGGAAGAGACATTAAAAAGCACCCCATGGACAAATGGGGAGAAATAGGAGAGCGACGATGGAGCCAGCAAACGGGAAGCTTATGGGCGGGATAAAGGCCACAAAGAGTATACAACATGTCTCAAAGAGACAGCACAAGTGCTGTTTAGCCGAGATCTAAACAGCTCCCTTGATCATATAGGGTACAGAGCATTAGCACAGTAGAAGAGAGTGATTATGCTCTGCGAGAAATTGCCAAGCGCAGATAAAGAGGGGTGGATACAAGCTGCAATTGCAATTTTAAATTGTTGAATACAAACACTGAGATACTGAAACACCATGTAAAATAATACTCTGTAAAAGAACTCCAAGCTGGCATTATGCCATTAAAATATTTCTCACTTTATAAAATAATTTTAAGTGATAGTAAAGGTTTGTGAACTACACTTCTAAATAAGCAACACAATAGTACACCCATTTTTCCACACAGAACACGAACAGGTGCAGCCCAGTTCAAAAATAAAGATGGCCTTATAATTTCCACAAAAATGTATTTATCCTGATATAACTAGATTTATCAGTAAGAAGGAGAGGTAGACTGACAAGTCAATGGGTGATGTGTTGTATTGCAAAAACATAACATTGACTAAAACTGTAGATTTCTAATATTGCTGGAAACTCCTTAAGAGTACATTTCTGTTTAATGTATGACACAACCCTCACATGCATTCTTGTGTAACTAATTATATGTCGTAAAGGTTTGTAAGCTAGGCAAATATTTTGCAAGGATTTTTCCACACATTAAAACAAAACCTCTAAAGCCTTTATGTATGGTAGGTGTTACCCACCCCAAAATAAGCAGAGACCACATCAAATTACAACTGCTATACTTACCATTGACATCAGTGAAAGTGAACTCCAACTTGGTTGGTTTTGTTTGGTCATCGGTTGTGCTTCTAAAGTTGGTCTGAAAGTCCACATCACTAAACTCCAAAGTCAGGCGCTCTTTGCGAATGGCTCTCTCAACCCATGGCCGACACGCCACATCTGGCCTCAGGTCTGGGATGGGAAAGAGGATACGGAGATGAGCTTTGGGGGCCTCAATCTTTATTAACATCTGCCGTTCTGTGGATGGCGATGACTCAACCTGAAGGGAAAGAAAGCAAAAAGGAGATACATCAAAGCAAGCAGAACTGAATCTTCATTTTATTAGCCTCTAAATCGTTCCATATGAATAATGAGTACCTTTTTGACTAGCAACTACACAACAACTCCTTATTCTTCTGGTAAACAGGTACTAACTAATAAAACAAGATATAGGTTTTGCCACAATTGACCTCAGATTCTTCAACTCTAAATCAACCATTAGTAGTTACAAATGCAGGTTAACTACTTACACATCAATCCAGATGTTCTTTGATGTGTAGCTTTAACCAAAGTAAATTATTTCCCTATGTCTATATCCCGCTGATAGTAGCAAATCTGATATTACTGGCCACAAGATCTCCCAGAAAGTTTCCTTAAATTGTGAACTTCCACTCTGGGAGAAAATAAATGTATGTGTGGGCTGCATTGCAAAGATCGGCAACTTTTATATGGTGAATTCCTTATGGGAAGCCATCATCTATTATCTAGCCATCTCAGACTGCTCATCAGTGCCAATGGAAAGGTATTAGGCTGAACAACATTTTTTAAATTCTTGGTTATATTCATTAAAGTCGTTAAAAATGAAAGCATCCACCTGTGTGTAAGACCCTATAAGACATCTAAGAAGGAGGTAAACCATGCCTCCAGAAAAAGATTAGAAACAATGGCTTAGTAAAGCGAACATCAGCTTAACGTTCTTCACTTTTAATGCAGTGGTACAAAGAAATAAAAAAAAAGTAGAAATTAATAAAGGGTTTACTAGATGAAAGAACTTTAAGTATCCTTTTTAAAAGAAACAAAAGTCGTTTTCATATGCATGCTGCCTCACAAAGATATCCAAGGACAATCACAGTATACAGGGTAATGACCCCCTAGTCTTGCTTTTCGTTTTGGTCATCTACTCAAGGACATAGGACCAAGCACATTTCATTCCTGTGGCTCCATTAAGGAGGAAGAATGGTTGTTGAAAGATTTCCTGATGGCGAACTATTGTCAGAGGTAAGTAACCCTGGTGGAAAATTAGCCCTACTGATAAGTAGCCTTTGCTTCATTATCATGTGATATTAATTAATATTCATAAGCAAGAAACTGAGTAGTAATCACAACCTTCCTACAGGAGGTGTGAGAGCCATAAGGAATGACAGCCATAAATACACTGAACTACGGTAAGAACACCTACAATATATTCTCAGAAGGCCGAATTGAAATAGAGGCATCCTTACAGTCTGGCACGATAAATAAAGAGCCCAGACTTTGTTTTGGACTTATCTTCCATAATGCTACTTCTTTAATTATAGCTATGGAAGAGAAAGAACACTGAGTGATGAACCCAAACAGGCAGTGCAGAAACATGCAATCCTGAAAAAAAATGCTTTATACCAAATGAAATGCTCTTATGGATGTGTGGGCTCTTTATGTGTTTAAACAAGGGCTGGTATTCCTTACAGACACCAAGGGAAGGCTGAAAGAATTAGGACTTGGAAGAAGACAGTCAACCAACTTGTTTTGTTTTAAATGCTTTATCACAGTTAACAACAATACGGCTGATAAGAAAGTATCACTCAAAACACACTGCTGACATCTCAGAATTTGACTTGGAGTGTAAGATATATCCAGACAAACCTGCCCACACCCAAAAGAAGGGGAAAGGAGATGAGGCAAAAAACAGAAGAGCAATGTTGTAGTGTAGTTCCTATATTTTCAATAGGCTCTGCGCATTGGAATAACATAAACGATAGTTTAAACGTAGGACTTAGGTCGAATAGGTCTCTATTGAATATGTTAGACTTAATTATGAATGCCAGCTAGTCCAGAGGTCACTAGAAACTTCCTTGAATTCACAAGAAGGGATTAGTTTCTGACAACCGCATAAACATGACAACTTTGCTTCCCCAAGAATAAGGAGTATATCTCCAGAGTCACAGAAACAATAGATGGCTATTTCACCTAGTCAATCGTGCATGCTTAGTTTCACCAGAAGCGCAGATAAACAGAGAGACGGGCGTTTTCAATAAAAGAGGTTATTTATTGACCAGTCTTCTTTCCCATGGAAGAGAAGTGAATTGCTACAATCGCAATACTTGTCATGAAGTAAAGTGCGTACAGTAAAAAGAGTATTATAAAATAATACTGTAAAAGCATTGTATGGTTTCTAAACCATACGGCACTTAAAATGGATAAAATGCATACAATGATAAAATAATGACTAAACGTACTCAACTGGTGCTTCTAAGATACGCCTACCCCGGTGTACCTAACCTAAGCTTAGTACATGGGAAGAAGTACGGGAGAAGTAGTTTAAAGTTAAATAGTTTCTGCCAAGAATCTAAACCAAGAATTCTCTAAGGGTCTAATCAGCTCCGTACCTGGTTTAGAATGTAGGAGGTCTTGTATCTCTCTCTTAGGACTCGATCTACCAGCAACCCGCAAAGGTAGCAGGGAAACACTGGAGCTGGATTTCTCGGCAAGAGAAAAGACAGCGTCTCTCTTAGTGCGTCAGCGGGAGGGTCGGCTTCCTTCGGCACGTGCTACAGCAGGGCGTCGGGCAAGTAGATAGTCGATCTGCTCCAAACCACTGTGTGTTTTGCTAGGGCAGATGCTGGTATATTTATACCTGGAAGGTGCAGAGTTTGACTTAAGGTTGGACATAAGACGTCACTAAGAACTCGCAGTTCTTTCAGGACTCCAGGAGTTCTAGGACAAATCAATACAGAAGCAGGGGGAAGTCCCGGGCTGCTGGAGGCTTGGTTTCTCTAAGAACACGTTGTGCTTACTAGGAGTCTATGGGAGTAGCCTTGCCGTACTTGGACTGCATTGGCTATGTCTTAATATGGGTATGATTCTTATGCCTATATAAGGACATGATTAGATATAACCACATAAGGGCATAAATCGGGAATATTAAACTAGAGTTCTAGATTCGTCCACAACACCCACTCCACGTATAATGTCCATCATTACTAAATACTAAGCAATTTAAAACATATCTATGCATGCGTTTTCCATCCCACCCCAAAATACATGAAATTAATTTGAAATGGTATGTACACGAAAAATTAGTATTATACTGTACGTTTTTGTAAGCAGTGGTATCATTCAGATGATGCATATATTGTACATTGAAATGTTGACTGAATGAATCACGAAATTTACATTTATGAAATGGCTCTAAATACAGAAGAGAGGGTCGAGACCATTTCTTCACATATTTATACAAGACTGTACATGTGCTAGAGGCTAAGCGAAAATATCGTCTCTAGAGTTTCAAAAATAGAAATCTTGTTCTCTAAGAATAGTTCTACTTTAAGCAGAGTATCATGTGTCAAAGAAAGGTAAATATTTTGGGACCTGGGAAAAAAGAATTTCATTTGAGAGAAGAAAATGGTTCCAAAGTTTTTAGAAGTTCTGTTTATCAAAACTGAAGGCTGAATTCAAAGTTCAGGGAACGCTGTGTGCTCCTGTTTTCAAAAGTTATTCTCGTTGTTAGGAGAGAACATTAGCTCAGATAGGCTGGCAAAGAATCACCTACAACAGTAGGGGAAAGTTGGACCATGTCCGAAAAAGTAGAAATAGTGCATATGTGAGATGCATTGCCGTCATCGTTATCTAGATCAGCAATGGTCACAGAAGGTTGTACCTGTGTGCCGCTTTCATCTCGTACCTCACTGCCAGCTTGTAGCTGTGAGGTCTCAGCAAATGCCATCATCAGAATTGGTAGCCGCTAGGGACAACACGTTGCATGAGCCGTTACCGAACCAAGCAAAGTATCGACATCCTTTGGTACTGCTGATGGGAATGTGAGACAGATGTCTAACACGCATTCTTCTCCGCAGAGCAGGCATCGTAGAACAGGTAGGATGCAATCTTGCCAGATTGGTCTGAATGAAAGAAACCAGGTAGGAGTAGTGTCTGTCCTGTAACTCCAGTTCTGTAGTAGGGGTATCTCTGTTATAGTCATAATCTAGTGAATAGTCCCGCCCATGTGCGTGGACCCCGGCAATCAAAAATAATCTCTTAAGTTGTCAAAATAATGCAGAAACTGCAAAGACACTTAAGAGAGAATTTAAAGACAAATAATGCAGACTATATCCACAGGCTACACTGTCCAGTACTTCAACTAGAAATTCCACCAAAACACACTACACATAATACAGCCTGCCAGTTTCTACATAGAGAAACTTGCCTCCCCCAGTAAAAGACTCTGGAATGATAGAGAGGAAGGTAGGGACAGACAAGCCCCATAGGCTGCCATTATGTGGCTTAAACAGGATACTGTGCCTTTAAGGAAACCTTCTAGAAGCTTCTCCCAGTATCCCAGAATGCATAGCAGGTCCAACTTACTTTCAGTTCTTTTTGAAGGCGTAAAACGCCAGACCTGTAGCATTATTACATGAAGAATTCTCCACCGGGGAGGAGGGTGGGCGCTTATGACTATAACAGAGATACCCCTACTACAGAACTGGAGTTACAGGACAGAAACTACTCCTTCTGCAGTAGGGGATCTCTGTGTATAGTCATAATCTAGTGAATAGAATGGCAAGCCCATCCCCACACCAAAGCGGCGGTGGAGAAAGAAAATAACACCACTACTGTGCGAACAAATTCCGCAGCGAAGCCTGCCCAACCTGAGCGTCTGCCCTGGCATCAGAGTCCAGGCAGTAATGCTTAGCAAAGGTATGAACCGACTTCCAAGTGGCGGCCTTGCAGATCTCTGCGATCGGCACATTACGGAGCAAGGCTGTCGTGGCAGCTTTGCCCCTGGTGGAATGAGCCTTAGGCTTACCTCCTAAGGTCTTATTAGCTTTTTGGTAACACAATTGTATGCAGGACACAATCCACCTAGAAATGGACTGTTTTGAGGTAGCAAGACCTGTCCTGACCGATCCATAATTGATAAACAACTGGTCAGACCTACGAATATCCTTGGTTTTATCCAGATAAAATTTCAACACCCTCCTCACATCCAGGGAATGCAAAGACCTTTCCGCTGGAGAGGAAGGATTCTGAAAAAACGTAGGCAAAGTTATGGTCTGGTTGACATGAAAATCAGAAATAACCTTGGGAAGAAATTTAGGGTGAGTACGCATAACAACCTTAGCAGCTTGAAATACAGTATAAGGTTCAGTACAACACAACGCCTGAATTTCACTCACCCTGCGGGCCGATGTAATGGCCACGAGGAACGCCGCCTTCCAGGACAGGTGCTGCAACGAAGCCTTGTGAATGGGTTCAAAAGGCTCCTTCATCGCATTCAATTCCCATGAAGGCAAGGGAAGCCTGACAGGAGGGAATACTTTCTTCAATCCTTCCAGAAAATCTTTGATCACAGGGATCTGGAAAAAGGAAGTCTGTGAAGGGCATTTCCTGTAGGCAGTCAATGCAGCAAGATGAACCTTAATGGAATGAACATTAAGGCCAGACTGCGCCAAATGTAAAAGGTAAGGAAGGATGACATCCTCCTTGCAGGTCGTAGGGTCATGGTTCTTAGACTGACACCAGATACAAAACCTCTTCCACTTGTAAGCATATGAAGTCCGAGTGGAAGGTCTCTTAGACTCCTTCAGTATGTCCATGCAATCCTCGGGCAGATTCAGATGGCCATATTGCACTATCTCAGGAGCCATGCCGCCAAACTCAAAGACGAGAGGTTGGGGTGTAACATCCGTCCCCCGAACTTCGTGAGAAGGTCCGGCCTGCACGGCAACCGAATGTGAGGAAGGAGAGACCGGTGAAGTAGGTCCGTGAACCACCACTGTCTGGGCCACTCCGGGGCGATGAGAATCATCCGAGCCCTGGACCGGGCTAGCTTGATGAGCACCGCCGGAATCAGCGGAATGGGAGGAAAGGCGTACAGAAAGCTGTTCGTCCAGTTGATCCATAACGCATTCCCCAGCGTCCCTTGCTGGAAGTACCTGGAGGCGAAGTCTCTGCACTTGCTGTTTTCGGCGGTGGCGAACAAATCTACGTCTGGAGTTCCCCACCTTGCGAAGACTTCTCCTAGTACTTCGTCGTTTATGACCCATTCGTGGTTTTCCTGAACCAGTCTGCTCAGTGAGTCTGCCTGAACATTCTGCACACCTGGTAGATGAGTGGCCGTTATCGTCAGTCCTTTGGCTAGGAGCCAGTGCCAGATCGTCTGCGCCTCCTGTGACAGAGTGCGTGATCTCAAGCCCCCCTGCTTGTTGAGGTAATACATAGTGGTGGTATTGTCCGTCTGTACAAGCAGAGAGTTGGTCTGGAAGGACGGAAGAAAGGCCTTCAGTGCCAAGTGAACAGCTCTGAGTTCCAGGAAATTGATGTGATACGTGGCCTCCATCGGCGACCACGTGCCTTGAATCTGTAGAGTCCCGGAATGCGCTCCCCATCCCAGGAGAGAAGCATCCATCACGACAGTCTGCGTGGGAATGTCCTTGTGAAAGGGAACCCCTCTGAGGAGATTCTCCGCCGAACACCACCACTTCAGAGACTGAAGAGCATGCAGCGACAGTCGAATCTTGCCGTCCCAAGATCCTTTCCTCTGATCCCACTGGTCCTCCAAGCACTCCTGCAGCGGTCTCATGTGCAGCCGTGCGTGTGGCGTCAGGAAGATACAAGAGGCCATCGATCCCAGTAGAGAAGACACCGTCCTCACTGTTGTAGATGGAGTTGTCATAAGAGCCTGAGCCTTCCGAAGGAGTGATAATCGTCGCTCTTCCGAAGGAGACACGCTTGCTGACAGCGTATTGATGGAGGCTTCCAAGTACTGTATGCATTGGACCAGAGTCGGCACAGACTTGGCCATGTTGATGTGCAGTCCCAGCTTGTTCAAGAGAACGCACGTCTTCTGGAAGTGTGCTCGCGCTTCCGAGAAGGAGGATGCCTTGATCAACCAATCGTCCAAGTACGGGTAGACAAACACCTTGTTCTTCCTCAGGTGTGCAGCCACCACCGCCATGCACTTCGAGAATGTTCTCGGCGCAGACTTCAGTCCGAATGGGAGTACTGTGTATTGATAGTGATTGGTGCCGACTTGGAACCGCAGGAACTTCCTGTGTTTGTGTGCAATGGGCACATGGAAGTAAACATCCTGTAGGTCTATAGCGCATAGCCAGTCTCCCCGTTGCAACTGAGGGTAAATCTGATGCAACGACAGCATGCGAAACTTTTCCCTGCGAATCCATTTGTTTGCTTGTCGCAAGTCCAGAATGGGCCTGAACTCGTTCTTGTCCTTCTTGCGAACCAGAAAGAACCTGGAGTACAGTCCTCTTCCTCTCTGAGACAGAGGTACGTCTTCTATCGCCCTTTTCCTCAACAGGATATCCGCTTCCGCCTGAAGCTCTCACAGTTGAAACCGCGAGCTGACCGGAGGAATTGCTGGAGGAGGGCTGGTGAACCGAAGACTGTATCCATTGCAAACAATATTCAGCACCCACTTGTCCTGAGTAATTTTTCTCCACTCTGCCAGAAAAAATTGAATGCTTCCCCCTACCGGAGTGGGTAACAGATCCGGGGGAAGTAGGTTCCTAGGGCCTAGACCCCGCCTGGCCCTTGGGCGCTGGAGCCGACTGCTGGCCTCCCCTGCCCTTCTGGCGCTTCTGGAAAGGCTTACGGAACTGGTGTTGCTGTTGCGATTGCCCCGAAGCCTGGCCCCGTCCTCGGCCTTGCCCGCCAAACCGCCGTTGGAAAGGGCGGTACGTCTTCTTGGTCTCTTTAGGCTTCTCCAGACCCACAGCCGTTAGCGTCTCGGCCTCCGCCTTCATGCGGGCCATCTCATCGTCCGCATGCTTCCCGAAGAGGGTCTCACCGGAAAACGGTAGGTTGGCCACCCTCTGCTGTGCGTCCGGTTTCAGGGACGTAAGCCGGAGCCATGCGTGGCGTCGTTGGTTGATACCGTGGCAAAATCCGTGAGCAGCCAACAGGGAAGAGTCCGCTGCCGCGCTGATAATCTGGTTCGCCACCAGCATCCCCTCACTCAGCACTTCCATGAAGTCCTCACGCTTCTCCCGAGGTAAATGCTCTGCAAATCGCTCGAGGGAGTCCCAGAGGGCGCGGTCGTATCGGCCCAACAGTGCCGTGGCACTCGCAGCTTTCATGGAGGTAGCGGAAGTTCCACAGACTTTCCTCCCCGCCGAATCCATCCACCTTGACTCCTTATCCGGGGGAACCGTGGAGGAAGGAGTGGTGGCATGCTGCTTGCGGGCCGCCGTCACAATGACAGAGTCAGGAGGGGGTTCCGTTCTCAGAAAGGCCGGATCCGAATCGGGAGCCCGGTACTTCTTCAGCAACCGTGATGGAGCCGCCCTCGTCACCGCAGGGGTGAGAAACAGGGCCAAAGCTGGTTCCTCCAAGCCCGGCACCAGAGGCAGGAGAGGACGAGACAGATGTTTTTGATGTAAAGTCTCAAAAATGACTGACGTTTTCGGAGCAGGCACCGTCAGGGATATGCCCAACTTCGCAGCGCCCCTTAGAAGGACGTCATGGAACGCCACCAGGTCATCTATCGGGGACACCCTCGTGTCCGGTGATCCCGATAGGGTAGGAGAATAGTCCCTGGTCCCAGAGGACCTCGTGTGTGAGCGAGATTCGCGCCTCCTATGGCGGCGTCTCGATCTTGTGGATGATCTTCGTCGCGATCTATCCCTTCTCCCTCGAGAGCGAGACCTGCCCGCCCGTGGCCGCTCCGTCGGTTTTTGTGGAGGGGTCTTCCTTGGCTCCTCCCGGGGTTTCGGTTTTGGGGTCCCCTTAGCAGGAACAGGCAGAGACGGCAGGGAAGTGGACCTCGGCGGAGGAACCTTCGGCTGCGGGGTGGGCCCATGCGGAGGGACCGGAGGTGGTGGAGGGTCTCCTGAAGGGAGTGGAGGCTTGGTTGGAGGGTCCTCCTTAGGAACCGGAGGGGGAGTCAGAGTCCTAGGCCGACATGGTGTGCACACTTCTGAGTACACCGAGCCTGGCGACCCCTTAGGCAAAGGGTGCGGAGAGCCAGCCCCATCAGCAGGGGACCGCTTCCTCTTTCGTCCTCCACTTGAAGCAGCGTGACTTCTGGGACTAGAATCCCTCTTGCGCCGTTTTGGAGAGGCTGACCGACTCCTAGACGCTGACCGCTTTCTGCTCGACGCCGAGCGTCGCTTTTCTGGCGTCGAATGACGTTTCCTCGACTCCGGCGTCGATCGCCGTCTCCTCGGCGTCGACCCTCTTTTCCTCGGCGTCGAACGTCGACTCCTCAACGCTGACCTCTTCTTCCGCGACGTCGTACGCCGCCTCCTCGACGTCGAGCGGTCCATCTTTGACAACGAACGTCGCCGCCTTCTTGATGCTCCCGACGTCGAGGAGCCCCTCGACGCCGACCGGTGCTTCGACGACGATCGACGGTGTCGCCTTGACGGCGATCGACGGTGTCACCTCGACGATGACGTCGACGGTGGCTTCGACAGCGACTTCTACAAGATCTTCGACGTCGAGCCGTCACGCCGTCTCGACCCGGAGCCCCGGGGAGAAGGGGAGCACACCGCCGTCATCCCTCTCGACGTCGATGCAATCGACGTCGACGGAGACCGGGACCGTTTGCTGGACTTCCTGCCCCTGGGGAGCCCCCCAGAGGCCTCAGCAGAGGCGGAGGGAACCTTCCCAGCCTGCCCAGACCCACCTGCAGCCTGCAGACGCCTCTCCTCAAGGCCAGAAAGCCTGATCTTCAGTCGGTCCCTCAGAGTCCGAGCAGAAAACTGCTGGCAGATGGTACAATCCTCAGGGACATGATCCTCAGGGAGGCACACGATGCAGACATCATGGGGATCACTCTTGGCCTTCTTCCTCCCACATGCTGGGCACTTATCAACAAGCATTAGAAATGCAATAGGTCTCGCAGCATTAGAGTTAGTGCTTTTAGAATTGTTAATGGTTTTTTTTGTAAATCTTTAGCATGAGGTTGAGGGTGAGTGAGGGTGAGGGGTTGAGGGTGAGTGAGGGTGAGGCTGAGGGGTTGAGGGTGAGTGAGGGTGAGGCTGAGGGGTTGAGGGTGAGGGGTTCAGGGTGAGTGAGGGTGAGGGGTTGAGGGTGGGTGAGGGGTTGAGGGTGAGTGAGGGGTTGAGGGTGAGTGAGGGGGTGAGGGTGAGTGAGGGTGAGTGATGGTGAGTGAGGGTGAGTGAGTGAGGGTGAGTGAGTGTGAGTGAGGGTGAGTGTGGGTGAGTGTGGGTGAGGGGTTGAGGGTGAGTGAGGGTGAGGGGTTGAGGGTGCCTGACCACCTGTCATCGAGAGGAATACTTAAATGTTGCATTTTGTGTCGGTATACAGTGATTAAATGCAGTATCACATTTCTTATGTGCCAATAATTTTTATGCGGTGTGCATTCAAAATAAAATTGGTTCCTAAAAGTCTTCAAAGTCTTCAAAGTCCTTCCCGCCTCGGTGGTCTGCGTCACGCCCTTGAGGCCAGTCATGACGGGTTCTATAGGGCTAGGCCTATGTATATTAATAGTTTAGACCCGGACTGGCAAGGCCTGTACTGATACACTTGTAATTTGTGGCCGAGCCTGTTTGCACGGCCCGGAGGAGGAGGGGGGCACTCGTGTGCTGGTGGTTTTACTGGCCCTGAGCCAGGCTTCTATACGCAGTAGAGCGATGGGCTCTGCGGCGCCACGATAACGCATAGGTGGGAGCTGAGCTGCAGAGCAAGAATAGCTAGGAATGTTACTGAGCTGCAGGTTCTCGGGTGCGTGCAGGGGCGCAGCTTCCGTTGGTGCAGCAGGTGCAGTGGCACCGGGGCCCGGAAGGCTCCACTGAACCCTGGTTATTGCTGTTAATTCACAGTTAAAACAGCAGCTAGGGGCCAGTGTCCGTCCCTGAACTAGACACCAGGGCACACGGGCTAAGCCACTGGGTGCGCGCAATTTTCGTGCACATATAAATGAGTGTGTAGGCGTCAGCTAAGCCGGTTTGTGAATGAAAGATGGGAACATCAAGAGGGTATGAGCTGTGGAGGGCACAGAGACGAAAAGAAAGAGATAGTAGTTGAGATAGGAGAGTGGACAAGCGAAAGAGAGCGAGAGAAGGGTGAGCATGAAC
Source organism: Lissotriton vulgaris (assembly GCF_964263255.1). Classification (NCBI taxonomy): domain Eukaryota; kingdom Metazoa; phylum Chordata; class Amphibia; order Caudata; family Salamandridae; genus Lissotriton; species Lissotriton vulgaris. Next base: position 841,531,043 of record NC_141697.1, read on the forward strand.
AGAGAGGAAGGACGAGGGAGGTAAAGAGGTGGATGGAGAGAACACGGGGTGACGTTGAAAACGGGGGGCAAAGCAGGAGATGTAAACATTGGATACACGGGATGACGAGGAGAGCAATATAGGGTGGAGTGGATGAAATGAGAACACTGGAAAGACTAGAGATATATAGATAGGGATGGAAGCGACTATATGGGGACAGGATGAAACTGGAGAGAGACACGGGAGGGAATAGAAGAAGGAAACGGGGCTGAGAAGGCAGCGCTGCAGATGGGGGAGGGGGAAAGCAAGGAGCCGAAATGGCCAGGGAAAAAGAACTACAACATGTACGATGAAATAAATTACAAAAAGAAAATAAACTGACGTCACATGTCATGGAACCCACTTGCAAGAACACGTGTTCGGGTTTAAAGCCCCCTCCTTTCCTCCATTCCCAACACTGAGCTCTGTCTGGCGGGCTTGAACAGCTGTGAGGAGGCCGACCCCTCCAGGAGACCCCGTCCCCCGCTAAAGTGTCACCGAGCTGGGTGATGCATGACGCCTGAGAAAGCAAATTAACCTCAGCCCCCTCTGGGAGTGGTGGGGGGGAGGGGGAGGGTATAGAGAGGGAGAGGAGGAGAGACAGGACAGGGGGAAGCAGCAGAGACACGGCGGGTAAAATAAAAAACAAGCCTTTCACCGTAACACGGCGGGCAGGGGGCGGAGAGGGGAGAGGAGAAGTGCGACAGGGGAAATGCGAGACGGCGGGAAGGGGAGGGGGCGGAGCGGGTCTGTGCAGGGGAAGCTGCCTCGGGCTGGGGGTGCTAGGAGAGGAGGAGGGGGGAGGAGAGTAGGGGAGGCACGGCGTTCTAGCAGTGCAGGAAGAGCGGAGCTGCTGAGAGATGCTGGGACTGGTGCTGGGAAACATTTGTGCAGAGCAAGGCTGGCCCATGATGTCCGGGGGCGAGGCGATCCAGGCAGGCAGGGGAGGAGAGGAGGAGGGGGGAGGAGAAGTGCGACAGGGGAAATGCGAGACGGCGGGAAGGGGAGGGGGCGGAGCGGGTCTGTGCAGGGGAAGCTGCCTCGGGCTGGGGGTGCTAGGAGAGGAGGAGGGGGGAGGAGAGTAGGGGAGGCACGGCGTTCTAGCAGTGCAGGAAGAGCGGAGCTGCTGAGAGATGCTGGGACTGGTGCTGGGAAACATTTGTGCAGAGCAAGGCTGGCCCATGATGTCCGGGGGCGAGGCGATCCAGGCAGGCAGGGGAGGAGAGGAGGAGGGGGGAGGAGAAGTGCGACAGGGGAAATGCGAGACGGCGGGAAGGGGAGGGGGCGGAGCGGGTCTGTGCAGGGGAAGCTGCCTCGGGCTGGGGGTGCTAGGAGAGGAGGAGGGGAGACTGCAAGTGAATGAGAGAAGGATTGGAAGAAAAGGGAAAGTAAGCACCAAGGTGGAGATGAGGGTGAGCGAGGAGGGGACGGGGGGCGGGGACTTTCACATCGAAGGGCGGTGGGGCCAGGGAGACGAGAAAGGAGCAGCGAGGGACGGGGGGCGGGGACTTTCACATCGAAGGGCGGTGGGGCCAGGGAGACGAGAAAGGAGCAGCAAATGGAAACTAGCGGCAGGCAGGCAGGGGAGGAGAGGAGGAGGGGGGAGGAGAGTAGGGGAGGCACGGCCTAGCGGCCGTGCAATCAAGTAGTGAGGGGGCGGAGCTGGGGAGCGGGTAAACAAAGACACATGCACGCGCCCGTGACTTTTAAGGTCAATGCGCATGCGCATAAGCTTAATGCGCATGCGCATTGACCTTAAAAGTCACGGGCACTGCAAGGAATCGCCACGATTCCTTGCAAGTTAGATAAAGAGTCGATGAGCCCCTATAGTCTCGCTTGCTCGATGCGCATGCGCATCGACAGGCGAGACCTAAAAAGGCCAGGCATTTTAGAGCCCTAAAACGCCTAAAACAGCACAAAAAAGAGAAAGAAAACACCAAGAAAGTAAACTGCAACACTTTTAGAACTCAAAAGTGCCAAAACATCCAATAAATCCTTGAAACAAGGGAGAGCTCAATGCCAGGGTCCTGTAAGCAGGAGCCGGAAAAAAGAACTGAAAGTAAGTTGGACCTGCTATGCATTCTGGGATACTGGGAGAAGCTTCTAGAAGGTTTCCTTAAAGGCACAGTATCCTGTTTAAGCCACATAATGGCAGCCTATGGGGCTTGTCTGTCCCTACCTTCCTCTCTATCATTCCAGAGTCTTTTACTGGGGGAGGCAAGTTTCTCTATGTAGAAACTGGCAGGCTGTATTATGTGTAGTGTGTTTTGGTGGAATTTCTAGTTGAAGTACTGAACAGTGTAGCCTGTGGATATAGGCTGCATTATTTGTCTTTAAATTCTCTCTTAAGTGTCTTTGCAGTTTCTGCATTATTTTGACAATTTAAGAGATTATTTTTGATTGCCGGGGTCCACGCACATGGGCGGGACACTAGATTATGACTATACACAGAGATCCCCTACTACAGAAGTATTCATATCTCTTAGCCGAGCCAAGCCGAGGATTTTGGTAATCCTATCTCGGTACCGCATCACAAGGAGCGTTTCTTCCATTGTAACCTGAGTTTTGCCTGTGACGACTGGACTTGCCATATCGGAGCAGAAGGAACAAAAATAAGATTCCTGCTACGAGTCCCAAGATGAGAGGCAGGCCGCCGAACACAGAGTGCACAAAATTCGGGAAGATGCTCAGGACTGCTTCAAAGGGTGCTAACAGTCCCGAAAAAATTGTCTTAAATACATGTGCGATGCCACTGGTATCGGACATGTTTAAAATTGACTTAACATTTCTACGAAATGCACGGGGCAATTTGTTGATAATAATGCATGTATGTCTGCTGCCGTCCTTGCGACTTGCAGATTATACGTTTCTCTAGACAAGGTTAAAGGCTCAGTTTTATGTAAAAGAATGGACTTAATTCTGCTTAAAGTATCAATTTGAATAGAAGAGATATTCAATGAAGGCCATATCGTTGCCTCCGTGTCTGGTTTGCTGTTTGGCTACAATACTGGCATATAGCAAGTGACCCGGGATGTAACACTAACGAGATAGGCCGTTCCTGGCAACATGCCACAACAGCTGCGGTCACTTAACATAACGTAACTGCCGTTGGAAAGTTGTCTGAAAAAAGGCTCTATTTGTGTGGCAGGGGTGCCGTGCAGGTGCCATGAAAGGTCATTTGATGAACCCTCGCAGGCTCCATGCAAGTTAATTCCTTGACACAGAAGTGTACCACTTAGTGGGTTTTTACAATTGTTACCACTAAGAAATACCTCTTTTTTCCCCCCACTCCAACATCTATGTGTGCAAGGTAAATTCCAGGTTGACTTGATGTACCCTTTACCCAACCTTTCATACAGGCCCGCTGGTATGTGCTTTTGGCAATATTGAAACTGAAAAGTCGTTATTGGTATTGTAATGGTGCCACGTATTATCCATACAATGACAGGTTTTTCGGAGATTGTCAATGGTAATCTCTCTAATTTTTCAATGCTCAGCACTGTATAATCTACTCCTCTTTGTGTCAAAGAGATTTGTTTACCTGTAAGGTTAAAGATAGAAAATAATGATGTTGTTTTGATTAGACGCTATGGCACGTAGCCTGAACGGAGATTTTGTAACGTCCAGCCTAACTGTACAATAGAACGTAATTGGGACTGGCCATGTTGTAACATTAGCATATCCTGTTCTATTATATCAATAGCAGATGATACAATGCTGTCCAAAGAATAAATTCTGGAGGACAGAGTCGTTAACCAATTGTCCACTACAGACAGTGTTTTTTCCAAATTAATACTATCAATTTCTCGTATTTTTTCAGCAGTTTCAATTTGCGTTACTTTCCAAGCTTCGTTGTAAGCAGCAAATATACCGGCGTATATGAAACGTTTGACGCTGTTTGTGAGGTCCCAATAAGAAATCTCGCAAGTCAACGCCTTCTTCAAGTAAGGTCAAGTGTTGCTTAATTTTAGGTAGTGTGGATTTCTGTAGCCATTCGGGGCATAGTTTCCCTACACTGTATGTTGTTATTATCCCTGGATGTTGTCTCTGGGAATATCTTGGGTCTGGCCTGTTCTGTGTGAACCCCTGTGATTTGTTCGGGAATCTATCTTGACAGTTATTAGTGTCTGTGGGCCAGATCAACCATTTTTTCCAATTCAGGATTAGTTCTATTTTGGTGCAAAATATGTGATAAGTCTATCTCCTTATCTGTAATGTTATTACTATCAGGTATGGGTTTTGGTATAGACGGTTTGTTTAAATCCTTTACCTTGGCTAGGCCAAGACAGGTTGTTTGTTGAATGGTGTCATTCAGGAACATTATTTGTTCTGGGATCATGCAGACTCTGAATAATGATTCTAAACCTTGTACCTGCCAGTCTTTTGTACCCCAGACAGTTTTTGTCTCAATGTTCTTTTTCCAAAATTCAAAACCAAATGTAGACAATTGTGCATACAATTTTGAAGAATAAATCAGTTTAGTATTTGTCAACATGTTTTTTATTCCTGTCTTATTCATAATTTTAAAATAAAACATTTCTGGATTAGTGTTATTAAACCCTGAGAATTATGGGAATTTCTCATAAAATGTTTTCGAGCTGCCTTTTGGCGGTGTTGGACAATGTTCCCATTGATTATAAGTAAAAACATTTCTAGGATAAGCAGATTTATGCAAATAGTGGTGCCCATAATGATTAAAGCAATACATTTCTTCATAATCTGATGAACCTTCTAAATAATCATGTTCTGTAAATTTTGCTGACATTTATAAATCTGACATCATGTTATTAATAGTTTCAAAGTCCCAATCATCAGAGAAAGTGCTCGGTGATACAAAGTCACTTAAAGAAACCTTGAACTGATGTGGATATTTCAAGAGTTCAACCGGGCCATAGATGTCGTAATCAGTAGCGTCCCATGCTACACCACCAGGTATAGGAATGGCTGTGATGTTTACTGATGATAGTTCTCTTTTTTCAATGTGAGAAGATCTGTGAGGCTTTAGAACCAAGTAGATTTTCTGACTTGCTGTGTCCATTGTACTGTATTTTCAATCAATCATTCTTCCCAAGCTTAAAACCAAAATGAGCCAGAGCAGGAGGAAAAGTACACCAAACACAATCCACAATTCAATCCATGGTGAACTCAGATATGTTTCTCTGAGTTGATGAAAGAGTTCTGTTATTTTTTTGTGAACGGTTTGTTTGCTGGCTTTTCTTCATGTTCACTTGGATCTTCAGAAAAGTCATCGAAATTGATAAAGTAGCCAGATGCAGTTCTATCAATTGTTGGAATTGTTTCAGGATTCTTATTAATCTTTGTAGTTGCTTCCTCCTTTATCATATTAGTATAGTCAGAGGCTACATCAGTGTAGACAGGTGTTTCTTGATGAACTGTTGCAATTTGTGTTTCAAGAGGCACAAGTCCCATGGCGTTATTGCATAGTCCTTTTCTAACTGCATGTTTATCAAAAGTGATTAGTCTCTCAGTTTGAACCTCTTGAATTGTAGCAAGGTTTGGTCTTCTGCTACATCTTGGGAGTCCACTGGGCCTACTACTTATTATTGGCCACATGGCTGTGGTTTTACCAGGTCGATTGATACAACTCTGTTCTCCTTTTTACCAGCAAGTGGCGGTAGTACTACTGATCTTGTTCCTTGAATTACTAAGACAGGTACTGCTTTTCTGTAAGAAGGCCCAAATTCCTTCTTCACCGCAATCTTTTCTCTGACCAGATCCCCAATCTTTGGAATCCAGACAGGTCTTGCTGGGACAGGTGGTTTTTCTTCAGTGGTCGTCGGCTTTTGCTTTGTGTTACTTAGACTTCTTCTTGTTTCATTTAAGGCCTGTAAAATAGCCAAACGATCTTTGATATCAAAGGTTTTTTGTTCCACCACTGAAGTCTGACGATCGTGATCTTCGATCAACATTCTAGTACCAAACAAAAGTTCATACGGAGTGATTCCACCCAGAGAATGTCTTGGCAGATTATTAAGACTACGTTGGACACTTATTAGATGTTTGACCCACCCATCACTCAAACCGAATACCCTCGCTGTTATAGATTGCTTTATGTCACGGTTTTTTCTCTCCACTACTGCATTACCCTCAGGATGGAAGGGACTAGATACCGCAATGCAATGCCCAAGCTGGCCATGGCCTCTTTGTAAGCTCGAGAGCTAAACGCAGGACCCTGGTCGGAATGTAGCGTGCCAATTGCGTATGTGCCGATAAAGACTCGCAAATCTTTTATAACAGTTCTGGCGTCAGCCGAGCGCTGGGGCCATATCCAAATGAATCTCGTGCAGGAATCCACTCCGACCATGATATATTTATAGTTGCCATCCCTTTGTAAGGGACCACAGTGGTCCAGGTAAACACATGCTAATGGTTTATCTGAGATTAGAAGGGGCGTCTGCGCAGGTCGTTTCACTGTTGATACCTTAATTTTTTGGCATATTTCACATTCTTAAACATAGTTTCTAGCCTGTTTTCTCAAGCGTGGCCACCAATATCTCTGTTTTAATGACGATACTGTGGCGGAAACACCTGCATGTGCAGAGGCGAGCCCTTCATGTGCCGCTAAGACTAGTCCTAACCTATGTTCCATTTTTGGAATTGCCCTATCCCCACTCCAGGGATTACAGCAAAAGGAACATTGTTTGCATCAGTTTTGTATGAGTACTTTACTGGAAAGCCTTTCGGGAGTGTCTTACCACTGTTTTTTACTGAAGCACTGACAGCTTGCATTATTTCGCTGTCTATTTTTGTTTTTGACCGGGTGATGGCAGCTACGGAAGCCGTTTGCACAGCTGCCTTCTCGGCCTCATCAGCCAATGAATTCCCTGCAACGTGAACACCATCACGTTGATGACTCAGTGTATGTATCACGTGAGTCTTTTGTAGTTCTTTCTGTAAGAGAACTACTTGTTTCCAAAGCAACTTATGTTTGATTGTGCTACCTTTCGCATCTTTGAACCCGTTTGGAACCCAGTTCTGCAAGTATTCATTGTAAGACTGGACGCAGTAATACGAATCACACACTATTAGTGTGGGGAATTCACGATCGGCATTTTCAAGCGCCATCTTAAAAGCCTGTAGTTCAGCTCGCTGAGCTGTACAGTCTCCGAGTGATTGAGTTTTAGTGACTAGAGGTCTGAATTTTCCTTCATGCAAACGACCTTTAACAATCGCGCACACAGCACTATAAGCTTGTTTACCCCCAACTGCGGGCTGTGCTGAACTGTCAGTATATATTATACAGCCGTAACATTCCAGAGGCAGGATTTTAGTCAGCAGAGGACATTCATATTCGTATTGGAGGAACTCTTGCGATTTTAAGTTAGGGTCAAATTCGTATACTACGTCTGATGCTGCAAGAGAATTAACCCATTGTATCCATCTCGGATGTAAAGCTTTAGCATTCGGAATGCTGGGACTTGTCAATGCCTCTAGGGCAGGAACAGGTGAAACGATTATTATACGTTTTCCCTGTGCGAGGGCTCTTTCTTTTGCTACAGCCGTTTGAACCGCAGTCAGAATTTTTTCAGTAGAACTGAATTTCATTTCAGCTTGTGTGTACAAGTGTGATTTGTAAGCTATTGGTACCGTTTCTCCCTCATTAGAGGTCAGGTACTTGAATCCGCATCTTCCAGGGATGACTCGGATTACAAGGTTGCGTTCGTTTACGCGTGTTTGCAGTTTTGTTTTAGTTACCATGTGTGTTTGTATTGAACGTAAAATTTCTGTGTGTTTCTGTGTCCAATTAATTGGTTTGAAATCAGGTTTTATTAATTCGTAGAGAGGTTTAACCCTCTCTGCGTAGCTTAGAATGTAAGTTCTTCAGAAATTCAGGAAACCTAGAATTGATTGTAAGTTTTTCAGCAATTTTGGAGCTTGGAGCACTGCACACTTCTCTAAGAAGTTGTCTGCTAGGCTTTTGCCTTCACTTGATAACTCATATCACAGAAATAGGACAGTGAGGTGGGCAATTCGTGATTTTTCAAAGTTGAATTTGTACCCTTCAGATGCGAACCCAAGTATGATGGTGTTCACTCTTTTCAAGTGTGTGTCCAGGTCATCGTCTGTAAGATAGGTGTCATTGTCTGTAAGATAGATGTCATCGACATAAGATAATGCCTCATCATCATACATTTGTAGAAACTCTGTTACCCTGGCTGAAAATAATCCTGGGCTATTCTTGAATCCCTGGGGGAGACTGCAAAATTGCCCCTGGGCCCCCATACTGGAGAAAGCAGTCAAATACCTGCTTTCTGGTGAAATGTTTTGACAGAAGAAGCCATTTGAAATATCTAATGTCGTTTTATATTTTTTGCGCACGATGTTATTCATTAGTGCTGCACTGTGTGAATTTTGTACTGCAAATGTTTTGCAACAAGAGTTTAGGTGTCTGTAGTCCAATACTAGACAATATGACTCGTCTGGTTTGGAGACAGGAAACAAAGGATTGTTAATTTGTGAGGTGCATGTTTCAATCATCCCCTGGTATTCAAGTTGATCTAAGATCTCCCCGACTTGTTTTTTAGCTTCTTGCTTAACAGGATACTGCCTCTGTGCAGTAGGTTGATGTTTTAACTGGAGTTTTATGGTGAGGAGAATACTCATCCCATCCTACATGATTTTTATATAATGCAGGTGCTTAGGGCACTGCCCTTTTTCTAGCATATGTGTATTTTGTATGAATTGGAATGTGATTTGAGAAGGCAGGCATAATAATTTCTTCGCCATGTGGGCACTCACTAACAAACTCTGGTGGCCAGTCTTTCTCAGCTAGAAGGATATCATAGCCTTTAGATAAATTCTCCCAAAATAGAGTTCTTATTTTCCTAGTTATGTCCCCTTCTATACGCAGTGTTATTTCATATCATTTGTGGGGTACACTGACTCTGGTGTCTGCAGTTTCCACCTGAATGTATTCATTCGTGTCCACTGTCTCCAGAAGATTCATCAGGATCTTGCGAGCTATGGTCACTTCTGCTGCACTGTTTAGCATTGTCAGGGCCCATTCTCCGTTCTTGAGTTGTGTCCTCAGGATCCTCTGCATGTTTTATTTTAATACTAGCTACCTTCTTTTTGGGAAATTGTAATTTTTTACTTTGATGAGCAGGTTCCTTGTCTTTGGACTTGACGTGCTCTTCTTTATGTTCTGACCGTCCTCTTCTTTTTGATTTCTGTGAAGAAGTCTGAAAAGATCGAGAGGGACGTGTATCATTATCTTGATATCTGTCAGGTTTTCTCAAATTATCCCTATTTTTAAGGTTGTATCTTTTTTCAGAGGGCTCTCATTGGGGAGACCTACCCCCCGTTCTGGAAATCTTTCTCTCCTTTGGGGAGACCTTCCTCTGGACTGAAACTGTTTTTCTCTGGGAGTGGTCTGTTTATTACCCTCCCACCTCTTTTTTGGAGTAGTGAGATCATTCTTAATTAAAGTTTTTTCAGGATTTTCTGTTAGTTGTGGTTTTAGTGGCTTCCCACCCAAACTATCTCTACCTCGACCCAGAGAGCAATTGACCTGCTTGCTATATTGCCAAACACTTGCAGACCAACTTGCTTATTTTGCTTTGGGTGGGGGTTATCGGAACGGGAGGGGGAATCGATCCCTGAGCCGCAGTACACTTTAGACCGGCACCGCCATCTTGGGAGACGGTGAGGTCTAGTTATTTTCCTTGCCCTCACGCCCTCACGCTGCCCTACTTAAACGGGGACGTTGCGCGAACGCGCTAGACCCTGTCATCCTCATACAGATTTTCTGGGAGCTACTTACCCAGCCAAGTGGGCGGTGTCAGAGGTGGTTTCTGGGACTCAAATGCAAAACGGGAGCACAGTGGGCGGGCCGGTGGCGCGCCGAAGGCGCGCCAAAGGCAAGCCCGTCTGCGCCCATCCGCACCCGGACGGAACCAAGGGCCGGACAGAATGCCCGGATTATTACCTACTCCGCAGCATTTCTACAAAACTTGCACACATCCAAGTCGATCCCAAACAGGTATACGCTGGACTTGTTGTCTATAAATGATATTTTTGCAAACAGGACCCTCTTTCCAGAAATGTCAGTTCGGACAGTCCCTGCTGGGATTTCATCAATCCATGACAGGTCAGGAACTAGTCAGGACCTGATGGTATACTACCTGAACACTCGCTCGCTTGTAAAGCACCAGCTAGATATTTTCTCCCTATTACTCTCAGACAGCCCCAGCCTTTTATTGTTAACTGAGACATGGCTCACGGAGGACTCTAGTCCGGACATGGTGGCAGCCATTCCCAATAACTATTATATTATACATGCAGATCGTCTCTCTAATAAGGTAGGGGGTGGCGTGGCAGCTATCATTCATAGTGATTGTAGGTTCAGTTCCCTGCCTAGCCTTGTCTTTAAAGATACTGACAACTTGGTATTAAAACTTGAATCCTCACATGAATCCTTAGTCTGTGTACTTATTTATAGGCCCCCTAATAATATTCCCTCCTTTCCGCTGGAACTTAGTGAACAGATAGCTAAATTGGCTACCGACCATGCCATGGGTGATTTTAATTACTGGTTTAAAGACCCTGAGGAGGGACCACACTCGGCTGAAATGACAGACCTGCTCATGAACTTGAACTTTACCCAGCAAGTTCTGTCCCCTACCCATCAGAAGGGACATATTTTAGACCATATCTGGACGAATGGGGTGGAGATTTCCATCCCTATCGTTTCCCCCTGTACATGGTCTGATCTCCATCTACTGAAATTTACCTTAAGGCTTCCATCAGTTGTGAAATCTAGCACCATGGAGGGTAGCTTCGCCAGACGATGGAATTCGATTAATAAGGGTGATTTTCTCAGTTCGTTGGCCGACACGCTGCCCCAGGTTGGGCCTAACATGGAGACGATGGAAACAAATATCTCGAACTGGCTCATAAATGCCAGTAATAAACATGCTCCTCTTACTTTATTTATTTTATTTAAAACACTTGTAGAGCGCAGCTGTCACCTAGCAGGTATCCTGGCGCTGAGAGCTTACTCCTGAGATGGAAGAGATGGGGGCTGTTTCGGGGTTAGACGTAACGGGATTAGGGGAAGAGCCAAGTTTTAATTCGCTTCCTGAATGGCAGGAGTTGTGAAATTTGGCGAATGTCGACCGGCAGACTGTTCCAAAGCTTGGCGGCGGCCACTCTGAAGGATCTTCCCTCGGTCCTTACCTTGTTAAATCTGGGTACCGTCACAACTTCCCGACGCTCTGATGCTACCAGATGGTTTTCTACTGAACTTAAAGATCAAAAGCTACGGCTCCGCAAACTGGAGAGACAGTGGCATGTAAAGTATGGCCAGGAAGAACAACTGATTTATGTGAATACTAGGAAAGAGTATAAAAAAACATCTTGGCAGCCAAAGCTGCCCATTTTTCTAGTCGCATTACCAATTCAAATAATAATTCAAAAGAGATTTTTAATATTGTCGATGAACTCTCCAATTCAGAGAGGATATAATTGAAGGTGGCACCATCACAGGAATTATGCAATTCCCTCAATGATTATTTCATTAACAAGATTATCACTATTAAAAATAATATTCCCAAAAGCTCAGTTGTACCTAGTCCTGATGATCAGCTTAAAAACACTCATACGTTAAGTCAATTTCCCAATATTGACCTGGAAACTTTTCATAAGCTCCTAATGAAGGTAAAATCAGGAGCTCCATCGGACTGTTGTCCGCCGTATATCCTCAAGGACTGTTTTTTGGCTTTTCCCAGCCCCATACTGGCTCTAATGAATGAGTCTCTCTCCGAGGGGAAAGTCCGCCCCGGCCTTTAAGAAGGCTATAGTCGTTCCCCTTTTGAAGAAACTCGGGCAGACCCCACATTGTTATCCAATTATTGCCCGATTTCTTTGCTGCCTTTTGTCGCAAAGCTACTGGAAACTCATGTAGCACACTGTCTATCTGACTTTCTAGAGGAGTCTGGATATCTTGACCCCCACCAGGCAGGCTTCAGACCAGCTCATTCGACGGAAGCTGTCATAGTGGCGGTGTTGGATACTCTCAGAGAACACGTGGATGGGGGCTCCCCACGGGCACTGGTACTATTAGATCTCTCAGCCGCATTAGACACAGTCGACCATGAAATTCTGGTGGACCGTGTCGAGCTGGCTGGTGTCCGGGGGACGGCCGCCTGTTGGCCGTCGTCTTTCTTGAATGACAGGTCTCAGGCTGTCTGCCAAGGGCCCTACATTGCCCCCCCCCCCATAAAACCATTTGTGGGGTTCCTCAGAGCTCAGCACTGTCACCTCACTTATTTAACATCTATATCTCCTCTTTGATTCGATCACTGAAGATGAGAAACGTGACAGTTTTCAACTATGCAGATGATCTGCAGCTGGTCCTTGAGATCGATGGTTCCGAACGTTCAGTGGCTGACTTCCATGAAACACTGCTGTTTATACAACAGTGGATGGATGGTAACCATCTGAAACTGAACCCGGGCAAGACAGAGCTTGTCCTGACCGGGGACAGTGGTAAAGTCTGGGGTCCTCCCTACCGGCCCACGGAGCTAGGTCCATCCCCCTCCCCTGCCAGCTCGGCAAAAACGCTAGGAGTTTCCCTTGACAAGGAACTAACACTGAAATCTCAGGTGAGCAGAGTGATCTCAAAGTGCTTCTTTCAGATGCGCAAGATCCGGAAAATCCACCGCTTTTTCACTCAGGACGCTCTGGTCCAGATTATAATGGCCACTGTCATATCCCATTTGGACTATCTGAACTCTGTATACCTGGGGTTGCCACTTTATTTATCTTAACGATTGCAGTTAGTCCAAAATCATGCTGCTCGGTCGGTCATGCCTCAACCCAGATGGCAACTAATCAGCCCAGCGCTTCAGAAACTTCACTGGCTCCCCATCTCTCAGCGCTATGTTTTCAAAACTGGCTGCATGGTGTTTAAGGCCTTGCATGCCAAAAGCCCCGCTTTTATTACTAACCTGTTATCCAGATATGTGCCCAACCGGACCCTTCGTTCTGCCCAACTTTCTCTGCTTTCTGTACCCAAGTTTAAACGTGTGCATCAGGGGGGCCGCCGTTTTGCGGTCTTGGCGCCTACACTTTGGAATTCGTTTCCTCTGGAGATTCGGTCTTGTAACGACATCATGCAGTTTAGGAGGCTCCTCAAGACCTGGTTGTTTCGGCTCGCTTATAATTTGGGATAATTGACAGCTGTAGTCTGTTCAGTCCTCCTTCAGTACTTTTCTGCTCTCTGGTCAGCGCCATGAAGCCACCCGGTGTAAGTGCGCTCAATAAATTCCCATTAACATTAACCTAATTCTTCATAGCACTTTTCAATTATTCTGGCAAGTTCAAAAGGCTGGTCTGTTATTTCTGTTTCTTTTAATTTTTGGCGGATCGCCACAGATGCTGCTTCTCCTTTTATGTTGGCTAGTAATATAGCAGAGACTTGCTGAAAGTCTTTCAGTAATTTCATACATAGATTTAAATAAGGCTCTGGACCGTATTCATTTTGAATCTGTCTTAGTACGTCTGGTATAACCGCCATAGACGGAACACCATGTGTTTTTGTGTAGATTGAAGCAAAGACTGTTCCCCAAGTGTCACAGTCCTCCACATGTGGTGCGATCCCCATTGGTAAACAGATTGTCAGAATTCTGTGTTTTTCATGAGGTGTACTATCAGGGAATACTGCCTCTATTTGAGTAATCTTTTGAGCTAACCAGAACGGAATTTGTTCCCGTTTTGCGGGAAATTTGCCAATGACTGATTGTATAGTCTGTGGTGTAATTTTATTTGTGTTCCCCTGGTGAGGGGTGTGCTGTGAAATTTTTATTGCTGGTTGGACTGTTAAAGTCCGCATGACATATTGGACCAATTGTCTATGTATTTTAATTATTTGTTTTAGCTGAACTAAAAGTTCTCTGTCTGACATATCGCCAATGTCAGGATGTGGTGTATAGCTGGCTAGAACCGGCCATGTGGCTCCTGGTCTACCTAGTGGACCGAGCCTGGTAATTTCATTGTGATGTTGTAGGGCGCCATTAAACCAGAGCTGGTGCTCCTGGTAAGTTAGTGGAATTTCAACGTCCTCGAAAGGAACGTATTCCATTGGAAGTTCCTCTGCTTTGTAGTAGTGGAACTCACGTGTCACAGCATTTGCTGCTGGAAAAGTTATCCATGAATAGAATACCTGTGTCTGCCGATATTCATGTGCCTCTATTACAAATATAACTTTACCACTTCTCGATGATACTCCGTTATTTATAAGTTTGTAAGTTACACTCTTTCTTACATTTATCGGGATGATTACTGCATCCGGATTGTTTTGTTGGAGACTTGTGTTCTCCGCTAAAAGTTGAGTTGCCAAAGTATCTCTTTCGTCGTCACTTCCCGTCATTTTACTGACTAAAAGTTTGCAGAGCAAGTTTCAAGGAAACAAAGATTAGGTGCACAATATTTTGGAACACTGTATCCTTCAACGTTGAGCAAACCGAAAACTAATACAGAGGATTCTCCTCCTACTAAGTTTTGGCGGATATTAACCTTTCACCCACTTCAGACGTCTATTGGAGTTTTTACGGGAAAGGGGTCTGTGTGAACAGCACGACTGAGTTACTCTAGTATCTAGCGTTAAATTATCGCCTTACCAAATGTTGGGCGCCATGTAGTGTAGTTCCTATATTCCCAATAGGCTCTGCACATTGGAGTAACATAAACAATAGTTTAGACGTAGGACTTAGGTCGACTAGGTCTCTATTGAATATGTTAGACTTAATTATGAATGCCAGTTAACTCAGCGGACACTAGAAACTTTCTCTAATTCACAAGAAGGGATTCGTTTCTGACAACCGCATAAACATGACAACTTTGCTCCCCCAAGAATAAGGAGTTTATCTCCAGAGTCGCGGAAACAATAGATGGCTATTTCACTCAGTCAATCGTGCATGCTTAGTGTAGGAGAGTAGGGTCTGCTATCCTATGGTCACCCCAATTTTTGCTTTTTGCTTCACTGGTTTTCGACTTACTGAGGCTGTGGGCCTGATAATCAGACCCCCAGCCTGCTGTTCTCTCTCTAAATTCACATACATGTACTATAGGTACATAACCCAATTGGAACTGGACTCCTTGTCAGACCCTGTACCATGCACTATAGGTGCTCAGGGCATAGGTGCCACCAAGGCCTACCAGGGGCTGCAGCATAGCTTTTGTCACCCCTGGCTGGTTCTTAAATTAACACAACTGGCTGATCACTAAGCTGGGGCAAGTTGGTGTAATCACCCCTTGCTTAGATATAGTATACCTATATCTAAACCTATATCTGGACACATATAAACCTGTGAGCCACTCCTATGGAAGGCCTTATCAATCCTGGAGGCAGAGTGCGTGGTTTAATGTGAGATGGAGCTCGAGCATGAGCTGAGCCTGTCTGCAGCTGTCGGGAACAACTCCCTAAGCTGTTCCGGGATAATGCCATACCATATACTATTAAGTGCATTATAATCCTCGCGGTTATATGGTAACTTTGGTTTGGCTTTATCAAAACATGTTGTGTAAGGTGTCATACGATTTGGAATACTATCCCCTCGACAGTCCTGTCGACGGGGATAGCATTCCACCCCTCTAGAGGGAGAAGACCTGTTACTTTACTGAAACGCGGTTGATTTTTAAAAGAGCCTCAGATCAACAAAATGGATGCTTCTGCCACAGACATGAGTCTGACCTCCTGCTGCTGACCGAAACTCAGCTGAGGAGGCCTGGACAAAGGCTTTCCTGTCGCGGGGAGGTGTCACACCACCCCAGACAGGAGATAGTGGATTGTAGCAGGGAGGTTTGAAAGAAACCAGACACTGCCTGGGGAGCACAAGGCTTCCCCTTGCATAATCCGGTCAAACAGGTTCTGGGGCACACCAGCCCCAGTCCCAGCGCGACCTGGACAAAGGAAAAGAGGTGTAACCACCCCCTTCCTGGGTCCCACCCATAGGAGGGGACCTAGCAGGTAATCCAGCCCCCTAGATTGGTATAAGAATGGGAGCAGTGCCAACGCACTCAGATTATCCTGATGAAACATAAGACACGAAACTCTGGACCCTTCGACATCCTACTCGACGTAGAAGACTGAAGAATCTCCTTTGTGGTCAAGGAGTGACCACCCTGTGCAAACAGGCACCATCCAGCACCTCGACGTTTGCTTTGTTGCAGTTCCCGCCGGAACTCGAGCGACAGAGTCCGACAAGACCAAGCGAGCCTGCCTTCTAACAGCCCGATCCACAGTCCCTGCAGAGCTGAGACCCGTGGAGGCGACCGGAAGCGTGGGGCCCGCCATCTTGGAAAGACCATGAGACGCTGACCGTGCAGCCCACGAGGGACCCTCGAAGCTGTACATCGGGGTTTGAGAAGCCCCATCCCTGAGCCGCTCTTGCACCGAAGCTCACCCCTCTACACTCACCGAGTGTTGCGCGGGGCCCTTCTGCATCTTTTGGCTCAACGCGTTGGCCCGGTCACTTGCCCGTTGGCTTGTGGCCCCGGTGCCGACAAACTACGAAATCTAACTTGTGATTCTGGTTGCTCCAGACTTGCACTCGCTCCTCTGAAAAGGAGCACCCGCTCTGACCCTCCTGGTCCGAGTGAGAAGCAATCTTCCAGTCCTGCGTGGATTGCTCTTGCCAAGTGTTGTTTGCTCCAATCCTGAAGCCGACAGCGCCGACGGCGAGAGTCTTCATGGGACAGCTCGTGATCCACTCCTGGACGTCGCAGATGCCCTAGAGCCCACGTGGCAGCGGAGAGAAGCTCCTCGACAACCACTTGATTGCGCCCGACATTGCCTGGTTCCGTCCTGGTTCCTCCCTGGTCACTGCTGAGTGACCCAGACTCTGTCCCCTCTGCTTTCAGGTACTCTACAACTCCGATCCACCCTTGGATCACACCGGACACTTCTCCTTCACACCGCCTGCAGCCTCTTCAGCTCCAAGCACCATCGACCAGCGTGACAAAACCCGACCCTACTTCGCACCTGTGCACCTGCTTCCTGTGGGTGAGGTAACTCATCAACGCCGGTTTTCCCACACTGGTACACACCTCTAGTGTATGTGTCTAAAGTTTCATCTTGCTAGGTTAAGCGGAAGTCTCCTTAAACTATAACTTTATAACTTTTACGCACCATAGACTTTGCATTGGTGCGTGCGTGTGCTTTAAGCGCTGCACCCGAATCCCGCGGGCTTTTCCTGACTTCAGCATTGCTAGTCCAGACTGCTCCCAGCGATTCCCTAGGCCCTAGGCCTAACCACTGTTCAAATGGTATCTCTTATACCACTTTTTTAATATATGGTTTGCGTGGCCCCCCGGCCTCATCCATAATTGTGCAACTTTCATATGTTTAACTGTGCTTTTGTTTTAACGCTTGTGCCTCTGCACTCATAAAGAGTACAGAGGATTATTTTATAAATAAATACATATATTTTTTATATATAACTTGTGTGGTGTCCTTTCATTTGGTATTACAGGATTGTGATTGGTAAAACAGCTCGCTTAACACGACCTCTTGAGTTTAGCCTTTAAGGCTGCTTAGTCCATGCTACCACTAGGATAGCTTCTCTATAAGGTTGACTTACAACCAGACACCATAAGGGATTGTTTGGACTGATACAAGGTGGTTCCAGAATTGGAAACATCACATATCAGGCCAACTTCTCACATTGGTGTGCAGGGGTGCGGATTTGAGCTTGATGTTGTTTTTACCATTGCAATCTTTTTATCAAAATGAAAGATCACATCAAGTACCTTAGGTACATATAAACAAAAGCTTAGCATATTTAAGTTCTACTGAACTTAGTAGTTGTAGATCAAAGGGATTAGCACACCCTGCCTACAACTCACTAGCAAGGTACAGTAGGAAAACACTTAGTGTAGGTAAGTGCACCACTTGCACCTCACTAGCAGTCATGTCTGGCACAGGAGGAGCTTCAGGTTCTGCCCCTGTGACAGTTGACCTTACCAAGGCAACTTCCAGCTATGACAAACTTAGCCATAAAGACTTGAGTGCCTTATGCATTGCAAGAGGGCTAAAAAGGGGTCACAACCCCACCATTCCTTCCCTGATAGCCATCCTGGAAAAGGATGACTTAGATAAGGCGAGTGCAGTTCCCTTAGATGCAGGAGATGGAGTGAACACCCCTGAGACTGAGCCCACCCCAGAGGTGGACGAGGAGGAAGAAGAAGGCTCAGAAGTAGATAAGTCTGATCAGAATCAGAGGGGTACCAGGTTGCAGTTGGCAGGCTTAACCAGACCAACTTAGACCTACAAGGGAATGGAGAGGGCCAGCACCTCCCCAGATCCTATAACATATTTCCTTCAGGCAATAGAAGGTTGAGATCTCCCTCAGTGGACTCTCATATTTCTAGTGTCTCAAGGGAATCTCAAAGGGGAATGGCTTCCCCCCCAGAGAAAATAGCATAGGGCCAGGATGAGGGCTGTCCAACTTCAGATAGAGAGGGAAGAGATAGCCTTGGCTCAAGCTAAACTTGCTTTAGCAAGAGAACAAAAGTTGTGTGGATTAGATTCCACGGGTGGCAGCAATATTCCTAGAGAGAAAGACAGGGGCTATGACAATAGAAACCTGACAAAAATTGTGCCCCCCTACAAGGAAGGGGATGACATCCACAAATGGATGACTGCTCTTGAAAGAGCCTGCATGGTACAGCAGGTTCCTCAGGATCAGTGGGCTGCAATTTTATGGTACTCCTTTTCTGAGAAAGGGAGGGATAGGCTCCTCACAGTTAGACCTGAGGATGCCAAAAACTACTCTGTCCCGAAGAGTGCTCTTATTGAAGGGTTTGGCCTAACCACTGAGCAATACAGGTTGTTGTTCAGAGACACCCAAAAAGCACAGACTCAGGACTGGACTGATTTTGTTGATTGTGCCACTAAGGCTCTGGGGGGTTGGCTGCAGGGAAGTAAAGTCTCAGACTATACAGGATTGTACAATCTTATAATGAGAGAGCAGATCCTTAATAATTGTCAGAACCAGCTGTTGCATCAATACCTTATTGACTCTGATCTGACCTCTCCCCAAGAACTGGGAAAGAAGGCGGACAAATGGGTCAGAACAAGGATTAAGCAGAAACCCCAGAACCATGGTGGTGACCAGAAGAAAACAGACCAGAAGGGTGGGGATAAGAAAGATAAAGAAAAAGACCAGAAGTCTTCTTCAGGACCACAAAATTCTAATAAGGAGGGTGGTTCCCAAAATGGTAACACAAAGAAGAAGAATGAAGGCCCAAAGAAACCTTGGTGTAATTCCTGCAAATCAGTTTCACACTGGGGCAGTGAATGCACCAAGAAAAATACAGTTCCTACCACTGCAGCTCCTAAAGCACCTGCACCCCCTAGTAAGTCAGCAGTGGTAGTGCACAACCTAAGGGGATAGTAGGGTTAACCCTGGGTACTGAGATGGAATCTGGCCTAGTCAGAGTCCCTACTCAGGCAGTTCTGCCTTATGATGTGGACTTATCTTTGACCACTACTGTGAGTCCCAGTAACCTGGGCAAGTATAGGCAGACGCCTTTGATAAATGAGAAACTGGCTCAGGCCTACAGGGACACGTGTGCCAGTGTCACTAGGGTATTTACAACAAGGGGTGGTGAGGGACAGAGTCTCTGAATTAAACAGAATACTCTCACCCAGTCACGAGATCAGGGCTAGATCCAACACCGTTTTTTAGCTCACTGCACCATCCCAGTTTCAGAACCTGGCTGTATGCAAATTAGTCTGTTCCTGTCCCAGTGCATGATGGGAACAGGGCAAACCAAACTACAAAAGCCAATTCATACACTGGGAAGGAAACAAGCTACCGGGGACCGGTTTCTGGCATTTCAGCCTCTTCGGCCCGGCTTGCTTGAATCCTGATGGTGCAATGAGCAAGGGACTCACATCTGAGTATACCCTTCCACGCTTAGGGTGGACAAAAATATTTACAACAAGGGGTGGTGAGGGACAGAGTCTCTGAATTAAACAGAATACTCTCACCCAGTCAAGAGATCAGGGCTAGATCCAACACCGTTTTTTAGCTCACTGCACCATCCCAGTTTCAGAACCTGGCTGTATGCAAATTAGTCTGTTCCTGTCCCAGTGCATGATGGGAACAGGGCAAACCAAACTACAAAAGCCAATTCTTACACTGGGAAGGAAACAAGCTACCGGGGACCGGTTTCTGGCATTTCAGCCTCTTCGGCCCGAAGATAAATAACGGTGATGGATCAAGCCCTGATCTTTGGACTGGGTAAGAGTGGTCTGTTTAACTCAGACACTCTGTTCATCACCACCCCCTTTTCTAAATCGTTTTTGGCCACTATAGGTGTGGCAGGGTATACTCAGACATGAGTCCCTTTCTCACTGCTCCATCAGGATTCAAGCAAGCCGGGCCGAAGAAGGCTGAAATGCCAGAAACCGGTCCCCGGTAGCTTGTCTCCTTTCTGGTGAAGAATTGGCTTGGTAGTTTAGTCTGCCCTGTTCCCATGATGCACTGGGCCAGGGACAGACTGATTTGCATATAGCCAGGTTCTGAGCTGGGATGGGGCAGTGAGATAAATAACGGTGATGGATCAAGCCCTGATCTTTGGACTGGGTAAGAGTGGTCTGTTTAACTCAGACACTCTGTTCATCACCACCCCCTTTTCTAAATCGTTTTTGGCCACTATAGGTGTGGCAGGGTATACTCAGACATGAGTCCCTTTCTCACTGCTCCATCAGGATTCAAGCAAGCCGGGCCGAAGAAGGCTGAAATGCCAGAAACCGGTCCCCGGTAGCTTGTCTCCTTTCTGGTGAAGAATTGGCTTGGTAGTTTAGTCTGCCCTGTTCGCATGATGCACTGGGCCAGGGACAGACTGATTTGCATATAGCCAGGTTCTGAGCTGGGATGGGGCAGTGAGATAAATAACGGTGATGGATCAAGCCCTGATCTTTGGACTGGGTAAGAGTGGTCTGTTTAACTCAGACACTCTGTTCATCACCACCCCCTTTTCTAAATCGTTTTTGGCCACTATAGGTGTGGCAGGGTATACTCAGACATGAGTCCCTTTCTCACTGCTCCATCAGGATTCAAGCAAGCCGGGCCGAAGAAGGCTGAAATGCCAGAAACCGGTCCCCGGTAGCTTGTCTCCTTTCTGGTGAAGAATTGGCTTGGTAGTTTAGTCTGCCCTGTTCCCATGATGCACTGGGCCAGGGACAGACTGATTTGCATATAGCCAGGTTCTGAGCTGGGATGGGGCAGTGAGATAAATAACGGTGATGGATCAAGCCCTGATCTTTGGACTGGGTAAGAGTGGTCTGTTTAACTCAGACACTCTGTTCATCACCACCCCCTTTTCTAAATCGTTTTTGGCCACTATAGGTGTGGCAGGGTATACTCAGACATGAGTCCCTTTCTCACTGCTCCATCAGGATTCAAGCAAGCCGGGCCGAAGAAGGCTGAAATGCCAGAAACCGGTCCCCGGTAGCTTGTCTCCTTTCTGGTGAAGAATTGGCTTGGTAGTTTAGTCTGCCCTGTTCCCATGATGCACTGGGCCAGGGACAGACTGATTTGCATATAGCCAGGTTCTGAGCTGGGATGGGGCAGTGAGATAAATAACGGTGATGGATCAAGCCCTGATCTTTGGACTGGGTAAGAGTGGTCTGTTTAACTCAGACACTCTGTTCATCACCACCCCCTTTTCTAAATCGTTTTTGGCCACTATAGGTGTGGCAGGGTATACTCAGACATGAGTCCCTTTCTCACTGCTCCATCAGGATTCAAGCAAGCCGGGCCGAAGAAGGCTGAAATGCCAGAAACCGGTCCCCGGTAGCTTGTCTCCTTTCTGGTGAAGAATTGGCTTGGTAGTTTAGTCTGCCCTGTTCCCATGATGCACTGGGCCAGGGACAGACTGATTTGCAAATAGCCAGGTTCTGAGCTGGGATGGGGCAGTGAGATAAATAACGGTGATGGATCAAGCCCTGATCTTTGGACTGGGTAAGAGTGGTCTGTTTAACTCAGACACTCTGTTCATCACCACCCCCTTTTCTAAATCGTTTTTGGCCACTATAGGTGTGGCAGGGTATACTCAGACATGAGTCCCTTTCTCACTGCTCCATCAGGATTCAAGCAAGCCGGGCCGAAGAAGGCTGAAATGCCAGAAACCGGTCCCCGGTAGCTTGTCTCCTTTCTGGTGAAGAATTGGCTTGGTAGTTTAGTCTGCCC
The DNA here is from genome assembly GCF_964263255.1 of Lissotriton vulgaris. NCBI lineage: Eukaryota > Metazoa > Chordata > Amphibia > Caudata > Salamandridae > Lissotriton > Lissotriton vulgaris. Next base: position 841,553,284 of record NC_141697.1, read on the forward strand.
TGTTCCCATGATGCACTGGGCCAGGGACAGACTGATTTGCATATAGCCAGGTTCTGAGCTGGGATGGGGCAGTGAGATAAATAACGGTGATGGATCAAGCCCTGATCTTTGGACTGGGTAAGAGTGGTCTGTTTAACTCAGACACTCTGTTCATCACCACCCCCTTTTCTAAATCGTTTTTGGCCACTATAGGTGTGGCAGGGTATACTCAGACATGAGTCCCTTTCTCACTGCTCCATCAGGATTCAAGCAAGCCGGGCCGAAGAAGGCTGAAATGCCAGAAACCGGTCCCCGGTAGCTTGTCTCCTTTCTGGTGAAGAATTGGCTTGGTAGTTTAGTCTGCCCTGTTCCCATGATGCACTGGGCCAGGGACAGACTGATTTGCATATAGCCAGGTTCTGAGCTGGGATGGGGCAGTGAGATAAATAACGGTGATGGATCAAGCCCTGATCTTTGGACTGGGTAAGAGTGGTCTGTTTAACTCAGACACTCTGTTCATCACCACCCCCTTTTCTAAATCGTTTTTGGCCACTATAGGTGTGGCAGGGTATACTCAGACATGAGTCCCTTTCTCACTGCTCCATCAGGATTCAAGCAAGCCGGGCCGAAGAAGGCTGAAATGCCTGAAACCGGTCCCCGGTAGCTTGTCTCCTTTCTGGTGAAGAATTGGCTTGGTAGTTTAGTCTGCCCTGTTCCCATGATGCACTGGGCCAGGGACAGACTGATTTGCATATAGCCAGGTTCTGAGCTGGGATGGGGCAGTGAGATAAATAACGGTGATGGATCAAGCCCTGATCTTTGGACTGGGTAAGAGTGGTCTGTTTAACTCAGACACTCTGTTCATCACCACCCCCTTTTCTAAATCGTTTTTGGCCACTATAGGTGTGGCAGGGTATACTCAGACATGAGTCCCTTTCTCACTGCTCCATCAGGATTCAAGCAAGCCGGGCCGAAGAAGGCTGAAATGCCAGAAACCGGTCCCCGGTAGCTTGTCTCCTTTCTGGTGAAGAATTGGCTTGGTAGTTTAGTCTGCCCTGTTCCCATGATGCACTGGGCCAGGGACAGACTGACTTGCATATAGCCAGGTTCTGAGCTGGGATGGGGCAGTGAGATAAATAACGGTGATGGATCAAGCCCTGATCTTTGGACTGGGTAAGAGTGGTCTGTTTAACTCAGACACTCTGTTCATCACCACCCCCTTTTCTAAATCGTTTTTGGCCACTATAGGTGTGGCAGGGTATACTCAGACATGAGTCCCTTTCTCACTGCTCCATCAGGATTCAAGCAAGCCGGGCCGAAGAAGGCTGAAATGCCAGAAACCGGTCCCCGGTAGCTTGTCTCCTTTCTGGTGAAGAATTGGCTTGGTAGTTTAGTCTGCCCTGTTCCCATGATGCACTGGGCCAGGGACAGACTGATTTGCATATAGCCAGGTTCTGAGCTGGGATGGGGCAGTGAGATAAATAACGGTGATGGATCAAGCCCTGATCTTTGGACTGGGTAAGAGTGGTCTGTTTAACTCAGACACTCTGTTCATCACCACCCCCTTTTCTAAATCGTTTTTGGCCACTATAGGTGTGGCAGGGTATACTCAGACATGAGTCCCTTTCTCACTGCTCCATCAGGATTCAACCAAGCCGGGCCGAAGAAGGCTGAAATGCCAGAAACCGGTCCCCGGTAGCTTGTCTCCTTTCTGGTGAAGAATTGGCTTGGTAGTTTAGTCTGCCCTGTTCCCATGATGCACTGGGCCAGGGACAGACTGATTTGCATATAGCCAGGTTCTGAGCTGGGATGGGGCAGTGAGATAAATAACGGTGATGGATCAAGCCCTGATCTTTGGACTGGGTAAGAGTGGTCTGTTTAACTCAGACACTCTGTTCATCACCACCCCCTTTTCTAAATCGTTTTTGGCCACTATAGGTGTGGCAGGGTATACTCAGACATGAGTCCCTTTCTCACTGCTCCATCAGGATTCAAGCAAGCCGGGCCGAAGAAGGCTGAAATGCCAGAAACCGGTCCCCGGTAGCTTGTCTCCTTTCTGGTGAAGAATTGGCTTGGTAGTTTAGTCTGCCCTGTTCCCATGATGCACTGGGCCAGGGACAGACTGATTTGCATATAGCCAGGTTCTGAGCTGGGATGGGGCAGTGAGATAAATAACGGTGATGGATCAAGCCCTGATCTTTGGACTGGGTAAGAGTGGTCTGTTTAACTCAGACACTCTGTTCATCACCACCCCCTTTTCTAAATCGTTTTTGGCCACTATAGGTGTGGCAGGGTATACTCAGACATGAGTCCCTTTCTCACTGCTCCATCAGGATTCAAGCAAGCCGGGCCGAAGAAGGCTGAAATGCCAGAAACCGGTCCCCGGTAGCTTGTCTCCTTTCTGGTGAAGAATTGGCTTGGTAGTTTAGTCTGCCCTGTTCCCATGATGCACTGGGCCAGGGACAGACTGATTTGCATATAGCCAGGTTCTGAGCTGGGATGGGGCAGTGAGATAAATAACGGTGATGGATCAAGCCCTGATCTTTGGACTGGGTAAGAGTGGTCTGTTTAACTCAGACACTCTGTTCATCACCACCCCCTTTTCTAAATCGTTTTTGGCCACTATAGGTGTGGCAGGGTATACTCAGACATGAGTCCCTTTCTCACTGCTCCATCAGGATTCAAGCAAGCCGGGCCGAAGAAGGCTGAAATGCCAGAAACCGGTCCCCGGTAGCTTGTCTCCTTTCTGGTGAAGAATTGGCTTGGTAGTTTAGTCTGCCCTGTTCCCATGATGCACTGGGCCAGGGACAGACTGACTTGCATATAGCCAGGTTCTGAGCTGGGATGGGGCAGTGAGATAAATAACGGTGATGGATCAAGCCCTGATCTTTGGACTGGGTAAGAGTGGTCTGTTTAACTCAGACACTCTGTTCATCACCACCCCCTTTTCTAAATCGTTTTTGGCCACTATAGGTGTGGCAGGGTATACTCAGACATGAGTCCCTTTCTCACTGCTCCATCAGGATTCAAGCAAGCCGGGCCGAAGAAGGCTGAAATGCCAGAAACCGGTCCCCGGTAGCTTGTCTCCTTTCTGGTGAAGAATTGGCTTGGTAGTTTAGTCTGCCCTGTTCCCATGATGCACTGGGCCAGGGACAGACTGATTTGCATATAGCCAGGTTCTGAGCTGGGATGGGGCAGTGAGATAAATAACGGTGATGGATCAAGCCCTGATCTTTGGACTGGGTAAGAGTGGTCTGTTTAACTCAGACACTCTGTTCATCACCACCCCCTTTTCTAAATCGTTTTTGGCCACTATAGGTGTGGCAGGGTATACTCAGACATGAGTCCCTTTCTCACTGCTCCATCAGGATTCAAGCAAGCCGGGCCGAAGAAGGCTGAAATGCCAGAAACCGGTCCCCGGTAGCTTGTCTCCTTTCTGGTGAAGAATTGGCTTGGTAGTTTAGTCTGCCCTGTTCCCATGATGCACTGGGCCAGGGACAGACTGATTTGCATATAGCCAGGTTCTGAGCTGGGATGGGGCAGTGAGATAAATAACGGTGATGGATCAAGCCCTGATCTTTGGACTGGGTAAGAGTGGTCTGTTTAACTCAGACACTCTGTTCATCACCACCCCCTTTTCTAAATCGTTTTTGGCCACTATAGGTGTGGCAGGGTATACTCAGACATGAGTCCCTTTCTCACTGCTCCATCAGGATTCAAGCAAGCCGGGCCGAAGAAGGCTGAAATGCCAGAAACCGGTCCCCGGTAGCTTGTCTCCTTTCTGGTGAAGAATTGGCTTGGTAGTTTAGTCTGCCCTGTTCCCATGATGCACTGGGCCAGGGACAGACTGATTTGCATATAGCCAGGTTCTGAGCTGGGATGGGGCAGTGAGATAAATAACGGTGATGGATCAAGCCCTGATCTTTGGACTGGGTAAGAGTGGTCTGTTTAACTCAGACACTCTGTTCATCACCACCCCCTTTTCTAAATCGTTTTTGGCCACTATAGGTGTGGCAGGGTATACTCAGACATGAGTCCCTTTCTCACTGCTCCATCAGGATTCAAGCAAGCCGGGCCGAAGAAGGCTGAAATGCCAGAAACCGGTCCCCGGTAGCTTGTCTCCTTTCTGGTGAAGAATTGGCTTGGTAGTTTAGTCTGCCCTGTTCCCATTATGCACTGGGCCAGGGACAGACTGATTTGCATATAGCCAGGTTCTGAGCTGGGATGGGGCAGTGAGATAAATAACGGTGATGGATCAAGCCCTGATCTTTGGACTGGGTAAGAGTGGTCTGTTTAACTCAGACACTCTGTTCATCACCACCCCCTTTTCTAAATCGTTTTTGGCCACTATAGGTGTGGCAGGGTATACTCAGACATGAGTCCCTTTCTCACTGCTCCATCAGGATTCAAGCAAGCCGGGCCGAAGAAGGCTGAAATGCCAGAAACCGGTCCCCGGTAGCTTGTCTCCTTTCTGGTGAAGAATTGGCTTGGTAGTTTAGTCTGCCCTGTTCCCATGATGCACTGGGCCAGGGACAGACTGATTTGCATATAGCCAGGTTCTGAGCTGGGATGGGGCAGTGAGATAAATAACGGTGATGGATCAAGCCCTGATCTTTGGACTGGGTAAGAGTGGTCTGTTTAACTCAGACACTCTGTTCATCACCACCCCCTTTTCTAAATCGTTTTTGGCCACTATAGGTGTGGCAGGGTATACTCAGACATGAGTCCCTTTCTCACTGCTCCATCAGGATTCAAGCAAGCCGGGCCGAAGAAGGCTGAAATGCCAGAAACCGGTCCCCGGTAGCTTGTCTCCTTTCTGGTGAAGAATTGGCTTGGTAGTTTAGTCTGCCCTGTTCCCATGATGCACTGGGCCAGGGACAGACTGATTTGCATATAGCCAGGTTCTGAGCTGGGATGGGGCAGTGAGATAAATAACGGTGATGGATCAAGCCCTGATCTTTGGACTGGGTAAGAGTGGTCTGTTTAACTCAGACACTCTGTTCATCACCACCCCCTTTTCTAAATCGTTTTTGGCCACTATAGGTGTGGCAGGGTATACTCAGACATGAGTCCCTTTCTCACTGCTCCATCAGGATTCAAGCAAGCCGGGCCGAAGAAGGCTGAAATGCCAGAAACCGGTCCCAGGTAGCTTGTCTCCTTTCTGGTGAAGAATTGGCTTGGTAGTTTAGTCTGCCCTGTTCCCATGATGCACTGGGCCAGGGACAGACTGATTTGCATATAGCCAGGTTCTGAGCTGGGATGGGGCAGTGAGATAAATAACGGTGATGGATCAAGCCCTGATCTTTGGACTGGGTAAGAGTGGTCTGTTTAACTCAGACACTCTGTTCATCACCACCCCCTTTTCTAAATCGTTTTTGGCCACTATAGGTGTGGCAGGGTATACTCAGACATGAGTCCCTTTCTCACTGCTCCATCAGGATTCAAGCAAGCCGGGCCGAAGAAGGCTGAAATGCCAGAAACCGGTCCCCGGTAGCTTGTCTCCTTTCTGGTGAAGAATTGGCTTGGTAGTTTAGTCTGCCCTGTTCCCATGATGCACTGGGCCAGGGACAGACTGATTTGCATATAGCCAGGTTCTGAGCTGGGATGGGGCAGTGAGATAAATAACGGTGATGGATCAAGCCCTGATCTTTGGACTGGGTAAGAGTGGTCTGTTTAACTCAGACACTCTGTTCATCACCACCCCCTTTTCTAAAGTGTCACTAGGGTGACACCTGACTTTGTGGACCCTGGACAGATTGTACTAGGTGAGAATTACCTAGTGACCAATGCAAGCAACACCACTACTACACATAGTGTGGCTGTTGTGAACTTCTCCTGGGGAGGGGTAAATGGCCTAAAGAAAGTTGTTGTGAGTGCAGACCTCCCAGTAGACAGACTGTTAGGCAATGATCTTGAAAGCTCAGTTTGGTCAGAAGTGGAGTACAGGACTCATGCAGAAATGCTAGGGATTTCAGCACATGTCCTTGGAGTGACAAGGACTCAGGCTAAGAAGTGCCTTCCTGAACCAGTGGTGGATCTTGGAACAATAGACCAACCACAACCCAAGAGAAAGAGCAAGAGGGTTAAGGCTGTGCCTTCCCACTTGCCCCAGGTCGAGGATCAGATTTCACAGGAAGCTGATTCTGCAGTCCAAGAGGAGACTGTCTCTGAGGAACTTGAACCTGATCAGGTTGAGTTTCTGGGGACAGGGGGGCCCTCAAGGGCAGACCTGGGGCAGGCCCAATTAGATTGCCCTTCATTTGAACCCCTCAGACAGCAAGCTGCTGCTGAGGCTGCAGGGAATGCTCAAGGTACCCATAAAGTGTATTGGGATGATGGGCTCCTTTATTCAGAGGCTAGAGACCCCAAGCCTGGTGCCACCAGGAGGTTGGTCATACCTTTGAAGTTTAGGGGCTTCCTTCTTACCTTGGCCCATGATATTCCCCTTGCAGGACACTTAGGCCAGAACAAGACTTGGGACAGGCTTGTCCCTCACTTTCACTGGCCTCATATGTCAGAAAATGTCAAGGAGTTTTGTCGCTCCTGTGTCTCTTGCCAAGCCAGTGGTAAGTCAGGTAGCACAACAAAGGCCCCCTGATACCACTACCTGTGGTGGGGGTACCCTTTGAAAGAGTTGGAATAGACATTGTGGGTCCCATGGATCCTCAAACAGAATCTGGGCACAGATTTATACTGGTGGTAGTGGATCATGCCACCAGGTATCCAGAGGCAATTCCCCGGAGGACCACAACAGCACCTGTTGTGGCAAAGGCCCTTCTTGCAGTTTTCTCTAAGAGTGGGTTTTCCAAAGGAGGTTCTTTCAGACAGAGGTACCAACTTCATGTCTGGATACTTAAAAGCAATGTGGAAGGAGTGTGGAGTAAACTACAAGTTTACCACACCCTATCACCCACAGTGCAATGGGCTTGTGGAGAGATTCAACAAGACCCTAAAGGGAATGATAAAAGGATTACCAGAGAAGCTTAGGCGGAAATGGGACACCCTTGTACCCTGCTTGCTCTTTGCTTACAGAGAGGTCCCACAGAAGGGGGTTGGCTACAGCCCTTTTGAACTTTTGTTTGGCCACCCTGTGAGGGGTCCACTATGTTGATGGGAGTTACCTCTCAAAAAGCCTAAGCTAGATGTTGCGGACTATGTACTTGGTCTCGGCTCCCGGATGGCTGAATACATAGAGAGAGCATCCAAAAACCTGGAGGCCAGTCAAGAATTACAGATAGCTTGGCATGACCAAAAGGCTGTTCTGGTGGAGTACAAGCCAGGGCAGATGGTGTGGGTGTTGGAGCCAGTGGCCCCAGCAACACTCCAACACAAATGGACTGGACCCTACCCAATTGTTGAGAAAAAGGGAGAAGTCACCTATGTGGTTGACTTTGGAACCCCTAGGAGCCCCCACAGGGTGCCCCATGTAAATTGTTTGAAAGCATTTGTTGACAGGGAGGACATGAGCCTACTCATGGCCACAGATGGGGACCAGGAGGAAGAGAGTGACCCTCTCCCAGACCTGCTTTCCCAGAACCCTGATGATGGTTCAGTTGATGGAGTAGCCTTGGCAGGCAGCCTCACTGAGCAGCAACAAGAGGTCTGCAGACAGGTGTTGCAGGCCCACAGACAAATGTTTTCACTCACACCGAGCCAAACTAACTGGTGCACCCATGAGGTGGACACTGGTGACAGTCTACCTGTGAAGAATAAAATCTGCAGGCAACCTGACCACGTCAGGGATTGTATAAATGCTGAGGTGCAAAAGATGCTTCAGCTTGGAGTGATTGAGCCATCTGAGAGCCCATGGGCCAGCCCAGTAATCCTTGTACCAAAACCCCATACCAAAGATGGAAAGAGAGAAATTAGGTTTTGCGTGGACTACAGAGGTCTCAATGCTGTCACTAGGACAGATGCACATCCCATTCCAAGAGCAGATGAGCTCATTGATAAATTGGCTTCTGCCAAGTTTCTGAGCACATTTGATTTGACAGCTGGCTACTGGCAGATCAGGTTAGCTGAAGAGTCAAAAGCCAAAACAGCATTCTCTACCCCTAGTGGACATTATCAGTTTGTGGTAATGCCCTTTGGTTTGAAGAATGCACCTGCCACCTTCCAAAGGTTGGTGAATCAAGTCCTTGCTGGGTTGGATGACTTTTGTGCAGCATATCTAGATGATATTGCTGTCTTTAGCTCCACCTGGGAGGATCACCTGATCCACCTGAAGAAGGTTCTGGAGGCAATGCAAAAGGCAGGCCTGACTATCAAGGCTACTAAGTTCCAGATAGGGCAGAGCAAGGTTGTGTACCTGGGCCACCTAGGAGGTGGGTGTCAGGTTCAACCATTGGAGAGCAAAATCCAGACCATACAGGACTGGGCTCCTCCAACTACCCAGACACAAGTCAAAGCCTTCTTGGGCCTGACTGGGTATTACAGAACGTTTGTGAAGAACTATGGGTCCATTGTGACACCATTAAATGACTTGACATCCAAGAAGATGCCAAAAAAGGTTCCGTGGACAGTTAGCTATCAAAAGGCATTTGATGACCTGAAGAAGGCCATGTGCTCTGCACCTATCCTGAAGAGTCCTGACTACTCCAAACAGTTCATTATACAGACAGATGCTTCTGAGTTGGGGGTGGGAGCTGTGCTTTCACAACTGAATACAGATGGTCATGACCAGCCCATTGCTTTTATTAGCAGAAGGCTGACCCCCAGGGAGAAACGTTGGTCAGCTATTGAGAGGGAGGCCTTTGCTGTGGTTTGGGCCCTGAAGAAGTTGAGGCCATACTTGTTTGGAACTCACTTGCTAATTCAGACAGACCATAAGCCCCTCTTTTGGCTAAATCAGATGAAGGGTGAAAACCCCAAACTACTCAGGTGGTCCATTTCCCTACAGGGGATGGACTTTACATTGGAGCACCGCCCAGGGACTGACCATGGTAATGCAGATGGTCTCTCCAGGTACTTCCACTTAGAACATGAAGACTTATCTGGTCAAGGTTAAGTTTAATGTCCCTGCGTTTGGGGGGGGGGGGTTGTGTAGGAGAGTAGGGTCTGCTATCCTATGGTCACCCCAATTTTTGCTTTTTGCTTCACTGGTTTTCGACTTACTGAGGCTGTGGGCCTGCTAATCAGACCCCCAGCCTGCTGTTCTCTCTCTAAATTCACATACATGTACTATAGGTACATAACCCAATTGAAACTGGACTCCTTGTCAGCCCCTGTACCATGCACTATAGGTGCTCAGGGCATAGGTGCCACCAAGGCCTACCAGGGGCTGCAGCATAGCTTTTGCCACCCTTGGCTGGTTCTTAAATTGACACAAATGGCTGATCACTCAGCTGGGGCAAGTTGGTGTAATCACCCCTTGCTTAGATATAGTATACCTATATCTAAACCTATATCTGGACACATATAAACCTGTGAGTCACTCCTATGGAAGGCCTTATCAATCCTGGAGGCAGAGTGCGTGGTTTAATGTGAGATGGAGCTCGAGCATGAGCTGAGCCTGTCTGCAGCTGTCGGGAACAACTCCCTAAGCTGTTCCGGGATAATGCCATACCATATACTATTAAGTGCATTATAATCCTCGCGGTTATATGTTAACTTTGGTTTGGCTTTATCAAAACATGTTGTGTAAGGTGTCATACGATTTGGAATACTCTCCCCTCGACAGTCCTGTCGACGGGGATAGCATTCCACCCCTCTAGAGGGAGAAGACATGTTACTTTACTGAAACGCGGTTGATTTTTAAAAGAGCCTCAGATCCACAAAATGGATGCTTCTGCCAGAGACACGAGTCTGACCTCCTGCTGCTGACCGAAACTCAGCCGAGGAGGCCTGGACAAAGGCTTTCCTGTCGCGGGGAGGTGTCACATCACCCCAGACAGGAAATAGTGGATTGTAGCAGGGAGGTTTTTAAAGAAACCAGACACTGCCTGGGGAGCACAAGGCTTCCCCTTGCATAATCCGGTCAAACCGGTTCTGGGGCACACCAGCCCCAGTCCCAGCACGACCTGAACAAAGGGAAAGGGGTGTAACTACCCCCTTCCTGGGTCCCACCCAAAGGAGGGGACCTAGCAGGTAATCCAGCCCCCTAGATTGGTATAAGAGTGGGAGCAGTGCCAACGCACTCAGATTATCCTGATGAAACATAAGAAACGAAACTCTGGACCCTTCGACATCCTACCCGACGTAGAAGACTGAAGAATCTCCCTTGTGGTCAAGGAGTGACCACCCTGTGCAAACAGGCACCATCCAGCACCTCGACGTTTGCTTTGTTGCAGTTCCCGCCGGAACTCGAGCGACAGAGTCCGACAAGACTAAGCGAGCCTGCCTTCTAACAGCCCGATCCACAGTCCCTGCAGAGCTGAGACTCGTGGAGGCGACCGGAAGCGTGGGGCCCACCATCTTGGAAAGACCACGAGACGCTGACCGTGCAGCCCACGAGTGACCCTCGAAGCTGTACATCGGGGTTTGAGAAGCCCCAGCCCTGAGCCGCTCTTGCACCGAAGCTCACCCCTCTACACTCACAGAGTGCTGCGTGGGGCCCTTCTGCATCTTTTGGCTCAACGCGTTGGCCCGGTCACTAGTACGTTGGCTTGTGGCCCCTGTGCCGACGAACTACGAAATCGAACTTGTGATTCTGGTTGCTCCAGACTTGCACTCGCTCCTCTGAAAAGGAGCACCCGCTCTGACCCTCCTGGTCCGAGTGAGAAGCAATCTTCCAGTCCTGCGTGGATTGCTCTTGCCAAGTGTTGTTTGCTCCAATCCTGAAGCCGACAGCGCCGAAGGCGAGAGTCTTCGTGGGACAGCTCGTGATCCGCTCCTGGACGTCGCAGATGCCCTAGAGCCCACGTGGCAGCGGAGAGAAGCTCCTCGACAACCACCTGATTGCGCCCGACATTGCCTGGTTCCGTCCTAGTTCCACCCTGGTCACTGCTGAGTGACCCAGACTCTGTCCCGTCTGCTTTCAGGTACTCTACAACTCCGATCCACCCTTGGATCACACCGGACACCTCTCCTTCACACCGCCTTGAAGGACCGGGTTTCTCTAAGACCCAGCGGTGCCAGGGAAAACACCTGAAACCTTCGTGAGTAACCTGTTCTGGCGCACAAATGACAGAGACACGGGACACTTCCTTCGGCGTCAAAGATTCGAGGTTTATTACTGCAGGGAACACAGAAGTCACAACAAGTACAACGCGTGCAACTCGAGGAGACTGCTTCAATTTGCTACAAGTGGGTCGCTCCTTTTATACAGTTTTTGGTCATAGGACAACATGGTACACAAAGGTTTACAACATGATTCCCACCATAAACAGTGCAAGGGGTCGCTTTCATGTATTCAGAGCCCGGAACATAAGTACAGTAGCATTTGGTAGTTCCCAACTGTAAAAGTACATCTTCTCACCATTAACACATTCCAATCAACAGTAAACGAATTGAGGAAGGGACAGAAACAGGTGCAGAGGAAGACGAAGACAGTGAGCAGATCGGAAAGGGTGTAAAAGGGGTGGTACCAGGAAACACGAGCTGCAGGCATCAAAGGGGTTGTGCTGAGTGAATACACAACTGAGACAATAGGGCGGCACGGCAAGATGAGCCTTGAGCGGGGCCATCTGCCTTATAGTGCCGACCCCCTTATCATAAAGACACCTTCAAAGGAAACGTGTCTTCCGCAAGAGCTTGGGAATCCCAGGGTCTCGAAGCGGACGAGGTCCGTTCGCTGGCTACTTGAGGGCAAGAAACAAAATGGATGCCGTATCTAAGATGGAACCCGTGGGCTCAGATAAAGAAACCCACGAAACAAACGAACGGTTCAGGACAGTGTAACGAAAATACGTACACCCACCAAACTCGTCATTTGCGGTTCATAGATACTAGACTCGACCATATTCGTGCGAGTCGAAAACACCACTTACAATTGTCACAGAACCTCAGACGCTCCTTTTGCCCTCATGTAGGAAAGCACTAGTCGGAATCATAATCGATCTCGATATTCATCAGACCATCTAGATGCTGCTGCAACATAATTCTATTCAACAATGTTTCCTTGATAACAGGTGGCTGTCTTATACACGTCGTAGCACAGAGGCCACATAAGGCAGGACCACACTGCACACAAAGGCAACACGTGAACAGGAATGCTAAAACAACCCCGATGATCATCAGAATTTTCCAACCCCAGGTCGACATCAGGCCCCAAAACCACCCGAGTAACGTCCAATCCCCTGCGTCCACGTGTATGGACTCGGAGATTTTATGCAACTTCGAGATGGCTTGATAGACAGTCGGAGCGTTGTCAGGAATGAATATGCAACAGCTCGAATGGATCACTCTGCATACTCCACCTCGATCTGCTAGAACAACGTCCAAAACCATACGATTTTGTAACGTCATAAGCCTGTCAGCCTGAAGCTCTGCTGTGATATTACCAAGGGCACTGGCAGTGATATTAGCTGTCGATTCCACCACTCGAGTCAATTGTCTCAGGTTCCTACTATTGACCATAGGACCCCAAAACGGCAAGAAACCCTTGAAAAAGTCTGCCTCTTGACCGGCAGTGTCCTCTTTGCTAATCACGCCTCTCACAACTCTAGTCTTGTGGTAGTCGGAAGCAACCGTAAAGGTTGGAGGCAACAAATTCGCGATATAACAGGTGCCCGCAAAGTCGAGGGGCAACCATGTATACGCACGGTCGTAACAGACAAAGTACGTACCCTTGGCAGTCAGGAGAACAGGGGAAGAGAGCATTGGTAAGACATACGTCTCAGAGCAAGCACTCTCTCCAAGGTGAGCTCTCGGGCTTCGGCCACGACCTTTCAGACAGAAATTACCAAGGTGGGGTACGACCCATATCGGAGATGAACTCCTGAGCTGTCTTTCGCCGACGAGCCCACTATACTCAACCTCACTAAGATCCCTATAGGCTCGCACCTCTTCCTCTGGGATGAGCGACGGCTCATAGATATCCCTATCTAAGTCTGCAATCGCTATTGCCAAAGATTTATGGTACGGACCGGGACCAAAGTGGGGAGAACGTGGCTCTCGATTGGGGTAGGAATCTAGTGCGCTTCGAAACATTGTTTGCAATGCTCGAGCTGAACCCTGGGAACTATACGGAAGAACCAAGTACGGAATTCCCTTATCTGTGGTATGTGGCATTAACCCACACACCCAACAATTGGTAGTGTTCACCACCAACTGATGCTGATGAAGGAGCTGAATAAAGGAATTATTCATAAACTCTGCACGTCTAGCCTGCTCGTGTTGAGGTAGGATGTGGAAGGAATGAGGAGAAGCAGTGGTAGCAAGTATAGGTTCAGGAGAAGGGGTAGGTGAGGCATAAGGCAAAAGTGCATGTATCATGTAATACACCCCACCCACCAATAACGAGGAAACAGTTAGGAACAGAAGGAACACCTGAAACATGAAGCATTTTCTTTTTGCAATTCTACGTAGTTCGAATCTTTGGGCCTGAGCCTTTTCCAAGTCCGACAGCTTCGAGAAAGTCATCCTCTAAAACCGTCCACAACGTTTGACGCACTTCGTTCTGTGTAGCAATAGTCAATCCCCAGGAGTTCCTAGGAATCGACGGCCTTTGACCTAGTGTCAAGACCTACTAACCAGAAGGAAGTACACGCGTGGCCTTACGATTCACCCGGATGCAAGGTATCGAAAATATACAGTATGTACAAAATCTCCTAGCTGTGGAAGCAAAAACACATGTATGAAAAAGACTCAAAAACTTTTAGTATTTACAATTTAGCAAGTGTGTTCAAAACTGGATGATTGCAATGTTGGGGGTAACGTAGATGTCAGGGGAGAATCAAAAATATAATTCTTTATTAGTCTCTGATGTTAGAACGGAGAGAATAGCGATGTCTCCCAGGACGTGTCTGTTCGTCAAACAGCTGGTCCAATGATGAAACAGAGTTCTGTTGACCAGTCAATTGTTCAGATCTTGAGTTTGGTGGTGACAAATGTTCAACAATATCTTCCTGCTGTACTGAGGTATCTCCGACAAGTTGTGCGTCGCTAAAAGGGACGAACTTCGGTATTGCCTCGGTCTCAGATGAAGCAATGCCTTTCTTCACCCACGAGTCTGCTGGTAAAGGTATAGGTACCTTTCTGGTGTGGGTGGCATGCACCCAGTTCTTCCGGCCTTCCAAACGAACAGCAGTCCTCGTGGCGAGCAGAACTTGGTAGGGTCCAGTAAAACGAGGTTCAAGACTGTGCTTCCGGCTGAAATTGCGCGTCACCACCCAGTCTCCGGGCTGGAGCTGGTAGCCTGGACCCTCCGTCTGCGTCGGCAGTGCTTCAAAGACCTGTTGATGAATTAACCTCAGTTTAGCAGTCAGATCATGAAGATAATCAATCAACATTGGGTACTCAAGATCAGAAAACACACCAGGTCTAGGGACCCCCCAAACATTCGCAGGACGGCCGAACACAATCTCGTAGGGACTAAGCCCTACTCGGGAGTGTACAGTCGCCCTAGTTGACAGAAGAGCTAAGGGTAAAGCGTCAGGCCACGAGAGACCAGTTGTAGCCTGAATCTTCGCTAACTTCAACTTGAGGGTGCCATTATACCCTTCAACCAAACCAGCTGACTGGGGATGATTGGCGCTGTGGAATTTTTGTGTAATTCCAAGGCCCTTACACACATTCTTCATCACACTCCCCACAAACTCACTTCCATTATCAGACCATACAATCCGTGGCATTCCATACCGAGGAAAGTATTCCTTCAGTAGGATTTTTGCAGTGGACAAGGCAGTATTGTCTTTGAGAGGGTAGGCTTCGATCCATCGGGAGAATGCGCAAACCACTACTAAAACGTATTTCAGGTTATTGCATCACTCCATATGGATGAAGTCTAGCTGAATCACTTCAAAGGGACATGACGGGGGAGCAAAATGGCCAGGAGGTGTAGGAGTTGCTTTACCAGGATTGTACAGCATACATATCATACAATTCTTAACCAATCTCTCAGCACACTTAGTAATGACATCATTCTTCCATACAGGGGACAACAATTTACAAATACCTTTCACACGGATATGGGCCACACCATGGGCCATAGTCACGACAGCCAATACATACGCATCCGGCAACATCCATCTCTTACTTTCTGACAAATCAATCCAGCAACCATTCGCATCCAACTTTCCCGTACTCTCTTTCCACTTCATCTTTTCAGTCTCGGTAGCCTCATTCTGAATCACTTTCACGCTCTCGATAGTGTCTTCACACATACCAGTTTCTGTAGGCCACCTTACCGAACTCGTCACATACATCTTAGTGCTAAGGTTTCGAGCAGTCTCTTTAGCAACCTCATCCGCAAACGCATTGCCACGACCAACATCATCCGTCACCTTACGATGTGCACTACATTTAATAATCGCCACCTGCTTGGGCAATGTAAGTGCATCCAAAAGATCATTCACAAGCTGTCCATGCTGGATCTTCGTGCCATGCGATGTCATGAAACCTCTCTCTCTCCGCAAACGTCCAAAGCTATGCGAAACACCAAATGAATACTGGCTGTCAGTATACACATTCACTCGTTTATCTTTCGACAACACACACGCTCTAGTTAAAGCAATCAGCTCTGCTGCCTGGGCAGAGTTCTGATTCAATCTCGCAGTTTCCACAACCGTACTTAACGTCACCACAGCATACGCAGTCGTCACATCGCCATTCGGCAACTTAAAACACGAACCATCCACATACAGTGTCCCATCGGGATCTTCCAATGGAGTGTTTTTCAGATCAATACGGCCTTTTGTTTCTT
The DNA here is from genome assembly GCF_964263255.1 of Lissotriton vulgaris. NCBI lineage: Eukaryota > Metazoa > Chordata > Amphibia > Caudata > Salamandridae > Lissotriton > Lissotriton vulgaris. The sequence goes on from NC_141697.1 coordinate 841,569,065, forward strand.
CCTCAGTTCGGAGATAGCAATCGTGAGATGCAACCTCGTCTGATTCCATACTGATTGGCAATAAAGTCGCCGGGTTCAGGACATTACAACGTTTTATCTGAATATGACTTGCCAGAAGTGTCAGTTCATAACCAGACAACCTCGCACTCGTTAGATGTTGAGTTTTCGTACGATTCAGAAGAGTGTCAACTGCATGTGGAACCATCACCGTAAGCATATTATCCATGACCAATCCTGCAGATTGTCGGATGGACACCGCGGCTGCCGCAGTTGCTCTCAAACAACTCGGCAATGCTCTAGCTACGGGGTCCAAGGTCGAGGAAAAATATGCACATGGACGCTGTTTACCACCAAAATTCTGCATCAAAACACTTAACGCACAACCTTCCCTCTCGTGAACGTATAGTGTAAACGGCTTACTGTAGTCAGGGGTACCCAACACAGGAGCCGAACACAACGCATCACGCAGTTCAGAAAAACTTTTCTGACATTCTTCCGTCCATGGCAAAGGAGTTGGAACATCCTTACACGTAAGAGCCACCAATGGTTTCGCTAGCAATGAGAAATTTGGAATCCATTGCCTGCAGTATGACGTGATACCTAAAAAGGCACGCACATCTCTCTGAGTTGTTGGCACAGTCATTCGAGCAATCGCTGCAATTCTCTCTGGGGTCAACCTTCTTCCCTCCTTTGACAATAAGTGACCTAGATAGGTTACTTTTTGACAACAATACTGTAATTTAGAAGGTGACACCTTGTGATGTAAGTCACAGAGATGTTGCAACAATGATACCGTAGCAATTTTGCAAATGTCCTGAGTATCTGCAGCCACCAATAAGTCGTCGACGTATTGGATCAAGGCCGCACCGCCCGGCAACGTAAACGCATCAAGTTGGCTCTTTAAGGCTTGGCTGTATATCGATGGACTCTCACAGTAGCCCGGAGGAGCGCGTTTAAACCTAAAGCTGCGGCCACCAGGAGAGAAACCGAAAAGGTCTCTACTCTCTTCAGCAATCGGAATGCTAAAGAAAGCATTCTTCAGATCGATCACTGAGAACCACGATGCAGAAGCTGGAATCAGAGTCAGCAGAGCCGTTATATCAGGCACTACAGGGAACTGAGGAATCACAATTTTGTTCACCTCCCGTAAATCTATAACAAAACGATAAACAGGGGGCTTTGATGGATCAGTGCGTTTCAGAATGGGCAGCACAGGACTATTGCACAGGTTTCCCCGAGTCTCCTCAACAACATCTTTCTCAATCAGATCGTAGATGATTGCTAACAGTGCTCGTTCTCCATCAAGGGAAATACGATACTGAGGAATACGTGGCAAACGCACATTAGATTTCAAATGAACAACATAAGGGGAGATATCAAGCAGGCCCACGTCATTGGGACCTGTCGCCCACAAAGATGCAGGAAGAGAACTCAATTCCGGTGGAAGCTTGTCAATGGACAAATACATAGGAGAGATCACTGTCTCACCCAATGTAAGCTTCACTCCCGCTGGAGAACAATACAAAGTCGCATATAGACGTTTCAGCAAATCCAGGCCCAAAAGATTTTCACCACAACCAGTGGTCAAAATCAAAGGAGCTTTCAGCTCACGAGGCCCAATTGTAAGGGGCAAAGGACGTGAAACTGGATTGCTAACGGGGGCGCCTGAGAATCCAACGGAAACATTTGTTAAGCCAGACAAAGGTGCGCCAGGGAGTTTCGAATGCATGATGGAACTTTTCGCTGCACCAGTGTCCAACAGAAAAGGCTCAACGACGCCCGAGGTGGCAACTGCGACGTAAGGCCCTCTCTGATCAACCGAACTGATACTACTCCCTCTCCTTGTCTATGGCTGTCCTAGTAATTACCATCGTCGTCAATGTTCTGATCGACGTAATAATCGTCTACATTGTACTGAGCAGATCTACCTTGTGATGATCCGCGCTGATCGAAACAATTATTAGAATCGGAAGAATTATTAGAACGATCACTTTGAACACCACGACCTCTACCACGAGGTGCTTGTTGGGGACCACTACGACTTCCTCTAGATGAGTTTCCACTATTTCGATCACACAAAGCTTGACAATCGAATTTCAAATGACCCTCCTGTCTACAATAGGCACACTGATTGTACCCTAACATAGGTCTCTCTGAAGAGGAGTCATTTCGCGATTGCGATCTATTTGGCTGAGACTGCGATCGATTCCGTTGTTGCGAATCATTCTGATTCGAACGTGGAGGATACGCTTACTGCAACAAGACTTTTGTTTTGAGCTCTTTAGTCTTTTTATCGGCACAATCAATTTCTTCTTTCTCCCTATTCTCATAATATTGGGCTGTGGCCAATATCTGAGCAGAAGTGGAAACAGCCCAAGCACTTTCTGAATTTCTTAATTTGTTGCTTAAGTCCGACAACAAATTCGATACAAACTTGTCCACAAACAATCTCTGACCTCCCTCAGTACCCATATCCTGACCACTATGATCAATGAATGCCTCCTCAAATCTCGTGAAGAAATCAGAGACACTCATCTTTCTTTTGCTTGCAAGCGGACAACTTGTCCCAATTTACCTTCATAGCTGGCATAAGCGTTTTCATAAGGGTGATAATTCTCTGTGGGAGATTAGCAATTAGCTGTTCGGGCTTAGCCCCACCAACTTGTAAGCCATCCGCAGCAATAATCGCAGCCCAGTCACCGCCTAATTCTGCCGCATGATTTTGCTGACGAATTTTCGCCCATACCGGTTGCGGTACGACATTGCCAAACAACATATCTATGTCGGCAAGATTCATTATCGTAGCATCTACTAGCTGCGACAATTCTTTATAATACCCTGCAGGATTTTTGCGAGGGTCAGGTAAAGATTGCTTCACCTGCAAGACTTCCGACCGTTTCCATGGAAGATGTATCCACACTCTTTGGAAATTTGGCAGAATAATAGGATTAGCCTGTGCATCACCAGGCATCCACACTGGAGGAACTTCTCTCATAGGATACTGGCCAGGAGCTACTGATGATCCCTCGATATCTTCTACAAACAATGCTCGAGGCATCATGCAAGGACGGAAAGATAGCAGTTGCTCACTGCACGTCGAACATTGCTTCCCACTATTATTCCACTCGCAAACTGAAGCTGAAGATTACTCAGAGCAGTCAATGTATCATCAGATGCATCAACCGATATTTGGTCACGCAAAACCTTACACATTTCCTCAAATACAAACCTTTGAGTCGGTTCGTTGAATTGAGAGAACGTGTCAAGTACCACACGTGGCGGATTTCTAAGAGGATATTTCATCCAAGTCATCGCCATATTATATAGGCAGTCACGTTCCCTATTACCGGGAAGCTGACTTCGCCTTTGGGGACCGTCCGAACCAGCGGACTCAAGAATCGGTCCAAGAGAATTGAAAAAGTTAGCAGCAACAGAAGGGACACGACGTCCAGTAGAAGGAGTATTAGAATAAAGCAAAGGGGTAACAAGAGAAGTGTCAGAAGTAGAAGGAACAGCAGAAGTAATCTGGACAGCAGGAGTAGTGGAGACAGGAGTATGAGTAAGTACAAGCGGAGGAGCAGTAGGGACGGGAGCAGGTAGAGGAGCAGGAACATTTGGAAGAACAGGAGCAGGTTGAGGAACAGGTGGAGGGACAACTGGAGGAACAGGAGCAGGGGGAACCACAGGAGCTGCGGTACCCTGCGCATACGGAGGTGGTGACTTCAAAAGATAGGACATTAAAGGGTCCTCTATAACTTCCTCCTTCTTATCCGTACCCGTCGGTAAAACGGGGTAACATTTATCAATATTCATACGCTGTAATCTATCGAAAACTTCCTTTTTCTTTTCCTCCTTATCTCGCTGGAAACTGCTCAGCGTTTCTCATCGTAGTAACAATACCTTCTCTCTTATTTCGTTTAAGCTGCTTGATTTCTTTCTGCTTGGCTTCTTTACGCCACAACCGAAAGGAATCAAACATGGCCGGCCTTGCTTTCCTTTGAAATAATTTAGCTTCAAGATTATCTAAAATCGGGGTCTCAAAACTACCATGAGGTGGCCAACTAAGGACACCATCCTTTTTAGTATATCGAACCCAACAAGTATTGAATGTAATAGGACCTAACCCATGTCGGCTGTACAGTTCATAAGTTGGAGTTCCAATCGGAGGTATCGGACACGAGTCCTCCAATCGGGAATCCTTACCACAATTACTGAAGCAACGAAACAAAGTACTATAGTTAGGCATCGTGCACACTAACCAAGTTTCACAAACTTCAAGGGTTACAGGACAATAATATCCCTACAAGAACAAAAACCCTCGGTTTTTGGTGACTGCAGACGTCAAATAATACAACAAAGAACAAAGTACTAAGAACCACAAATGCAATGGAACCATGCAACAACAAAAGCGCCAACGACAAAAGCGCTAATACTCTGAACAACAAAAGCGCCAACGACAAAAGCGCTAATACTCTGAACAACAAAAGCGCCAATATTCTGGGAGCGACCCACAAATACTTAACTCAAAGATCAATGGCGTCTCCAGGAAGGCCCGTCAATCGTCTCGCTTTACCAAGGTCTACGCCAGGCCCCAGAAGCAGGTCGACAGTCAGGGCATCAGTCCGTCGCAGCCGTCAGGAGGCGGGAATCTTCGCGGGAAAAGTCGTCGGGCCACTTATTTCGACAACAGGATCGATGAAGCGGGGTGCACCTTCCCTCGGAGATTTCACACGAAGTTCCTCACGATCGTCGGGCTTGAACTGCTACCGCTGATGTCGCCCCACGTGTCGGGCGCCAACTGAAGGACCGGGTTTCTCTAAGACCCAGCGGTGCCAGGGAAAACACCTGAAACCTTCGTGAGTAACCTGTTCTGGCGCACAAATGACAGAGACACGGGACACTTCCTTCGGCGTCAAAGATTCGAGGTTTATTACTGCAGGGAACACAGAAGTCACAACAAGTACAACGCGTGCAACTCGAGGAGACTGCTTCAATTTGCTACAAGTGGGTCGCTCCTTTTATACAGTTTTTGGTCATAGGACAACATGGTACACAAAGGTTTACAACATGATTCCCACCATAAACAGTGCAAGGGGTCGCTTTCATGTATTCAGAGCCCGGAACATAAGTACAGTAGCATTTGGTAGTTCCCAACTGTAAAAGTACATCTTCTCACCATTAACACATTCCAATCAACAGTAAACGAATCGAGGAAGGGACAGAAACAGGTGCAGAGGAAGACGAAGACAGTGAGCAGATCGGAAAGGGTGTAAAAGGGGTGGTACCAGGAAACACGAGCTGCAGGCATCAAAGGGGTTGTGCTGAGTGAATACACAACTGAGACAATAGGGCGGCACGGCAAGATGAGCCTTGAGCGGGGCCATCTGCCTTATAGTGCCGACCCCCTTATCATAAAGACACCTTCAAAGGAAACGTGTCTTCGGCAAGAGCTTGGGAATCCCAGGGTCTCGAAGCGGACGAGGTCCGTTCGCTGGCTACTTGAGGGCAAGAAACAAAATGGATGCCGTATCTAAGATGGAACCCGTGGGCTCAGATAAAGAAACCCACGAAACAAACGAACGGTTCAGGACAGTGTAACGAAAATACGTACACCCACCAAACTCGTCATTTGTGGTTCATAGATACTAGACTCGACCATATTTGTGCGAGTCGAAAACACCACTTACAATTGTCACAGAACTTCAGCCTGCAGCCTCTTCAGCTCCAAGCACCATCGACCAGCATGACAAAACCCGACACTACCTCGCACCTGTGCACCCGCTTCCTGTGGGTGAGGTAACTCATCAACGCCGGTGTTCCCACACTGGTACACACCTCTAGTGTATGTGTCTAAAGTTTCATCTGGCTAGGTTAAGCGGAAGTCTCCTTAAACTATAACTGTATAACTTTTACACACCATAGACTTTGCATTGGTGCGTGCGTGTGCTTTAAGCGCTGCACCCGAATCCCGCTGGCTTTTCCAGACTTCAGCATTGCTAGTCCTGACTGCTCCCAGCGATTCCCTAGGCCTAACCACTGTTCGATTGGTATCTCTTATACCACTTTTTTAATATATGGTTTGGGTGGCCCCCCGGCCTTATCCATAATTGTGCAACTTTCATATGTTTAACTGTGCTTTTGTTTTAACGCTTGTGCCTCTTCACTCATAAAGAGTACAGAGGATTATTTTAGAAATAAATCCATATATTTTTATATAAAACTTGTGTGGTGTCCTTTCATTTGGTATTACAGGATTGTGATTGGTAAAACAGCTCGCTTAACACGACCTCTTGAGTTTAGCCTTTAAGGCTGCTTAGTCCATGCTACAACTAGCATAGCTTGTCTAATAAGGTTGACTTACAACCAGACACCATAAGGGATTGTTTGGACTGATACAAGGTGGTTCCAGAATTGGAAACATCACATATCAGGCCAACTTCTCACACTGAGAGACGGGAGTTTTCAATAAAAGAGGTTATTTATTGAGCAGTCTTCTTTCTCATGCAAGAGAAGTGAATTGCTACAATCGCAATACTTGTCATAAAGTAAACTGTGTACAGTAAAAAGAGTATTATAAAATAATACTGTAAAAGCATGGTATGGTTTCTAAGCCATACGGTACTTAAAATGGATAAAATGCATACAATGATAAAATAATGACTAAACGTACTCAACTGGTGCTTCTAAGATACACCTACCCCGGTGTACCTAACCTAAGCTTAGTACATGGGAATAAGTACAGGAGAAGTAGTTTAAAGTTAAATAGTTTCTGCCAAGAATCTAAACCAAGAATTCTCTAAGGGTCTAATCAGCTCTGTACCTAGTTTAGAATGTAGGAGGTCTTGTGTGTCTCTCTCAGGACTCGATCTCCCAGCAACCCGCAAGGGTAGCAGGGAAACACTGGCGCTGGATTTCTCGGCAAGAGAAAAGACAGCGTCTCTCTTAGTGCGTCAGCGGGAGGGTCGGCTTCCTTCGGCAAGTGCTACAGCAGGGCGTCGGGCAAGTAGATAGTCGATCTGCTCCAAACCACCGTGTGTTTTGCTAGGGCAGATGCTGGTATATTTATACCTGGAAGGTGCCAAGTTTGATGTAAGGTTGGACATAAGACGTCAATAAGAACTCGCAGTTCTTTCAGGACTCCAGGAGTTCTAGGACAAATCAATACAGAAGCAGGGGGAAGTCCCGGGCTGCTGGAGGCTTGGTTTCTCTAAGAACACGTTGTGCTTTCTAGGAGTCTATGGGAGTAGCCTTGCCGTATTTGGACTGCATTGGCTATGTCTTAATATGGGTATGATTCTTAGGCCTACATAAGGACATGATTTGATATAACCACATAAGGGCATAAATCGGGAATATTAAACTAGAGTCCTAGATTCGTCCACAACAATGTCTTATTCAAATGTCTGCACATATTCTGTAACATATCAACACCATCACCCTCCATACTGCCTGTGCTTAATGTGGAGGTAAATGTCTCACACCATCATGAAAAAGTGACATCATATAGTCCCTGGGTTAACAATTGTGACTGATCTCCGTACTAGCACACACATTAGCCAGTAATTAATCTTCTGCCTCCAGTTGCTTGAAGATGCATGCAGACACTCCACAAACAATGTTCATCTTGCCGGGTGTCATAAGGAAGCCAGCAGGCCCAATAGAGTTTTCTGGACATTGTATAGCTGTTGCCCATCTATTGATCAGTCTCATGTATTCAGAAAATATCAAAATCATTTACCCTTCCAGCGTTGCCTCTCTCTGGCCACCCTCAGCTCTACCTCTTCTTCTTCAGGACTTCAATCATAAGCATCATTGTTCCTTTTTCACTGCATTTTATCTTCACGCTATGAGAATGTAGTCTGTAGGCACTACACACTACAATTTGAGCGGGCGAGCAGATGGGTAGTGCATCATGGTTTTAATAAATCTGTGTTATTGAGCACAATGGTCTCTTCAATCTGCCTCGGCAACACCAACATCCATAGATTAGAAGAACAAGCCTTGTCGACAAATGTTCTACTTCTGTTTGAGGGCGTATTACAGCTGTGAATGGTGTTGCACAATATTCGCAGTGAGAACCCAGACTACAAATCGAACTGATGAACAATTTACTTAACTTCAGTAAGACCTTATCTGCAAGAAACTACAGGCCATATGTTTAAAAACTATTTTGCATTTCTTAGTGCGCTGAATCGCAATTTCGGCCCGTTAAGAAATGCAAAACAGCCTTTCCTAATGTACAAAGGCAGATAGGGAATTGCAAAACGTGATTCCTTAAATAGGAAATCTAGGGCATTTGTCCACTTTACATGTGCCCCACTGTTTTTGGTGTGTATCAAGGGGGGCCTCAGGCCAATAGGCATCCTTGGTTTTGCATTTCCAAATTTGCGATTTCCTATCAGGAAATGCAAAACAATTCATACCTATGGTCCTTTAGACCAATAGGAACGAATGGTTTAGCATTTTGTAAATAGTTATTTCGTAATTGTGATTCCTACTCTGTAGGAATCGCTATCAGGAAATCTCTATTTCTGTACTTTGCATTTTGCATTTACAAAGTAGCAATTTCTTGGGATTCGCCATTTAGGAAATGCAAAATGGAACTTTTGTACATATTGTCCTCTATCTAGCCCAAGATTACTTACCTTTGAATTGCCCCCAGGCGTCAGACTGGATCCGTAAATTTGTTCATGAGCAGTACTCTGCGTGCAAGTAGGTGAGGTCGATTGGCTCAGAATGGGTCGTCGGCGTTGATTGCGCAGGAAATGACATTATGATACCTATATTGGTTACATCCAGGCACGCTGATATCAGTTTCTTTTCACGGATTTCCATGACAGAAGAGAGCCAAGAAGAACGCTGAACACTGGGTGTCAAAACTAGGGCCCAGAAAGGGGCCAACGCTGTCCCCAGTAATCTGTTCGCAGAGCGTGGAGGATGGGTGGGTCGGTAAGGAATCTGCGGCTAGATATAGTCTTACTGAAAGTAAACAACTTGTTCATCTGAGAGAGACTTCTAGCCACAGATTCCTTATCTTTGAATAGATACCCACGCAATACCATCCTGGAGGAGGGTCTGCGAACTAATTTCATATGAGAAAAGCCTGCAAGACCGAATGGGCAAAGAGCCCATTCCTGCGGACCCGACTGTCCAGACAGTAATGTTTGTTGAATGTGCGCAGAGTAGCCCACGTTGCTGCTTGACAAATATCCAGGACTGTAACTCCACATGCTAACACGGTGGTCGCAGCTTTAGCTCTGGTGGAATGAGCTCACAAACCCTCAGGGGGTTGCTTCTTGGCCAGTGCATTGCAGATTTTGATGCAGAGCACGACCCATCTAGAGATGGCCCGCTTCTGCACCACCCAGCCTTTCTTCGCAATAACATACCCATTGAAAAGTTGGTCATTCACCAAAAGTTTCCATGTGGTATTACGGTAGAATGACAAAGCTCTTTTTGGGTCTAGACAGTGGTGTCAATCCTATTCTTTTGAGGGATATGGAGGAGCATAAAAGGTAGGCATGGTGATAGACTGGCCTACATGAAAAGGGGTGACCACTTTTGGTAGAAAGGAGGTCCTTGTCCGGAGCACCAATTTGTAAGGGTAGACTGAGAGGTAAGGCGGCTTAGATGATAAGGCCTGCAGATCACTCACTAATTGCCAAAAGGAAGGCTATTTTCAGTGTAGGAAGCCTGAGTGGACAATTGTGGGGAGGCTCAAAAGTAGTGCAAATTAAAAAAGACAAAACTAAATTAAGGTTCCACTAAGGCATAATGAATGGTGTAGGAGGGAAGAGAGGAGAGAAACCTATGTACAATAGGGGACTTGAACAAAGAAGGTTGGTAAGGCAACCGCAAGAAGGCAGACATTGCAGATAGGTAGCCCTTAACAGTGCCCAGAGCAGAGCTCTGCTGGGCAAGGGATAGAATGAAGGTAAGATTTCAGAAAGAGGAGCAGAAAAGGGGCTAAATATTTATTTTTGCACACCATGTATAGGAAAGTATGGTTTGATTTCATAGTTGCCCCCACTTTTTGCTGGTGCCATGTTTTCTGGCTAGTCTGACTGGGATCCTGCTAATCAGGACCGTGGTCTCTGTGCTTCTTCCCTAAAAGGGACATGGTGAGTATTTAGGTACACTATAGATTGGCTACTGGTATGCCCTAATAAGTCCCTAGAATATGGTACTAAGGTACCCAAGGGCATAGGTATACCAGGGGTCTACCATGAGCTGAAGCATACATTATGCCGCCCATGAGGGACCACTCAAATTACAGCTACAGGCCTGCCATTGCAGCCTGTGTAATCTGGTGCTAGCACCACTTACGACAGATATACGTTTATTATATCTGAGATAACTACACTTAAAATATATAAGTCACCCCTAAGACAGGCCTTTTTATCCTGAAGGCAGGTTCTAAGTGTGAGGGTGCCCCAGCATTATCCGTGCACCCCTACAGCCTACAGAGTTCATTCTTCTGCGTCGTAAGTGCAACAGCCATTACAATATAGACTGGCCATGTGTCATTTAGAGATGACCATCTCTAAACTGGCTGTAACACACCTGGTCATGTTTGGTATTAGACATGTTGGAATCATAACCCCACACCATAAATGGTGTGGGATGAATGACTCCATGCACTGTAAAGCTCCTCTGGAAGGCCATCAGTGCTCCCGCTACGAGTCTTCCAGAACCGGACCTCAAGCTAGGGCTGCTGCCGGCCAGAGACATGTTTCTGCCCTCCTTCTGCTGAGCCAAGCTTGAGCAGAGGAAGGCAGAACAATAGGTATCCTGTCACAGGAAGGTGTGACCACCTTTCAGACAGGATTAAGTGTATCTTGCCAGGGTGGGGACGCTTGCCAGCAGACTGCTTGAGGGGCACATTTGGAACTCTCCTTGCATACTCCACTTCAAACAAGCTCAGGGAGCTGTTGGCTCCCGCTCTGGCGTGAAACTGGACAAAGGACATGTAATGATGGGCATATCCTCCCCACTGTCCAACCTCTCCTCTGGGAGGGAAACCTAAACCAATCCCAACCCTTTCCTAAGGGTATTCGGGGATTCGTCGTGGGATTCAATTTCACATAATCTTCGGCCGCCTGGACACGCGTCGGACTGACCGAGTCGGACAGACTGCATCGAACTTTGCTATGGGAACCGAGACAACAACCGGGAAGACTCCCGACTGCTCCAGGTCTCATTGTCCTGCAAGTCCACTGCACAGTTAGTGTCCATGCTCCATACAGGTTCCTCAGAGCGCCTGTGGACATCCAAAACACCAGAAGGAATCTCCCTTGGAGTGAAGATGCCACTCCCCAACATCTGCAGGCACCGCAACGTAGCTGACCAGTTTGCTGCTCCTGGGCCCCTACAGATTCCAACATGCTCAGTAACACAGGTGGTGGCTCTACAACTCCCTCAAGGCCTGCACTGACTTCAGACAGAGACCAGTATCCCTAGTTGGCTCCGCTAGAACCGAGCACCTGTGTATCACATCAGCTGGCCATTGCTAAGGCTAGGCGACTTTCATCTCCAGAGATCTTCGAGTCCTTTGAAAGGACTTCTTGGATTTCAGTGGGCTCCCCTCCTTGCTAGGGGCCTGCTCCGACTTACCTAGCGCCAGGACACCTTCGGGTAGCAGTTAGCGCTCTATAAATGTCAATAACAATAACCTAGTCATGGTGAGTCACGTGGACCCTGCTAGTCCTGACACTTCACCTTCTTCAATTTCTACGCTTGTTGCCATTGGCAAGGTGTGTTGGTGCCTCTGCTGGACACTGACCCCCCCTGGCTCTCGACATCTGACGCGGGGCAGCTTGTGAACGGCTCCTGGTCTTCCACAGTGCCGCCTGGTCCGCACACCTTCAACTTCAAGGGCAACATCAACCATCCTGCATCTATCAACATCAGTGGGCATTCGTCTTATGTTCCTCCTGGTCACTCCTGAGTGACATAGACTCTGTCCCCTCTGCTTGCAGGTTCTCCTCCTCCTGAATCCACCTTTGGGTTCTACCGGAGTCTATTGTCCTCTTCTCCAGCTGCATCTTTCCTAAAGCCCTCTGTTGTGGTCTACAGTGGTTTCTGACGTCACTCGACACCTATGCACCTGGCTTCCCTGGCGTAGGTATCCTGGATCCAGGGGTATCCACGGGTGGGGTGACTCTCCAACCTTCCATCTTCCAGGGGGTTTCTTCAGAGTCTGCTGGGAAAGGCCTTTTCCTCTGGAACTGTAATCGCGACTTACCAATTGACTGCACACAACCTCCTTGGGGTTCCTGCTTACTTCCGTCGGGTGGTTCCTTGGGTTCCCAACACTACGTCTCTGGGTCAAGTCTCAACTTGAGTCGTAGTTTGCATATCACTATTTTAGTATATGGTTTGGTCTCCCCTGGAGACCACTGTGTATTTGTGCTACTTACGTGCTCTATTTCCTATGTATTGTGTGTATTGTGTCTCTATCTCCGGGTAAGTCCAAATGTGTTAGTGAGTGTTTATAATAAAATACCTATTTTTATAATTACAGTGTAGGATTCTTTTTCACTTAATCTATACCATAAGGTTACATACTGGTAAAACAAGGTGCTTTATACTCCTTCTGGACTAAGCCTGAAGGCTGTTCTCCACAGCTACCCCAAAGAGAACTTTCCAAGCCGGTCTAAGACCACTAAAATCAACACAAGGGTTGTCTAGATTAGTGCAAGGTGCTACATTTACATAAGTGAGCACCATATGCTAAGTCATCCTCTCACACCATGCCACAATTTTTTTCCAACAGCAGGCGTATACTGTCTGGGTGGAGGGCCGCCTGGCCACCAAGATAACATTACTGACTTCAGGAGGAAGGTTGAAAGATGTCAACTGTCGCCGCTAAATCTTCACGCACAAAGGCGGAGAATGGACAGGTTCAGGTAAAAAAAGCCTCCCCTGCTGCTGCGCCAGGAGATCTTTCCGAAAGGGCAGCCTAATCGGAGGATCGATGACCATGCTCAGTAGCTCAGGACATTAAGGATGACTTGGGCCCGGTTGTTCTTGATCTTCTTGAGAACTCTGGGTAGAAGTGTTATGGTCGGAAAGGAGGCCTGAACTCCACTCTAGACGAGAAAGAGCTGCCTTGGAAACTCCAACGTGCAAAACTGCTGACATTGTGCGTTAATGGCGGAGGCGAACAGATCTAACTTAGGCTCTCCCCACTACTGTAAGAGACTTTGGGCACCTCCGATGGAGGTGCCATTTGTGATCTGCTAGGCATCTGCAGCTGAATTTGTCAGCTCTGGCATCTAGAGAGCCCACTAGATGGTGAACCACCAGGGATATACCCTACTGTTCCAGCAACATCCAGAGGCGCATGCCCTCTTGACAAAGCGTCCACAGCCCCACACTACCCCACCCCGTTTGGTGCAGTACCACTTGGCAGTGGTGTTGTACGTGAACACTTGCACTAGCCTTCCCTGGATTGAGGCTAGAAAGCCTATCTAATAGAGACTTCTAGCTGCAGATTCCTTACTTTTGTTGAACAATACCCCTTGCACGCACCATCGGGCAGTTCCATTTGGCTCCGCATGACGTCGTAGGCATCGGTAGCGTCGGTTATAACATGGCCGTGCCCATATAAACGCCACCTAGCCGCGCGGATGTCAGTTCTTTTCTTTACGCCCAAGTTAAGCACCGATCTGGAAGAGTTAGCATTGTCGCTTTTTGACAGGCTTTTTCACAACTTTTGTTGACTTCCAGATTTTTTGTCCATCGTGTGCGAAGGATTTCATCGAGGAAAACAGGATTTAAGCCATGCAGGGCCTGTCCCAGCAAGATGTTGTTCACTGATCCTCATCTCGTCTGCCTTTGGTGTCTTGAGAGGGACCACGATCTAAAGTCGTGCTTGGACTGTCACCCAGGGCTATAAGACTTTACGGAGGAGGGCTTTGAAGCACCTTGCGGCCCGAAACCTGACACTGTCAAGCAAGACTCTGTAGAGGTCCTGGTCCCAATCGCAGAAGGGAAGGTCACTGTACCGCTCTCGGAGACCAAAATCCACTTCATCCCACTCGAGGTCGTCGAGAAACTCGATGAAGAGGTGAAGAAGTCCAAGTGGACTTCATCAACACCTTGACTGTCGTCCGTCAACGAAGCAGGTAAGGAGCACCAATCCTCCAGGCACAGTTCCATGGAGCCAGAGCCAACTTCGCACCTCCCTTCTTTTCCAGGAGCCGGAGTGACCCCCACCCAGCTAAATAAATTCTACAAGGCCATGAGCCGCGTTTTTGAGCGGGCCGACCCCTCTGGTGAGCCTTCGGGCCCGTGGGGTCAGAAGGGGAACATCTGATTCAACGCCATTGGCTCCGGCCATGGCGCCAGTGGGGCATCATAGATCCAATAATGTATCTAGGTCAACTCCAGTTGTGCCACCACAACCTCTCCCAGAGTCGGACCCGAAGTAGGAGCCTGAGGCACAGCTGGTGCCCATCGGCAGCGGCAGCCCCATCCTTATCCCGGACGGCACCGAGTTGGAACGGCATTGCTGGAAACAGATTCGAAAATGGATTGAACCCAGGGGTTTGCCTGAACACTGATGTGTTAGGCTCAGGAGAGGAATGGAAGGGGTCTCTGGACCATCTGGAACACCAGGATGACTCTGCAGAGCAGTTGGATTGGTATGAGGAACTAGGGGAAGCCAGCGGATTGGATACTTCTCCAGATACAGTCATGCTCTCTCCACCAACTGTGGCTGCAGAGGAGGGGGCTTCTTATGCCATGATGTTTAAGAGGGCAGCTGATGTCCTTGGATTGGAGTTGCACTCAGTGGAGGTCAAGACTAATGTCCTGACGGAAGTGCTTCAGCCTGGAGCTTCCACCTCAGAACGCCTTTTGCCCTTTAATGAAGTGCTTACTGAGGTACTTCTAGGCACATGGTCCAAGCCTAGCACAGGGGCTCCTGTGAACAGAACAACTGTCCACCGCCATCACCCAGCTCCGTGCGACCCTAAGTTCCTCAGCTAACACCCCAGCCCAGAAGGTTTGATGGTGCAGGCCTCTACGTCACAGGGGGCTTTCCCATCTGCACTTCCGGAAAAGGAATCCAAGAGGCTGGATTCACTTGGGAAAAAAACATTTTCTTCCTCCAGCCTGACATTGCGGTCGGTGAATACCGCATGCTTATTTTGCTGTTTCTTCCACTCCCTTTGGGAGATGTTTGCGCAAGTGCTGCCACAAGTCCCAGAGGAGTCCCAGGCTGTCCTCTCTCCGACAGTTAAGGAAGGGAGAGATTCAACAAAATTCACTGTAAGGCGTGGCCTTAATACGACAGATTCGCTGGGCAGACCGATTTCCACAACAGGGTGATGTCCAGGCAAATCTTATCGACATGCCCTTTTATGGAACCCGCCTTTTTTGGGAAAAGACAGATTCAGCTCTAATGAGGTTCAAGGACTCTCGAGCGACATCAGATCCTTGGGCTTCTCTTATATTCCTCGTGGCCAGATTATATTTCGACCCCTTTCGTGGTAACGGAAGGGGTTTCCAGCTGCGTCAGCCCGATCCTAGCCACCGTCATGCGCAGGCTTCCCAAGCCAGTCAGGGACGTGGATGTGGTTCATTCAGGCCTAGGAATGGAAGCCAGAAGTCGTTGGCGACCCTGCCCCCAGCAGCCGCAGCCTCCAATCACTCCTAGTCTGGCTCTGCAAGACCACACTACTCCAGTTGGCGGGAGAATCCATCATCGTCTCCCCCACTTGAGGTCCATAACATCGGACAAGTGGGTCTTGTAGATAATTCAGGAGGGCTATTCTCTTCCTTTCTTTTCCTCCGCCCATTCTGCAAAATCAGAAATGGCTGACGAAGGATCATTTAAAATTGCTCCAGGAGGAAGTTCCAGCTCTCTTGGCCAAGGGAGCCATAAAAAGGGTCCCCGTTTCAGAAGTAGGCAGTGGTTGTTATTCCCGCTACTTTCTGATTTCGAAGAAGAACAAAGGGTTGCAGTACATTTTAGATCTTCGGGCAGTCAATCTCTTTGTCAAGAAGGAGAAATTCAAAATGCTTACTCTAGCTCAGGTCTTGTCTGCCGTAGACCAAGGAGAATGGATGGTAGTGTTGGACCTGGAGGATGTGTATTTTCATATCCCCATCTTGCCGAGCCATAGGCATTACCTGCGATTCAAGGTAGGAAGTGAGCACTTTCACTTCACTGTGCTCCCCTTCTGCCTTACCAGTGCCCGTTGGGTGTTCACCAAGGTGATGGCAGTGGCCACAGCACATCTGTGCAGGTGAGGGATGTTAGCCGTTCCCTACCTCGACAACTGGCACAGCATCAGGGAAATCTCATAGACATGGTCGAGATCTCGGAAGGAATTGCAAGAGATCTGCAGTGGTGGTTGATGAACCACAATTGTGTCAACTGCAGCCCCTCTCCATTCCCCAACTAGAGCTCACAGTCGTGACAAATGCGTCACTTCTGGGATGGGGCGATCATCTAGGAGATGTGGAAATCAGAGGACACTGGGCTACACATAAATTTGTTGGAGCTCTAAGCGATTTGGTTGGTACTAAAGGCATTTCTTCCCTCTGTCAAGGGGAAGCTAGTGCAGGTGTTTATGGACAACACATCCATTATGTGGTAATGCAACAAGCAGGGCGAGGTGGTGTTGTAGACCCTTAGTCGAAAGGCCATGCGTCTCGATGCATGGCTGGAACAGCAGGGCATAACCCTGGTCATTCAACACCTGACAGGTTCTCGGAGCACCATGGCAGACAAACTCAGCTGTCGATGCCTGGCGGATCATGAATGGCGTCTATACTGAAGGTGGCTTAAGGTCTTGTTCAGGAGTGGGGAGAACCTTGGTTAGGTTTGTTCACCTCCAAAGAGAGTGTGAGGTGTCAGAAATACTGCATTTTGGAGTTTCTAAGGCGACTATTGCTTGGCAACACATTTTGTCGCGACTGGAGCACAGGCCTGCTGTACGCCTTTCCGCCCATACCACTCCTGCCCAGGGTTCTGAAGAAAATCAGGAGCGACTGGGCCCAATTCATCCTTGTGGCTCCAGACTGGGCAAGGAGAGTCTGGTATCCAGAGCTTCTGAAGATGAGCATCGATCCTACAATCAGGCTGCCCCTTCGGGAGGATCTTCTGTTGTAGCAGCAGGGGAGGGTTTTCCACCTGAACCGGTCAACTCTGCACCTCCATGCATCGATATTGAGCAGCGGCAGTTGATAGCTTTTGACCTTTCTCCCAAAGTATGTACCATTATTTTGGCGGCCAGACAGCCCTTCACTAAGACGGTATATGCCTGTTGTTTGTAGAAATTTGTATTATACTGTACAGAAAGGTCTATTGACCCTCTTTCTGCTTCTCTTTCCACTGTTCTTTTATTCATTCTGACCCTTGCCCAGCAGGGCTCTACCTTGGGAGCTCTCTAGGGTTACCTCTCTGTTCGGTCTGCTTTTTTTCGCCTGCCAGACTAGTCCTCTCTCTTAAAGTCTCCGATTTTACATAGGTTTCCAAAAGAGCTGGCTCGTTTCCACCAACGCCCTTGGTTATGCCATAGCAGGACCTTCATTTAGAACTCACCGCCCTAATGTGTGCTCCCTTTGAGCCTTTACATAACTGTCTCCTCTGGCTGTTGACCATCAAAACAGCCATTTTAGTGGTGATTACATCTGCCTGGAGAGTGAGTTTGTTGCAGGCGTTATCTTGCTCGCCTCCATATCTGATGTTTTTTCCAAAGTGGTACTTCGCACTGGAGCTTCAATTTTACCAAAGGTAATGACCACATTCCATCTGGGTCAATCTTTCACGTTGCCCACCTACTTTGCTCCTTTGCATGCATCCCTCTAAAGAGGAGCGCCTCCACCGATGGACCCAAAAAGACCGTTGTCATTCAACCCTGACCACACAAAAGAGTTACGGGTGGACGACCAAATCTTTGTGGGGTACATGGGGGCGAAGAAGGGAAGGGCAGTGCAGAAAAGGACCATCTCTTGCTGGGTCGTTCTCTTCATTAGGATCGGATATGCCCTGGCAAAGAAATAGCCCCTGAAGGATTAAGGGCCCTTTCCACCATGGGAAAAGCTGTGACTATGGCCTTGGCTCACTGTGTCCCAGTCCTGGACATCTGCCAGGAAGCAACATGGACATCTTTGCACATGTGTGCATACACTACTGCCCGTACAGTCAGGTCTGCAGGGATAAAGATTTTCCCCACGTCTCCTAGTCCGGTACTGAAGTATGCGCCATGGCATCACCCAGCCTCAAAATCAGTGCTGATGAAAGGCCCAGACATAAATAGGATGACTCAACAGACTGTTTACAATTCATCATAGGCGCTGGGATGGAAGCCTGGGAAGACCAGCATACAGTTTGCAGTCGTCAAGTCCACAGGAACTAACCCCTCTTAGGGGAGCAGCACAGAGGGTTGCGGGCCATCCTGCTTAGAGCGATAATCGCAAGTTGGAAGGCCTCACCTGTGATCAGGAATCTTGTCTCTTAATTTTTGAGAGTGTGGGGCAATAAGAGTCTGGCATTGAGAAACGGCATTAACCCTCTGAACAGTACCAGGAACAGGACCTCTTCCTCAAGCAAAAAAGGATCTCTTGTTCCAATGGCACCATTCATGTTTTTTTGTGGGAAAATTTCTTAGGAGAATGTTCCCTGGAAGGTGATTGGTCTTTGGGAAGGGGAGTCCACTTGGAGTCTCCCTGCAGACCGTAGCCAAAATTAACTTGGCCTCCCACTTCCTGATGCCCTTCAAGTGACTTAAGGTGCAAGAGTTGGAGGCCACAGTATCATGTCCTGATCACAGACACACATGCAGTTCACAAGGGGGCAGAAAGTGACATCACATTGTGGCACAATCTGCACAGTTTGAAGACTGAGGTCCTTTGAGGACATATGTAACCTAGTTGCTATTGGAAGCTGAGAAATTGGTCACTGAGACACCAAGAGAGCTCTGGATGGTGTCAATGAGGTGCCATAAAACAGCAACTGGCATAAGAGCTCTGGTTAGCTCCTACTGTACTCCTGTGATGTCAAGAATGATGGTGAACTCGTAGCTGGAGTAAGGTGGCATCACCTGACAGCAGCACTGGACAGTCATTGCTAAGGAAATGTTTTCTGGACAAGTCTGAAGACTGTAAGGGGTTTAATAAAGTGAGAAATATACAGGACAATGTATATTTTAGAAGGTATTTCTAAAAAAGCAGTACGATGCTTGTCATGGGGCAAATGGGCCGAACCAAAGGAGATGTTTGGCAGACGATGCTTTGCCGACTCAGTCTTACTGTCCTTCCTATGTTCATCCTCCTCAATCACCAAATTGTCAAGTACCTTGAGAAGAGAGGGCAGTGTGCTTTTTGAAGTCACATGCGCACCATTCATGCCTGTCCCTTTTCTGCCCCATGTCTATACAGCCTGCATCATGTGACCTCCAAACCAATCACTAACACATCTAACAGTACAGATGCATGTGGGAGATGAAAATAGAAATGATGTAGCAGTATAAATGTTCATCTCCAACACTGGTAATTTATTGGTTTGAATAACAGCAGAGGAGTTGCTGTCAATATAATATCTGTACTGTACATTTGGCTAATTCTGTGATACTGAAGTAGAGAAAAAAATCATGTTTTGGGTGACAAGAGTCCTCAATGTGTTTAGGACACAGTAGTGCTTATGTAGAGGATAAGGTAGAAACTCATTACTTACCCGTAACAATAGGTTTGGATCATGCAACTCGATAAAAAGAGTCTTGCACTGCAAAATGCAATGCTTTATTAACGCTTTGCATTATTTTGACCTCTTGTGGTTGGGTTCCAAAATATCTTTAATAAGTAAATGTTTTTACTTGTGCTGTTGACCACAGATGTAAGTCCACAATATTTCAACATGTCGCTTCCATCAGATTCCTTTTTCTACATTACCGTTTGTTATGTTTATGTGTTCAATTATAATGATGTTTCCTTTTAAGTTATCTGCTGCCCCCGCACCCCCTTCACCAAGAAGGTGGGGTGTTGCAAGAAAATCTAACCTGTTACAGGTTAATAACTAATTGACTATGCACCTTCTAGAGCCACATGCTTTCAATGGATTGTAAAGTGCTTTCTTTTCTCCAATGAAAAGCATGAAGGGGAGGGGTGTGACCAACCAAGATGGCTGAGTGGACGTAATCCACGAAGGCTCCGCTGCTCACAAAGGAATAGTTAAGGTATTAGCCCAGTTCCGGACATGATTTGCACGCTGATGGCGACTGAAAATGGAGGGAAATGCCGAGGCAGTGACAGAAGTTGTTTTTATCCACCAACACCGCCTGGATACAGTCAGGTGTGCAGAGAGGCCTGGACAACAAGATGGCTGCGTAAGGCGCTTGCGCAAATACCAACCGGGAGACACAAATGAAAGTGAGGCCACTTACCAGGCACACACTCGCCAGCTGCAGTGCTGCCCTCCAATACTGTCATGGCATGTGCAGGAACGCCTGAGCATATACAGGAGCCCTGGTAAATGTGGCACTGTAACCCCTAGCCTCCGTGACCCAACGACCTGGGGCCCCATCCTGCAGATGCACCACTATGTCATCACAGGAGCAGAGAGGGGCCGACAGCGGGCAAGAGACATTTCTTTAGCAGCTACGAGGGGCTCTTGCAGGGGCAGCAGACTCTGGAAACTGGCACGGGAGTGTCAGACACTATGGCACCGGCTTGCCTGAATTTAAAATGGCGGCAGTCGGAGACAAACTACCGAGCATGCAAGAGGAAACTTGGCCCAGAGCGCTCCTCAGTTTAACAACAACGATTATTTGGGCAAAAAATAGTGACCCCTGAAGACTATGTCTGGGGACTCAATGCCCGCTTAACCCTGACTCTGAAGATGCATAGGATGCCCGCTTCTATACTTGAGTACTGCCCCAGACTACTGAACCTGCTATATGGGGGCACTACCTAGCTGTGGGACCAGTGTCTCTTTGTGATGGAGTCTCAACTGCCCTACACGAGCATCAAGAGGACATCATAGTGAGACTGGGGGAGTAAAAGGCCTGGTGATTAACTTCCTTGCTAAATGATCGCCTTCACTAAGAGACTGCCTTTTGTTGCCCCTGCCCCATTATCTCAGAGAACATGTCCACCCCTGTGAGGGTACAAAAAACAGTGCGATACAAAAGATAACACTGGCTTCAATGCCTGCTTATTAGATGTAAAGCGAAAAAGGCCCTGGACACGCAGGGTGAACCCGAGAGTTGCCACTGGGGGATCCCGCCCATAGAGACACACTGCATCGACTGCTGAACAGCCTCAATGGGCTTGCTTCTCTGGTTCAGCCTCCACCACGGTGCCGGTCCAAAGATGTCAGGCTAAATCGTCTTCCTGCTGGCACTCTTGCCTCTGTGTTGCACTGTCATTACATGTAGCAGGCATCCCATTATTTGTCTCTCTCACAGTCAAGAAGCAGTATCTGGCTAGCATGATGCCCTTTATGCCTTCAAAGAAGCAGCTTAACAGAATTTCCAAGAGCGAGCCTGTGAACGGGTGCAGTAGCGGTAGCCACGGAAAAAAACGGGTGCCGGGTAACGGGAAGCCGGGAGTCGGGAAGCCGTGAACCAGCCACACTGCTCAATAGCCGCTCAATAGCCGCAGCCAAGCTTCCAGTTCCTACCGCTGTTGCAGCTGTCATTGCCGGCAGACAAGGAAGGCAAGACTAGGAAGTGCAGCGGCGGGAGAGTGGCGGGTTAGCGGCAGCAGGTAGCAGAAGCGGCGGCGTCGCCAGAACCGGCAGTGCCGGTAGTCACGGTGAAGACTTTGAAGACTTTTAAAATACCGGCACCAGGCACCAGGCTCCCCCTCGCAATTACATCCTCCAGTCCAGTCTAGTCTGGCAGACAGGGCGGTGGCCCTCGGCAGCGGTGTATGCTCGACAGTGGCGGTGGCGGTTTTCCAGACAGACCAGTAAATTCGCCAGAGCCTGCCAGTGACCTTGCCAGAGCCCTATTTACCGTGGTCTCTCACAGGACCAGGGCCACCGACGGAGAAGTGGTGACCGAGACCGAGTAGCGGCGGCAGAGCGGGGGCGAGCTTTCACTCTTCTCCAGCCTCCGGCAAAAAGGTAAAAGGTAAAAGGATCTCGAACATGAGAAACAACAGCAAAAGTTACCCACCTTTTCTCACGAGAGGGGAAGACAAAAAAACATGACATTCATCCAAATGGGCTAAAGAGCCTCAAGAAACAACTTTATTTGATTGGGGTATTCTTAAAAGGCCCTGGAGGATCTCCCCTAAAAAGCACTTGGCCCAGAGCAGCGGCAGCGGACACAGCCTGTAACCAGGGGCTGTAACACCGGGGCAAGCGAGGGCTTCTTTGCCGACACCGTCAAGAGTCAGCACTGGTAAACTACTCGCGCCGCCGCCCCGGGACTACATTTCCCGGCAGGCTAAGCGGCGGCGCACCCTTTGAACTGCTGAACGGCGCCAGGAGGGGCATTTATTCAACACACTCCCCATTCTAGCCCGTTACAGACCAAGCCCGGACCGGGCCCACCCTCTTGGCTCGTGGAAGCCTGATCTGGAATTTAGTAAGTTCATCTTTAATCTGACTGTGAGGACCTGCTCAAATCCAGCGGGGAAATGGTGATAAGGGAAACGAGAAGTAAAGCTATGGCATCCTCTGCTATGGCGGCAGGTACTCTGGACAATTTTCTCATCAGAGCTAATTCTTTGGTGGCCAATGAACTAACTATTTTAGAAAAAAGACTCTCACAAGGCATTGAAAGTGTTAGGAGATCATCTTTGGGTTTAATAGCTAATGCAAAACCCCCTGAAAGAAGTGAGGATTCTCACACTGCCCTCATAGACAGCATTGACCAAACAATATCATCTGTTTTGCAAGACTTAAGGTCTAGACCATCCCTCCCCAGTGATTCGCTGTGAACTAGTCCTGAGGTCACTGCTGTTCAGATTACTAATGGACCATTGTCCAAAGGGGCCCAGAACATCAGCCCCCCACAATCACGAGGGGTGAGGGAAGGGGCTATCCCAAAGAGGAAACGTGGGTGGCAGAATAAGGGTGGAAAAAAGCTTAAATTAGATCCACGCTCCAACCCTACAGAGACTCCGGGTCACTTAGTGGACCAGGTTTGCCCCTCATTAGAAAATGTCAACTGTAGTATACCCCCCCAGACTCTGATGGCAGCAGAACCTGCTGCTTTCAGGTTTGGGGAGGGGAACACACGAGGGGAGGAAAATTCTACCCAAAATCTGAGTAACACTTTAAAATCTCTGTTGGATCCCCTGGTCGCCAGATTAGACTGCATTGAGTGCAGACTACAAGCATTAGAAAAAGGCCACCAGGGGCATTACGGACCTATTACAAGGTATGGGGTCCAAACAGAGTATATGGGGAGTAAATGGGGGGGCTGTTCCGTTTTCTACCACCCCTACCGTACCAATTTCCTGCCCACTGAATCATTCTATCACTTCTATATCGGCCCTCTTCAGTCTACCAATCCCCTCCCCTCCAAATCCCCCTGCTGCATCTAATCCCCCCACTGTAGCTAATGTTCCTCAATCCAACGTTCCTACACTAGCAGCACCCCCGGTGTCGCATTCTATGCCCCTACCTGCGCAAGATGAAAATCGAGCAAATATAAAAAAGGCAGTAAACTTACCCCCCGAGGCTGCTCCTTACGTGGTGGTTTTAACTGGTGCCCCAGAGTTAAGAGACCCTGAAGTAGAAAGTTTCGCTTCCCTTAAAAATAAGGTGATGAGCTGGCTGAATATCTATAGACCTCTTCCCCTGAACATTAAGAGTGAAATTTTGATGGTAAGAAGAGCCCCGTGGGTGGGATATTCCCCAAAGATAATCAAGGGGGATTGCATCCTGGTAAACTTCAGGAACCCAGCTATTGTTTCACATATCTGCAATTGGTTAGGCAGCACGGGGGACACAGTAATCCAGCCTCTCTCCCTGTCCTTCTTCTACCCTCCTGTAAATCCATCGCAGGACCCAGGAACGGTCGAAGAGTGGACCAGGGTGGGCTGCAGAGGTTACATCAGAGGTCCTAGGCCTAATTTTTGTGCAATTCCTAGGCCTATTGATTATTTTCATAACAACAGGTACAGTTGCCTTGAACAGGTAGACTGACTTTACAGGGAGGGTTGACCCCAGTGTAGTCTTGGGGGCCGTGCCCCCATAATCGGGGATAACTTGCGGGAATTGGACTCGCGCAGTGAAGTTCAGCAGGGGGCTCTGGTGGTTGCTACTGATACATGGGGCATGCAGAAACTAATTAACAATTTTGATCTAACAGGCCCGACAGCAATTGATCCCCCTACACAAGCTCAAGACAGCTCCCCTGGCCCATCTAAAATAAAAACAGTTTCCTGGAACGTGGCAGGACTTGGTAATAAACTGGCCTGTCCGGAGTGGGGCTCTTTTATAGACACGATAGATGTATGCCTTTTTCAGGAAACATGGGCACGGGAAGAACAATTTTGAATAGGGTATGCCTCATATACAGTTCCTGCAAGGTGGGGGGGAAGGGGCAGACCCTCGGGAGGGATAACAATTTGGATTAGAACCAATCTAGGCTGCACTGCCAGTGTCATCAGAGGATATCCAATGTGTGATCCAGGAGTGGCAGAATGGAACAAGACTTGCCTTGGTTAACATCTATTCCAGACCTGTGAGTGTTATATCTGAGTCTAGAGCCATTGAGGAGCTTGCCTCCTTCCTTGGTGATATCACTGAGGGAGTGACTTTTGTGATAGGGGGAGATTTCAACTCCCACTTTGAGCCACTTGTGGGGCTGATGGATGCTGTAAATCAGGAGGAGGATGATGCATGGAAAATCCCCCAGGTGGCTGGGTCTCTAGTAAGGTCATGGTCCCCTTTGGCACTACAAATAACTACTATGATGTTGAACCACTCAATCTGGGCCTGCAATGGTCGAGTGAAATCGGACATTCCTCCTATGAATACTTTTAATAAACCAGGAAGGGAGGCACGCCTTGACTACATTCTAGTAGAATGTAGTTCTTGGCACAGGGTTCTAGATTTTAGAGTGGCCCCGAGGGGAGAGAGTGATCACAATCCTCTGATCCTTGATTTTGCACTCCCAGATGTGATAAGGGGTAGTTCTAAATCTGAGTCTGGGCAAATTAATAGAGCCCTACTCTCAAACAACAGACGCAGGGTAAGATGGGACAAACTGGTTACCCACCCAGATCAGGTAGCGGAGCTTTACGCTCGGCTTATCCCAACACTAGACGCTATAGCCGAACTTAAGTCACTACAACCGGCACAGGAAATCCATCACAAGCTGGCAGAAATCAACAGGACATTATTTACTAGCCTAGCCGAAATTCTAAATCCACCGGCTTCCAGAGGGACCAGGGCAGGCAATAAGCTTAGCTGGTATAATAAAACCTGCCGACTAGCTAAAAAAGAACTCCTTGAGGCACTGAAAGAAAATAAGGACAGGGCTCTTATAAAGCATAGGAGAAAAGTATACCGCAAATTAATTCATCATGCCAGGATAGAGTGGGGAAATGAGAATTGGGCAAACTTAACATCCGCCCTTGTAGTAAAAGATGCTCATAAATTTTGGCAAATTGTAATAACAGGTTCGGCTGAACCTGAGCTGGCAGTAGTACCCAATATTGCCGCAGAGGTTTGGGAACATCACTTCCACACCTTATACCAGGGGGAGATCCCTATTGGGAATTTACACAATGTAGGTTTACACATTACCTCGGATTTACCCATTTCTGAGTATGAGTTCACAGAAGGAGAGGTCAGGGATGCTATCATTAGACTCCCCGTTGGGAAAGCCCCGGGGTTGGATAAGGTCCCTGGAGACCTTTTTAAGCATAAGCCCGGGATATGGGCTCCATATCTAGCGTTCATTTTTAATAGAATCCTAGGGGGCATGGCTGTCCCAAGTACTTGGCTGGGAGCTGAGATAGTCCCTATCTTCAAGAAGGGGTCACCGCTGCTCCCAGCCAACTACAGGCCGATCAACCTAATAGATGTCTCACAAAAACTTTTTGCGAGGCTGATTTTGGATCGCCTCGAGTGTTGGTTGGAGGAGTTTGACATATTAAGTCCATACCAGGCGGGCTTTAGAAAGAATGTCTCAACCACGGACCAGATTTTTCGTTTAACCATGCTCTTCTGGAAAACGGTGAAAATTAATCGCGGCTCACTGTACACAGTATTCGTGACAGAAGGCAAACTGTCATCTAGCTTCCCCGTTGACAGAGGGGTGAGGCAGGGGTGCGTCTTGGCGCCCACCCTGTTCTGCCTCTTTGTCAATGGGGTAATCGCACACCTGAATGCGGTCTCTAATAGAGATGCACCAAGGCTAGCAGGGGTCGGGGTCTTCGCGATTATGTTTGCGGATGATACCCTACTACTCTCGAAGACCCCCATGGGTATACAGCAAGTTCTGGACGCCTTTGTAAATTTTTGTCAAGAACAAGGGTTGGAAATAAACACCTCCAAAACCAAATTTATGATTTTTAACCCCCCGAGAATAACACGCCCTAGCCCTGTGATTGGAGGAGCTCGGCTGGAAAGAGTCCAGACATTTGAGTATCTGGGTCTAACTCTCAACAAGAGTATGACCTGGGCTCAACATCAAATAAAATCGCAACTCAAGCTCACACAAAAGGTGGGGGGCATTCTTAAACTTTTGAGTAAGGCTACAGTTAAGCCAGTTAGACCACCGTTGGAAATTTATAAATTGCAGGCACGAGGGGCGGTAGTTTACGGTGGCGAATTGTGGGGCTATAACTGCTCTCCTGCTATCGTCGCCAACGAAAAAAAATTCCTTAGACAGCTGGTCTCACTTCCACCAAGTACGCCACTGCTACCTCTAAGGCTTGACCTGGGACTCAGACCTCTTAATGAGGAATTGGGGCTTTAACCCCTGACTTTCTGGAGGCGACTCTGGGTAACTCCAGAGCTTAATAACTACAGACAAGAGCTTATTGAGGTTTTAAAACTGCCTAATGCAGGGAAACTCCCCTGGTTAAAATATATAAAACAAGAATTTTAAAGGCTGAGCCTCCCTCTTATGTGGAGTAACCCTGAGCAAGCATGCACTAACATTACACGCAAGCCAACTGGAGGCTGATGGGAGCGAGGCATGGATGGAGGGGATGGGTAATTGGGGAGGATGGGCAGAGTGATCCTGTCAGGTGAATAGTAAAGTGCCTCTCTTCAAAATGTCTCCACTATGGTGATTACAACACTTACAGGCAAAGTTTAAGGGCTTAACTCACAGATCAAGCGCCACAAATTTTGGGACTACATTCTTGATCAGCATCTTGATGTGGTAGGACTGCAAGAAACACATCTCAAACAAGATTAAGATAGTAGACTACAACATAAATCTTATCTCCTAATATACAGATCCTCAGCCTTGTTTAAACACAATAGTGTAGCACTGATGTTCCATGTCTCCCTAAAATTCCATCTGGAGGGTTATAAAACAGACAGAGAGGGGAGGATTGTCTTAGTGAAGGTTAAACTTAGAAGAAAGACATGCACTCTAGCTTCAATGTATGCTCCGAATAATAACCAACTCCCATTCTTGCAAGCGTTTTTGTCCCTGCTAGGGGGTTTTGCAGAAGGGTAGATTCTCTTGATGGGAGATTTCAATCTTACTTGGAACTCTGGGGTTGATAGTACCCTCCCTCACAGGTCGGCTACAGGCAGCTTCCCCATAACACTTAAAGGAGCCATCAAGGCTATGGGCATAGTAGACACTTGGAGATCGCTCCAGCCCAATAATCGTGATTAAACCTTTTTCTCCCATGTCCACCATATGTACTCCTGCCTAGACTATGTCTTTGTAAGTACAACTCATGGTCAGGACTTGGGAGTGACCTCCATCCGCCCAACTGCTACATCGTACCAAGCTCCCGTGTTAGTAACACTTGATTGGGGTAATTTGCCACTAAGATATCGCCAATGGCTTTTTCCTCACTCCCTTGCAAAGACCGCCTCCTTAGGTGTGACCTGCGAAAAACGATGAGGGAGTTTATTCAGCTCAACAATCCCAGCTACACCATCCCCACTAACAACTGGGACACTTTTAAAACATTGTTCTGAGGAAAATGCTTAGCTTTAATTTCCACACTTCACAAACAAAGGGCTGCAGCTCATCTGGTGTTGGAAGTAGAGCTACAGATGGGAAATAGGCTCATAAGGCTACCTAACTTTTGTCCTACAAAGGAAGGTAACAGCCTATGTGGGAAGATGAATGCATTCTACACTAACAGAACGGCTCACTCTTCTCGGTCTTAAACACACATCCTGTGAACAGGGCATTAAGGTGGGATCATACCTGGCCCAATCGTGTCAGGGAATGCACTGGGACATTACAATGGACTCAGGTGAGTTGGAAAACTCTGAAGAAGGGAAAGCTAGGATCTTTAGAGATTTTTATGACATTATACATAGCTGATTCTCCTTCTGCCCTGAGTCAACTCAAATACCAACAAAGCGTACACCACCCACAAGTAGCTGCCTCTCAAAACGAAATTCTGGGTGAACCAATATGCGAGGAGGAGGTTAGGGAAGCCATCAGATACCTGAAACTCCATAAGTCACCAGTGCTGGATGGTCGAACTGTGCAATTCTACAAAACATTCTGCTCTGATCTAGTACCACTTTAAACCTCCCTCTTTAAATATGTAGCAGAGACTTGCTCTTTAAAACAGAGTAGTTCCTATAGACCAATTGCCTGGTTCAATCTGGATGCCAAGAACTACGAAACAATCCTGACCTCTAGGCTGGACGATATAATGACTGACCTGGTTCATCCGGATCATTCAGGCTTCATTAAGGGCAGACAGACACATGATAATGTGAGGAGAGTGGCTCATCTCATTGAAAAGGCCACTAATAAACAAAATACCTGTGGTATTGTTAGGGCTCGATGCCAAAAAAGCTTTCAACTGTGTGGATTTGGCCTTCCTATTACATACGTTGAAGAGATTTGGCTTTTGTGATTCATTCATAGCAATGATAAGAGCCAACTACGCACCACCTCGATCTAGGGTGCTGGTGAATGGGGTAAGCTCAGAACTATTCAATCTGGGGAGGTGAATAAAGCAAGGATGCCCGCTTTCTCCTCTCCTATTTGCACTCCACATTGAGCCCTGGGCAGCCAGGATCAGGGCGGCGCCACTGCGCCAGATATCAAAGTCATTATGTTCGGCTCAGTGGAACACAAAATCTCTTTAGATGCTGCTGACATATAGCGGACCTTGACCTCTCCCCAGTCCTCACTACCTGCCCTTCAGGACGAACTAGACCACTGAAGAAGTGGCAGGCTTCAGTGTCAACATAACAAAATCTGGCGGTCTCTACACCCTTTGAAGGGGCTAAAAAGGACATCACTTACTTGGGTAATAAAATCAACCAAGAAAACAACAAAAGAGTGACTGAAAAAGTTCTAGGGAATAGAACAGAACAGGGAAAAACCTAATTGTTTAAAAGAACCCTCATTCACCAACCTAGTTGGTGACATGCTTCATCATTGGGTTCCCACTAGAGAGGCCGAGCGCCTCCCTGGTGTGCTACGATGCCTAAATTACAGCGGAGCAGGTTTTTTGTGAAGGGATGTGAGTGTAGTGTGTAGTTAAAGTTTTAAAAGGTGGCTGGTTTTATCCAGAAATAACTTTAATGGTGGGAAACCAGCGACCGTTAAAAGCAGGTGAGAAGGACGTTGACTGGCTGGTTAGGTTACCCAGGACCGTCTGGTTTAGTACAAGTGAAAAGTGGTCGACATGTTTCTGCTTGTCAGTGCAATTATGCTAAGCATTCATCAGTACCAAAAAAGTTCTGCGGCGGTATACGCTCTCTAAGGCGCATCCTAACCAGTGGAAGCTGGACTGGACTGTGAAATAAAGACTCGTTTCACGTCATGGGTCCGAGATGCTGATAGGATTTCTATGCTAAACATTTGGGCCGTGGAGGACCAGCGTTAGGTAATGAGCGGGAGAGTGCAAGCATAGAAATACTATCAGCATCTCGAACCCCCCTCCCGGACCCATGACGTGAAACAAGTCCTTATTTCACAGTCCAGTGGCCTTGGAAATCCCAGGAGGCCATATTGGTAGAACCATGAGTTTTACCGTCCACACGCTTCCACTGGTTAGGGTGCGTCTTAGAGAGCATATATCGCAGTGGAACTTTTTCGGTCCTGAAGAATGCTTAGCATAATTGCACTGACAAGCAGAAACATGTTGACCACTTTTCACTTGTTATACTAAACCGGGACAGTCCTGGGTAACCTAACCAGCCAGTCAACGTCCGTCTCACCTGCTTTTAACGGTCGCTGGTTTCCCACCATTAAAGTTATTTCTGGATAAAACCAGCCACCTTTTTTAAACTTGCAGTACCCACTACACTCACATCCCTTCACAAAAAACCTGCTCCGCTGTAATTCAGGTGTCGTAGCACACCAGGGAGGCATGCGGCCTCTCTGGTGGGAACCCAATGATGAAGCATGTCACCAACTAGGTTGGTGAGTGAGGGTTATTTTAAACAATTAGGTTTTTCCCTGTGCTGTTCTATTCCCTAGGAATTTTTCAGTCACTCTTTTGTTGTTTTCTTGATTACTCTTTAGGGGAAATAAGAGTGACTATCCCTCTCTCTCTTGTTGATACTATGTATTAAAATCAACCCAGACTATATGACCTGTTTCGGGCCAACTGCCCACTTCTTCTACAGCAATTGAAGGGGGAACTCAAACGCTGGGCGCCTATTTACATTTCCTGGATCGGGTGCATACAGGCTTTTAAAATGATGGTCCTACCAAAGGTGCTATCGCTCTTCATGGCCTCCCCATTTAACTAGATAGAAACTTCCTGTGACTTTACGCACACTCATCACTCACTTTATTTGACAGAATTGCAGGTAACGCCTATCATTCAAATTGCTCACTAGGCGGAATGTGTTTCACAACATGAGATGCCTCGGAAGCTCTAACATGCAGAACTGCTGCAAGTTCTTGGTGGCAGCGAATAGATTGAGCAAAGGTTCTCTCCATTTGCAGAAGAGACCTTGTGCCGCCTCCTGGAGTAAGCGCCGCTCATGTTCCTCTTGCCGCCGATAGCTGAGCTTGTCGCCATGGCATTCAAAGATCTGACCAAGTGGTTCACTACCAGAAAAATCACTTGATGGTCCAGCCATTTCCAGAGGTGCCGTGCTTCCTGGCACAAGTGCAGGCCCTGGTGTTGTAATACCACATGGCAGTGGTGTGATCTGAAAGCACATAAACCAGCCACCCTTTGCTTTAGTGGATGGAAAGATTGCTTTCAATGGCAAGTGATGAACTGTAGCTCCCGGATGCGGAGATGGAGCAGGGCATCCAATGGAGCCTGAGGCCTCTGATCTCTCCACCCCTACCAGACAGCTGCTTAAGCCCAGAAGGGATGCATCAGTCACCAGTGTCAAGTCTGGGTGGCATAGGAAGATGGGTCTGCTGCTGACTTAATTGCAGTCCAGCAACCACCACTGCAGATCTTTCTCAGTCTCCTTCGAGATGTGTACATGGTGGGAGAGGTCCACTTGATGTTGGGCCCACTGAGACTTCAGATACCACTGCAGAGCCCACATGTGCAACCTGGTGAGCTTGACCAGCAGGATGAAGGAGGCCATCAGTCCCAGTAGCCTCAGAGTCAACCTCACTGAATGCCAGGACAGAGCCTGCAAGATGAGGATCATAGCCTGAATGTCTCAGACTCTCCTTTCCAGTGAAAAGGCAATGCACTGAACTGTTTCCAGAAAGGCTCGGATGAAGGGGATTGTCTGAGAAGGAGCTAGGTGTGACTTCGGCACAATGGTGAACACAAAGATGACAGTAGGTTTGCTGTAGCATGGAGATGGTTGATGACTGCCTGGGGTGAGCATGCCTTCAACTGCCAGTCATAGAGGTAGGGGAAAGACTGGAACCCCTGACCTTCGAAGGTGCGCTGCTACCAGCGTCCTACCTTTCATTAACACCTGAGGTGCGCTGGTGAGACCAAAGGGGAGCACAGAACTGAAATTATTTCTGACCCACCAGAAGCAGCAGGTAGCGCAGATGTGTCAGCAAGACTGATATATGGAAATGGGCATCCTGCAGGTCTACTAACACCATCAAGTCTTCAGCGTCGAGGGCAGCCAAGACAAGGGCAAGTGTGAGCAAACTGAATTGTTTGGGGGGAGCAAGTATTTAAGAGGGCAAAAATAGAGCAAAAGCCTCTGTCCTTCTTTGACATTACAAAGTAATGGGAATAAGAACCACAACCTACTCCTGGCACAGAAATCCTCTCAATCGTCCCTTTGGGAAAAAGGGTTTGCACTTCCTGCCGTAAGGTGAATAGCTAGTCCTCCGTCAGTCGCTCTGCAGGTGGTGACAGGTGTGGTGGACTGTTAATAAAAGGTGTACCCCTTCCAGACTATCTGCAGGGCCCACCTGCTCGATGTGATGGTCTGCCAACTTGGCATGAAACATCAGATACTGCCTCCAACCAGATTGCTGTAGTCCCTCTAAAGGCACGTTAACAGGGTTTGGCAGGTTGAGTAGCATGGGGCAGTGTACTGAGAGGCACATTGACCCAGACTGTGGGAGCAGTAGGCGCCACAGCCACCGCCCCAAAACTGCTGTGCAATTTACTGGAACTGGATTGCTAACGGTATTGGGTACCCTGTAAAGGAACGGGAGGGCTGTTGCAGGTGGCGAAACGTGGCAATTAAGGCCAGGGACCATGCTGTGGCCCTGCTCTCCTTGATCTGTTCCAGAGTAGAATTGGCCTAATCCTCGATCAGGTGAGTCCTGTCTAAGGGCAAATCCATAAGTGACAATTGGACATCGCCTGAAAAACTGGCTGACTGCGGCAAATGTCAACGCTGGTGTCAATGGTCTGCTGGATGAAATCAGTGGTGTCCACGCCACAAGGAATTGTTAACTTGGCCGCATCACAACCATTCCGTATTGCTTGGGGTAGCACAGGTTGTTAGTTTTCTGGTACACCTGGGAGGACTAGAGTCACCGAATTGCAAAGAGCACTGGACGAGAAGCCCGGGAGGCTGGTGGCATGCACAGACCTGAGGGTTAAACTGGTGGAAGTAAATAACTACTTCCCAAAGGTCTCAACTATTCTGGAGTAGAAGTTGGAAAGGTTTTCGGGTTCTTCTGTACACGTCTCCACCACCAAGCTTTCAGGGGAGGGATGCTGAGACAAGAATGTAGGATCGCCCACGGCCGGGCGGTGGCATCTTGCAATTTGGGAATTGATTTTGCGGCCAGAGCAAAGTTGTCCTAAGCCCCTCAAAGGATATCTGTAAGTGCCTCATTGAACGGAAAGTGGGGCTCAGTAAATGTTGGCCCCGGCCAGAGCAGTAAGGTTAAGATGCTGGCTTTCCTTTAAGTTGGTGGAGCTGGAGGTCAGGAACTTTGGCTGTCAATGCATGGCTACTGATAAGAAGTAACAGTACCAAGGTTGAGAGGAGTTTCAAATCAAAGGAAGTTTCAAAGCCACTGGCTTCTTGAAGGTCCCCATATTCTCTTTGTGGTATTGTTGCCTTATTTTATTACATGCATCATAATCATTGTCCTTATTCTTACCAAACAATGAATGCAACATATGTGTTCTTTCTTGTGGAACTGGCAAGTCCAGCGGGTCTGGTCTTGTTTTGACGGAAACAGAGCGGGGCCTCGGTCGAGGTCATAGTGGCACTGACTCGGAGTCAGAGGGCAAAATAGGAGCCTCATCCTCAGGAGTTGATGAAGTCTGCATAAGCTTTGACACTCCAGAGGCAGAGTCGGAACAGGAGCCAGAGGAGGTCTAGAGGTGGATTCGGAGGGTCCAACTGGTGCTGAGGCTGAAGCCCAAATGGAGGGTCTCTTGGTTCCTTGGGGCCTGAAGACACGCTAGAGGGACTTGATGAGGTTCAGAAGAGTCACAACACGGCCTTGTGGAGCTCCTTGATCAGCCTCTGTGTCGTAGATGGCCCCAGAAACTCTGGTTGTGCCAGGACAAGTTGCAGAATAGGCTCAGACTATGATTGAGTTTGGGAGCAAGATCAAAAAGCCTGATGACGCCCTTGAGCTTTCTCAGGAGTATATGAGTGGCAGGTAATATTTTTTGTGTCTTTTCTTCAACTTACCCGAAGAGTTCGGGAACAACTCTCGCAACTTCTGGAACAGGAAAAGGAAAGGAACCGGACTGGTCATGATGTTTTTTGTTGCTTGGTGACAGAGTTTCACTGCACAGTCTTGTATGGTCATCAGTTCATCAACCCAGAATCACTGCAGGGCTTTGAGTTGGGGCTGTACCTCAGGCAAACTTGAGGAGGATCAGTTGCAGATTTTGTTTGCAGTAGTATTTACCGGGTTTAAATAATGTTGTATTGGGAGGTACTGAATTAAAGTGAGCTCAACCACCTGGCAGCTATAGCATTAGGCAGACAAGGTTAACTTGGAGGTGATGTATAAAGTATTTAAGGGGAGCTCAACAACAAGAAACACTTTTTCAACACCCTGGAAGGGGCATGGACGTGGGCCACAGAAGAACGGCCCCTCGTCCTGCACAACATGACTGCAGTGTCCCCAACGCAAGAAAATACTGGCACCATATGGAGTAAGGCACCGAAACCACAGCAGCGGCACACCCGGTCCTTATGGGGGCGTAACATCTGACAAAAACTATCCATATCACTGGGACTGAGAGCAATGCGAACATCAGCCTCTCCTGCGGAAGGGAGACAGCACACGCCGTCGGTCAGACATCCCAGAGGGGGTTCCCCGACCCCACTGTTGAACAAATCCAGAGACACAGATCTCGCCTGCAGTCCAACGTTAGACAGCAAGGCTCCCAGAAACATGATCAAGGGCCTATGACAGCCTCAAGGAACACAGATATGCTAGACTAATGAGATTCTTTAAATCCTGCTTTAAGTCCACCACTTCATCCGCCAACCATAATGGTTACACCTGTTCGAATCATTATTGTTACGGTGACAGATACTTCAGGGAAATAAGTATTGGGAGGGGGGTGTTTGGGGGAATTGTTCGGGGAACTGTCTTCGTGTTTCTGTTTATAGCCCAGTTCTTTACTACACCAGACTCCACATGCTCATGTTACTCATTCACTGGGAAAACAATAGAGAAGAGTCAGGGCCAATACTCTCCACTCACAGTCCTAGTGCACACACACCCATGGGCACCCAGAGCCAGTAGTCACTGCCCTTCCAGTAGTACCACAATGGCATCATCTTGCACTGATCTGGAATTCTTGCAGGTCCTATCCTGGAATGTCAATGGGCTCTTAGACAGGGTGAAGTACGTCGCGGTCCTGAAGTTCGCGCAACGCTCCCTGCTCGCTGTCCTGATGTTTGCAGGAAACCCTCCTACTAAGCAATCACTGCTCATTCCAAGCCCAGCAGGGATACAACAGGGTCTACCATTCGAGGTTCACCCTGGGATTAGAGGGTGGCCATTCTTCTCCACCGTTCCCTTCCTTTTACGGTCACCTGAGATATCCTAGACCCCCAAGGATGCTTCCTAGACCTCACAGGGAAGATGGGGGGCACACCCTTACAGTCTATATGCCTCAAACACTCGGGGACTTTACAACCCTGAAGTCATCCCTCCCCCAGGGACTGACAGTGATCGGTGGGGACTTCAATGTAGTCATGGACCCAACTAGCGATGCTCCCATTGCTGGCGTTCAGGTGCCAGGCGGCTCTCCGATTGGGCCTCTCAGCTTTGCTTCTGTGATGTCTGGAGAACATGGAAACCCTGGATCTGCCAATACACTCATACATCCGCAGCCCACCACACTCACTCATGTATCAACCTGGTGTTTATCCCCGCTCTTGACTGTTGCATGGTGGGATTTCCGACCATTCAACCCTATTCCTTTGCCTGGGGGGTCCCAGTGGCGCACGCCCACCTAACTGGTGGCTTAACGCCTGGTTCCTCCAAAACAAATAATGTAAAAAGGCCCTGAGAGAGGAACTTAGGCAATACTTTCAACGTGAGTGTACAGTTGGGTCACCCAGTACACTATGGGCACCTGTAAAGGCCACCATCAGAGGATTTACCAAGGGATATACCAAAGCGATGCACCGATCTCGGGAAGAACACCTCTCTCACTTGGAAGCCCACCATGGGTGTTTTGGAGGAAGGCACTGAGTCCCACCATGTCTCACTAGAATCAGCCAAGCAAATGTGTAGATCTTCCATGGCCTGTGTCTATGGATGGGCCGATAAAAATGGTAATCTCTTATACTGGCTAGCAGTTCGTCCCTTAGGAAAATTCCTGAGGTCGTGGACACAGAGGTATGCACTCAGCGGAAGTCAGAGGCAATAGCCCAGACATCTGCAGCATACTACAAGCGTCTCTATACCATGTCCCTGGCCCCAGGGGCGGGAGTGGCTCTAACTTCTTGCAAGATGCCTCACTCCCGCAGAAATCAGAGACTGACGCCTAGATGCCAGATCAGCCCATCTTGCGAGAAGAAATAATGATAGCTGTATCGGTGATAGCAAATGATAAAACCCCGGGCCCAGATGGCTGTCTAGCAGAGTACTATTCCACATTTAGGGAGATCCTGGTACCACAACTGCAGGCCCTCTACAGGGAGGCGGTGGAACGAGGTTTCTCATGAGACATCGATGTAGCCACGATCGTGGTCATACCCAAAGTAAACATACATTCAACACACTGTCCGGACTACCGTCCGATCTCACTAACACAGGAGACAACATTTTTGCGATGATCCTCGCCGTCTTCCTCACACCCATACTTCCACCTTAATACATCCCGACCAGTGCGGATTCATGCCCAGTCGCAGTACGAGGCACTGCCTCAGAAGCCTACATTTGGCACTGGCACATCTACATCTCTTTCCGCTGTACATGGCCCTGCTATTGATAGACTTTGAGAAGGCTTTTGATACGGCTGACTGGAGTTACACTGGAGGGGGTGATGCATTGTGCAGGCTTTGGTGGCCCATATTTCAGGGGGCTGATGCGAGTACTATACTCCAACCTGTCGGCCCGGTCTTGATCAACGGTGTTCTCTCACAGGACTTCCTAAACCATCGGGGGATGAGACAGGGCTGCCCCCCGTCTCCACTGCTTTAGCTTGACTTATTAAATGCGAACCCAGGTCCAAGGATGGCGTTGGAGCACCTCTCACAATGAGCGTATCGCCTTCTATGAAGACGATGTTCTCTTGTTTGAGAGACCTTGCTCGTACAGGCCTTTACTATCTTTTGATTCTAGAACTCTTTGGGGAAGCGTCGGGTCTGAGGCTCAATCCGGAAAAATTGGTTCTGCTTCCCCTTCACACCTCAAGGGAATGTATAGAATGGCAATCGATCATTCCCATTAGACATCTCTGTTTCCGATACCTAGGGATCTGGGTAGCAATACACCCCGAGCTGACTTGTTCCCTCAACCTGACCCCACTAATAAAGAAGTCCAAAGATGATCTGCGGAAGTGGCAGCCCTCCTACTGAACCCGATGGGGAAAACAGCCTTGTCCGAAATTATGATACACCTGCGCTTCCTCTATGTACTGCAGAATCTCTCACTCCATCTCCCACACCATTGGTTCGCTCTCTAGACACACTTATAACATCATTCCTCTGGGGCAACTCTAGACGAGGGTGGTGCTGACCCACTGTCAGAAAGCTCCATATGATGGTGGAATGGGAATGACCAACCACTTCCTTTACTACATCGCAAAGAGCCTCCTGGTACTTAACGCCTGGTTTGCTGGGGGATGGTCGGACCCGGCCGACCAACTAGAACTAGAGAGCCTGGGGTTCTCAAGGAGGATTCAAGTAATGTTCTATGGGTCACCAATCCCTCACACTATCCCAACTGTAACTAGAATAGTCCTCGTAGCTTGGAAGTCAGCGCTGCGCTATACCCGATGGGACAACAAACTCACGCTCCAGATACCGCTGTGGTAGGGAACATGGATGGGAGACGTTTTGGCACTAGAAGGGTTCCAAAAATGTGACCTTACGGGCATTTCACAGATCGGAGACGTTTGGTGGGGAGGACATATTCGTACCTTTCAAGACCTGCAGGGCCTATAATCCCTCAATGCCACTCAGTTCTATAAATTCCTACAGCTTCAACACGCTATCACTCCACTCATGCCCATGGGTATCAAACTTCCAGAATTCAGCCCCTTAAGGGCCACACTCCCCATGGGAGCCCTGGGGGAAAGGGGGGTGTTCCATATTTACAGGTGACTGGGTAATAATTTGCCCACCACACTATATCAGTTGCAGACCTGATGGGAAAGGTGATTGGGTTCTTTGGAAGATTAGGATTGGTGGGAGTGATTACTATCTTAGCTAGGTTGAGGTTGATTCAGCTCTATTATCTCCACTGTGCATATCTCACCCCAGCTAGGCTTCACTGGGTGGGGTGCCTGCAGAATCCAAGTCCACGGTGCGCAGGTACGCCTGCAGACTTCTATCACATGATATGGTCCTGCGAGGCCATAGCAAGATACTGGACAGAGGTGGTTGGGGAGTTGACTGAAGTCCTGGGCTGGGGAGTCCTGCTTACTCCCCGAACCTTGCTCCTGAGGGTGATGGAGGGCATAAGAGATACTGGAGCAGATCAGCCTTTCTTGGGCACTGCCACCATGGTGGCAAAAAGGGAAATAGTGACTAGATGGAAATACAAGAACCCCCCCCCCCCCCCCTCCCCATCCAACAGTCTCCCAGTGGCACAAAGGATTTAACAGGTGTGCAAAGAACAACCAGTGTATGAGGTTCAGGGGTGTCCTACTAAATACAGAAGAGTATGGGGCAAATGGCTGTGCCTCTTGGGTTAATACGCAAGAGAGATGTATATTGGTTTAATTCCTAATTTGGGGTCTTTCATGTATGGACAATCTAAAATACAGGGAGAGTGGGTTACTCCGAGTAACCTAAACTATGTATGCCATGCTTTGTAAAAGTTGATACTATGATCAGTCGTGTTTATTGGTTTTTCACCTTTGTCAAAACTCAATAAAAGGGAGTATAAAAAAAATTATGTTTTTATTTATTCCTTTAATGCTTCCTCTATGTTTTTATATTCATGAAAACTGTCATTCTGTGCCCCTCATGCAATATTGAATAAGTCCTTCTATTATTTGGTGAAATGTTCAGTTTTTTTGCTTTCAAAATCGGGTCACCGAACTCAGTGCTAGCTCTCAAGATGACCTGTGTACTCATAACTACCTGGAGCGATCGATATGTGGTAGGGTATTAACCTTTTTTTAACGCGGATATATTCCATTCTTTAGAAATAATGCCTGTATTTTACTAAGTAAGACAACTTAACATAACTGAAAGTTTGAGCTATTGGTGTTGCAAATAATCATGTTTGTAAGATATTGTTTTGTTAAAAAAATATCCCAGCAGTAGCATAAGTAAGGGTGCTGTACCTTATGTGGCTAATAGAGGTTCCTTTACAACTCCACAGGGACATCTAGTAACAACCTGTGGTACTGCATCCTTTTCTTGAATTGTGGATTTTATTCTACTGCTGGTATATTTTTTAACAAAAAAAAAAAACTAACAAACATTTTAATTTGCAACGCCAATAGCTCAAACTATCAGTAATGCGAGGCCTATTGCATTGCAAATGCTTGTTTTTTTATGCTGTGGCGATTAAATCTAATGTTGGAGTACCCCATTCTGAGATGATGTCTTGTATTATTTCGTCGAACCCATTCGTGATTTTCGCTGTGATAGCGACTGAGAATATCTGCTTCGATGGTTTGAACTCATAGTATATGGAAGACTATGAGCTACAATCCTCTTGGTTGTGCCCAGTGCCACATTGCTTGAGCCTGAAGGGATAGTTGTCTTCGTTGTGTTTCTCCTTCTTTGTAGATGTAATACATTGTTGTAGTATTGTCTCTTTGAAACAACAGTTCTTTGGAGGTGAGAGGTGGTAGAAAAGCTTTGGGAGCGAGGTGCACTGCTTTCAGTTCTAATAGCTTTATGTGGTTAAGCCCATCCTTTTGTAACCATAGGCTCTAAATCCTTAGGTGGGCCCCGTTCTGAGAGGGAGGCATCAGTGAAATAGTTTGTGGAGGAACATCCTTGAGAAAATTAAGTCCCAATAACAGATTCTGAGGTTTGGACACCAGGCCAGAAATGTCCACTCATTGTCTGGTAAGTATATGCGGTCTTCCCAGTTTGCTGTAATCTGTGACCATTGGTATTCTAGACAGTACTGAAGAGGTCTCATGAAGAGTCATGTATTTCAGACTTTGAGTATGCAAGATGCCATGGATCCTAGGAAGGACAAGATTTGACAAACAGTTGGCTCGACTTGCTGATTGAGGTCTGCACATCTATTTTGTACTGCTAACACTTTCTCCTCTGAAGGATACATACTTTCCTTTTGAGTATCTATTTTTCGCGCCTAGAAAAATCAGGCATTGTACTGCTGCCTATATCGATTTGCTGAAGTTTATTTGAAGGAAAACCAAAGGCGATGATGGACGGAGCATTTAAAGCAATGCAAACACTCATCCCCAGTCAACTGATCTGGGTTTAATCCATCATCGTTCTTTAGCTCACTCCGCCACCCCAGTTCAGACATGGCCATATGCAAATCAGTCTGACCCTGTGCCTCATGGGAACAGTCCAGCCCGAACTGCCAGGCCATGTCTTCCCTGGACCGGAAACAAGCATCCTGGGACTGGTTTCGGGTTCATAACCCTCTTCAGCCAGGCTATCTTGAATCCAGAGGTAAAGTGAGCAAGGGACCCACGTCTGTGCATACCCTGCCAACTTAGGGCGAACAAAGCAAAACCAAAGGGGATGATGGACGGAGCGTTTGAGCAATGCAAACACTCATCCCCAGTCAACTGATCTGGGTTTAATCCATCATCGTTCTTTAGCTCACTCCGCCACCCCAGTTCAGACATGGCCATATGCAAATCAGTCTGACCCTGTGCCTCATGGGAACAGTCCAGCCCGAACTGCCAAGCCATGTCTTCCCTGGACCGGAAACAAGCATCCTGGGACCGGTTTCGGGTTCATAACCCTCTTCAGCCAGGCTATCTTGAATCCAGTGCCAAAGTGAGCAAGGGACCCATGTCTGGGCATACCCTGCCAACTTAGGGCGAACAAAGAAAAACCAAAGGGGATGATGGACAGAGCGTTTGAGCAATGCAAACACTCATCCCCAGTCAACTGATCTGGGTTTAATCCATCATCGTTCTTTTTATTTGAAGGCCTTGTCTGGACAGTAAATTTATGGTAGTGTTGACATTTTACTTCACCTTCCATAGAGAATATGCCATTATTAAAAAATAGTCGAGAAAAGGGTGTACAAATATGTCTTGTTTTCTCAAGTGAGTTGCAGCTATTGTCAAGCATTTTAAGAATGTTCGAGGGGCTGAACATAGACCAAAGGGGAGTACAGCATACTGATAGTGTTTGTTCCCTACTAGAAGCCTTAGATATTTTTTGTGAGGGCAGTAAACTAGAGAGTGAAAATACGCATTCTGTAAATCTATCAAACGTAACTAGTCTCCTTTTCTTATGTGTGGATAGATTTGATGAGGTGCCAGCATGCTGAATTCTTCTCTTTTGATAAATTTGTTGAAGAACCCAAGGTCTATAATCGGTCACAAATATTTTGGGTGGCTATTCTTTTGAACCAGAATATTTCTTGAATATATTCCTTTGTCGATATGGCTTGAAGGAACCTTTTCTATAGCTCGTTTTTGCAACAGATAAGTTTCCTGTTGTAGGTTGGATAGACAACCAGCTGAAAAAGGTCTTGGTCTGACAGGTGACAAAATCTGTTTGAATCGGACTGAATATCCGCTTTGTATGATGTTCAACATCCATCTGTCCGTGGTTATATTTTTCCACTCATTCAGAAGAAGTGTCAAAGCTACCCCCAGAGTAGGAAACTCTGGGGGGGAGAGCTGGGGGTGTCAGTTTCTCATTGTTTATTGTTAAAGGAATTTTTCCCCTTGTAGTGAGATGGTTTTGTTGGAGTGGAACTTCTTTTTTCATACTTCCTCTGATATTGACTTTGTGTTTGCCTCTGTTGGTGTTGAGGCTGGTACGACCATCTAGGGGGAAAGAACCCTTTGATAGTAATATTGCCTATCTCTGAATTTATATTGGTGTCTGTAAAATCTTTTCTGCTGTCTTAGACCAAAAGCTTTAAGTGTTTCCGCTTCATTTTTCGTCCTGAGCATCTTTTCCTCAGTATGCTGTCCGAAAAGTGATGAACCTGAAAAAAGGTAAATAAGCACTTTTTAATTGGGATCAGGTTTTAAGGATAAACAAAGCCAAGAGGATCTTCTCGCGGAAATTCTAATGCAGAATGAAGTAGCTGAGAGTTTGATTGAATTAACTGCAGCGTTAATTGATTGTTTTGAAGTTAATGAGCCTTCTTTAACCATCTCTAGAAATTCTTGTTGTCTAGTGTTGGAAGATTGCATACCAGCCCGTAACTTCCTGTGGTATCTTCCCAGAAGAGCTGCAGCATTTGCGATCTCTGAGTGAATGGAAGTTGTACCGCTGATCTTTTTCCTTATAACGTCCATCTTTTGGTCTCTTTGTCAGGGAAGCCGTGGGTTCTGAGGCAGAAACATGTATCAGTCTAGCAACCATAACTATTATTGGATATGGTTTGGGATCCATTTCCAGAAAACAGGATCTTGTTGGGGTGGTTTTTATTTCTTGGAGTAGCAGCATTAACAGTAGCCGGGTGGAGACATTTTTCTTTTACAATGTCTAATAGACCTGGTAGTAGTGGTAGAAGAGGCTTTGGAGATGCTTTTGGCTGCAGAGTTTCAAGAGTGACCAAAAATGTTGGTTGAGAAGTGTCTATGTTGAATTTGGTTGCACCTCAAATCAAATCATCCTGGGACATAAGAATATCATAGACAGGTGATTGTCTAGATGGTGACTGTGGTGGAGAAGTTGTAGTATAAGAGGAATGCGCTGAATCAGTATAGGGTGATCTTGATCTGGAATGTGAATCGGATGTATCCCTTCTGTTAGAGAGTGTTCTGGGTTGCGTTGCTTTAAAGGGTGAAGGAGATTTCCTTTTCTGAGAGGAGACATGGAGGTTGCCTTCGATTCCCTTCTGACTGGTGAGAGAACTAAGGGATCCAAGGGCACCTGCAAAGAATCCTCTGGAGATATTGTAGCTCTCAGCAGATGAAGTGTTTCATCTGTTTGAGCACCTGGATCATCAGATATTTGAGAAACTGTGGATTGGGCTGAAGATCCAGACAACCTGGGTGAAGAAAAAAATATGACCTGAGGAATCCTTGACATTGAGAGAGAAGGGATTGACGCCATACAAGTTCTTTTTGCCAATAATGGTGGTGGTGGCGTCGTCGATATATAAGCCTTTTTGACA
The DNA here is from genome assembly GCF_964263255.1 of Lissotriton vulgaris. NCBI lineage: Eukaryota > Metazoa > Chordata > Amphibia > Caudata > Salamandridae > Lissotriton > Lissotriton vulgaris. Next base: position 841,612,465 of record NC_141697.1, read on the forward strand.
TTGTAAGTTTTGACTTGGAAGTATATCGGGAGCTTGGCAGCAGTGAGTGCATTGTTGCGGTCCCGATCTTCGGATGCAATGATCGTTTCAATGTCAATTTTGACGTCAAGCGTTAACAGTGATGTGCCAACGTTGACCTTTTTTTTGAGGGGGAGCATGTCAGGGCTAAACCTCTCGACAGCAACATCACTGGTCTTGACGTTGACAACCATTGTTGATGCAAGGGACGTCGATGACGATGTCTGGAAGGTGATATTTTATCTGTAGATATCCCTCTGTGGGAGTCTGTACTAGAATTACGATTTGTTTTCAGAGGAAGGACGAGATGAAGATCTTTGCAATCTTCTTTTCTTTTTCTCTTCCACTGCTCTCATTTCCTGCATCCGACCTCTAAATCTGATGCCCTCTCTGTCCTTGTGTGTCTTTTTTGACACTTTATTACATAAGTCACATCCTTTTACCCGATGTGAAGGTGACAGGCACACCTCACATACCTTGTGCGCATCACAACTTGCCTTCTTTCTTCCAAAAAAAAGCCAGTTAGTAAAAAGAGAAGGCATTCGGACTGGAAAAGATTGTCAGATCAATGTAAAAATAGCCTTACTCAATTATAGAAATGATAAAACTTCAAGTACAAATGGTTTTGAAAATCTTTTCAGCTAGAAAAAAGCTATTTTTAAAGGAGGTGGGAAAACATCTAAGTGGATCAGAGACTCTATCTAAAGGAGCCAGAAAAAGAACTGCCTCTCACACTGAACATCCTTGCAATATTAACTTAAATTTGGAACATTTTGCAATGGTTTTTGTCACCAAGTATTAGATATATTTTAAAGAGTGTTCCGAGATCTGCGCAAGCAGCAGGGAATTATTTAACGTTTATGGCTATCAATGAAGATCCTGCGATGCAGAAACTGGGGATACTTAGGACACATAACCCTGAGGTTATTCTACTGTAGTTTGGGGCCATTGGTGGCCTCGAGCAGGAGTTGAGGGAGATAGGTGGTGATTAAGCAATGCTGGGAGCTGCAAAGCGCCTCATCGCCAGATTTTGGAGATAAAATGGACCCCCCAGGAGTGGCACTGTGAACAGTGGAAGTCTGGCATACTATGATAATGGCCAAACTATCCCATGATCTGCAACAGATACTTAGTACTTCTGAAACAAACCGGGGGTCGGCCATTAAGTATTTCACATTAATTTCCATGCTGCATGATTTCCATCCTAAGTTAAGATCTCTGGAATTATTTGAAACATGAGCTCTTGTGCCAGATCGAGCAGACGTTTGTTCACATATTGGCAAGTCACCCTCAGATATCTAAATAATGATGGACACAATGGGACCACATGAGGATTGGTGGGGCCTTTTGGGGAGGATTATTGGGAGGGTGCAGCGACACTGTTTTAGCACTTCATGATTTTTTATCTTCTGAGAAATTAACATGTTTACTTTAACCAATGCATATTTTAAGCACTAGGAAGATTTCACCATATTAGTCTGAATAGTGATGTGGTACGATTGCACACATGTATGTTTGCATTTTTTTTAAATTAAATAAATCGTTTCAACAAACAAAAATATTAAGCTGTACTTTGTGGCATTTTGCAAAGATACTCACACTGTCTGGTCACAAATACCCCAGTGTTTCTCTCCCTGCACGCAGGGACACTGGAAAACTAATACAATCATTAGATGTATCCTAGCGGACTCAATATATTTGTAGCATTCTGCCTGCAAACTTTAGTGATTTTTAGAAGCACTGGAACAGTAAAATAACTGAAACCTTAAAGCAGAGGTCTCTGACATTTTCTGTCATAAGAACTATTTAAAATCAATGAAAATCATCCTGAGCTACTAATATTATTGGTGCTGTAATACTGATCACATCTGAAAAGACTACGAGTGGCCAACCCAAGCAAGACTGTCAGCAATGTTCAACTCAGTGCGTCAGGCAGGGATGCCAGCAGTAATGTATGCTCTTTCAATTTGGAATGCGTCTACATGTGTGATATGTAACCGCCTTTGCTTCATTGCCTCTGCCTCTAAATAATATGATAACTAAGTCTCCTCAGCGTGGCATGATCAATTACTCAAGTATCAGCTTTAAATATAGTTTGGGAATTCAACCATTTTATTCCAAACAGCAGAATACGAGTTCAGAAAATACACAGTTTCATCTTAATGCATGGTTTTAAAATTTGGAGTACATATATCAATTAAAAGAAGCAAAAGCTTCTATATTATTAGGCTGGACTGAACACAGAAGAGTTACTTACAGGTAGCTGGAGAGCTACCATTAGCTCAAGAGTTACTCTTTGAAGAAAACCTCCTTAAAGATTCTGGAGATTGCGGGATCCAATCCCAAACCCATAGAATGTTATTATCCTTAGACCTCCCATGCTATTTCTACTATAGCATATTACTATATAAGTGCATTGAAACTGTTTCGTCCCAGAAGGTGCCTGTTTTGGTGGTATCTAGTTTTCCTGCTCTTTACCTACTTGTATACAATCAACTGTTGATTTCAAAATCAACAGCACTGACAAGACAACAAGTTTAATAACCACAGGGTAATTAAGTTCCAAACGTACTACTATCTCCTAGGGCAGGGGTACTCATAGTACGGCCAGCGGGCCGCTGGCGGCCCGCGGACCTTGCTGCCATACCAGTCCTTTATGTAAAGTTTAAACACAGAAGATGGCCGCAGGCGCATACGTTGTGAATATGTATTCACAACGTTTGCTCCTGCGACCATCTTCTCTGCTTATGCTTGCCTCTGATTTGCCTGAGCCTCTGGGACGTCACACCCGGCACCCTGCGCGAAGCACAGGCCCTTTAAAAGTCAGCTGTAACTAGCGCTTTTACAGCGGACTTTTAAAGGACATGTTAAGAAGCTTCCTGTGTCCGTGGTGATGACGTCCTCGCAGCCCCACTGCTTTTGTTAATTGTTACTCGGGGTATCATTTACTGTGTGAAATACGGTTGGATAAAATAAGAGAAAGAAACCTGTATTTTCACCACCCCTGTAAATCCGAATGTACGTTATTCCACAGAGCGAGATACTTGTGATTGAAATTGATCCGAGTAGCCAAATATGCAATATGTTAGGGAGAGTTGCACCCGGCCACGGCAGGAGATAGCACATGTATGGCGCACAGGGGCCTGTGTTCTACCTCATTGTCACAGGTTCAAATCCTGGCGGGTCATGCTTTCATCCATCTGAGCTCGATAAAATGAGTTGGGTAGCAATAAACATCTATTATTCAGCACCAAGATACCTATGGGTGAACTTGTGCTTGTATGTACGTGTGTGTGCATGTCATTTATTTCAAATCCCTATTGAGTGACACATTTCATGCATAAACCACTGGCTTTAGGAAAGTCTCCTGTTTTTCATGTACAGGTTTACCCATTACTTTGTGTGTTTAAACAAAACATTACTTTGGTGTTGGTGTTAGTTTGGCTGCACTGGGCATGTGCTGAATATCCGTTTGCTGCAAATTGCCATGCAATCCCACTTAAGATTGCTATTGTCTGCTAATAAAAAAATATTATAAACATGTGCTGCATGTACTTACATCTGCTTAGGAAATACAGTTGTCTAGTAATGTTTTGAAACAGCAGTGACTTTTCCCCCCCTCGAGCCCCACCCCCACTGACTCCGCCCCCAATGACCCCACCCCCACCGGTGCGCCCCTCGGCCACAAACCACACTTTAAATTTGGCCCCCGAAAGAATGTTTGTGAGTACCCATGTCTTAGGGTATGACCTGACTGCTCGCCCTTGCAATCCTTGGAAGGTCAAGTGTACTAAGCGAGTAACTTTTGATTATAATAGTACCCGGGGCACTGGGACACAACTGGAGGCAACTACTAGCGAAACAAACACTGGGCTGTAACCACTGACATCCTGGGATCCACAGAAAAGCCACAAATATTAACTTAAACAAAAAGGACTAGGAACTTTAGTAGACAATTAAAAAAAAATTGGTCTCTTGTAGGTACCCTAAAACCAACAATTTTGTAGGTACCCTAAATACCACCCATCTTGAACCAATGACTTGCTGCGTCTTACCAAAGTTTGCTCTGTATGCGTCTGCCGGGGTGAAAGCAGCTCCTGCCTGGGGGAACACATCTGAAGAAGGGCACCAAGTCGATCAATGAGCCCCACATCCACATCAGAATGAAATTCAGTCATCTCTAAAAGAACTTCGGCACTGGAGACTAATTTTCTGTGACTTTTCTGCAGGAAGAAGAGCATGAAGTTATGGTTCAGCCAACTTGTAGAGACTGTGCCCCCTAGAGTACTCTCTATAAAGAAATACGCAGCTATTATGGGGAGAGGAGATTGGAACTTGGCATGCATTAATGGGTGCATCATCTGGCTCTTTTGGAAACAAAAGACAATAATCGACTTTGCTTATGCAACAAATATATGAATTAGAAATTAAAAAGTACAAATGCTGATTTGCAACGAAGGCTAAACAGACAAGCTACTCAGTGGTTTAAAGGTAATAGGGTTTTCTATGTCTTGTGTAAGAGAAAGATTTATATAAGCAATAGGAAAACGCAGCGTACACATATACATCAAGAGGTTATTGAGCATAAATGGAAATTCTGTCCTTGAGCCATGCGCTCCTCTCCTCTTCCCACAGATCCCTCCCCTTTGGTTATGCTCTGTACAGTGTAAGCAGAGGGCCTGGTTATTGGAGCTCCAATTTTCATAGCAGCTTCAGTGATATGGCCTGTATCTACCATTGAGTGTGGCTCAATGGTTAGAGAGGCAGACCCTGATGCAGAGTTCTGGCCAGGGACCAAGGTTTGATTCCCGCCTCGGCTCAATTTCCTCGGACCTGTTAATTCTCGCCTCGGTGCCTATTCTAATCACGGGCCCCCACGCTGCAACTCTGGGCAATAGCTTGCTTAGCCTCCACACCGGCCCCAACAGCGCTAAGGATGCCTGGCGTCACCCTGGGGGTGCCCATGAGTGGACACTTCACAGGGAAAGCCAGGAGGGGTTCCACAGCGGTATGAGTATCAGCACCAGGAAGCCGAATAGGCGACACCGCAAGGTGACCGTCTGGTGACAGTGCGCTCTATAAGTACCATGACATTTACATTTACAAATGTGATATTAAGAAATCCTGGTAAAGTCATCAGTAGAGTAAGTTGGTTGGTGCACTGATGTGTTTTTCAAGTTTTGAACCATTAAGCATTGTCTATTCAAGTGAGGTTTGATCAAATAAGCACTGGAAAAGTCAATAGGTCTGGAGTTGGTTGCCAGCCTTTTGGTTTAACCAACGCTTGATTTCTTTTGTTTTATGTAAAACATTTTTGTTGGGGGGGGGGGGCGACTGCCAATCCTCACCATTAGAAAAAAAGCATAAAAGAATTTGCTGAAAACAAAATGTGTTGACCCATTGCCTCATGCGGTTGTGAATGGAAGAAAAATGTGAATGATACCAAAAAAATCAACATTTAACCTACAACATGTTTGGACCTTTAATGGTACAAAATGGGATTGCATATGACAGGGAGAACCAGAGACTGCATTCTTTACATATTAGACAGGAAACTTACATGCAATTCACAAGCATGAAAATATAATGCTATTTATTTGCAATCCTAGTCCTAGTCCAAGGAAATCTCAATAATAGTCACAAACAGTTAAATCGTCCTCCTGCCTCTGCGGTGGGATCATGGAAAAGTGCGAGTTAAAAATTATTTGCAGCACAAATAGGGAAAAACAAATAAAAAACAATATGAATTCTAATGTATAAATTACAGGGTTTTTTGGGCAGAGAACTTATGCACTGGCCCATTTACAGGAGAATGTAAAATAAAAACAACTGCCAAGGTTGTCTGTCAAAAACATTCATATTTTAAAGAAAATCCAAGGTTGCCAGTACTGATGAAATCCCCGAAAAAGCCAAAATATGTTCTTCCAAAACATTTATCTTTTGATTAACTGTGGCTCCTGCATTCACAGCTAAACCAGACAGAGCAAAGGGGGAAGGGGGAGGAGGCTAGTTACGCTTGTGGCAAATACCCTCTGTGTAAGAGCTTTAAAGTTCTTTCATAAGTCTATGTATCTTCATTATTTAATTATGGAAGGACAAGAGGACTGGGATCTGTTGACAATTGCTATAATAACAAATTTGAGGGGATGATGGAAACTGTTGTGGAAGAGCTAGAAAAACTCATTGAGGACGTTTTTGCCGTCCACTTGAAAACACTAAGGATTTATTGGGTGGGTGATTCTAATTTTAGGGTGTATCATAGAATGGATAGTGTAGCAGGTGGGGTTACAGACTGTTGTGGTGACAAATTGTACATTTTTACCACTCCACTTCCGTGGAAGCATTTAACAGGATGTTAGTTGTCTGGGACATGGGGGTTGAACTTAGTATACATGACACCACAGGAACCCTGGATAAGACATTCCCATCTCCTTATTTAGGCTCCAGTATTGATTTTATAACTGCTTCAGAATCCTTAAGTAATAGGCTTAGTAACAAACGTGTGGCATTCACTGTTTTTAGTGATCATGCCCATCTGGCCTGTAACATTCGGTTGGACTATAACCCCAGCAGTAAGTTAGATTTACTACCAAAGCTGATTCTGGCAAGAAATACTGGATACATCTTAAAATGGGATAAGGTGGTGGGATGAGATTTCTTCCATACCCTACTCATTAAGAAATATTCAGGGTTAATGAGAAAGCTCCACCTGATCAGATCCTAACAGCTTTCGAGAAAATAATGGGAGGGATTAATAGCAATCTAACTCGCTATCCTAAGAAGGAAGCTAGGACGCAAACATCGTGGTTTGATCACAACTGCTCGATAGCTGCCTCTAGATAACATAATGTCTAACAAGTAACCCGAGGGACGAGGGCTGTGTACGTTCTCTACGAGCAAGTAATAAGAGAGCCAGAGAGAGAAGAGTAAGAGAACTAAACGTCAAGGTGAGGGAAAATCTGAGATTGGCCCGCCTCAGAAAGGACTCGTATGAGTTCTGAAGAGTGCTGATGACCCCCCCCCCCCCCCCCCCCTCCCATTTAAGGCAGGAGGGTGTTCCAACTCTAGAATCACACATTGATGAAGACAGCTGGGTATCCCACTTGCAGAATTTATTTAAAAGCCATGTTGTAATTAGGAACTCTGGCCCATGTACAGAGGCTCAACGAGCATCAGGTCTAATTTTCCAGGAAGAAACAAACCATCGATTTAGCTTTGCCGCAGACAACCCTATTAAAGGTGTCTGGTCCCAATGGCTTCCTGGCTGACATCTTTCTGGAAACCAAAGTGCTCTGGGCCGTTACTGACCAGTGTTTTTAATGTAGCATCTAAGATTGCCCCCCTCCCGTTTTGGAAAGTCAGTTATCTCCCCTATTTATAAGAAGGTTGACAGGGCAGAACTACAAAATTATAGACCTATCCCTTTATCTGCTAGTACTACAAAATTAATGGAGAGGGTGCTTCTAAACAGGATAGATTCAAGAGTAAAATATATTAGCATTGGCGCAGTATAGTTTTAGAAAAGGTAAGGGCAAGATTGATCAGCGTCTAAATCTGACCATGATTATTTCTACATACACCTTAGCTAAGAATGGGTGACTATATATGGCCTTAATGAATTTATCATCCGCCTTTGATTGTGTATCACATAGTAAATTATGGGTAACAATGAAAGAAAGAAATGGTTGTGGATCTCCATATTATTGTTTTTATAAGACCGCTGTACATGGGAGCGACAGCATCTGTCCAGCAAGGTAGGAGTGGGGAATGAACAAGAGCGTTCAACATAAGGAGGTGGGTAAGACAGGGTTGGGTATTTGCCCCACTACTGTTTTGTCTGTACACTAACGGGTTATAGGCAATTATGTGCCGCTCCATTAAGGATAGTCCCTATGTAGAATCATCCCCTTCACCCTTATTCTATATACTGATGATGCAGTGTTACTGGCCAGAATCCCGAAGGTGCTACAGAAAGTCATACAGGATTATTTGAGTTATATGGCTAGCCTAGACCCGAGTATAAATGTTTTGAAATCTTTTGTTTTAATTGCCGGAGCTCGTCCTAAGAAATCTTTTCATTTTCATATAGAGGACCTGAAGCTGGAGGTGGTTGATTCATTTGCCTATCTGGGAGTAACATCGATAGTAAGCTATCTTGGAAAAAGATGCGTCCAAGTAGAAAGGCTCTTTGGGAAAACGAGATTAAGGCTTTGGCTGATCTTTCTACAAAACTGGGATCCAAGCCTCTGCCAGAAAGAATACACATGTATTCATGAAAAATGCGGCAAGTGCTACCTATGGGGCAGCAATTTGGGGTACGGTTGACCCAGCTCCGCTGCAACCAGTTGAGGACGCGTTTTGTAAGAAATTACTTTTTACTTTCCCGCACTTATGTAAATTATTTATCGCACGCAGAACTAGTTTTACCCTATCTCGAGGATGTAATTAGACTGGCACCCCTACGTCCAAGGCTCTCTATGTGGTCAAGTCAATGCTTACAATTTAACCAGGCGATCCTCAGGGATTGTTTAAAACTGGATTACACCGAAAGGATCTCGTGGTTAAACTATGTTTAGAACACTATGTCTGACTTAGGTCTTCAATATCTATATGAGTTCCCACAGAGGTGCACCTCTTTTCCAAAGGCAAAACTAAAAAAGATCTTCTTGGAAAAAGCTGCAAATGACAGGTGGGAAAGAAACAAACATAAAGCAACTATAACTTCATATAGCCTTTTTCTCTTGGCCAAAGTTGTATTACATTCATCACTCTCATTTGTACGGAACCCACAGCATAGATATATTTTTTATCAGATTTAGGATGAACTGTATTCGGTTAGTGCTCAGTTTCCCAGCTAACACTTATTCGGTGAACGATTTACCTCCATGCCCATGTAATAGGAGAGCACCTAAAACAATGCTAAATATTCTCTTTTTTTGCACACTCTATGGTCCCCAAAGGAAAGCTCTGTTAGTCCCTATGTTACGGAAATATAATTTCACTAAATATAAGCCTACACTGCACTTTATACAACAGTTCCCAGATCCCTATGTCTGTTACTCTCTTGCTTCCTGTTTGTGGGCAATGGCTTGCAGAAAATGTTTAACTTTATAATTGCCTTTTTTTTTTTTGAAAAACTTTATTGTACCTTCTTACAGTTACACAGCAAGTCGCCTACAACCCCGAGGGGCCGGCCGCTAAATGAAAAGAGATAGCAATGACAGCCTTGCAGAAATAGGGTCCATGTGATAAAGAAGCCACTGTATTGAAAGGCTCGCCACAGAAATGAATGAAGGTCACTCGTACACGTTTCATACAAGTTAAATGAGGTTTTCGTTTTTTGTTTTTTGATGAAAAAATAAAAATAAAAAAGGAAACAAAAGAACAGCGGGAAATCACAGTGCGATCATTGATAAATAACATTGCAGGATAGCTGTAGGAAGAGTCCCCAGGACAGGATATGGTGCCGTGTGTTATCTAGGATCTATTGTGGAATGTACAGAAACTGCCACCCCCCCACTTCCCTCCCGAAAGGACGCTTTACCTCAACCGCTCCCCCTCACTCCTCCCCTCCCCCTCGTCATCTGAGTCCAGCGGATCATCTTCTGGCAGTGGATCGCAAATGTCACCTCGGTACCCATTCCATGGGGACCACACCTTATTCCACTTGCCTGGACAAGCCCGACTCAAGTACACCGCCCTTTCAGTTATCATTGTTCTGTCCATATTCATGCACCATTGTGACGTTGTTGGAAGGTCTGCCGTCCCCCAGCGCTGTGCAATGTCCCGCTTCGCTACCATCATTCCCAGTGTCAGCCAGAGTCGACCATGCCGGGACAGATCAGTCGGTTCCCATACGTTGAGGAGACACCGCCTTGGCTCCGGGAGAACCGAGATCTCTAGCACCTGGGATACAGTACGCAGTATTTGTCGCTAATAATTTTGTATGCGTGGGCAGTCCCAAAACGTGTGAAAGAAGGTGCCCTCTTCCCCGCAGCCACGCAAGCAAAATGGGTGTGGTGTTCTGTGGATGCGGTGTAGCAGTGTCCTCCTATAGTATACCCTGTGAAGGACTTTTAGTTGGACTAGCCTCATCCTAGCCGATATGCCCGCCTCCTTCGGAGAAGCCAGAGCCTCATTCCACTCGTACTCATCTAGGGCGCCTACCTCCTGTTCCCACCTTCCCTTGAGGGGAGCCATAGGATCTGGCGAATTGTTGAGGAGCTTACGGTACGTCAAGGAAGTTGCTCTCTCCACCATGAAGCCGGTCAGGAGGCGATCCTCCAGCGGGGAGGACTCAGGGAGAGTCGATCCGGAGGGGATGGCCGAGAGCAGTGCATGGCGGATCTGCACGTATCGGTATGATTCGTGCGGCCCCAGATCATATATTTCTCTCAGGTGGGTGAATGAAATAACATCCCCCCGCTCCCACATGTCCCCCACTGTGGAGATGCCGATGGAGTCCCAGAGGGAAAACCCCTTGCTAGTTCTCAAGTTGCCCAAGGTGCGTGCGTCCCAGAGCGGGGTGAGTTTGGTGATCCTCCCCTTCCATCCTAGAGCAGCTGTCGCCGCGTGCCAGGTTTCCACAGTGAGTTTGGTGGGTCCTACAAGCAGTCTCAACTTTCTCCGATCATAAAGTGGGGCAAGTATGTTATTGATGCCCAACTGCGCCCTGTCTGTTTGGAATGCCGGGTCAGACTGTGGGGCGTGTAGCCACTGATTAATAGGCCTAAGTTGTGCTGCCCAGTAGTACAAATGCAGGTTCGGAAGTGCAATGCCCCCATCATACCAGCCTCTGCAGAGTTTAGCTTGAGCTATGCGCGCCGGCCGATTGCCCCACAACAGCCCGGAAACTACCGCTGCGACCTTCCTAAAATATCCCGCTGCCACCGGGAATGAATATGCTACTTACTAGTATGCATCTGTTCTTGGCATGTAGGGCTGCTAACATTCATATCTTTGCATTAGATCGCCACCTAGTGTTGGGTCCGGATGATCGCACATTGTTGTCCTGGAAGAGTCTTCGAAGTATCCTGAGATGGGTGGCTCCTCCCCTGGACTACAGTGCGCATGGGCATCGGCTCCATCCCCAGATTGTTTTTCGCCATTGTGGCAGAGGATGGAGTGGCAAGTGTAAAGGATGTCCATGCTAATGATTGAATACAATAGTATATCTGCAGCTGCGACAGGCACCGGGGAGGAGGGTGGGCGATATGAATGTTAGCAGCCCTACATGCCAAGAACAGATGCATACTAGTAAGTAGCATATTCAGTTCGAGGCATGTGGGCTGCTAAATTCATATCTTTGCATAGAATACATAGCAGTCCCTCCATCAGCGGCGGTTGCCCGTGCCAGCTGCAGAAACCTGAAAAAGTGTCTTGAGAACAGCCTGTCCTACAGCCGCTTGCTGTTTGGAATGTACATCAACACAGTAGTGTTTTGTAAAGGTATGTGGTGTAACCCACGTGGCTGCTCTGCAAATATCCTCTAGAGGAATGTTTCCAAGGAAAGCCATGGATGCCCCCAACTTGCGTGTGGAGTGTGCCTTTGGGGGTATTGTTAAAGTGCGCTTGGCTTTATGATAACAGATTTGGATGCACTTAACAATCCATCTGGCTATTCCTGCTTTGGAAATTGGGTTGCCTTTGTGTTGTGGTGAGAAGGCAACAAAGAGTTGTTTTGTCTTCCTAAAGTGTTGTGTCCTGTCTATGTAGTACATCAATGCCCTCCGTACGTCTAAGGTATGGAGCATCCTCTCCGCCACTGTTTGTGGATTTTGGAAGAATGCGGGCAAATCGATAGTTTGGTTGAGATGAAAGTGTGACACCACCTTTGGAAGGAATTTGGGGTTAGTACGTAGTACCACCCTATTTGGATGAATCTGGATGAAAGGCTCTTGTATCGTGAGTGCTTGCAACTCACTTACGCGTCTTAGTGACGTAATGGCAATTAGGAAAGCAACTTTCCACGTTAGGAATTGCAGTTCGCACGAGTGCATTGGCTCAAACGGTGGTCCCATCAGCCTGGTGAGGACCACATTGAGGTTCCACACGGGAGCTGGCGGTGTTCTTGGGGGAATGACTCGTTTCAGGCCTTCAAGAAACGCTTTAATGGCAGGCACCCTGAAGACTGAGAGATGCTGCCTATTCTGAAGGTAAGCTGCGATGGCGGATAGATGTATCCGAATAGAAGTGTACGCTAGTTTGCACTTGTAAAGGTGTAACAGATAGCAAATGATGTTAGGGATAGACGCATCTAGCGGGTTTATGTCATTGTTTGCACAGTAAATGACAAAACGCTTCCATTTCGCGGCATAGCATGCTCTGGTTGACGGCTTCCTCGCCTCCTTGATGATGTTCATGCATTCAGGAGGTAGGTTCAGGTATCCAAACTCTAAGACTTCAGGAGCCAGATCGCTAGGTTGAGCTGTTGCGGATCTGGATGCTGAATTTCTCCATGGTTCTGCGTCAGAAGTCTGGGCGTGAGGCGCAGTCTTTGATGCGGGACCACTGAGAGCTCGAGGAACGTGGTGTACCATGCTTGGCGCGCCCACGTTGGAGCAACTAGGATGAGTGTCATGGAGTGTTGCCGTAGTTTCCTCGCCACCAGTGGTATCAGGGGTGTCGGGGGAAAAGCGTAAGCAAATTTGCCTGACCAGTTCATCCATATCGCATTGCCCTGCGATTGGGGGTGTGGGAACCTGGCGGCGAAGCTTTGGCATTTTGCGTTCTCCCTTGTGGCGAACAGGTCTATGTCTGGACGCCCCCACCTTTGGAAGTACGGCTGGAGTACCGATGGATGTATCTCCCACTCGTGCATTTGATGACTGTGTCTGCTGAGCAGATCCGCCATCTGATTGTCCTTCCCCGGGAGGTGTTCTGCCATGAGGAAGATGTTCCTCTGAATGGCCCACTTCCACATGCTCTGAGCCAGGTGAGACAGCTGTGGTGAGTGGGTGCCCCCCTGTTTTTGGATGTAGTACATCGCGGTCATGTTGTCCGTCCGGACTAACACCACTTTGTTGCACAGATGTACAATGAAGGACTTGAGTGCCATGAAGATCGCCATCAGTTCTAGATAGTTGATGTGCATCTTCTGTTGCTGCGTCGTCCATAGTCCCTGCACTGTGTAAGTGAGCAGGTGTGCTCCCCATCCCTGGAGAGATGCGTCCGTTGTCAGGATAACCTGTGGCACTGGCTCCTGGAACAGTCGGCCCTTGCAAAGGTTGTGTGGAGTCCACCAATGCAGAGAGTTGTATGCCCGACTGGTAACCAACACTAGGTCTGTTAATTGTCCCTGAGCCTGTGTCCACTGATTTGCTAAGCACTCCTGGAGCGGGCGCATATGCAACCGTGCGTGAGGGACTATGAAGATGCAGGAGGCCATCATGCCTATCAACTGCATGAACACTCTTGCTGGAAGCGAGTGTCCCGGTCTGAACTTCTGTATTAAGGACTGCATGCCGTCTATCCTGACCTGGTTTGGTTGTGCCGAGGCCGTCAGGGTGTTGATTGTCGCACCCAGAAACTGCCGGACGTGTGCCGGCTGAAGGTGTGACTTCGGGTAATTCAACGAGAAACCCAGGTCGTGAAGGAGGTGAATGGTAGTCGACATGTCCGCGGCGCACTGCTGTTCCGATCTGGCTTGAACGAGCCAGTCGTCGAGGTAGGGGTAGACATGGATGTTCTGCCTCCTGAGGTGCGCTGCTACAGTCGCCAGACACTTGGTAAAGACCCTTGGGGCAGTTGTGACTCCGAAGGGTAGGACTTTGAACTGATAATGCGTGCCCTGGATAGTGAACCTGAGGTACTTTCTGTGGGACGGATGTAACGGAATGTGGAAATAAGCATCCTTGAGATCCAAGGTTGCTAAGAAGTCTCCTTTGTTTAACATAGGAAGAATCTGTTGCAGTGTGAGCATGTGGAAATGCTCTGACAGTATGTACAGATTGAGGGGACGGAGATCCAGAATTGGCCGTAGAGATCCATCCTTTTTTGGAATGAGGAAGTACAGAGAATAAACCCCTGTGCCTTCCTCCCCCACCGGCACGAGCTCGATTGCCCCTTTTTGCAGCATCACCAACACTTCCTGCTGCAATAAGTGCAAGTGCTCTGCGGACATAGGCCTTTGCCTTGGTGGAATGTTGGGTGGAGTGGACTTTAACTCTAGACAATAACCGTACTGGATAAGCTGTCGCACCCACCTGTCTGTGGTGATGTTGGTCCAGACGGGCAGGAACTGTTGTATTCTCCCCCCGACAGGTGTTAAATGGTCGGGGGGCAGTGACAGAGAGTCACTGGTTGCTTGGGGCAGAGGAGCGTGAATTGTTGCCTCCTTTGCCACGTCCTTTGTTGCTGTTTCCCCTGTAGCCCCTCTTGTTTTGTTTGGGGTACGAGGACTGTGCTCCACCTCTAGGGAACTGTGACTGTTGACCCATCTGTCCTCTGGTGACTCCACGGGCACCTGAGCGACGAAAATTATTGCCCCGAAACTGCTGAGATTGTAGGGCCCCCATCGATTTAGCAGTTTCAGTGTCCTTTTTAATCTTTTCCAGGGTGGTGTCAACATCTGGACCAAACAGTCTATCCGGATTGACTGGTTGATTAAGTATGGTTGTTTGAATGTCAGGTTTGAACCCCGATATGCGGAGCCAAGCCTGTCTTCTAAGCATGACACTGGTGTTAACGGCCCTAGCGGCTGTGTCCGCGACATCAAGTGCGCACTTTATGGCCGCGTTGGAGATCAGTTGTCCCTCTTGTATAATCATTTTGGTGCCTTCTTGAAACTGCGGAGGCAGGTGTTCTACAATCTGCTCTAGTGTGTCGTAATGTGATCGATCATAACGTGCCAGTAGTGCCTGTGTATTTGCAATACGCCAGAAATTGGCAGCCTGTGCAGCCACTCTTTTGCCTCCTGCCTCTAGCACTTTGGACTCCTTATCCGGGGGAGGAGCTTCACCCGTTGTTTGGGAGTTGGCCCTCTTGCGTGCGTTTGCTACCACCAAGGAGTCAAGCGGCAACTGTCCTCGAATGTATGCAGGGTCTGCAGGCGCTGGTCTGTACTTTTTCTCAATACGTGGGTTGACCACCCTCGCCCTGGTAGGCTCTTTAAAGATGTCCGCAGCATGCTTGAGGACCCCTTTGAGCATAGGCAGTGTCTTTACATTTCTTTCCGAAACTGAAAACGTGTCGAATAGAAAGTCTTCCTCAACTGGGTCAGCATGCATGTCCACATCATGATTAGCAGCTGCCCTCTCAATTAGTGCATGAAAACCTGCAGAATCCTCCGTAGGGGATGCACGTGTACTGAAGGACTGTGGGTCTTGCCCCACATCTTGGCCTTGGTCCCCAATGCCATAATAAGAATCTGGCTGTGCATCAGGTTCATTTACTGGGAACGTGTATTGTTCATCTTCACCATAGTCCCCACTGTCAGAGTGGTCTGGAGACGGTGTTGGGCTCCTTCCCAGAGGAGGCAGAATAGGTTCCATGAGGACAGAGGCGTCCTGTGGAAACTTCTTCTTCTTTAGGGGAATGACGTAGGATTCCACCGGCTGCGAAGTGATCTTTCTTTTATAAAGGGTTAACTTCCCCGTGTCCGCGTCTATAAAACACTCCGAATCCTCTTCGGGGTCGAGCACTTGACCTGAAGATGTCCCCGCCGTAGAAGAATCCGACTTCTTTGGCGTCGATTTCGAGGAAAAGGCCTTTGGCACCACTTTTGGCGGTAGAAGGAAGAGGAGCTTGCTTGCCGGCTTGACCGGGACATCTGCCGCCTTCTGCGTCGATGGCGTTGGCGTCGACGAGGAAAAAACCTTGTCCTTAATTCTTTGTAGTGAAGCAGCCACGAGAGATGCGTCGGTGACCGATGTCTTTGGCACCGACGGGGTGGCCTTGCCTTCGGATGCGACGTTCCGTAGGTCTTTTAGAGGGATGGACGGCGCCGACCCCGAGTCCCTGGAGCGATGCGCAGATGTCCCCGTTGGAGCCGGTGCTGTGTCGGTTGCTTTAGCAGGCTTCGCCGGCGCGCTTGTCTTGTGCGTGCCACCCTTCTTAGAGGATCTCTCCTCTGGCGCCGATTTCGACCCTGTGGAATCGCCGTGTTTCTTCGACTTCTGCGGACCGGAGGTCGACGGAGTCGATGAGGCCGCCGGCTTACTTGTTTTTGCCGTTGCGACCGCCATCTTAGGGACGTTCGAGTCCTTCACTTTCGGTTTCGGGTCGGCCATTTTAGGTGCAGTCGAGACCGTTGCTTTCAGTTTCGGTTTCGAAACCCTAGGCGCAGCAAGTATGTCCGTGGCCGGGCCGACAGGCGGGGCCGTGGCTTGCGCTACAGGGTCTTGGGTAAGGCCGACAGGCGATCCCGCGACCCCCTCCTGATGTTCTTCAACTTCGGGGCATAGCTCGTCCCCTGAGCTATCTTCCTCGGCCCCATAAACCATCGCGTCGTCCCCTACCTCGTCGACGTATTCAAGGCCCTGACCCACGACTCCGTCGTCGTCATATTCCGGATCGGCCTCGACCTCCGTCTCAGGCGGGGAGATTTGAAGATGATGGCTCTGGTCCTCTTCTTCTTGGTCGCCGAAGATGTTATCTGGATCCGGGGCCGCCTGCTTGGCCACAAGGCGCACCGCGCGCCGAATCGTGAGAGTTTTCTTCGACCTGAACTTCGCACAGGCCCGGCAACTTCCTTCGTCATGGTCTGGCGAAAGGCACTTATTACATACCGGGTGTACATCTATATGTGGGTATTTGGACCCACAGAGCGGACAGAGTTTAAACGGACTCCGCTCCATGTTGGGAACTTAGTGTCGAGTCGCGATGAGAAGGCCTCGATGTCCGAAGAGTTGTAAGAAACTCCGGTGATTCCGGCTCCGAGAGACGGAAGAAAGTCGAGACCGTACGCAAACAATACCGACGTGAAGAACCCAAAGCCTTTTGGCCGTAAAAAAAGATGTTTATTCGGTTCCGACGGAGAGACGTCGAGACCGCATCCGAACCCAATGGCGGAAAAAAACAATCTGGGGATGGAGCCGATGCCCATGCGCACTGTAGTCCAGGGGAGGAGCCACCCATCTCAGGATACTTCGAAGACTCTTCCAGGACAACAATGTGCGATCATCCGGACCCAACACTAGGTGGCGATCTAATGCAAAGATATGAATTTAGCAGCCCACATGCCTCAAACTGGTGTGTTATCTAGGATGTACAGAAAGCGGGGCAGCGATTTCATTTTGTACAGTGCTGCTTTCCCCAGCATTGTTAATGGCAACCCTGCCCAGAAGGTGGCGTCCTGCTTGAGGCGCTCCAGCTGTGGTGTCAAATTCAGTCTCTTGTATTCAAGTGGGTCCCCCGTGACATGGATGCCCAAATATTTGAAGGAGGAACCAGCCAGTCTCAGAGGGCAGTCTGGCCCGAGTGTCGGGGTTTGACCCGCCAACACGTACATCTCCGACTTGCTCCAATTTATGGTGTAACCGGAGACCTTGCCATGCTCGTCGCACAAGTGCAGAAGGGCCGGAACTCCACGCTCGGGATCCGTCAGATACACAAGCATGTCGTCCGCATAGAGGGACAAGCGGTCTTCCCATCCCTCCTTCCATTGAATTCCCTTGAGCAAGGGAGTCTGTCTTATGCGATTAGCCAGTGGTTCCAGGGTGAGAGCGAAGAGCAGGGGAGACAGAGGGCAACCCTGCCGGGTGCCCCTTCCAAGTGGAAACGTGCGTGAAATGTGGCCATTTGCCACTACGTGTGCCACTGGTGCCGCGTAGAGTAGCTTTATCCAGGATATGAAGTTCGGGCCAAAGCCCATGTGAGACAGTACTTCGAAAAGGTAGACCCACTCCACCAAGTCGAAAGCCATCTTCGCGTCCAGGGCCAATATAACTGCACTATCACTAAGTTGATCTGCCCTTGCCAACACCCCATGAACCCTACGAAGATTGAGCGCAGTGTTTCTATGAGGCATGAACCCCGACTGATCTGGGTGGATAAGATCAGGCAGGTGAGCCAGCAGTCGGTTGGCCAGGAGCTTCGCTAAGATTTTACTTTCTGCATTCAGCAGGGAGATGGGGCGGTAGGATGAGCATTCCTCCTGAGGCTTCCCGGGCTTCGGTATAGCCACGATCGTGGCCGTTCGCTGGTCCAGTGGGAGCTGTCCCCTCTCGCGGCATTCTTCATACATTTTAAGTAGATAAAGACAAAGGTCCTCAGAACGCGCTTGGTACCATTCGACCGGAATGCCGTTCGGGCCGAGTGCTTTTCCGGGTTTGAGCGCCCCAAGGGCTATCCGTAGTTCGTCGGCGGTCAAAGCCGCGTCTAGGTCGGCCATAGCCTCCGGTTGTAATGTCGGGACATCTATGTCGCTCAGCGCACACTGGGCCATAATCGCAGTCACATCCCTTTCGGGAGTATACACCTTTTCATAGTGGGCCGCCAGTGCCTCCACTACCTGTTCGGGGTCAGTCAGCATCGTACCGTTCCCATCCTTCACCTGCTGGATCCCCTTGGAGCTACCCCCTCTCTTATCAAGCCAGGCCAACATCTTTCCCGCCTTGTCACCCACATCGTACACTCGATTCTGTGTCTCAGTGATATGTCCCTGCACTACGAGGCGTGCGTGGTCCGTGTATAGTCGCTGTTGGAGTGCAAGGTTGTGTGCTGTGTCTTCTGTGGGGTCAGCCTCGTGCGCGGTTGTGGCTGTGCGCAGTTGGAGCTCGAGTGTAGAGTGCTCAGCTGCCTGTTCCTTCCTATGCGCCGATATGGAGCTTATGGCCTGTCCCCTCAACACAGTTTTATAGGCCTCCCAGAGAACCTCGGCGGACGCCACAGTCGATTCGTTCTCAACAAAGTATTGCTCCGTGGCCTTTTGAAGAGCCCTCCTAATTTTCGGGACTTTAAGGTAAGAGGCCTGAATAGGGTATATGCGGCGACGTGACTTTGTCTGGGTGGAAATGGTGAGAGTTAACGGAGAGTGATCTGAAATGCCTCGGGGGTGTATGTCTACTGTGTCTACTCGCTGTATCCCCTCCCCCAGCGCCAAGAAATAATCAATTCGGGAGAGACTGTTGTGGACTGTGGAGTGGAACGTGTATTGTCGGACCAGAGGGTGAACATGACGCCAGATATCTATCAGTCCCAGTGCCTCTAGGAACTGCTGAAACCGGGAGGGTCCCCCCGGCAAAGCAGCTACCGGAAACCTGTCAAGCTGCGGGTCCGCAGCTGCATTAAAGTCCCCCCCCAAGATCACATCACTGTCCGGGAGAGATAACAAGAAGTCACCCAGGGCTGGGAGCATCACTGAATGCAGGGACGGCGGAACATACACCGAGACCACTGTCAACGGACGACCGTCCCACTGCCCCACCACCGCCGCAAAACACCCCTGAGTATCAGCTTTAGTACTCAGTGTGATGAAGTGTGAGGATTTTTTAATTAGGACACCCGTGCCCCGTGAACCAGAGGAAAATTCCGAATGTACGACCATCTTATATCCTCTCCTGTCTAAGGCCTTGGTGGCCCCTCCCACTAAATGAGTCTCCTGCAAGAGTGCTATGTCTGGTTTATGGCGCTTCAGCTCAGACAGAACTAAGCCACGTTTCACCTTGTCCCCTAGGCCCCGCACGTTCCAAGAAAGTATTCGGAGGGCGGAGCCACTGGTTCGCGCTCCATCCAGCCCTACGGCATTAAGTTGTTCATCCGCCATCTTCAATCACACAACACACAAAACGTCCAGAAGGAATCAATCGCACCTGCAATAACACAATTCTAGTAGTAACACACTTTTCAGTTCTTGATCGACTTATTGGATTTCCCATGAAAAAGAACCAACCCCTCTCCACCCCTTCCCACCCTGCCTCCCTGCTTAACGGACCTACAACTGCCCGCCACCCCAACTTAGCAGAGCGCTTAACCCATCCCACAAACAGAGTACTTGCACGTCGGGGGAGAGTGTCCCCCAAAGCAGGCGGCCCCCTTGCTGCCCTCGGGATGCCCAGGCCGGCGTCCAATAACGACGTGGTTGAGCAGTCAATGCGTGAGGAAGTCACAGTCTAAACATTTCGCGGCCTGGGAATCTCAGCTGTCCCTGGCAGCCCCGGATAAGTCTTGCGTTGGCGATGCACTCGCGCTCCTTCTAGCCGACGTCTGTGAGCCGGACCGGCTGTCGTTCTGGGGCCTGTTGCGTTGTCGGCCAGACGTGCGATCCACTGTGCGCCATCCCTCCAGCCAGTCTCTTGCCGCCTCAGGAGAGTCAAAAAAACAGACCTTCTTATCGGCCACCACTCGTAGCCGGGCCGGGTACAGCATGGAGTGTTCCTGTTCGCGGAGTGTTTTCTTCACCTCCAGAAAAGTTCTCCTCCTTCTCGTGACCTCCGCTGTGTAGTCCAGAAAAAAGGAAATGCGCGAGTTTTGGATCTGGATAGGTGGTGCCACCCTGGCCGCTTGCAGGACCGTGTCCCGATCCCTGAAGTTGAAAAGTCTCGCCAGGATCGGACGTGGGAGAGCCCCCGGCTTAGGTGTTCCACCGGGTACCCTATGGGCTCGTTCTACTGTGAAGAAGTTGGAGAGCCCCTTGGGGGCTAGCTGATTTTTGATCAAATCCTCCACGTACAAGTCCATGGCCCCTTTAGTTTCAGATTCCGGGACCCCCAAAATGCGAATGTTGTTCCGCCTGGAGCGCCCCTCGTGATCATCCAGTTTGTCTTTCAGGAGTTTATTGTCAGCCTGCAACTTTTCCATCGCTACCTGTAGGTCCGAGACATCTTCCACCAGCGATTTGGCTACCACCTCCACCTGTTTTACTCTTTCGCTCATCTTCTGGAGGTCCGCTCGTATCAGGGTCACCTCGGTAGCAGTCGCGCCCACCGTTGCCTGAACCTGCGCCAGGGCGTGGAGGACATCATCCAGGGTAGCCTTCTTAGCCCCATCACTGTCTGCACCTTTGCCCAGCGAATTGCGCTGCTCCGACTGGGAAAGTGTCTGTTTATCATAGGCGAATTTGTCGAGCTTCGCCTGCACGGCGGTTTGTCGGAGTCCTTTCCCCGCCATCGTGGCTCGACGTCGGGGCACTTTCGGTAGAAGGGTAAGCAGGCCGCCCTTTGACCAATGGCGCCAAGGCGTCTTGGCGGACAGACACGCCAGGCACAGTTTGCAAGTCACTAATGGCGTCTTAGACCCTTCGGCAGTGGGTCCGCATCAGCACTGGCAGACGAAGTGCAAGATGGCGGCGACTACGCAGTGACTTCCGAACTTCAGTTGTGGCAGTTCGCCGCCTTAATTCACTGCTCCGCCTCGACGCCGGAGAGTTAGAGCTAGAAGTTGAGTGACCAAGAGGGACCCGCCAGTCCGAAGGTCCGCTGGTGTCGGTCTGTGGTCGCAGCGGGCACCTTCGTTCGGCCGCGACGATGAAGGTCCACTTCCGCCCGGATAGAACTCAACTCGACCACCGCGGCTGCACTCGTGCCACCAGGCCGCACTGCCGAGATTAGCCGAAGTCGTTCCTTCTTCCTCTTCCCGGGGCGTAAACGCTCCCAGATTTCTCCTGCAGCCGTCGTTCGGTCACCGGACCCAGGACACCCCTTCTGGGGTAATTGTTGAGTGGATAGGCATGCGGATTGATGCGGGAAGCCGCCGCGCTACGGGAGCCTCTCTAGGTTGCTGCTGCCATCATCGGCTGCTAGCCACGCCCCCCAATAATTGCCTTTTTAATGGATAATTTTATCTGACACTGATGAAGTTACAAATTTATGGACTTATATTATATGGTGTAAATTTATATAGATTTGATTGAGTTAATGGCTTTTTAACTTTTTTTATGTCTGTACTTTTTAAGCATTGAAATAATGTGAAATAAAGTACGTTTGACTGACTGACTAACTATGGATTTAGTGAACGCATTTTCATTAAATAACATAAAACAACTATACCTGTGATTCCCGAACCGAATGAGGCTAAACCAAAAAAATTGTTATGGAACTTTTTGTATTTAAGTGCATAAAACTTACATTTTTCACCATTTAAGGATTTCAGAACTGGCCATTCACTGTGAGGTATGAAATACTTAACAGATTATTTTAGGTTTTCTGTACTGGCGTACGACGTTAGGTGTTTGGGTATAAGAGGATTGCTGTATGGCCACATATAGGTTATTGTGCTTCCATATGAAGATGTGGGTTTAAGGCTTGGAAGGTGGTGGGTGGGCATTCAGATGAATGATGTATTGACATCTGATAGTTGATGTGCAGTAATGTGATGATAGCTGTGTGTGAGCATGTGGTGAGTTAATGGGTGTATGGTAGTGTGTGTGTCTGTGTATGAAGGTAGGCTATTTGGGAAACTAGACTTGAGAGCATCTGTGTCCCTTTTCAAGATGCCTAAAGCAAATTGATTAAACACTACTCTGTCCTTACTGGTACCCATTCCTAATGACGGAAACCTGCCTATCAAGGTTGCAGCAAGCATTTCTTGGAACACTTAAACAGGTTACCGCCCTGGGCAAAGATGGGGGACTCCTTCCCACTTCTTCCTTTGTGGTGCAGACTAGGAACCCAGTTCCCCTTAGGAGTTTGTCTTGGCTGGGACCCTTGAAAGCCATCCTGGCTCTTCACATTTGATATGGACCCATTCTGCAGTGACCTTTTCTTCCACTAAGACTTTGAACTATGCAGCCCCTGCACCTTGCTCACCAATTTAAATTACCACTTGTCAGCCAGCAAAGCAAATTTCGATAGATCCTTCTCAACCAGATTAGATGAGCACTGTGAGTGGGATAGAGAACTCGTCCTTTAGTCACCCTTCCACTATTAAATGATTAGGATACTAGTAATCCCCCACCTCCATCCCTCTCACCTGCTCATTCCTATCGTGCACAATACTATGAATCCAGTTCTCAAATGGAAGTCCATCCATATGCTTGTTTTAACAGAACTACTACAGGTACTAGACCAGTTTCAGTCCAAGTCACGTAATCAGAGCTTGTTTCATGTACTCATATGTCAGACTGTCATTCGAAGGCATCCATCCAATGACCATTGTCCCTTCAAAAGGGAGTCGACTCAAAAAGGTTGTGCCTGATATGCAATATCAAAACTATGAATCCAATCCAAAATGTCAGCACGTGGAACATACGTACTTATCAACTCCTTTGCCATTTTTGTGTTGGATTCCTTGTACTTTGAGGGGCACTACTATTCGCAGGGCTACAATGTTCCTTCTCCAATTCAATATCACTTTCGTCTGTGTGTCGGGTAGCGTCTAGACGCTCCCCGGTAATGATGCCTCCTCCTCAGAAACCACCATCTCTATTGTCCCTGAATCTTATCTTCTCAGACATTTTTCCTCCAAATATCTTCTAAGTCCGAAGGTAAGCTGAGACAGGGTCCAATCCACCATGTGTAACCGAACCGTGCCCCATTGCGATCAAGCAATATTTTTTACTTTGTCCAGGTCTCGCATGACTAGATTTCTGCGGTTGGCACTTTAATCTTTTAGGCTCTTGTTTTTTACCCAAAAACGTTGAAAATTCATAATTTTGGTTCTACTGATAGGATGTTTGCCATTCTGGTGTCAAATTATTTACAACATTTTTCTCTATTTTTCCAAATTGGTACGGAAATGTTTTGGGTTGTGTTTTTACTTTATTACTGTTTGTGTGCAGCATAACTACTTTACCCATTGCCTCTAAGTTAAGCCTAACTGCTTCTGTCGGGAATCAGGTCCGCGTCACAGATAAACAGAATCCTCAGGAGCGAAGAGGGAGCCCCCACTCTCCCCTAGGTTACAGTCAGATCCTACCAAATAGGGAACAACAGAATACTGACTACCACCCTCAGGGAGAGAAGAGACACTTCCGGACCACCAGGGAGAAGCGCAGCGGAATCAGCCAAGGAAGAAAAGGAATCATGGAAGGCTAATTCCCAGCTTCTGCAGTCTAACATAAAAAACAATAAAGAAAGAAAGAAACAGTTAATATACAAGGTCTTTCTTTCAACAGTATGTTACCTTTAAACCAATAGAATAGGCTGATTGTGTACTCTCCCAGACTCACCAACTTTTGAAGTGTCCCAGGGTAAGGAGAGGTTTCTGCATTCATAACATCTGATTATGGAGCTGGCATTAACGTGGTCTGCTTAAGTGGCGATGACATCATAGAGAGGCAAACGTCTGCCCAAAAGTAAAAATAGTACCAGCTGAAAGAGTTTTATAGTAGTCCTGCCTCAAGCGCTTTAGGCATAAAGTTCACTTCCATCAATAATCAAGACAACCAAAGAAGCCTGATGAGAAACCTTTGAAGTGTCGGGTGATTTTGAGTTGACTTCACAAGAATGAAACAAAATGATCACCACTTTTAATGGCAGCAGTCCGAAAGCACGATTAACAAGCATTTGAAATGCAATAGGTCTCGCATTAGGAAAGTTTGAGCAATTTGTCTAGTAAATGACACTTTTTTTAATTATTTTTTTTGTTTTAAAAAAAGCGAAATTAATAGCTTTGTCATTTACAATGCCAATACTTTTAACTTTGTAAATGTGACATCTATAGCATTTGTAATGCAACATGTTTTGTATTTACGTGACTTAGATGTATTGATATTACAAATAAGAATGGCTTTTAATTTTTTAAAAATAATTAATACTTATATAAAAGTTATTGTAATTTATAATGGCACTAGCTTAAACTTTTGTAAATAACTTTTGTGAAGATTATGTTCAGTGTATTTTATTGTGACGAAAATCCAAGAAAAGAAGTGAAATATTAACATCTTTTTGTGACATTTGTAATAAAGCTTGAAACATTGACAAAACATATTTGAACCAGTGATGGAGGGTTAAGTTGGAGGGTGCAGGGTGGAGTTGGAGGGTAAAGGGTGGAGTTGGAGAGTGGAGTTGGAGGGTGGAGAGTGTAGTTGGAGTTGGAGTGTGGAGTTGGAGTGAGGAGTTGGAATGTGGAGTTGGAGGGTGGAGTTGGAGGGTGGAGTTGGAGGGTGGAGTTGGAGGGTGGAGGGTGTAGTTGGAGGGTTTAGTTGGAGGGTGGAGGGTGCAGTTGGAGGGTGGAGGGTGTAGTTGGAGGTTGAAGGGTGGAGTTGGAGGGTGGAGTTGGAGGGTGTAGTTGGAGGGTGGAGGTTGTAGTTGGAGGGTGGAGGGTGTAGTTGGAGGGTGGAGGGTGTAGTTGGAGGGTGGAGGGTGTAGTTGGAGGGTGGAGGGTGTAGTTGGAGGGTGGAGGGTGTAGTTGGAGCGTGGAGGGTGTAGTTGGAGGTTGAAGGGTGGAGTTGGAGGGTGGAGTTGGAGGGTGGAGCGTGGAGTTGGAGGGTGGAATTGGAGGGTGGAGTTGGAGGGTGTGGTTGGAGGGTGCAGTTGGAGGGTGGAGTTGGAGGTACTAACTTTTAAATTGATGAAAAGGTTTATGAGAGGCTGCTCGAATGCAGAGGTGACGCATGTAATTGTAGTTTAATGGAAGGCATGGCAGATGTAGACTACAGGGGCACAGATTTTGCGCCTAAAAAACAAACCACTGCGAACTGAATGTAATAGGTAAACACATACAGCAAAAACGTATATAATACGCTGGAGTACTGTATTTTGACGACAGAATTAACAGAAGTTTAGCAAAGAAGCACATGCCACATTATGACAGAAGCAGTTGAAAAGTTAAGTGCACGGACATAATATATGTGTTTTCCTGTAAAGCAACATAATACTATTGAAAAGTACGCAACAAACTATGCTTACTATTTAAATGAGCACGCAAATATGCAAATAAAAAGCATACATAACAAGCATCGGCAAATGATGAGGGAGCTATGCCTAGATTGAGTGACTACATAAGGAGGAGGAAAGAGGGAGGAACAGGAGAGGAGGGAGCAGCGACCAGATGTGGCATAACAGCCAAAGGTCCGACCTTGAAGCTGGGGAACCAGGTTCGAATCTGGCGTTGGCTCAAGCATCCTGTGATTGTGTGCAAATCATGGGTGTGTTCCATTACGGGCGCTCTTTGACGTTTGGAGTTGCTCATTGTATTGTGTTCACTCACGATGCCAAGGGATCATTTCCCCAGAAGTAAAAGGATGATGGTCAATTTTATTGAGAGGAGCAGAACGTTCTACAGGTACAAGTATTGAAAAGAGACTGTTGTGGTGAGAAGTAAAGATTACATTTTCGGTGTAATGTAGGGTATAAATATCCTTATTGTATGGAGGCGAGCTTTGCTGAAGGATAAGCATGGACCACACAATACACAAACGAAAGCGTAGCATTCATAGTGCATCAAAACATAACATGTTAAATGACGCAGCTATGCGTCAAATTAATCCTGAACACCAGTTTTATTTTAAATGTGCCCTTCAATCAAGAGAGACCTGCGGTTGAGGAACAGCAGAGACAAAAACCACGACTCTTCGGCTGCGCTTGTCAAGAGCGACGATATCCCCCTGGGGCGAGGTTCATCGGTTTTGCATTTTTTTGTGCAGTAGAACCCCTATAATTACCTATGCCCTTTACTTCATAAATAAATACGAAATACCATGACAAAGGGGTGTGGGCACAGACAAAGAATGGAAAGCGAGAAAGGAAAATGATGAACAAACAGAAGAACACAGAGTGAAAGGGAAAGAGAACAAGCCTCGCGGGGCAGCAGGGGTGCGATGTCGGGCACCAGTTGAAACCTGAGCAGAGGAAAAGCAGCGCTGGGAGGGGGTGGCTTGGCACAAGCAGATGGTCCTGTTTATGACCTGCGGAGCGCGTGAAGTGGATGCTGGCAAATGGCTTTGATGTTTATGAATGAATGTGAGACTGAATGAGGGCTGTCGGGGTAAGGTAGGGTGGGAGGCTGCTTAGTGGTAGTTCACTTTACTCTGTTTTGGTTTGAGTGAAGGAGTCTGGTTAATTTACCGATGCAAGCGCACACAAAAAAATAAGTATTTAATAGGAGCAAATAGCTCCCCGTGCTGAAATATGTTCGGTCCAAGTGCGGCGGGCGGGGGAGCGGCAGCCTTTCTTTGAAGTCTGATGCGGCGGGTACGCGATAGGCTGGCAGCACTGTTAACAAGTCTTCGGAGGAGGGCTGATTCTGCGAAGCGCGTGAAGTGGCAAGCTCTGGCATTGCGCAGAAGGGGGCGGGGGGAGAGCATTCCTTTGAAATCTGAAGCTCTCGGCATTGCTGTGGCGGGTCTGCCGAGGCTCGGGGAGCAAATGGCAATCGCGAGCACGGAGCACATGCACTGTGCGTAATCCGCCTGCCAAAGCCCTCTTGGTAAGCTTTCCTGATGCACCTCTATATGTCTCTAGCTGCAATGCGCAAGCGCATTGGCAGGTCGAGACCTACAAAATGTCTATATCGTACGCAAATGAGAGGAGAAGCAGTAAGCTACAGTTTTCTCTTGAGGGAAAGAGCAACTTAAATGAGAGCTCGTAACGCTCTCATTAAAATAATCGCTACAAAAACAAATAAAACATCAGTCTCAAGACAGGACGCGGCTTTCCTAAAAGTCAATATTTAAGCAATACCAAAAAGACAGCACGTCTTCAAGCTCGGCTTCTAGTCAAAGAAGCGAGCTCTGTAGATCAAAAAACAAGATGCAGCCGGTAAAAGAAAGAACAGCGCTGCCATCAGCTGTCTTTCCTCGGGCTGATTACGGGGAGTTAATTACACACTCAGCGCGTCCTCGTGCTGAAAGGAAGACATGAGAAGGGTTAGGCGAAACGGCAACGCGACCACACGCAAGGGGAGAGTCAAGACTGCTCTCTGTGTCTTGAAAACGTTCCTCCAGAATCGAGGTAAATCTTCTGAGCTGCAAGTCCCCAACAAAGAAGGGGACAGAACCAAGGGGCGTGGGCATACAGAGGAAGTAGCCAAGCACCTGGGAACGGGGTCGGGTTACTTTTAAGGCAGTGTGTTGAGAGTCTCTCGACTTTGCACACTCTTCTTGTCTGTGTTCTGACCGTCCTACCCTCTCAATGTTTTTTGATGAACCCTGAAAAGAACAAGAGGAACGTGTATCAGTGTCCTGATACCATTCAAGTTTTTTAATGTTATCTCTATTCCTAAGGTTATACCTCCTTTCGGTGGGCTCCTGCTGAGAAGACCTAAATTTGATTGAGATCTATTCTTTTGTTGTTTGTTATTGTCCAATTTCTTCTTTGATGAAACTGGTGTTTGCCTGGCCTGTTCTTTTTCTGGACCTCCCATTAGTTCATGGTTTACTGGTCTAGCTCCCAGACTGCCGCTATCTAATTCTGCATAAGCAGTTTCAATTGTTTTAGGTAGTTCTGTCCCCTTTAATGTTTGCCTATATTATAGCTGATACCTAAGCAAAGTTATTTAGTAAATACATCCCTAAGTTCAGAGCAGGTTCTGCTCCATACTCGTTCTGTATTTGTCTCAATACTTCTGGTATTATCGCTAATGAAGGGATACCATGAGTCCTGGTATATATTGCAGCGAAGACTGTACCCCAAGAAGTACAATCCTCTGAAGAGGGAGCTATCCCCATCGGCTATTTTTTGAGCTATCCAGAATGGCATCTGTTCACGTTTAGTGGTCATTTTACCCATCACGGCCTATAACGTTTGTGGCGTAATTTTGGTTGTAAAGGTTTGGACTGGTCCTGGTTGTGTAGCTGGTGTTGGCGGAAGTGAGAGTGTTCTCATCACAAACTGCGTCCTGCTTCTGTAAAGTTTTATTAATTCTTTATGATGTATAAGTAAGTCTTCTCCTGGCATTGTGTCAATGTCAGGGTGTGACGTGTAGGCAGCCAATACCAGCCATGTTGCTTCGTCTCTTCCAAGCAGACCAAGTCTTGCTCTTTCTTGTATGGGAGAGGGAGCCTTTAAACCAGTATAAATGTTCGTGGTAAATGGGTGCATTTTCGAAGTCCTCATACGGACGATATTCGTTTGGTATGTCATGTTCGACATAGTAATGAAATGTTTTTGTTTGTGCATTTGCTTGTGGGAATCTAATCCATGAATAGAATACCTCTGTTCTATATGATTTGTGTGCCCCAATCACGAAGGTTACTTGCCCACCCCAGATGTTAAAACATATGCTGCTAGTTTTAGGGTGATGGCATTTCTAACATTTTCTGCAATTTGTATTGCATCAGCATCATCTTCTCCAGAGAGATTTAGTTCCTGCATAACGTCACCCTGCTCAGCCATTGTTTTTTTTAGAAGGAGAGCTTTTCAAGGGAACTGAGATAAGGTGTTATGCACACTAGGAACAATGTATCCTTCATGCTTGATTAAATCAACAGCCAATACATAGGATTTTGTCTACTCAGCTGTGGCATATATCTTTTTTTATAATTCTTCTTATTGAAATAAAACATCAGCAACAACTCAATACAGAGGATCGTTCAAAATTGTAGACCCTACATCGGGGGGTTACAGGATACTCAGTAAATGCAACTGAAAAGGAACTTCACAGGGAGGGGTCCTCCTGAGTAGCATTCCTGGGTGGTGTACAAATCTCTCCTCTGTGGCGATTCCAAGGGCCCCAGACAAGAGACCACTTCCTGGGGCATCCCCTTGCAAGATGCACCGTTTTCTCTCTAAACATGCACCAATCCAAATTGCTTTCCAATGTCAACCCCCCCCCCCCCCACAATTGAGCAATATTTATTTTAGCCAGCATAAACACTAGTGTGGCCCATTATGTCTGGGAAGTGTTTAAGTCAGGAGGTTCCCATATATTCAAGAGGCACCTCCTCGCCTCCGGGGATAGGGAGACCCCCAATACCTAGCTCATTGTGGCATGTACTTTGTGCCAGTAAGTGGTAATATGTGTATGCTCCCAGATGGTATGCATAAATGTACCTGTGAGACCATATTGTGATTTGCATAGCCCTGCGTCCGCCAACCCCATGTTTACCAGTCGAGGTCCCGTGATATAGATCCTATGAAGAATCTTAAGCTGGACTAATTTCAGGCGAGCTGGGATTGCAACCTCCCTGGGGCATGACACCGCTGTCTGCCAATCTTCGTCGTCAAGCTCAATCCCATCCTGCACCCACCTGTCCCTCAACCCCCGAAGGGGATCCGCCATATGGTTAATTAGCTGTTTGTAAATGAAGGAGATTGTTTTTTCGGGAAGGTGACTATTCAGTACTCTGTCCTCTAATGGGGAGGCCTCTGGGGGATCAATACCCTGGGAAAAGTGGAGTGTGGCATATTTTTGTTCCCTCCCACTCCAGGTGTCTCTGGGGAAAATGTGAGTAGGGGTCTCTGAGAATAGCACATCTGAACTACTCAGATTTGACTGTTAAATAAGTACCCAATCAACATTGGCGGCACCATGTTGTGTGGTTCTTATAAATCTATATATGATCTGCGCAGTTAGACAACATACACTGCATGCTTGATGGCTGAACTGATTCCAGACACCCCCACCGGGTATGTTGGGCTGTATCCCAGGTAGCTCACAGTGCCACTAGAAACTCCTCTTATCAAGGAGAGAAGAGTTCTTGGCAACTATCAAACATGACAACCCTGATCCCTCAGAATTGTGGAAACAGTGCAATACTTTTCGCTCAGCCACTCGTGCTCACTTAGTCTCAGAGATGTACACAAAATAAACTGTATGGACGTTTTTAATAAACATTTATTGAACATTCGTCATTTAAGTGTAAAATAGGTGTGCTGAGACAGTCATCAGACAGTAACAGATATAAATGATTAGAAGCACTAAAAGTAAAAGGAAGGTAGATTTCAACCATTGTGCTATAACCATGAATACAGGCAAGTATATCAAATACATGACAATAAAATGCATACTCCTACGATCAAATCCTAACTAGATGTACCTAGCTTGTATGTAGGTGTGAAAGCCAAGAATCCCTCTAGGATAAAGTCAACCCCATTACCTGAAGTGAGAGACTGTGGGCCCCCGTCTTGGTCTCAAATTGGACACCCCGCAAGGAATGTTCAGACCACTGCGAGCTGGAAAGTCTGCATGCAGGAATCTCAGCATCTCGCGTCAGTGTGTCGACATGGAAGTTGTGAACTCCTCTCTCTATTTCAGCAAGATGTGATGTTTATATACTCGAAGTTATCCCCAGGGGTTCTACCTTGCTGTCCCACTGTCAGACTTAGGATGACGTCAGGAATTAACCTTGTACATAGTTATTATGCAGGAGATGATGGTCCTGCTGAGCTTCCGAGAATCCAGAATCCTCATGCTTAATGTATGTGGGGAAAACCCCACATTCTCTAAGGAGTACTGTAACTAGGTAAAGGGTCGGTCCTAGCAGCCGTTTTGTATGTAATACAAGGACTAGTATAGGTGAAAGGTTGTGATGTTACCTGGTTCTATATTGGGGTACCCATATGCAATATAACATTCCTACATCATGACTTTGATGATGATGGGTCACTGGAGTGGCATTGGGAGTAAGTTTGTGCTCTCAACTTAGACAGGTACTGCTTTTTTACTTTTTAGGGGGTCCAGCAACTGCCAGTTGTACTTAGGGCACGCTAACGGCCTTACGATTTATCTTTACACAGCACACACTATGTAGAGTCATGTTTGGAGTCAAGACAACACAGACAGACATTAGGGGCGTCAGTCACGATATCAGTCAGTGACAATCTCAAAATGACATGTCTGAACTTTAAGTAAATTTGAGAAAAAAATGTTGTCAACATGACAGGATTCACAAGAAGCTTTGGAGCATCATCAAAAGGAGCAGAAAGAAAGGAAAGGGCGTAAGTGTATGAAGGTGGAACATATGATGGGTACTTGACGTCAGATCCGGTGCGAGATGGATCAGTCCTGAAGCTGCGTAACACCTGCCTAGCAACGCAAGAAAGAATGAAAGCAAACATTTCCAGATTGTGCTTGAGGAAATTTGAAGGAATTTGGGGTTAGAAATCAGAACACTAGGACTTCCCTAGAACCAAATATCCAGCCGTTTATGAAAGACTGTTGTGAGGCCCAGTATATAGCCGGTCAGCCATGCCCAAGTCACTGTTGTACATATATTGGAGACATCTGTCCCAGGAAATTCTTGAAAACATTCTACTCTTTAAAAAAAGTGTGACATGGCCCGAACAACATCGAAAAATGGGTCTGGAATCTCAAATTGGTAATTTTCAGAAAGATGGAGGAGATCATCCTGACAAATTGTATAGATAACGAGGGTGTCCCAAGTCTGAAGGTCTCTCTATAGGTCACTAAAAAGAGGAGCAATGTTAAGCTCCCAGCCCAATGACAGATCAGCAAAGATGTGCTTCCCTCAGTATCTGAAACTCTGGGTCTATAGCCAAAGTCGCCAACCCTAGCCATCTGCAGAGTCCTAATCTCAGACTTGTCCCAGTTCACCATTTGTCCAGAGGCTTCCCTTTATCAGCCGCTTGCCAGTCCATCTAGAGTGGTTGAGGAAAAAGCAGTATGTGTCTGTGTACAGCGACACAGTCTTATAGCTCACCTTCCTAAGGGATGACATGCACCAGGCTGTCCCGTCTGCTCAACAGGAATTCGGACTTTTAAATCAAACATATACATTTGCAGGCATATAAAGTGATATCCACACAGGCCACAGCATCCAGTATTACCCCAGGTGTGCAGTTTTCTGAAGTGCCTGTGGTTGGTTGTTTTCCCTAGGTTTTAGCCACCCCAGAACCAAATACAGCATCTCTGCACAACTAATTCTAAGCTTATTTCTGGATCTTTAAATGGTCACGTTCCTGTGTCCTTCTTGCCCGTCGATGATAGACCCATCCACACTGTACCGTGTTATTTGAGAGTGTGGGAACAGAGAATGATAGCAAATGTGCTATCTAATAAAAAAATTTACATTCGGACTTCCTATTGCTAGTTAATGTTTGCAAGAACACTTTTCAAAAAACATCCCCAGAATTACTTGGTAATTGTGGGTCATTCAGAATGGTTCTAATGACACCATAACCTTTTACTCAGATTCTTGTGGACAATTCAAAAATACA
This sequence comes from Lissotriton vulgaris, assembly GCF_964263255.1. Classification (NCBI taxonomy): domain Eukaryota; kingdom Metazoa; phylum Chordata; class Amphibia; order Caudata; family Salamandridae; genus Lissotriton; species Lissotriton vulgaris. The sequence continues at coordinate 841,645,419 of NC_141697.1, forward strand.
AAGTTTTTATCCTCCCAGATTTATATTCATTAGTTTTCATTCTCAAGTGATGCATGGTCATTACACAATGAAAAACATTGCAAACCAGATCTTGCAGACACTACACATACTAAATGTGTGCAACAGACAATTCCGTGTCCCAGTCAGGAGTCAGACATTAATTGGATTTTGTTAGTGCCAGAAAAATTCCATACAGCATCTGGCTCCTTGTTGGGGCACAGCCTTCTAAATCTGTGCCCCAAAGAGTATCCAGATACTGTTTGGATTATTTCCTTGGCTACAAAAATTCTGCCTGGGTACTGACATGTTGCTCTCTCCGAAGAGCCAGACGTTTTTGTTTGTGCTTGATCAAGGAGCCAGGCACTGTTTGAATTTTTTCTTAGGCTAAGAAAAAACCTAATCAGCATATGGCACCGGGCACAGAGCAGTGTACCATTTTATGTTTTTTTTTTCACTTAGGGTAAATAAAAAAATCCAAATTATGTCTGGCTCCTCACAATTGGCGCAGAGCCAAATGCTTAAAATAATATCCAAATAGCACCTGGCTCCCTGCTGGATCACAGAACTGTTTGCCACAATAAGGGGTCAGACAGTGTTTAGATATTTTGTAGGGTAAGAAAAAAATCCCAACAGTTACATACATGCAATCCTAGTTCTTCTTCATAGGGCTCTTCATTGAAGTCATAAACTTTGAATAATTACCTGCTTCCTGTGCGGAACCCTGAACACCTCCTTCAATATATATTAACTGTTCATGAGAAAGGCACTGAAGAATGTTCATCCCTGAAAGTCTTTTCCTTGTAATTTCAGTGTAGTCTGTCAGTGAACTATTTTCTGCGGATTCTGTAGGAAAAAGTCCAACATTGTATTGGACCTGTCATCCTCTGGATGGTCTGCCCCCATCTTTTTGCCTGCTTACCACCACTTTATTGCTGTATCTTTTTGTTTGCCTTAGGACTCTGAGCACTTTACCGCTGGTAGCCAGTGCTACAAGTGCATGTGCTTCTCCCCTTAACATGTTGACATTGGTTTATACCTGATTGGCATTTATAGTTTAGCTGTGAGCCCCTTGTAAAATGGTACACCTTGTACCCAAGGTCTGTAATATAAATGCTTCTAGTGGGCCTGCAGCACTGGTTTTACCACCTACACTAGTAGCCTTTCAACCCTGTCTCAGGCCTGCCATTGCAGGGCCTGTGTATGCAGTCTACTGTCAATTTAACTTAACATTTAAAACGACTTGCCAAGCCATAAACTCCCCTTTTATTACACATTGGTCATCCCTAAGGCAGGCCTTAAGTGAGCCCAAGGGCAGGGTGCTGTATAACTAAAAAGCAGGAACTGAACTTTTAGGTTTTACAAGTCATGGCAGTGACAAAGAGTTATATTGTTTTTTTTTACTGTTGTGAGGTCTACTCCCTTTACTGGCTAGCATTGGGGATTGCTTAAAACAATTTTTTTTTGTTTTACTCAAACTTCCATTTATTGAAACTTTTCAATGGTACAGCACATTCGCAGTGTAGAAAACAAAAGCACCAATTAGCATACATATAAAATTGGCAGCACGTCTAGAAAGAGATTTTTTTTCTTTTTCCCAGGGAGAATATGGAATATCACAGACATGAGGGTATAGAAAAGCCTGTGAGCATACCAATGCACTCCTAGATAGAAGACGGTGACATCCCAGGAAAAGAGCATGGTGCATTGCTCCCATGTATATTCTTGGTACTGGGGGCGTGGTAGGCAGTGGGGGGGGCTTTGGATTCTGTGAGCTCCTTATTATAGGCCCTTGGAGGGGGAGTGGGACGCTCCCACCTACTTAGGCGAGTCAAACAGGTGAAAAGTACAAATCCTGTAGGGTTGAAAGCATTGGAATTCTAGACGGGACATATATTCAATGAGGGGCGACGATAGGCGCAGTAACTTTTTATCTGTATAAGACAATTTATGTATCATTTGATCCATTTCAATGCTGTGCTAAAGATTCTTAAACCAAGATGTTGCCCTTAAAACATCTTTCAAGCTGTAATTTCTTTTTGGTAAGTAGTAGCTACTTCATGTTTAACATCTTTGGAATTGGGGCGATAAATCCGCTTTGATTGTAAAGCTGGATTTAACATTACCATTTTAGAAATCCCACTTTTAGCATTTAGACATTGCCCTTCTAGTACTGCTCTGTGTGCCTAGCAGCCTCTATCCAATACATGTCTGGGCGACAGCTACACTTTGTGCATTCCCTCTAGACAGCCACAACACAGGAAGGCTTGGCGTGATAGGAGATACATCTGCATATTGACAGCCTTCCTGGACAGGAAGCCGCAGCGGTGGAACAGACTTACATCTGAATAGGTTGTGTCCTGCCCTCATACAAAGTGCTGAATTAGCCCCTATTGGTAGTCTGGAGCCCGGGCTGGGCTGAAAGGGATCCTAGTGCATTTCAGAGAGTTCCTTTGAAATCATCCCTTGCATCAAAGGCACTTTTGGGTATAAGTACTAGGGCTCTGGTCCTACCAAAAGAGTATACTACTGGACCAGGGAAGAATTATGCTGGAGTAAAGTCTGCTGTGCTGACAGGATTGCCACTCTGCTGCGACTGACTGTTTTGAAGATCTGCTCTTCTGCTTTGTTGAGCTGCCTTGCTGATCCCTGCCCTGCTGAGGCCTGAAGCTTCACCTATCTCCCTGGAATGTTTTCACAATATTTGGAGGGCAACCTAATTTCCTTGTTCACACTAAACTTTCCAAATCGAATTGCATGTAGCTGTAATCACTCTTTTGTTTTCATTTACTTTCCATATTTCGTTTTTCAATTTCCAGACGTTGGTGTCTATTTCCATAAAGTTCTTTTTACTACGCATCTAATTCCATCACACTTAAAAACACGTTTCATCCCTTATAGGGACTTCGTCAGGGCAATTTGATTTATCATCCTTCTGGAAAGTATTTGAAAACAAAACAGTGATTACAGATACATGCAATTCGAATTGGAAAGTTCAATGTGAACAAGCATATTAGGTTGATCTTCTAATACTTTGAAAACATTAACCAAGAATTGAGTTTTGTGGGAAGTCAGAACTCCAGGAGTAGGAATAAGATAACTATAAGATTGGGATATTTGCCCGGTGCCGTCCAGAAACACCACTGCTTGCTCTCTACTGGAAACCTCTCTGGACCCCAGAGTGACCACAAGGGGCTTGCCTCCCATTAGGAAGTCCCAGGGACACAAAAGAGCTTGTTTTGCAACCTAATCCTGCTGTGTAACTCGGGAAAAACGTGAGTCCAGCAACTGAAACTGACAAGGATCAGCATGTGTCTAATGACTAGCCCGTCCAGCTGCAAAAAAAGTGGATCAAGCACCCCGTGAATAGCCGTAGCCTGACTGCCAGTTCATCTACTGCCAAAGTGCCAACACTCTCTGATCAGCAAGGCACTTATTGGCAGTTCTTTTCTGCACAAGATCCTGCGACCCTTGTTGCCCAAGACTGGCGCATCACCCGGAAGCCACTGTAATGTTTTCCAGCATAGCTCTCTATCCACGAAGCGTTGCCCCAGTGACCAAGGGCAGGCCAGAACCATGAAGATCGTCAGCTGTCTCTGCCCGCCTTTCCATAAAGACACAGTGCACTATGAAGAGAAAAAGCAGGCACATAGGCCACCATTGATGAGAGAGAAAAAAAGAGACCTGGAACTTTAAGGGCCTCAGAAGAATCCTGTGAGAAGCTGACTTAATACATGCTGCTCACTTATGTAAGTGTAGCACTCTGCCCTAATCCAGACAACCCTTATGGTGATTTTAGTGGTCTTAGACAACCTTGGAAAGCTCTCTAAGTGGTAGCTGTGGAGAGCTGCCGTCAGGCTTAGTCCAAAAGGAGTGTAAAGCAGCTTGTTGTACCAGAAGGTAAACTTGTTGGAATAGATTACGTGAAAAAGTACTCCACAGTGTATTTATAACAAGCATTTGCAACGCAATAGGTCTTACATTTACGCAAGTTTGAGCTATTGCCATTGTAAATGACCATGCCTTTTGTTTATGTCTTGGGCATTGAAACATAAATAAAATGCATTATCATTTACAATACAAATAGCTTAAACTCTTGCAAATGCAAGACCTATTTTCTTGCAATAAAGGGCCTTCTCGACCGCTTTTTAGATTGCCTGCGATGTCTTCAAAGTAGTGATAAATAGAACAGTGAAGAAGATGTGCAAGTATTGTAAATTACACAGACACAAAGTGTGAAGAGAAAGCTACATATGATCCGAGCTATAAACACTAACAAAGGGCTCCAACACCTTTCACACTGTGATTACACTGTCGCGGCTCAGGAGAAAGAACGGGGGGCTATTTCCTGCCCTCTTCGTGATTTGAGTGTACAGTGTGGCGTTGCGTAATGTCATTGCTATCTTTGACCTAATAAACACTCTAGCTGTAGTAGGGCCCTGGCTTCACATCCTGGTGCAGGGCAAGCTGTGCTTTATGGCATGCATGGAGGGAGGGAGGGAGGGATGAATGGTCTTGGCTGCAGCTCCGGCCTCATACAGTGCCCCTGCTATTACTAGTGAGCAAGAGGAGCTGAGGTTGTGGTGGTGGTATTTGTGGTATGTGGTATGTGGCATGTGGCAGGTGGCATGTGGCATGTGGAAGGTGGTAGTGGAGGTGGTGGTACTGCTGGTGGTGGTGGTGGTACTGCTGGTGGTGGTATTGGTTATCATACTGGTGGTATTGGTGGTGGTACTGGTGGCAGTACTGGTGGTATTGGTGGTGGTACTGGTGATACTGGTACCAGTGGTGGTACTGGTAGTATTGGTGGTGGTACTGGCATTGGTAGTACTGGGGGTGGTGGTGGTCGTACTGGTGGTGGTGGTACTGGCGGTGGTGGTACTGGTGGTAGTGGTAATGGTACAGGTGTTGGTGGTGGTGGTGGTGGTACTGGTGGTACTGGTCTGGTGGCAGTACTGGTGGTATTGGTGGTGGTACTGGTAATGGTGGTATAGGTGGTACTGGTACCAGTGGGGGTACTGGTAGTATTGGTGGTGGTACTGGTATTGGTAGTACATGTACTGGTAGTACTGGGGGTGGTGAGGTGGTGGTACTGGAGGTGGTGGTACTGGAGGTGGTGGTACTGTTGGCGGTGGTCCTGTTGGCGATGGTACTGTTGGCGGTGGTACTGGTACTGGTGGTACTGGTAGTAGTGGTGGTACTGGTAGTAGTGGTGGTACTGGTAGTAGTGGTGGTGGTGGTACTGGTAGTGGAGGAGATATTGGTGGTGGTGGTACTGGTGTTAATAAAACAGGCTTTTGAAAATACCCCATCGGGTGGCTTTAGTACAGATGACATGTAACACAGATGTGCTGTTGTCAGCTTCAGCCCATTAGCACACAATTATGTGCTACCTGGAATTCACATGACTTAATTTGCTAATCCTTTCTAACTCCATTTTACTTTGGGGGGGGAGTGGGAGTTGTGGCCGTGCTGCTCAAAAAAACACAAGCATTTGCAATGCAATAGGTCTGGCATTTACGCAAGTTTAAGCAATTAGCAATGTAAATGACAATACCTTTTATTTATGTTTTAAAAACGCTTGTTTACTTGTACATATTTTATGATCTCAACGATCGAAATAAAGGTTATTTGAATTGAATTGAATTATGTTTTAAAAACGAAACGAAAATAAAAAGCTTTGGTATTTGCAATGTCAAAGCTCAAACTCTCATAAATACGGGACCTATTGCATTGTAAATGCTTGTTAGATTAGTGAGTGGAAACGCTCCCTTTCAGCCCACGCGGCAAATTAATTGGATAAAGAAGTGCGGCCTCTAAAGTGAAAGGGGACCGCGCAGCAAATAATAAAAAAAAAAAAGTGCCTACCGACTTACGATGGAGACCGGGTAACGTCACAAGTAAAAGATCCAGTCCTCATGTGAGGTAACAAATGGCGACAGGGCGGTACCGAGAAGGTACTAACAAGCCTCATTATCAATCAGAAACCAGTATTTACTAAGGACGATGACACCAGCCAATTAAAAATATGGAGGGAGGAAAAGCGAGGCTTCCACAGCATACTCAACTACTGCATGCCTCGCAGAGTGAGCAGCGCATGCCTCGCAGAGTGAGCAGCGCATGCGCTGTGCCGCGAAGCTCAACCTAAAACGCTGTATTTATTATAGCACGCTCAATAACACATACAAATATTTCCTACCCGGAGATATACAAAATGCACACAATACTTTGCAAAAAAACAAGTAAGAAGCATGTATTGCACAGTTGTCACCGAAGGGGACCGAACCATATACCTATACAGAGATGCGAACCACGACTCAAGTGAAGACTACACCCAGAGGACATAAAAGTGCTGGGGATCCAAGGAACCACTCGAGGTAAGTAACCAGAAACCCCACGAAGGCCGTGTGTCGAGTGGGTACATGACCGCTGGCTCAATTCAAGTCAAAGGATAAGTCGCATTTGCAAAAAGAAGGACCCTTCCCAGTGGACCCTGAAGAAACCCTGTGAAAGACAGAAGGTTAGAGAGCCATCCCACCTGTGGATACCCTAGGAACCAGGTTTCCTACACCAGGGAAGTGGGGTGCATAGGTGTGAAGTGGCGACGGAAACAGCAGTCGAATTCCAAGGAGGACTTCAGGAAGATGTCGCTGGTGAAGAAGTGGTAAGTGACTGGTGGAATCAGAAGGTGAATTCCAGATGAGAAGTACCTGCAAGCAGTGGGGGCAGAGTCTATGCCACTTGGGAGTGACCAGGGGGCATGAAAGTTGAATGCCCAGCGATATCGGGTGTTGCAGGAGAGTGGACTGTGACCTAGGAGCTGCAGCTGTGCGGACCAGATGAAGCAGTGGAAGACCAGAGCCGTTCACGAGTAGTCCCATGTCGGATGTCGAGAGTTGAGGGGTTGGTGTCCATTGGGAGTACCAAAAAGCCTTGGACACCTATGAGGAAAGCGAAAAACGTACAGTGTTGGCCCCAGCAAGGTCCAAGTGACTCATCACAAGCAGGGGAGTCAGAGCAGGCCCCGAGCAATCAGGAAAGCCCACAGAAATCAATGAAGACCCTCAAGTGGACCCACCGCCGGAGCTACTGGAGTCGCAAGAGGACCTCGAGCAGCTCACTAAAGATGCAGGCCCAAGGTGCAAGAGATGCAGTGAGGACGAATATCTTGGTCACAGGAGATGCTTGAGGTAAAGAGTGCTTGGAGCACAAAGACCTGAGGAGGACAGCCAACAAGCCTTTGCATCGACAAGTCGACATGGTGCACAGGGGTTTGGTTCCTGCGGCTTCGACGCGGAATCCTGGCCTCAAACTCAGTGAGAGGACAGGGCAGGCCTCGAGGGATGTGAAGAACCACCACCTGTGTTGCTGAGCCTTCCTGAGTTTGTGGGAGCCCAGGATCAGCCAACTGGTCAACTTAATAGACGCCAGTTTTCCTTTCCTGCACGAGACGATACTCCGTCTGTTGGAAGAACATATGATCGCTCCTCACACTTGGAGTTTGGATTTTGATTTTAAATTGCAGTGTCATGGAGCCGGCAAACACATAATTTTGACACTTTTCATAAAGGTTTTGGATTTGAAAATCCGTCACTTAAACAGACTGCTGTTTTATGCCTACTGTTACCGGTGCCGCTCGCAGCTGACCAGTGCTATCGTGACTCTGCCGTGTTTTGCCAGCAAACTGTGCCGTGAGGAAAGGAGAAAACCAGCGCCAGGACCAAGTGAGGCTGTCCACACAGGGGCCGGGACTGCGAGACACAGGGTTCCGCGCAGGATCATCGGAGCGCACCTGGGTCTCTTCCCGCCCCTGCTCCTTTCTGATTGCTTGCCTGCTCCTCCCTGATTGCTTGCCTGTTAAAACAGCTCGCGGCCCCCGCTTTGCGGGAGCCGCTCGCAGCTGACCAGTGCTATCGTGACTCTGCCGTGTTTTGCCAGCAAACTGTGCCGTGAGGAAAGGAGAAAACCAGCGCCAGGACCAAGTGAGGCTGTCCACACAGGGGCCGGGACTGCGAGACCCAGGGTTCCGCGCAGGATCATCGGAGCGCACCTGGGTCTCTTCCCGCCCCTGCTTTTTTCTGATTGCTTGCCTGCTCCTCCCTGATTGCTTGCCTGTTAAAACAACTCGCGGCCCCCGCTTCGCGGGAGCCGCTCGCGGCTGACCAGTGCTATTGTGACTCTGCCGGGTTTTGCCAGCAAACTGTGCCGTGAGGAAAGGAGAAAACCAGCGCCAGGACCAAGTGAGGCTGTCCACACAGGGGCCAGGACTGCGAGACCCAGGGTTCCGCGCAGGATCATCGGAGCGCACCTGGGTCTCTTCCCGCACCTGCTCCTCCCCCTATAAAGACACACCTTTGCCGCATAGCGGGACGCGTGTGCGGGACGCCGGACGAAGCCCGGACAAAGGGCGGACAGTCTTAGACAGTCCGAGACAGGTAGAGACTGGACTGGGCACGCTATACTGTCCGCACTGGTAAAAAGTCTCCTGGCTAAAGTAAGACCATCTGTACTTTGTCTTATGTACATCGCATTATTGTCTACATTTCCCCTTTTTATTCCCGGTGCATTATTTGTTCGTAACTGCCTTGTCTAAAAATCTGTACTTCTAACACGTTCATCCAGGATGTCGAAAAAGAACACTACTGTTGTAGAAAACACTATGGATAACTACATGGTTCATGTAGTAAGTAAGATCAACAGTGACAGAAGACAGTCATTGGGTTTAAGCCAATCTCCTATTTTACACCCCATGAGTCCTCCACCTAACTCCCCATGGGTAGAAATTATATCTCAGGTAATAGGTAACCAAATCCCAGACACTGAAACACATGATAGTGAGTCCCAAAATCATAGCGCTCTCCTAGAGCCTGATAAAGACTCAGCCCATGACATCGACACTGAGTCCCAGCTTGATGATGATGTTGTACAGGATCCCTCCATACACTTGGATACACAGGCAGACAGCGCAGTTGAAGATCTCCCAGCCACAGTGCCTTCTGCACGGGCGATTAGGAAATGTAGAAAGACGTTTAAAAATCGAGGATGGAGGAAGAGGGTTGCAACACCTCCAAAAATCAGGGACAAGAGCACGGGAAAAGGGGACGAGAGCACTAAACAGATAGCTGATGATGATTTACTAAGTAGGATAGCGGATATGATTGATAGCAAACTCAAGGCTTTTATTAAGCCGGTGGTGGCCAGACTTGACAAGCTCTGTACTGATGTGAAGAAAGTGGGTATGACCCAGAAAACGCTAACGGACGAGTTAACAAACTTGTCAAATATAGTTACCAACTTAGCCAACATTACTAAAGAGCCCAATACGACTGGGATAGAGGGTAGTGTGACTGTAGCACAGTCCGAGTCACCTAGAGATATACCAGAAACACACAATAACCCTTTATTGTTAAGTGAAGACCCACCTCCAGTTTCAGCTGAAATAGCAAGAATTAATGAAAAAGACACCCTACATTTTCTTGAAGAAGCCGCACCGCTAGTCTTGGTACTTGCAAATGTTCCATCACTGGCTATTGGCCAGATAGAAACCCCCACTTCACTGACAAGTAAGGCCCTCCATTGGCTGTCTGGCAACATGTTGATGGCCCCCCAAGGGAAACAGCAGCTAGCAGGGGAGGTCAAGTCAGCGAGAAGGGTACCCTGGATAGGACAAAACCCGAAAAAGTTTACTGGTGATTGCGTAATTCTTGATTTTACAGCTGCAGATACATTGCCAAATATCCTACAAAATATATTTCCCCCTCAGCGCAGGAAAGGTACCATTGTCCCTCTTACTTTAGAATTCTTTGGCAAAAAACAACGTAGCATGATTTACCCTAAGATAAATCATGCCCCCTTAAGATTAACCAGGAACGATACACTAAATGGCTGGGGCATAGCTGCGCTGGACAACAGGTGGGGACACAGCTTAGATAGGTGGGAAAGGCCCCAATTGACATATCATCACGAATACCAATATCCAACCCACTTTAACAATCAGTATAATATCCCCTCTTCAAACAGGTTCAACGCCCTTTATGGAAAGGGAGGACTGGACGGGGTAGAATGACTACCTGATACACCCCTTTCCCCTAGCCTTGGCAATTTTAGACATCAGGGTGTAGAACCAGGATATGAGAATTATTCAATCGTGATGAACGGACTTACCCATGATTTATCTGCCTTGCCAGCCCAGAGAAATTGCTCTACCAATCCACCAGATATATATAATTCCTTAACTAATGACACAACACATAATTCTGTGGTGGGACAGGTGGACAGACAATTAAGTGAAATACAAGCTATTCCACCTGTAAAAACTAACAAAGATATAAATACCGAAACTTCCAACCCACCATTACTTTGTAATAAAAGTCTGATATCTTGGAATATTGCAGGGCTTTACAATAAGTCCAATGACGACGGCTGGTTGTCTTTTGTTAAACAATATGCAATAATTTGCCTACAGGAAACATGGGTGGTAGGGAAAAATGTACACATTGAGTGCTACGAGAGTTTTTTCACCTCGGCAGAACCCTCACCTAGTGGTAGAGCAAAAGGGGGTTTGGCAATTTATGTCAATCTGGCTCTTAAATGTTCCAAATCAGAGTTTCACTCTGGTAATCGAAATATCCAGGTTTTGGAGTTGAAGAGGGGTAATACCACTTATGCTCTGATTAATTTTTACAATGCAACCAATCACTTGGGCGATTGTAACATTCAATTTTTATGTGACCTTTTGAGAGAAAATGCTGAGAGATTGTCCCGTCAGTTATTACTAGTTGGTGACTTCAATACTCATCCATGTGGAAACCCCGGAGAGACAGTCATTAACCATTTAGGATGTAATGACCTGGAAGTTTTCCACTTTGACCACTCGCGGCGTGTAACAGATTTGAACTCACTAATGAATGAAAACAACTTAATCTCTGCAATGTCAACAGTGGCGGACCAAACTCTTTTTTCTACCCCCACGTTCAAAGGTCACATTACTGGATCATACATAGACCATATTTTACTATCTGCCGACCTTGCTAATACTGTCCTGAATTTCCAAATCCAAATGAGTATTTATAGTGATCACAATCCTATATGTATTACAATGGGTGGGGGAATTTTTGAACAGCGAAAGCCACGAGTGGATTGTGGGTCCACAAAACATACAAATGGGTAGCGTCGCCTAAAATGGTCAATGGTGAACCATGAAAATCTGTATAAATCTATTAATAACATCTGTAATTCTGAATTTTTATTATGTACATCACCTGTATCAACACCACAACAAATTCTGGCATCCTTTGAGGGAGTTGCAAAAAAAGTAGGATCATTACTAACGGTGACAACCAGAGGGAATATAAATAACAACCCGAAATGGTTTGATAAAGATTGTTCCAAGGTTAGCCGCAAGCTTAAGGTGGCATTGAAAACCAAACCCAGAGACCAGACACTAATAAAAGCTGCGCGTGTCAGGTATAAAAAGGCCCTCGCAACCCGCAAAAAAGAGGTTAAAAAAATGTATGGGAGTCTTTACTAGATCCTGAAATATTAAGAAATAGTGCAAACTTTTGGGACACCATAAATAAACCTCTTTTTGATAACCCAATTGACTCCTCAATGGGCACAAATATCGCAGAAGAAGAGTGGGTTAATTACTTCAGTTCTATTTTTAAAAGTAATGAGCTACAGGCGGAATACACTTACATTGTATCAAAGGAAAAACCATTGCTCTTCACAATAAATGAGGTCACCAGTAACAAGCTCACCAGTAACAAGGCTCCGGGACCGGATAATCTCCCACCCGACCTTTTTAAATCCTGCAGTTCACTATGACACCAGTTCTTACCTCAGTAATTAATGCGGCTGTGGTTTCTGGTTGCCCCAAGTCTTGGGGGGTATCTACTATCGTACCCGTGTTCAAGAAAGGGGACCGTAATAGCCCCCTCTGCTACAGGCCAATATCTCTAATTAACTCTATTGTTAAAGTAGCGGGGTGTAATTTTAAATAGACTGGTCACATGGGCTGACGAAAATAAAGTAATATCCCCCATTCAATATGGATTCAGACCTGGTCATTCCACCGTTACCCAGTGTTTGAATTTGTACCTAATTATAGGGAAGTACACTAAGGCCCGACAAGGTACCATTCACATGGCGTTCATGGACCTCTCGTCGGCATTCGATTGTGTGAGCCGCGGAGGGCTCTGGACCGCCATGGCGAAAATGGGCGTAGAGCAGAATTTAATTAATTTTCTATCAGGCATGCACTCTGATACAAGGGCAAATGTCCGGTTCACACAGGATTTAAATGTGACAGAAGAATTCAGTGTGCGCCGGGGTGTCCATCAAGGGTGCATTTTAGCCCTGTTCCTTTTTAATTTATATATAAACGACCTGGAAGAGCAACTTTTAAGCACAGGAGCAGACTATCCCTATATTGGCCGTAAGGGACTGCCAGTCCTGCTTTATGCGGATGACGCAGTCCTCTCGTCTAGAACCGCTAATGGTCTTCAAACACTACTGAACTCCTTTTTTACATTCATGAAATCTCGCGATTTGAGTATAAATAACTCTAAATCCTTCGTAATGAAGGGTGGCCAAGGCAGTAAAAAAATCGGCCTGTCTAAATGTAAACGGGGCAAAAATTCCTACTACCAAAACCTTCTCCTACCTAGGGGTCCTATTCGATCACCAAATGAATTGGGGACCTGTAGTCCAAAAAAAAGGGGAGAGGTAATTAGGGCAAATGCTGCTATACTTAATTTTGCGAGAAAAATGGGCAATAGCCCAGTGGCAGCATTACTCCAACTCTACCAGGCCAAGAGTGTTGCCATAGCGTCCTATGGTAGTGAGACATGTCCCATTAGGGGCACTCAAGACTGTAGAAAATAACTTTCTCAAAAAGATATTAAGGGTCCCTGTTGGAACAGCAAACTTTTCCGTACACGAGGAGCTAGGAGTACCATTCCTATGTGACAAAATTGCAGTAAAACCCTTAGTATGCTGGCTACAATGCTGGGCAAATAGTGATGTCTCCCTTACCCAGCTAATACTGAGGGAAGCATTAACATGGGAAAACAGATTTAAGGTCCCCTGGCTAAGATATCTAGACAACTGTTTTAGGGAAATTGGGCGCCCTGAACTTTTTTCAAACCCGAACTCCATCACGAAACAGGATGTTATGTCTGTGAAGAAGGCCTTTATTACTCTACGCTATCTAGACAGGGAGGCCGGTGAAATAATGAAGGGAAGCGTACGTAAACATGTGATACTAAAAACAACCATATTCATGGAACCGTACCTGTCATGGCCAATGACAGGTTACGATCGCTTCCTGTTGACAAGATTCAGGCTGGACTTATTTCACTTACTGCTGGCCGTGCCAAAGGGAGCTCATCGTGGTCAAGTGTTGCCGGCTTGCGGCTGTGACGAAAAGTCTCCGCAAGACCTGGCACACTTTTTATTCTTCAGCTCATTTTATGATACTCCACGCAGGCTCTTTATAAAACCCGGTCTTTAAAAATTGCATTTCACCCAATACAGACCAGCACTCTATTATTTGCAGATGTTAGGGTGGGACTGCACTTTATTTGTGTGTAGTTTTTTTAAAGTGGCTCTCAAATTTAGAAAAAGCATGGAGGGTTAACTGCTCTTGTAATTGATACATTTTTAGCTAAACCAATTTTATCTTTATTATGACTGTTCAATTAAGTTTAGAGTGTATGCCTTGCCTGTAAAATTCGTTTTTTTATCCTTATAATTACAGATGCTAAACATAATCAAGTCATTTTTAAAACTTTTTCATGTAATCATGTGTTAATATATGTTTTGTTTGTAACACTTTTATGGTTGTTTTTCTAAATAACCGAATAAAGATATTTGACTGACTGGTCAACTTAATTGAAGTGCCTGCAGATACAGGGAAGTGACTCCTTCACTCCAAAGGAGATTCCTTCAGGTGTCTTGGATGCCAACAGGTCTTGGAAGGTTCCTGCATGGAGCACAGGCACAGACGTTGCAGCAGACGAACAGGGTGAAGAGACCAGGAGCCGCAGGAGTCTTCCAAGTTGCAGTCTTGATACCCGTAGCAAAGTCCAGACTGCCCAGGCGGTCAAAGATGACGTGGTGTCTTGATAGGTTTCTTGTCCCACAAAGAATCTAGGGGCCAACCCACAGGTAAGCCCTTAAGTACCCTTGGGAAAGGGCTGGGACGATTCAGGGTTCCCTTCTAGGGGAGGGGTTTGGACAGTGGGTAGGATATTCCCATGTCCTTTGTCCACTTTTGTGCAAGAACAGGAGCCAACGGCTCCCTGGGCTGGTTTGAAGTAGACTATGCAAGGAGGGCACCAAATGTGCCTCTCAAGCAGGCTGCGTGGCACTGGCAAGCGCTCGCACCCTGCCCAAATACGCTGAAACCTGTCAGGGAGATAGTCACACCTCCCTGTGACAGGAGGGCAGAATTATGTCACTAGTCGGCAGGAGCCAAGTTGTGCTGTCCGGGTCTAGAAGATTGGCACCGGGAGCACGGAGGGCCTCGTGGGGGAGCTTTACAGTGCATGGAATCATACCTCCCACACATTTACGGTGTGAGGGTATGATTCCACAAAGCTTGATACCAAAAACAACGGGTTCCTTACAGCCAGTTTAGAGATGGTCATTGCCTAATGACGCATGGCCACTCTATGTATTATAATGGCTGATGCCCTTACAACCGGGGAGAATGGAATCCAAAGGTTGTAGGGGTGTTCAGATCATGCAGAGGCAATCTCACACTTAGAACAGAGCACCCTGCCTTCAGGATTGAAAGGCCTGCCTTAGGGCCGTCCGCGACCGGATCGCGACCAGCGCCAGGACCCCTGGCCCACGAAGACCCCGACCTACCCGCCTGACGTACTCCGCCGCCACCCTCATCGCACTCAACACCGGCCGACTCCCAGAATGCCACCAAGCCACACCACGACGCACCCACGGACCTTTCAGCTGCCACGCCTGCAAATTCACCTGCATCCGGACCTGCCTCGCACCAGCACCCGCCAAGTCGAACACCAGCAGCACCCACCTCAAGTGCATCCTGCTCAACACCCGCTCCGTCCACAGACACGCCATCGAACTCTGGAACCTCCTAGACACCACAGCCCCTGACGTTGCCTTCCTCACGGAGACCTGGATGAACGCCTCTTCAGCTCCCGACATCGCCATCGCTATCCCAGAAGGCTACAAGATCGTCCGGAGGGACCGCAACGCCAACCAGATGGGAGGAGGCATCGCCATCATCCACAGGAACACCATCCGTCTCACGACCAGCACCGACAACACCCTGACCAGCGCCGAACACCTGCATTTCCAGATCCACACCGACCCGAACACCACCCTCAGAGGCACCCTGATCTACCGATCCCCGGGACCACGCACACAATTCAGCGAGGACATCGCCGACTTCGTCAGCCCGCATGCCCTCCCCTCCGCTGACTACATCCTCCTGGGGGACCTCAACTTCCATCTGGAGAACAACAACGACCGCAACACCAGCACCCTGCTCGACAACCTCGCCAATCTTGGACTCAAGCAGCTGGTGTCCACCCCCACCCACCTCGCCGGACACACACTCGACGCAGTCTTCTCTTCCAGCACAGACATCGACTTCAGCCACGCCACAGAGCTTCAATGGACGGACCACAGCTGCGTCCACTTCACCTTCAAGAGAACGACGACCCTCCACCACCAGCAACAGGCCGCCCGCAGAAGCTGGAACAAGATCACAGCAGACCAGCTCGCCACCTCCCTGAGCCAGCACCCTCCTGCCAGCTCAGCGAACCCCAGCCAGGCCGCCGACAACCTCACGAAGTGGATCAGCATTTGCGCGGACGAGCTCGCCCCGCTGAGGACCCCGCCCAGCAGACCCGGCAGCAAGAAAGCCCCGTGGTTCACCGACGAACTCAAGAGCTCCAAGAAGAACTGCCGAGCCCTCGAGAAAGTCTGGAGAAGGGAACCTACACCGGACAACAGGACCACCCTCAAGCTGGCCACTCGGAAGCACCACCAGCTGATTCGCGCCGCCAAGAAAACTGCATTCAAGGACCGGCTGGACAACAACGCACACAACAGCAAGGAACTCTTCAACATCGTGAAAGAGCTATCCAACCCCAGCGCAGGAAACAACGACATCACCCCATCGCAAGACCTCTGCAACTCCCTCGCTTCATACTTCCACAACAAGATCGCGGACATACACAACAGCTTCAACAACCAACCAATGCACACCATGACCGAACAACCACCCCCCACCACCACCCTCCACGCCTGGACCCCGATCAGCACCGAAGACACCATCCGCACGATGAACTCCATCCACTCCGGATCACCGACCGACCCCTGCCCTCACCACGTCTTCAACAAGGCCGACGCGGTCATCGCACCCCACCTGCGAGACATCATCAACACATCCTTCGACACCGCCACCTTCCCTGAGAGCTGGAAGCACGCCGAACTCAGCGCTCTACTCAAGAAACCAACAGCGGACCCCACCGAACTCAAGAACTACCGCCCCATCTCGCTCCTCCCGTTTCCAGCCAAAGTCATCGAGAAGACCGTCAACAAGCAGATGGCCGCCTTCCTCGAGACGAATGGATCCCTCGACCCCTCACAGTCCGGCTTCTGAGCCAATCACAGCACCGAGACCGCCCTCATCGCCGCCACCGATGACATCCGAGCCCTGATGGACAACGGAGAAACAGCGGCCCTCATCCTCCTAGACCTCTCCGCGGCATTCGACACTGTCTGCCACCGCACCCTAGTACAGCGCCTCAGCAACGTCGGAATCCAGGACAAGGCGCTGGAATGGATCATCTCCTTCCTCGACGGAAGAACACAGAGAGTCCGCCTACCACCGTACAAGTCAGAGGCCTCCGAAGTCATCTGCGGCGTCCCTCAAGGATCCTCTCTGAGCCCCACCCTCTTCAACGTCTACATGAGCCCCCTCGCGGCCATCGCACGCCAACACAACCTCAGCATAATCTCCTACGCCGACGACACCCAGCTGATCCTCTCCCTGACCAACGACCCCGCCACCGCCAGAGCCAAACTGCACGAAGGGATGAAAGAGGTAGCCGAGTGGATGACGACCAGCCGCCTGAAACTGAACTCTGACAAGACGGAGGTCCTCATCCTGGGCTCTTCACCCTCCGCCTGGGACGACTCCTGGTGGCCTCCCGCCCTGGGCACCGCACCCAAACCGACAGACCATGCACGCAACCTGGGCTTCATCCTGGACTCCTCCCTCTCCATGACCAGGCAAGTCAACAACGTCTCCTCGGCGTGCTTCAACATCCTACGCATGCTACGGAAGATCTTCTGGTGGATCCCCACCGAGACCAGGAAAACCGTCACCCAGGCCCTCGTCACTAGCCGACTGGACTACGGCAACGCCCTCTACGCCGGTACCACCGCCAAGCTCCAGAAGAGACTCCAGCGGATCCAGAACGCCTCAGCCAGACTCATCCTCGACATCCCACGAACCAGCCACATCTCCGGACATCTGAGAGACCTTCACTGGCTCCCCGTCAACAAAAGAATCACCTTCCGCCTCCTCACCCACGCACACAAAGCCCTACACGACCAAGGCCCGAGCTACCTCAACAGCCGGATCAACTTCTACGCTCCCAAACGCCACCTCCGATCAGCCAACCACGCCCTTGCCGCCGTCCCCCTCATCCGAAGAGCGACTACAGGAGGAAGGTCCTTCTCCTACCTGGCCGCCAAGACCTGGAACTCCCTCCCGACCGACCTGCGCCTGACCCAGGACCACCTCTCCTTCAGGAAGAAGCTGAAGACCTGGCTGTTCGAGCAGTAACGGCACCCCCCCTGCCCCAGCGCCTTGAGACCCTACGGGTATGTAGCGCGCTCTATAAGTGTCATTGATTGATTGATTGATTGATTGATAGGGGTGACTTATAGGTTTTAAGTGCAGTGACCTCAGATATAAGAAACTTCTATCTGCTGTAAGTGGTGCTAGCACCAGCTGACACAGGCTGCAATGTCAGGCCCGTAGTCACAATTTGAGTGATCTCTCAGGGGTGGCATAAAACATGCTGCAGCCCATGAGAGACCCCTGGTATACCTATACCCTGGGCACCTCAGCACCACATACTAGGCACTTTTAAGGGTACACCAGTAGCCAATCTGGGATGTACCCAAGTACTCACCATAACCAATTTAATGGAGAAAGCACAGAGACTAGGGTCCTGATTAGCAGGATCCCAGTCAGACTAGTCAGAAACCATACCAACACCAGACAAAAAGTGGGGGTAACCATGCAGAAGGATCCAAACTTCCTACATGTCCTATCCGACAATGCACTGTAGTAGCAGTTTACCTGAGAGTGTCACTTTTTTAAAAAACAAATCACACAATATAAATTTACTTTGACAGCCTGGGAGGAGGAAAGGTTACCTATGACTTCAATGAAGATCTCTATGATGCAGAACTAGGATTACAGGTATGTAACTTTTCCTTCTGCATCGTAGAATTTTCTTTGATAGTCAAACTTTGAATAAGTATCAAGCTGAAAGAAAAAAAAAAACACAACACAACTGTCAGCTGTGAATTCATAAGCAGAAAAAGGCAGCACTACAGTGAATTAACAGTTCAAGACAACAAAACTGAACTATTTGAACAGGTTCCTCAACGTTTTGTTTTCCAACTTATGCCCCGGCCTGAGCAACAGTGTCTAGTAAATATGTGTAAAGATCTTGAAGTAGTTGCCTTACAAATATTTAAGACTGGAACTTTTGTGACCCAAGCTGTGGTTGCCTCCTTTCCTCTTGTAGAGTGAGCTTTAGGCTTGCCTAGCAAATGTGTGTTTGCAATTTGATAGCACAGTGAAATACATGAGATTATCCGTCTCACTATTGGATTCTTTTGAGGTAGCTAATCCCTGCCTTAAAGAACCCTAGTTTATAAAAAGGTGGTTAGATTTCCATTTACCTTTCGACTTATCTAGTTAGAAACGCTGCACTCTTTTAACATCAAGAGAATGCAAAGTTTCCTCCGCTGTAATTATAGGGTTAGGAGAAAAAGTAGGGAGTATGTTAGACTGGTTAATATGAAAATATGATACCACTTGGGGGGCGTGGCCTGCAGCCGATGGAGACCGACGCAAGCTGAGTAGCTCCGACCGCCGTCTCCCCACGAACGATTATCCTGATCTCCTGCCTCTGCCGCGGGTGCCGACACTAACTCCCCAGGACATTGGAACGGGGCAGTTGGTTTTGCCGGCGCGTTGGGGGGCTGTATCCGCCATTTCAAGCAACAACTCGGCGATTCTGCTCCTCAGGCGCTCGCACGCAAAATGGCGGCCGCGCAGTGAACGCTGTTGTTGCCCCTGCACCTCGGAGACAGAGGGCGCCTGCATCCGGCTGGGCCGCCTTCACTGGACCCTTACTGCCTGTACATTGCCCCGGCGGTGCACATTGCAGGTGGGGGGCCCCATTTGTTCCAGTGGAGAGCGGAGCGACGTGGAGACCGGCGCGAGCTGCAGAGCTCTGGCCGCAGTCTCCCTGGCGATGCCGCCTCAGAATCCTGCCACATCGGAGTAGGTGAGCGTTGCGGCCCCGGGGCTCAGGAAGCGGAGAGTTGGCACCGAGAGTGTCTTGGGGGGCCAAGGAGGCAGTGTTGGGAGCTACTCGGCGAATCTTGGCACCAGGAGTTCGTGCCCAAGTTGGCGGCCGCGCCGTAAACACTGAGGAGGCCCCCTGCACACTGGCGATTGATGGCACATATAGTGAGCGAGATTGCTCCGCTGGACCAGGATGAGATGTGTGCCACCTTGGAGGGGAGAGGGGCTGAGGCGTTGGATGTTGGGGGCCCGATCCGCTAGCACTCCCCTGGAGTGGAGGACAGAGTGGCGACCGGGGCTGCGCTAGCCTCATAGCGAGGACTGTGCTGCATCCCCCTACACATTGGGGATAGTGGGTGCTTGTATCAAGCAAACTCACCCCTGCTGAGCGCAGGCGAGTTGTGGGCTGCTCTGGAGGTGGGGGAGACCGGAACGTCTGGTGCTGGGCGCCCGGTCTGCTGGCACTCCCCCGGGGGACGACATGTTGGCCGGGACTGTGATGGTCACATGACAAGGACTGTGCTGCGCAGGGGCTGCCAGGGGGATCCCCATTTGCCCGGCTGGAGAGAGCGGTGCGGTGCGACGTCTGGAGACGGGGTCTGTACCTCCTGGGGACACCAGCGAGCTGCGCCAGGGGGTGAGGCGGCTTCCAAAGCTCATCATTGCTTGCTAATTTGTTTGAGGGACCGGGGGTCTCTGTTGCGCCTGGACATAGTCAGCGCTGGTGCTTACCCAGAGGGACCATCGAGAGGATTGCTGGGGACAGCTGAGGGGGCTGCAGCAGTGTGGTGGAGAAAGCGACTGGGCAGCGGAGAGAGCGCCTCTTTTTCCGGAGATTACCTGAACACACTTGGTGGCTGTGGGAGATCCCTGGGCTGAGGAGTGTGCTTTCACCGGCGCCTATAGAATTGTTTGGGGGCTTTGATTGAGGGCTTTCGCTGCGCCGCTTTGAGGAGCATTTGCCGAGAGGAGACATACTTGCCTGCATTGGGTCACTAATCGCACAGTCGCCTGTTGGACCCTCCTTCTAGGAGGACTGGTTGGTTGGAGTGGAGGCCCCGCCGGTCTAGGTCACATAGGACTAGAGTATCCGGGCTGTAAGAAATACTGGGTGGTGAGGCCGACACTAAGGACCATGCAGCCTGGTCGACATGGGAAAGCCACAAGGTCGTCAGGGGGGGGCTCACCCGGAGCAGGAGGATGAAGCGGAGGAACAACAGAAGCAGGACAGCGTTGATCGACCTCCAGAGGGACTGATGCAGCAACAGGTGGACCATATCCTCCGCGCTATCACAGACAAGGAGGAGGCACTACAACAGGACATTGCGCAGGTATCGTTGGGGCTGGGTCTCCTGCGGGCAGATCATGGGAAGTTGGTCGACCGGGTAAAGCAAACTGAGGCTACCTTGGAGGTCTTGGAGCCAGCACAGAAGGCTATCGATGCTCAGATGGGAGAGGTCAATCGCAGGCTCCAAATACTGGAAAGAAGGGCTGAGGATGCCGAAGGGCGTAATAGAAGAAATAATATAAGGGTAGTTGGCCTTCCGGAAGGAGTTGAAGGGGACAACATGGTAGATTAAATGTAAATGTCAAGGTATTTGTAGAGCGCACTGTCACCAAGCGGTTTCCTGGCGCTATTACTCATACCGCTGTGGAACCCCTCCTGGCTTTCCCTGTGAAGTGTCCACTCCTGGGCACACCCAGGGTGAAGCCAGGCATCCTAGCGCTGTTGGGGCCGGTGTGGAGGTTAAGCAAGCTATTACCCAGAGTTGCAGCGTGGGACCATGATTAGAATAGGCACCGAGGCGAGAATTATCCGGTCCGAGGAAATTGAGCCCAAGACCCGCCGAGGCGGGAATTGAACCCTGACCTGGGCCAGAACTCTGCATCAGGGTCTGCCGCTCTAACCATTGAGCCACACTCCTACTACTTGGAGCAGTGGCTGCGTACGGAGGTGGCCCTTGAGGGCCTGACGCCATTTTATACTCTGGAGAGAGCGCATAGAGTGCCCGCCTGCCCGTTGACACCTGGGAGGCCACCCCGGCCGGTGGTGGCCCGTCTCCTTCACTATAAGGATAGGGACCTACTGCTCCAGAAAGCACGCACCGCAGGCCCCTACAGAGTGAACAATAGTAAGGTGTCACTGTTCTCAGACTATACTTTTGATGTACAACGCCATCAAGCTTCGTTTCTGGCAGTTAAAAAGACCCTCAGAGACAAAGGCATTCAGTACTCATTGATGTTTCCGGCGCGATTGCGGGTGATGTTGGATGACAAAACATTCCTTCTTAATGACCAGGACAGAGCATGGAGTTGGTTGGAGACCTACAGGCAAGGAATAGAGGGTACGGGAGGCGTTGGGGGGCAGATGACGGAGGCGTCCCAATCACGCAGTACGAGGCACAATAGAGGACGACGCCATGGGACTCAGAAACCTTCCACATCGCAGACGGTGACAGAGACGTCGGCAGCCGTGCAGGCCGTGACAGAAATCTCGCAGGCAAGCGGAGCATCGCGGCTGGGAGCAACAGACTCGGAAAAGGGGTCAGCAGGATCAGCCTCTGATGGGACGGATGCGGGAGTGCTACTGTATTGTATTGTATTGTATTGTAATTTGTAAAGTGCAATTGCTGCCCAAAGGGCGTCCAAGCGCTACCATGCCACAAGTCACACCAGGGACGGCAGATGAGATTGTGGATGCCTGAACTTTTGTAGTATTTTCAGTGATCTACGTGTGTGGTCAGATGTTCCAAGTATTGTGGTTTCGAGATGAGGGTGCTTGGGGGAGGCTTGGCAATTGGAAGGGCTTGGGTGAGGGATTGTTGATGCCGGGCAGATGTTGGTGGGACTGGATGGGAGGATGCGGTGGGGAGACGGACCAGGTCTTCTAGGCACCAGAGCTCTCCCCCTAGTTTCACTCTTAAGAGTGAACTCCTGGTAGCTACCAGGGAGACTGTTAGAGGGTGGTTTGGATGGGTGCTACCTGTTTAGAGCCTGTTTTGGGGAGTAGAGGGGGAGGTGTTGTTGGGGGTTGTTGTTCTTTTTGGGGTTGCAGGAACCACCGGTGTGCCATTGCAGGGAGTGCGATTGTGCAATAAATTTAGCGAGCAGCATGTCACCCGAGTTAAAATGTATTAAGTGGAATGTACGGGGATGCATAAGATGTTGAGGCGCCATAGGGTCCATGCTTATTTGGTGCATAGAGGGGTGCAGATAGCTCTTCTCCAAGAAACTCATTTAGACCGTGGTGAAGGCCAGGCATTGCAGCGCTGGTGGAGGGGGCAGCTCTTTTATACAACATTCTGCTTTTGCTAGGGGTGTGCTTAACTGGGTGCGGGCGGGGGTTCCCTTCCAGCCGACTCTGCAGATAGTGGACCCTGAGGGGCGGTTTGTGGCTGTTCTGGGGAGGTTGGATGGGGGAGATGTGACATTGTGCAGTGTGTATACCCCAATGTGGACCAGAAGGCCTATTTCGCACAGCCATCGGGGAAGCTGGCGCCAATCCAGCCGAGTTCTGTGATTTTGGGGTGGGGATTTAAATACGGTCACGGATACTGAAATGGATAGGTCGCACCCACCATTACCACTGGCACCTGTACATAAGCTCTCCAGGCTCCGGAGGGACTGGCAGGCTGAGTGGGGGCTAATTGATACTTGGCGAGCGCTACATATGGGCGAACAGGACTATTCTTATTATTCCTCATTACATGACTTTCACGTTTGGATGCAGTGTTGTGTTCCTCGGATGTCCATGCGCTGGTCCGCCATAGAGAATACCTGGCGAAAACAATATCGGACCATAACCCGCTATTGTTGGTGTTAAGGTGATCCAGAGGACGGCCTGCAATCCCTACTTGGCGATTACACCCAGAGGCTTTGGAAGACCAAGTATTCCGTGCAGAGGTGCAAGAGGGCATAGAACATTATTTTCCTGAGAATGAGGGGACAGGTTCGACCCTGGCTCGGAAGTGGGAGGCTTTTAAGGTGGTAGTGCAGGGCCTATGTATAGCTAAGACAGCAGGAGTGCGGAAGATGCTTCTGGCAGACAGAGAAGGAGGAGCTGCGACTGCGTTGCGCAGAGAGAGTCCATCTGGAGGATCCGGGAGCACACGCCGAAGTGTTGGCTGCAAGAGAGGGGGTGGCGGCACAAGTAGAGAGGTGCGCTGCCTCGACCACACGCGGAGAGAGATAGGGTAGGCTCCCTGTTGGCGTGGTTGGCCAATCCGGCCCGAGGGGCTCGCCAGTGCTGGCTGCTCCGGCGGGTGTACCGGAGTATACCCAGCAAGGGATTAATGAGCTGTTCTTGGCTTTCTACACAGACCTGTACAAGAGTAAATTGCGGGTTTCAGGCGAGGGATTGGCAGATTTCTTAGCTGAGGTGCAGCTTCAACGCCTTGAGGATGACCAGAGAGATGAGTTGGGGCAAGAGATCACAGTGGGGGAAATATGTTGTGCAATAAAACAGGTGCAGACGGACTGCCGGTTGAGTTTTATTCTACGTATGTCGATATCCTGGCCCCCATATTGCGGGCGGTTTATCGGGAAGCTCGGGAGTTACTGGAATCTGCTCGTGAGGCTATCATTATCCCGTTGTTGAAACCGGGTAAAGACCCTTTGTCTAGATCGGCCTAGCGTCCATTGTCTATGTTGACCGTTGACTGTAAAATATTGAGTGGGATTCTGGCGGCTCGGCTCCTCCCTCATATGGCGCAACTGGTCCATTCTGACCAGGCAGGCTTCATCCAAAGTGCAATACCACGACTAATGTGCGCCGGCTGATCCGGATATTGGGGGAAGACCACAGTGAGACTCCGACCGCGGCGGTGCTCTCAGTAGATATTGAGAAGGCGTTTGACAGCCTGGAGTGGCCATACTTGTATCCGATCCTTCGCGAGCTTGGAGACGTCTTCGTGGGATGGACGGAACTCCATTATAGATCGGCGACGGCTAGGGTGCGGACAGGCGTAACGATTTCCTCGGCCTGCCGGGTGGGGCGGGGCACGCGGCATGGGTGCCCGCTCACCCTGTTGCGGTTTGCATTGGCCATTGAGCAACTGGCTTCTCACGCTTGGTTGGGGAGGTACTACCCGGGATTATATCTCCGAAGAGACATGCAGTTTATTTCCCTTTAAGCGGATGACCTGTTGATCTTTCTCGCCAACACGGATACAGCTTTGGCGGGAGCGCACACATAGCTTCGGGTGTTTGAACCTTTGTTTTCGGAGAAATTAAGACTGCAAAAACAGACTTGCAGGAGGGCAGAAAGGAGATGGAGGGCCAACTACGGGTCAAAGGAGAAAGTTGATTATTGCAAAACCTTAGCCACTTATAAAAATTTGATTATGGAAGAAAAATCAGCATTCTTCGTAAAAAAGATTAACGAGGCCAAAGACTCTAGTAAAGAATTGTTCGACACGGTAAAGAAACTTACAGAGCCCGCAACCAAACAGGTTGCTGGTAGCATAGACCTATGCAACAAATTAGGACAGTTCTTTACAGGCAAGGTGCGAATTATATACGATTCCTTCCCTCAGAGGCCCACTATACCAGATGCAGGGGGTGTTAGGCTACCTGATCACCCCACTCAGGACAGTCCCTCAGACCTTCGCCCCCCTATTCCAAAATGTACGTTTTCAGTTCCCTCGGTCAAAGAGATCAGACTTCTGGTATTGTCCACCAAATCCGGAGGCCCTATGGACCCTTGCCCACCCAAGGTCCTGCACATGTTCCTTGAACTGCCTAGCGCCCAACTCCAGCCACTCTTCAGGAACATAATCCAGTCCAGCTGTTTTCCGAAAGCATGGAAGGGAGCCTCGATACTCCCATTACTTAAGAAACCTAGCCTTGACCCTTCCAGCTGATTTCCGGCCAATTTCAAGAATTCCTTTTCAGGCTAAAATCCTTGAGAAACTGCTGAACTCGCAGTTGGCAGGATTCGTCAGGGACACGCATGCCCTACATGACTCCCAATATGGGTTCCGGGAGGAACACGGGACTGAGACTGCCTTGGTGATGGCAGCGGAGGAAATCAGGAGTATTCTGGACGCAGGAGGGAAGGCTGCCCTCATTTTATTAGATCTGTCGGCGGCCTTCGACACTGTTAACCATGATATCCTCATAAGCAGGCTAAGAGACATAGGCCTTGATGCATCTGCCACCAACCTGCTGGCCTCCTTCCTAGCAAACAGAACCTTCTCAGGTCAGCTTGGGGAATTTATATCTAAATCCTTCAATCTGCTGTGGGGCTTCCCCAGGGCTCGCCCTTGAGCCCGTCCCTTTTCAATTTATATGCTGCCCCCTTAGCCAACATCATCAGGAACTGCGGGGTTGTCCCACTATCTTACGCGGATGATACCCAAATAGTGGTGGCAATCTCAAACAATACCACTGAGACCGCGGAGAGATTCAAACTCAGCATGGACCAGGTCAGTCACTGGATGAAGGACAACTGCTTAAAGTTGAATGGTGATAAATCGGAGGTTATGCTACTGGGGGCCGATCCAGACATCTGGTCTAGCCTCAGGTGGCCAGACAGCCTGGGCAGATGCCCTTCGCCAGTGGACAAAGTGAGGAACCTAGGTGTCATATTTGACTCCAAACTAACCTTTGAAGATCAAATAAACAACCTTTCCTCATCTGTTTGGTAGACGCTGAAACTCATCAGGAAACTGCTGCCATATATTTCACCTGACACCTCCAAAACCCTGGTTACCTTGTTAGTCCTATCTAAATTAGATTATGGTAATGCTTTATACGCAGGGCTTCAAAAACAGCTGTTACTAAAACTTCAGCGGCTCCAGAACGCAGCAGCCAGGCTGGTTCTGAACATTCCTAAGTTCGAATCTGTATCCAAAAAAACGAGAGGCCTTCACTGGCGCACTGTAGAAAAAAGAATCCAGTTTAAGTCAGCCTGTCTAGCCTACAAAACACTGCACGGTTCAGGCTCACGCTTCTTAAGAAGATGCCTAAAACCCTATGAACCGATCAGGACGCTTAGATTCAGCGGTGCCAAGCTCCTCATGACCCAAACAACTAAGGTGGGGGGGGGGGGGGGGGGGGGGAGGGAGAAGCTTCATAGGCAACACGACAAAAACATGGAACAAGCTTCCCGTCGCACTGAAAAACTGTGCGCAAGAACCTAAAGACCTGGCTTTTCTCATATTAGTCTGAGGGAGCACCCGATTCACCGGCGAGCAGCTTAATTCTTTGACAGCGCCAAGACACCCTCGGGCATTCGAGCGCTCTACAAATCATAAAATCAAATCAGATCAAATTTTACAGGCGCATGTTCACAGACTCAGGAGCCACTGTGTACTTTGCAAGGGAAGTGGGAGCGAGACCTGGGCAGGGAAATTCCGGAGAATACGTGGGAACATCTAATTAGGAGAGCCTGGAAATGTATGAGGAATGCTGGATTCCAACTGATGCAGTTCTACATCCTGCACAGGGCGTATTTGACGCCGGCCAAGCTCAATCAATACTTCAATGCTGCAGCAGCTCAGTGTCCGAGGTGTAGTTTGGGGGGAGCCGACTTTCAACACATGTTGTGGGGGTGTATCAGTTTAGGGGCGTATTGGAAGGGGATACTGGAGCTCTTATGCCATATAACAGACCGGACATTATAACTAGATATGGGAGTCTGTCGCACTGGCTCCCACATACCACCAGAACGAAAGTGACAAGTAAATTTATAGATCTGGGCCTCGTACTTGCTAAAAGAGAAATCACAATGCACTGGAAATCGGCAAGGGGGCCAGGGATGGAAAGATGGCAGGCGGAGATGCTTAAATGGGCGCAGAGCAAAAGCATGCTAAAGTTGCAGCAGGCCTTGAGAACGAAGGCACTGGAGGCGGCGAGGGCGTGGGAGGCCTTGATGGTGATATTGAAGACGCCAGAGTAAGAGTCAGGGGAGGGTTCGGAATTGGAGGAGGTACAAGGCCCAAATGATGCATTGGTGCAGGGGGCAGGAGCCGAGGTATGATTGATGGATTCATGGGTGACCCCTGAGTAGCTATGTTATGACCTGTACTGTAACACTGAAATTCATGTTCATTATTGCATTGGATTTTGGCGTCCTATAATTATTGGTAGATCATGATACAGAGGCACATCGGTGAGGGGGGGATAAGGGTGGGAGGGATGCAGTGTGAAAGGGATGCTGACATTTTCTATTGCTGGAATTCAATTATTGCTTCCTAACTGTAAGTGGGAAAGATCCCTTGTTTCCTTTTTTCTTAATTTTGAAAATCAATAAAAATGTTAAAAATGAAAATATGATAGCACTTTAGGTAGAAAGGAAGGCAGTGTACGCAGAACTACTCTATTATGAAGGTAGGCTGTGAATGGTTTCATAGACGACACAGTCTGTCACTCACTAACTCTACGTGCAGAGGCTAATGGTTATTAAAAACACCTTTACCAATGAAAAATGTTGAAATGTTGTCTTATGGATGTGTTCGAATGGCGGGCCCATCAGTTTTGATAGTACCAAGTTCAATTCCCAAGGAAAAGAAGGTCTCCCGACTGGAGAAAAACTTTTTCCAGTCCTTCCAAAAAGTCTTTGATTACAGGACTCTTGAAGAAAGATTGTTTTGTTGCGGAGTTTCCTTATGCACTATTGGCAGTATGCAGTAATGGCAGCTAAGTGTACCTTAATGGATGAGAATTGTAGGCATGACCTGGCTAAGTGAAGTAAGTATGGGACAATGACATTCTCTTTTACCTTAAAAGGGCCCTGGCTATGGTTAAGGCACCATATACAAAAACATTTCTGTGAGAAGTTAGCCTGGCATAGATGTCCACTAGTTATAGTGGGCACCTTGCACCAGTCTTATCGACCCTTATTGATGGTGGTTGTAAAGTCAACCTCATAGAAAGCTATCCTAGTGGTAGCATGGACCAGCAGTCATCAGGCTAAGACTTCAGAGAGCGTATTAAGCAAGTTGTTTTTACCAATTATAATCCCTTGAGTACCAAATGAAAGGACACCACACAAGGTATATATCAAATATATATGTATTTATTCTAAACACAACCCCTCTGCACTCTTTATGAGGTCAGAGGTAAAAGTACAATACAAGTTACTCAATTAGCATATGATAAGTTGCACAGTATACGTTATGCCCTAGGGGCCTCACAAACCATATACTAAAATAGTGGTATAAGAACCATGTGAGAATTAGAAAGCAGGCCTGGGGCCTGTCGAATCGCTAGGGCTACTCTAAACAACCAAAGGTTAGGAAGTAGAAGGCCCATGGGAGACGTGTGCAGTTTCTAAATACAGCTGCGGTTGCCTTTGACTTTCTATGGGAAACAAACAAGTTACAAATTTACAATTTAAGGACACTTAGGGATGGACTATGATGGAACCCTTTTAAACTAGGACACGTCAAGACCCACAGGAGCACCGGAGTACTCGTGTTACCTCACCAGGGAAGCCGGGTGCATAGGTGTCTTTTCGTGTCGGGTTTCGACGTAGTTTTCAATGGAGAGCTGCAAAGAAGTGCTGCAGGCGACCAGATGAAAAGTGTCCGGGTGGATCCAAGGGTGGATCGGAGATCTGAAGAACCTGAAAGCAGAAGGGACAGAGTCTGGGTCACTTGCCAGTGACCAGGGCGGCGATAAAAAAATGCTACCAGATGTCGAGTGATTTCAGGTGAAGATGGGAAGGTGGCTCTTCAGCCACGAGGACCAGGAACCGTCGACGATGACCTTGAGCTGGATTCGAGCTGTCCCACAAAGGATCTAGTTGACTGCGGTGTCGGTATCCGGACTGGACCCAACAAGCCTTGGCAAACTCAACCCATGCAGGATGTCGAGATTGGCTTTGGTGCAGACCAGCAAGGTCTGAGGAACTTCTCCTTTGCAGGGAAGTTGGAGCAAGCCTGGAGCAACCAGGAAAGCAAGTTAGATTCAAAAGGAATTCTTCGGGGTGCTCACTAGTTAACGGACTAGGAACCGCTAAGACAAGTCGAGCTGAAATGCAAAAGCGGGGCCCACGGGTCACTCGTGGAGTGGGGGCCTCTGAGCTTCGGTGCAAATGGTGCTCGGTCTGGGGCTTCAAGCACCCCAATGCACGACTTCGAGTTACGTCGGGAAGTGAGAGCAGCTTGCAAAATGCATGATATCCAGAAGTTCCGGTCCCACGTCTCTCGTGTCCGCCATGGGTCTCAGCTTTTCTGTGAGCGAAGGTCGGGGTCAGAGATGTCTGGAAGTCCGTGTCCTGTGTCGCAGATTCTTCGGGATCTGGCGGGAGCCTTGAAAATGCAGACCGGCAAAGTTGCTGTTGGTGCCTGTTTAAACAGGGTGGTCACTCCTTGACCACAAGGGAGATGTTTTCTGTCTTCCAGTCGAAATGGAATGTCGAAGGTCCAGGATTTATGTTTCAGAGTTTTGTCCAGGGTAATCTAAAGTCCTAGGGACTGGGTTCCTATACTTATACTAAGTTTAGGGGATAGACTACCTTTAAGGCCCCTCCTATGGGTGGACTTGGGAAGGGGGTTGTTACACCCCTTTCCCTTTGTCCAGTTTCGTACCAGAGCTGGGGCAGAGTGCCCCAGCAACCGGTTTGAACTGGGAAATGCATGGAGCACCTAGTGTGCCCCAGGCAGTGTCTGGAAAGCATTCACTGAATGCAGCCCTCCCTGCCCCAATACACAAAAGCCTGTCTGGGGAGGTGCTGGCACCTCCCTGGACAGGAAACCTATTGTCCAGGCCTCCCCTGCCGGAGTTTCGTCCACCAGCAGGAGGGCAGACTTGTGTCTGTGGCAGCAGCATTCATTTTGTGATGCTGAGGCTCTGTTTAACTTTAACCTGGTAAACCAGTACTTACATGTCTTCTCCCTCTAGAAGGGTGGAATGCTACTCCCGCCGCCAGAATTGGCGGGGGTAGTATTCCAAAGTGTTTGACACCTTACACAACATGTTTTGATAAAGCCAAACCAAAGTTAGCATTAACCGCAAGGATTATAATGTACTTAAGAGTATATGGTATGGCTATATCATAGAACAGCTATAAGGAGATGGTTCCGAAAGCTGCAGAGGGGCTCAGCTCATTCTAGGGCACCCTTTCACATAAAACCAAGCACTCTGCCTCCAGGATTGTTAAGGCCTGCCATAGGAGTGACTTATGGGTGTATATGTGTCTATAGGTGTATATAGATATAGGTATACTATATCTAAGTAAGGGGTGATTACACCACCTTACCTAGGCTGTTTGAACAGACCTTTGGTGTCAGTTTGGAAGGCAAACCAGGGGTGGCACAATACATGCTGTAGCCCCTGATAGGCCTAGGGTGCACCTATGCCCTGGGTACCTATGGTACACTATACAGGGGCTCACAAGGGTGTCCCAGTAACCAATCTGGTATGTGCCTAAAGTACATGGTATCAAGTTAGAGAGAGAACAGCTGGGCTGGGGGCCTGATTAGCAGGTCCACAGCCACACTAAAGTCGAAAAACCAGAGAATCACAGCAAAAAGTGGGGGTAACCATAGGAAGCAGACCCTACTCTCCTACAATTTCCACTCAAGAACATAAAGTAATTGTGTGGACGGTCGCTTTGATACCTTTGAAATGTTCATACAATCTTCGAGAAGGTTTGAAAGGCAGTATTGAGTGCTGCCATATTCAAGGATTGGAACGTTGCATGTAGAATTTTGCCCTGAAACCTGGATAGGAGATTCGGCCTGAGTGGAAGGCGCACCTGTAACTTCTGAGTTACTCATGGTATGAATAGTATCTGTGGAAAAGTGTAGCCAATGGAGTTGACCAGCTGATTAAAATGGCATTGCCCAGAGACTGCCATTCTGGCGCCCTGGAAGCGAAGCCCCGGCATTCTTTGGTTTTGAGCTGTGGTGAATAAATCTAATGTTGGAGCATCCCATTCTTTGAAGATGTTGTCTACCTCTTCGTCGTTGAGAGTCCACTAGTGAATATCTTCGTGAAAATGACTGAAGAAGTCTGCTTCTACATTTTGTATTCCCAGAATTTGGAAAGCTGTAGTTGACAATCCTCTTGCTAGCACCCAATGCCACATTGTCTGAGCCTGGAGTAATAATTGTATTGCTCCTATTTCACCTTGTTTGTTTATATAGTACATTGTAGTGGCATTGTCTGTTTGGATCATCAGGTCTTTGGAAGTGAGAGAGGATAGAAAAGTCTTGAGCTCTAGGTTTACAACTTTGAGCTCTATTTATTTATTTATTTGACATGACTTTTCCTTTTGAGACCAAAGTCATTGAATTGTGAGGTGGTTGATACAAGGTGAGGCATTTGTGATGGTAGTTTGTGAGGGTGTCTCCTTCTGAAAGTGCACTTCTGCTAGCAGATTCTGAGACTTGGTCCAACAGGTGAGGGAATGTCATGCATTCTCCGCTAGATAGAGCCAATCTTCCAAAGGCCTATTCTCTGTGACCACTGATCCTCTCTGCAAATTTGGGGAGATCTCATGTAGAGGTGTGCATTGGGGACTATGAAAATCCAGGATGCCACTGACCCCAGAAGAGATGCTAATCTGACAAACAGTTGGTTTTACTCACTGCAGAAGCTGTGCAAATTTTGTTTCGATTGAGGATACTCGCTCCTCCAAAGGAAACACTTTTTCCTCGTGTGTCTATTGTATCCCCAAAAAACGTGAGGCACTGGACTGGTGTGGAGATCGATATTTCTGCATCGATTTGTAGCCCTGTTTTGATAATAGGGTTGTGGCGGTTATGAAGTCCTTTACTCTGGGGAGAGAGTCTTCCCTTATCAGCTAGTCGTCTAGGTATGAATACAGAAAAACGCCTTTCTATCTTAGGTGTGCTACTATCACTGCCATGCATCTGGAGAAGGTTCAGGGGCCTGATTTTAGGCCAAAAAGAAGTACAGCATATTGATGGTGATCTGATCCCACTAAAAATCTTAGAAATTGTCTGTGATGATAAGCTATTGGTATATGAAAATATGAGTCTTGAAGGTCCACTGCACAAAGCCAATAGTTTTATCTTATAAGTGGGAATTTTAGATGGAGGGACAGAATCCTACACTTTTCCTTTTTGATATATTTGTTGAGGAGTCTGAGGTCCAGGCTAGGCTGAGATTGATTGGATTTAATTTACTTTTGAACCAGGAAGTATCTTGAATAGACACCCTTGTTGACCTAATTTGAAGGGACTCTTTCTATTGCACTTTTCTGTAAAAGAACAGATGTATTTTGCCATTGGCTGTGTAGGTGAGCCATCGTGATATATAATGGATGGACTGGCGGTGGAATGTTTTTGAAATGGAGTGTATACCCGTTTTGTATGATACCCATGTGTCTGAGGTTATAGCTTTCCACTCTTCCAGGTAGAATTTCACCGCTCCTCCACAGGAGTGGGAAACTGTGATGGGAGTCTTTGTTACTCATTGCTTGTTATGTGAAGAATGTTTGCCCTTGGATTGAGAAGGCTAGGATGGGGGGGGGGGGGGGGGATCACCTTTTCTGATAACGGCTTTCGTACGGCCTTTGTGATTGCCACTGTTGCTGTGAGTAGTGATAAGGCCTCCTAGGGGTTAGAACCCTATGGCAATAAAAACGTTTGTCTCTAGGCCTGCACTGCTGCTTGAATGATTTCTTTTGTTGCTCAAGTCCGATAGCATTTAATGTTCCTGCCTTATTTTTCATTTGGAGCATCTCCTCCTCAGTATTCTGGCCAAATAAAGAGGAACCTGAAAACGGCAAATTCACAATCTTCAACTGGGTGTCAGGCTTCAGTGATGATAGTCTCAGCCAGCATTTTCGTCTCAGTGAGATGCCGTAACAAAAAGAAGTGGCTGAAAGTTCGACCAAGTCTACTGCCGCATTAATCGACTGATTAGAAATCAAGTAACCCTCAATTACCATTTCTAGGAAGTCATGTTGTCTGTGGGTTTGTAAGTCAGACATGAAAGCTTTCATTCTATTCTATATTGTGCAGTGATATCTACTAAACAGTGCATCTATATTGGTGTTTCTTAAATAGGGGGAAGCTCTGTCACACACTTTTGTTTTTACTGATGGCCTCCATTGGTTTGCTCTCCCGATCTGGAGGAGCTGTGGATTCCGGAGCAGAAGCAAGCCTTTGACTTACAGCTGTTGTGATTATTGAAGTCTGTTTCAGATCCAACTTTTGAAAATCAGGATCTTGTTGCGGAGGAATTAACTTCTTTAGTAGTCTTGGCGTAGCTGTTAACTGTGGCTGGAGTTAGGAACTTTTCCTCAACAATGCCCATAAGCCCAGGAACAAGGAGAAGGAGATCTTGGTGTAGACCTTGGTTGAAGAGTTTACAAGATTACAGCCACCGTTGATTGAGGTGAATAGTTCGCTTAGCTGCACCTCTCACTAGGCCATCCTGAAAGGCAATGATATCGTCCACTGGAGAGACCCTTGTTGGAGACTGAGGTGGAGAATTTGGAGTGTATGATGAATTAGAGACAGAATTAGGTGATCTTGAGCATGAAGGGGTAATGGATCTTCTGTTAGAAGGTGTCTGTGGTGGCCGAGATTTACTTGGAGATGGGCTTTCCATTTTCTAATGAGCAACATAGACATGGCTCTAGCAAACTGTTGCACAGGGGAGAGATTCAAAGGAAGAAATGGATCTTGTACAGGATTGTCTGCTGGTGTTATAGGTCTTATAGGCAGCAGCCCAGAATCTGGTTGAGGTAACGGAGCCTCTGACTGATGAGAAGGGATTGAAAGTGAAGAAGGATACTCTGACCACTGTGAAGAAGAGGATATATTGACTTGGAGTATCCTCAACATCGAGGGAGGCGAAATTGACATTGTGCAAATCCTCTTTGTGAGAACTGATGTCTTTTGTGAAGAATGTTTATTCGACGCCGGATTAGTTTTGGTCTTAAACGTCAAGTGATGACACTTTGACACCAACTGATGGGATCTTGATGTCAAACAGTGGATTTTTGTCGCTGACCTTGTGCGAGACTATTTACGAAAACAAAGGTCCTAAGCTTAAGCAACATTTCACAACAATATTATATAGACCACAATAGGCTGCTATATACTTTTCCTTTGCCCAGCCGGGCAAGGAATTTATTATAGATCAAATCAAGTGTTTAGAACTTTGAATACATTTGACAGCAAACATTTTTGTTGCAGTAAGGCACAGTCCTGTACCGTACTAAAAGGTAAGAGGAAATGGGGAAAAAAGTATAGTAAAAAGAAAGATTCTTCAGGCAAAGAGAGTG
Organism: Lissotriton vulgaris; assembly: GCF_964263255.1. NCBI lineage: Eukaryota > Metazoa > Chordata > Amphibia > Caudata > Salamandridae > Lissotriton > Lissotriton vulgaris. The sequence continues at coordinate 841,680,233 of NC_141697.1, forward strand.
AGCAATCTGGGCACTGTTTTAAATCAATGTTGTCAGTGTTTCCCAGAGTAGCACATACAAGCAATAGTATACAATAATCAACTGTATGTCTACTAAAAGGAGTCGACATTTCGATCCCGTGCTCAATTTACAAAGGGATCATCTTCAGGACTTAACAATATATTGCCTGGTTTTAACAGTATATATGCCTCAGCGTCAATGTGAGGTAGCCGAGTTATCTGGATTCCCAGTGCAGTGTGAGTAGAGGAGGCTTGGTAGCCTCGGCGCTGGGCGTGAATTAACGCTGGCGCGTGCGTGCAGGAATTGTCAAGGTTGACACGGTGTTACAGCGATGGAGGGAACGCGGGCCTGATGACCTCACGGTTGAGAGCGCGATCAAAAGTTTTAAATCTGATCCACGATTCTTGGATCGATGTCTATATTCAATGTAGGTCCGCAGATTGGCCTTTGGATAGAGGGGCGGTCAATAGTTATTACGATCCGCGATTAGTAGAACGATGCCTATGGAACCGCGTTGTGGGTCCACTGGCGCTTCCACGTAGAGTTTGGTTCCTGAAAACCAGACTCTACGTGGAAGCGCCAGTGGACCCACAATCTATATATACTGTTAAAACCAGGCAATATATTGTTAAGTCCTGAAAATGATCCCTTTGTAAATTGAGCACGGGATCGAAACATCGACTCCTTTTAGTAGACATACAGTTGATTACTGTATACTATAGCTTGTATGTGCTACTCTGGGAAACACTGACAACATTGATTTAAAACAGTTCCCAGATTGCTCACTCTCTTTGCCTGAAGAATCTTTCTTTTTACTATACTTTTTTCCCCATTTCCTCTTACCTTTTAGTACGGTACAGGACTGTGCCTTACTGCAATAAAAATGTTTGCTGTCAAATGTATTCAAAGTTCTAAACACTTGATTTGATCTATAATAAATTCCTTGCAAAGCTGGGCAAAGGAAAAGTATATAGCAGCCTATTGTGGTCTATATAATATTGTTGTGAAATGTTGCTTAAGCTTAGGACCTTTGTTTTCGTAAATTAACTGACACCCATGGTCCATAGCTACCTATTGGGTCCACCTTGTTTTACAAAAAACTTGTGAGACAGCAGTGCCGTTGTAGTTTTCAGAGTCTGTGCCGATGTTATTAATCCCGCCACCGACTTGACCACTGAGCAATGATGATGGCACATTGACGCTGGTGCTGGACGGAACCTGTTGGTGTGGGAGCTCGTTTTAGGGGGACGAGTTGGGCCGTGGCTATCATATCACGAGCCCGTTGCTGTTATCAAATGGGGCACATTTTTCTACATTAACGGGCATACAGGGACCTCTGTTTTCGTAGGGCCCATTTGCGAGATCATTTGTGGACTTCATGCATATTAGTTAGAATCTTATAAACTTGTGAGGTTATTGAGTCACCACATTTGGCTGTGCATTTTCTTTTTTGCTGGTGCCTATTCCCCTTCTATACATCTCCAGTAAACGACGTTGGCCGTGGTGCCACAATTTCCTGACTTGGAATTTTGGGATAAATATACCCCATCTTACATAATGAAGGATAGGCGCAGCTTATATTTTCGAGACTCTGACAGATCTCTACCTTCACCAATTATTTAATGGTCATTTCTATGAGACTCTTGGATACTTGCAATACATATCCATTTTCAAGTACCAAGATTGTGGTCCAGCAGGACAACCCCAATGCTGAGTATACACCAACACGTCTGTTTGAATCAGAATTCGCCCTGAAGAAGTCCCTAGTTGGGACGAAACGCGTCGGCTGTACTATCTTATCTACCACATTTTGGAATAAAAGAAATCAAAATTGAGGAACTTTACTCCTGTGATCTTTATCGCTTGAATTTTGTATATTGGTTGATTTTGTGTTGTGCACCTGTGCTTCTTTGTATATTGTTAAAGTTCTTTTCTGAACTAGCATTGTGATGGTGGGTGCTAATCAGTGTGCATACAAATCCCTAAGTTAATAGAAACGGATTGATATGCTGAAGAGTGACTCCGGTTAGGTGCTGTCATTAAGAAGGTTCCACTGTCCCTTTTGTTTCAGGCACATTGACGCTTCTTTATATGGCAAACACAGGACCAAAACTACTGACGGCGACGCCGATATTCCTGAAGTCAACAAATGAGGTCGATGAGAATAGTGTCGATGTCATGAGGGAAGTTTTCTGTTCTTAGATCTTCCTCTGTGGTAGTCCATATCTGATTTTTGATGCTTTTCTGCAGAATGGTGGCAGGATGCTCTTTCCATTATCTTCCTTTTCTTCCTTTCTTGTCTGCCTTCATATCCTGCTACGAATTATGATGCCCTCTCAGTCTTTAAGCATCCTCTTCAGCATTTTACCACTAATGTCACATCCTTTAGTCAGGTGTGTAAGTGTAAGACACACCACACAGACCTTATGAGCATTAGAGCTCTCCTTCTTTCTACCACATGATAGGCATTTAGTAAAAAGAGCAGGCATTCTGACCAAAAATCCTGTCAGAAAAACAAAAGAAACAAGCATTTACAATGCAATGGTTTTGCCTTTGTTAAAGTTTGAGCTGTTGGCAAAGCTCTTGACCTTTTTTTTTAACATAACTAAATGGCATTGTTATTTGCAATGGCACTAGCTTTATCTTTTGCAAATGACACCAACAAACACCTACAGAGAGCCCCCAACACACACCCACACTGCGCCTCTCCCACACACACTGCGAGCACCACCACACTGCGAGCCCCCCCACACACACTTTGAGCTCCTTCCTAAGACTGTGAGCTTCTTCTATAAACTGCGAGTCACTTCCTACAAAGCCCCCTCCACACTTAGAGCCACTCCGCTCACACACAGAAAGCTGTCCTCTTGTTTGGCAATGTATAGTAAGCCCTTAGATTTTTATAAATGTTTGGAGAGTTATTTTCAATTGTTTATTATGAAGAATATATTTTTTTGTAACTATACAATGGAGTACAATATATTTTATTGAAGCCACTCTTAGATGGACGCAGGCAGATGCTTAGAAAGTTTTTGAAACACCATATACAAGGAGGTCAAGGTCTTAGAATGTGAGTGCATGTATTGTTGTAAAACATTAATAAGGTACATGTGGATGACACGGAACCATGCAGAGGCACAATATTGCACAGTGACTTTATTAATGTAATAAACCCTATAACTCCTGACGAATATGAAGATTGATGTATTAAAAGTTGCATGGATGAATGGATGTGTGAAAATGTGGGTGTATTATTGATTGTTGGATGCATTGAAATGTGGATGTTGATAGGATGGATGTATGGATGGAAGGATGAAAGGGTGGAGGGATGCAGGATGGATTGTTGAAAGTGTGGATGAATAGATGCATGGAAGGATGAAAGTGTGGATGGAAGAAGGATGGAAGAAAACGTGGATGTATGGATGGATAAAATGTTGCATAGATAAATGATGTATGGATGTGTGAAAAAGTGGTAGGATGAATGATGTATCTTATTCACAATTTTTATCTTGTGAGTATTATTACAGGAGTAGCACTTCTAATGAACGTAGGATATTTTTTTACCATTGTTTCTGAAGGTATAAGACAGATGAATTTGATACATAATAATGAGTGAATGTGGTATAGCTTCTTTAAAAAAAAATATTGCATAGTAACATAATTTCGGCATTTTGATCAATTTTCTATAGAACATAGAATGAGTGCATTTGTTGTATTTTTGTTAAACTAAATTTGCACAGTAACATTAGCTCCTTGGACATCCAAGCCCCCTGCTAGGCAATCTAAAACCGCTCCCTGGTTTTCGGAAAACCTTAAACTTGCCAGAGCCAGATGCAAGACTCTAGAGCGCAGCTGGAGAAAACATTATAACCCTGAGGACAAACGACTGTATAAAAGCAAATTGAATAAATACCATAAATTGGTGAGATCCGAAAAAGGTTGCCACCTTAAAAGTAGAATTGACTCAGCGAACAACCCTACCAGAGAACTCTTTCCCATCTATAGAGAGCTCACGGTCCCTACCAGACTGGAAGGTCATGACATTTACTCGAAAGAATTGTGCGACTCTATTGCCGATTTTTTCGTAAGTAAGATCGACAAAATCCATGCCACTTTCACTAAGGATGAGACCCATCTTAGTAAACCTGCAGTAGCCAAAACATCTTTACGGGGAATTCTGGTCTCACTTGTTTTATTACACCTGAGAAGCAAGAGCTATTAAGCATCGCCAACAGCATACTATCGGGATCACCGAGCGATGTTTGCCCGCCGGCTCGCTGTACAGGAGTCATGGAGACCACAATAATCAATCAAATCAGCCTTATTGTGTCGCTCTCTTTTCAAGAATGTCAGGTATTGGATGCTTGGAAAACTGCTCAGGTAATTCCCCTCAAAAAGAAGGCCAGCATCCACATCTCCCAATTTCAAAACCTCCGTCCTATTTCCCTTCTTCCCTTTTGCGCTAAAATTGTGGGAAAAGTTGTGAATAGGCAGCTCATGAGTTATCAGGAGGAACATTCTCTCCTGCACCCCACACAATCGGGTTTTAGAGCTGGTTACTCTACGGAGTCAGCCCTACTCTTTTCCACCGAGGGCCTAAGGCACATAGTGGACGAAGGAGAGACCGCAGCGTTGGTTCTTTTAGACCTAAGTGCAGATTTTGACACCGTGCTGCACTCAACGCTGCTGTCTCGACTGTCTGATATGGTAGTAAAGGGACAAGCCCTCGCTTGGATAGAGTCTTTCCTGCTACGAATTATGATGCCCTCTCAGTCTTTAAGCATCCTCTTCAGCATTTTACTACTAATGTCACATCCTTTAGTCAGGTGTGTAAGTGTAAGACACACCACACAGACCTTATGAGCATTAGAGCTCTCCTTCTTTCTACCACATGATAGGCATTTAGTAAAAAGAGCAGGCATTCTGACCAAAAATCCTGTCAGAAAAACAAAAGAAAAAAGGAATGTACTTAACAGTGGAGATGTCAAGTTGTTTAATACAATCCTTTTACAAGCGCTGAATGTGAAGGAAAAAGGTTTGTAGGTGAAAAGACACACGAGGTGTTCAGAGATCCTGCCCGAAGGAGCGGAAAACAAAACTAACACACTCAGGCAAATATGCACTACCATGCATTGTGGGATGGGGTGCTTCTGAGGTCCTTAAAGGTGCAGGCCTCTTTTGTTTTATTGTATCAGTGGTAGCCTATGAGGCTGCTATTCCATTTCATGCTGTTTTGTACACAGGCAGTCTTTTTCCATTACAAAGTGTTGATCATTCAAAGGGTATGTTTGACTTTTTCCATCAATTCTCCTACAGCGTTCAGTAAGAGAGTACATCACTGGCAGTCTACACTGCGACTATATGGAAAACGACTTTCAGTGGAACATTCTTCAGTGCCTTTTTCCTGAACTGTTACTATATATTGAAGGAGGCATTCTGGGGTCCACACAGGCAGTGGTGAATCAATGAAGATCCTCCGATGCAAGCCTTGTTTTGCCAGGACACTGATGTACAGCTCCTTCATTTCACAATGCTTCTTTTGGAGAGAGAGAAGTACTGAGGAATGGAGGGGTTGAATGAAAATGAATCAGGAAGTAGGGATTGGAAGGGGAGCAAAGAGGAATGATCCTAATTGATCACCTTCTAATTTTCAGTTACATTTTTCTGTTAGTGAGTTGGGGGGAGGTGGTGGGAGGGTAGGGTGAGTAGGACTTCATCTCCCACCCTCTCTCACCTCCCTCACTCCCACTTACAGACAGAGGATCGAGCTGATGGGCAAGATTAGGGAGGACGGTGAGCTGTTCATAGCCACTCCCATGGCCCTGTCACCAGCTTAATCCGTAGATGGACCTGGTAGGAACTAGACAATCCATCATATACAAATTAGTGAGGCACCTGGAACTGAGCACCGCACTACCATATGAAGGAGACTTCAAGGAAATTATCAGGAATCAGCAAACTGACTCCAGGAACCCCACACAAAAGGAAGAAGCCTGAAGGAGGTTGTCCCCATTAGGAGGAAGACATAAATATATATCTATTTTGTTTAAACTGCACCAGACATTTAGATGAAAAGAAGATTGTGACGGGGGCGGCATGCCGCTGGGCACCTCGAAGGCCGCTACCACCCCACGTGGGTATTTACCTTGTGGGCCCACCCTCCCTGTCTTTTCAGCCTTCCCAAACTCAGGTCTGGTCGATGCCTGCAGAACGTTACAGCTGCGACGAGGAGGATATTGAGGACTGGCCCTTTAACTGGAAGAGCCACAGGGAAGAGGAGGAGCCCCGACACGACGTAAAGCCGGCAGGTGATGACAGTCAGGTGTGCTTGTACACCGGAGCGGAGGACAGCGAGCGGAGAGACGTGTGTTGGAGAGAACGGATCGAAGGAAGTACGGAAGGAAGAGGACCCGGTTTGACATCTACCGAGGGAGTGGAGGTGCAGAGAGACCCGTTGACGGCGCGGGAGCCTGGAGGCCGACGGCAACACGAGCCGCCCAGCCGCACGCAACCTGGAGGCTTGTGGCTCACCGAGGTACGTAATCGTATCTCGGGCTGGGTTAAGAGGAGAGGGAACCTAGAGTAATTGTATCCCCTATCCCTTCAGTCCCCTGGTGAACCCTTCCTGCACCCCCATCCCCGCCCAGTCACTAGCTGTACATATTCACAGGTGAAATCCCATCACTCCCTTCCCCTCACAAGTGTATCTGTAACACAGCACTGAGACGCCCTCTCTTGTATCTTCTACCGAGGTGGCGAGCATCGTAACCACGGAGACGGACCAGGTGGAGACGAGGCGGAGCCCGATTCGGAGGAAGGAGGAGGTTACCAGAAGGAAACAGCGTCCCGAAAGAAGCAGATCTCCGAGACGAACACACATTCGGAAAACTTGTACCGATATTCTGTTTCAACAAATAAAGCCAGCACGAACAAAAACTCGATTGTTGCCCATTACTCCGCAACCCGCTACAAACATGTATAACTACACCATGAGGTATCCAGGTTATACCTTTAAAAAAACATATATATATATATACAACAGGAGGGGAGCAGAGGGGTTAATCAAGTATGTGACCTACGCAGCACAGATTCAGCAGGCCTTATATGTCTGGTCAAAAGAATACTCCAGATGGAAAAGCGAGCTGGTATAGGCTCAGCCATATTTTAGCGTTCTGGCCAAGCAGTTACAACAGTATCCAAGCTGGGCTACAGCTAAGCCTAAGAAGTGGTCTTGAGCATGGTGGTCTTGCGTCTTCTTCGGCCAATGGATATTCATGTACCAGTTCTAATACCTGTGCAGATGTCTGGAAGCTCTCCTGACAGAGCTCTACTCTGTAAAAACCATGGTCAGCAATGCTTTAAAGGGCAAGCTGGTGGATACTGGTCCTATTCTCCTATTTACTTCCCATCCCTTCTTGGCATGACGTGACCATTCGTTCTTCTATTTGAGCAATTGTGCTGACTCAGCATGTTTTCACCTGATCTAATTGGTGCTAAATTGTGCATAAATATGTTACTAAATCATGTCCACGAGTGGCTTGTCAAGAAGACCTTTCTCATTGATGGTAAGTAGGACATTGGGGGAGGCACTGATACTCTGGAGCATTCTTTTATATTGTACTTAATTCAAATGAACAGCATCTCCATAAAGCATGGTCTTTTTTATCTCTTGTTTTGAAGTGCGTCACACAGGAAGGTTAGATTCTAAAAAATGGGCGAGTTTCAAGCATATAAACAAAGCTTCAGGTCTCTCTCAACCACATAGCACAGGGTGAGCTACATCTGAGCATCAAATATGGATGGTCTGCTGCTGCCAGCATCCTGGGAATCTCTACAAGGCCAAGACCACGTCAAAGGCTGCTTATGTGGCAGAGCTCTGGGTGATGATTTAGCTCAATGGGCTCCAAATGACTAAAAGTACGTTTTTGTACATCACAAATGGTGCGCCTCAATCCAAACCGGTGATTATAGTCTGGCCTGAAATTGACCTTATCCCCATTATGAAGCAACTTGCAACAAAAACCCTACTTTTGTGCTTACAGCTCTGGCAGAAAATGTGACCATTTTACCTTAATGCTATGCGTCGAGTGCCCCATCTTAACCAGAAATGTATTTATTTCGAGTGTTTTATATACAGCTGGCTAGACCAAATAGTATCAAAGCGCTTTATTACATTGTCAGGCAATATCAGTCATTGTCAGAGGCACTGCCCGTCCTGAAGAATCCCTGGGAGATACTTAAACCCTGGTTTGCTCATTCCAAACCATAAATTGAGGCTTAGGGCTACTACATTAGTTGTCGGAATCTCTGCAGTATGACTGTGAGACAGACAAAGGTTGAAGCATGCGTTTAGGGCCGAACATTGAGGGAAGATGAGATGTGGGCTGCCTTAGTATAAACTAGCCCACCCTGAATGGAAGACATAAGGCACCAAAAAACTACTTCTACCTAATTCCAAGTCTTTAAGTCCAATCCTCTACTCACAATTCTGCCAGGGTCCTCATCGGTGATTGCTAGGGTTGGGTTCTGGGAGAATAAGTCAATGGAGGAGTCAAAATGTCTGTACTACTGAAGGGATGTTCAGAATACTAGGTGTTTATTTTTCTGTCAGTTGTTAGGCCAGCTAAGGAAAGTCAGACTTCTACGGTTAGCTCTTGAACTACGAAGACAATACAGCTGCTTTTCTTTTTAAAGTTTCTTCTCATTTTTTATCTAGAGCCTGACAGCAGCGTCTTACATTTTCTAGGAGTGTCATGTAGTGCTGTTGATAAATTCTGATTTCAGATGTTACAATTTTTAATAGCATTCATTTTATGCTTTAATGCCCTTCAGACAGTATATAACTCATATGCAATAACTACTATGACCATGACCAGACTGCTTGCATGTCACTGTGCTCAGCCCCCTCACGTAAAACCTGCCTACCTTGTGTATGGGGATGACTTTCAGGCCCTTTCTTTTGTTGAGTATAGGTTTCCTCGGCTAAAAAAAAACGTATTCTTCTCCCTGTGTAACTTGCATATTTATCTAGCAAGGGTGGCCCTTTGCTGGGCTCCTAACATCTTGGGTCAAAAACAGACCCTGGACAATCTCAACCTGGTTAGGCCTTGGCATCCATGATCCATATGCTCATTGAAACTGGTCGCATGTACTTCTACCCACTAAATGTATTGATCTCTGATGGGTAGAAAGAGGCGTTAGCCCTGTCGGGACTTACATTTGGGATCTGCATGTCATTGCAGATGTCAGCATACAAGCATTAACTCACTGAGCTATCTTTCCAGCATGATTTAGGCAGAATTGAGAAGGGAAAGGAGCATGCATGGGTTGTGTATGCAAAGATTTAGCATAGACATCAATGTACCTACAACTGAATTGACTTCATCATATTCACTGCTATTAAATAGTGATGCTACCACATTGAACCTACTTGTATTTTGCTTGTATTATCAGACACTGTTAATAAAAATATATATACAAGAAATCAAGCATTGGCAAAGCCAATAAGTATTGACTTGGCTAGCTGGATCTATGGTCAATTTCTTTGTGTTTTTAATTGCAAGAATATTCTACAGAAGAAAAAATGCTAACATTTAAAGATTGTAAATAAAACAGGAGTAGGGTACCCGTCAACCGTGTTGGGATTGGGGTATAATAATATAAGAACAACAGTATCCCAACTGGTACTGATTAGAGACAGTTAGTAAAGATATGTAAAAACATTATCCTGAAAGAAGCAAGGAGACTCTATACAATTTTGGTATGTGCTAGAAGCATCCTTTATGTATTTAAAGTCGAGGCAAGGATATAAATTACAGTTATAGCAGCACTGCAATATATAAATAAATCACAACAACTGGGAAACAACCCAAATTGTTCGTGGTGCTTTCGGTGTAGTGGTGAAAACCAAACAAGCGACGCAAGTGACAATGTGAGACAGCGTGGGTGGCGCAAAGTGACTGGGGAAAAATATATACAGTGAATTTAATATACGGCGGTTCCAAGTGGATTAAAAGTTCATTTTTGCAAGTATTCAATATGGTCAACCGCTTCGTATCTCGCGCCTGTATTTGCGCTGGAAAGTCGACGGCGTTTCGATCCACGTTAGTAAAGGATCTTCATCAGGACTGGGTCGTAGACAGTGCTGAGAGTCGATGGCGGGGATCAATGCACTGGGGTCAGCAAAGACCGTGCAGAAAGCTTGCCTGCTTGTGTCCGGAGAGGCGAAGAAATCCAGACCGTGTGGTGTGGAATCCGAAGTGACATCCAGGTCCGGGTCAGAGTTAGTGAATATCCTGGCGGTCCCGGAAGTAACTGACGTTGTAACAGCCGATCCCAAGCGTGGTCGGTTGGGTGAGAATGAATCTCAAGAGTAGACAGCCTCGGTGGTTGTCCGTGGGCTTCAAAGTGGCCACTTTGAAGCACTTCGGATTCCACACCACACGGTCTGGATTCCTTCGCCTCTCCGGACACAAGCAGGCAAGCTTTCTGCACGGTCTTTGCTGTCCCCAGTACATTGATCCCCGCCATCAGCTCTCAGCACTGTCTACGACCCAGTCCTGATGAAGATCCTTTACTAACGTGGATCGAAACGCCGTCGACTTTCCAGCGCAAATACAGGCGCGAGATACGAAGCAGTTGACCATATTGAATACTTGCAAAAATGAACTTTTAATTCACTTGGAACCGCCGTATATTAAATTCACTGTATATATTTTTCACCAGTCACTTTGCGCCACCCACGCTGTCTCACATTGTCACTTGCGTCGCTTGCTTGGTTTTCACCACTACACCTAAAGCACCACGTACAATTTGGGTTGTTTCTCAGTTTTTGTGATTTATTTATATATTGCAGTGCTGCTATAATTGTAATTTATATCCTTGCCTCGACTTTAAATACATAAATGATGCTTCTAGCACATACCAAAATTGTATAGAGTCTCCTTGCTTCTTTCAGGATAATGTTTTTACATATCTTTACTAACTGTCTCTAATCAATACCAGTTGGGATACTGTTGTTCTTATAACATCTAAAGATGACGGCTTTATGCTTACAATAAAAATATTAAATGATAACAAATAACCACTGTATATGATTTTAATAAAGGAATATGAATAGTTGCTATCACTAGCAGCAAGGTGATCCTAAAAAGAGGTATAGAAACACTTTTTCACTTTTAATACACATTGATGGAAAATATGGATCTTATTGGCACAATGAAATCGTGATATTGGCTTTAAATTACTTTAACCTTAAGACAATGTTTCTTCGCAGAAGGATCTAAAAAGATGAATACACAGCCAAAGTACTGACCCAGCAGCCCCGTCAGTGAGGCACACTTGTTTTTAGGTGGATATGCACATGTGAAATTGAAAATGTCCTGTCTGTCACATGGTTTGAGAGCCAATGGCTGAAGTGGGCTAACACACACTGCACCATGATGCATGCTGTGGTGGGCAGAAACAAAAGGTGACTGACAGTAGAATAGACTAATGCATGGAGAGGGATGATGCAAAGGTTCTTAAATGTAAGTGCATATTCACAGAAAAAAACTGTTATAAACTGAGTGATGGGTCCAGCTTAGATGTGCAAAAACACTCAGATTCTCCAGCTACGGTATTCAACACATACAATGCATGCCATAACTCACTTCATGTGCTACGTTAAACTCTTAATCTCAACCCACTGCAGGCAGTAACTTAAGTTTTGCATGTCATTTGGCCTTGGCGAGAGGGTTTTGGCAGCAGGGCCTGGCATGCAACCAGGCCCTTCACCCAACCTGCTGCATGTGGCCAATCCCCGTTCATACAACAAAGGGTTGGTTCTAAGGGTTGGTCTGGCCTGCATTCAACCCGCTTCAGGTGGCCAACTCCAGCTAGTCATTGCCTTTGGTCTGGCCTATGCCCAATCCACGAGAGCCACCCAACCTCCACTGCACACAACAGTCGGAGCTCTTCTCCTCTTTCACTTTTACACTGCCTCTCCCTTTCTCTCTCGGTCATGCCCTCTGCCGCTTTGTTTTTAACCTTTTGTGAAGTGAAAGATCTTATACAATTTGTGATTTTTTTTATAAAGCAGATCACAAAGCCATTACTAAAAAGAGAGGCTCACAAATCTTGTTTTTACTCATAAACGATAAACTATTTCCTCAGTATTTTTCCTGCTGTGGTGCTTGAGTTTTCCACACTTACGAGCTACTCACGGCACTCTCCATATTTTGGACACCACTCATAGTGCTCTCCAATTGCTGTGGAAATTTTATTTTTTCACAGCACAAATAGATTTGTGATTTTCAAGATGGCAAACCTAAAAAAAGTCCTTCTCCAGTTAAGTACATTTCAAAAACCTCTTGATCAATCCCACAGATAGGCAAAGCAACATTACAATGTCTGGGGAGATTACCACAAAACAGAACACATGGCCAGAGGGGGTACACATGCTTCTGAAAACACCATAAAGTCAGATGCCACATGAGTTAGGAACACATAGTCAATCAGGACATAGTACACATAGTGATCACGTGCTCCCCATGCCTGACATCTGGACACGTTCACTACTGGCCAAACTGTGCCCATGTAAGATCGAGACCTACCTGCAGTAACCACTTCACCATTTATGTATGAAACTAAGGCAGCAACCAACATTTCTCACCATATTTGGCATGCCAGCACTTTTACTGCTTGTTGTAATTTTGTGTATAAGAAGTGCACAAACCCAATGGAAATTGAGACAGTCCTCAGACCTAGTGCCTGTAGCTGTTCTCCCAGCCGAACTGTTTAATTTAGCAAACAGTTTTGCCAAATGCCTCATCTTCTATTTTTTCTAAGGAATTCTAACCCAGACAACAGCCTGCACCATCAAGTTCTCCGAGGTGGGGTTCTGGGTGAGGAAACTGGGGTTCGTGGGGCAGGAAATTGTCCTGTGAACATAGCCTCTGTTCAGGGCTTGGACCAGGCCCTGAGCAGGACGTAATTGAGGGCTTCATTGAAAGGGAGAAATGGTTCAGATACTGTGACTACCGGTTGAAACACCACCATCAAGACAATTGTCTTGACTGCAGCTGAGGCCAACTGAAAATCTAAGATCTCAACGGCCCTCCTAACCGCGTTAGCGAAAGAGGCAACTGTAGTATTGTGTAGTAAAGTAAAATGCTCTTTGTATTCCATATTCTATGTTCTCTGTATATATTTGTGGGTTAAGAATGTTGCCGGCATTCTTTGCTGGCTAGATGTGACTGCTATTTCTGTGCTTGGGATTTGGAAGAAAAGGAGATCACTTCAAGTTCCCACCGTGTTTGGATATTATTTTCTGCAAAGGAACACTACACAATTTCGGTGACAACAGGGATTTAAACCTCCGAACCTGCTGTGGTTTTTCTGCAACCCATCATTCATCCTACAATTCACTTTGTACAGTGGAAAAATATGGAAAATGGTAAAGAAATGGATCTATGCCATGTGCAGGGATTAACTCTAGACCGCTTTTGGTGATGTACGTTTATTGCCGGTGATTCATGTGTGCTTTCACGTTAATGGTAAAATAAGGCAGTTCACGCCAGCTGCATTATTTACCTTCAAAGCACGCTGCAGTGGGTCCCTTATTTCATGCGCAAACCGCGTCTTCAGCTATTCATGTGCAATCCCCGCGGACGCGTCTCCCGGTCACGGCAGGCGCCGACGAAGTCTCGTACATAATTTGATTGATGCGTAAAGTCACACATCATTCCCTGAAGAGCCGCCATCCTGTTTCAGGTGTTTGGAATAAAAAGAGATCATTTTAAGTTCTCATTGAGTTTGGATATTATTTACCGCAAGGGATCACTTCAGCTCCCTACTCTGTAGCCACGGTAGAGGAGAGACCAGGCCAGTGTCTGGTGAGGTGTCCAGTCCACTGGCATCCACCAGATCCACCTACCAGTTGTCCTCAGGGTCTTCTAAGGGCTAGTAACCATAAGGCCTGCAGACCCTTTCCATTCAACACCAAATACAGGCCTGTCATAAGAATAAGGCACTGGGTCTGACATGGAGTCTCAAATTGGTTGGATCCGGCACCGGCATTGGACAATGTCTGTCCAGCTCTAGCTCTATATCAGAGCCAGGAAAGATGATGAGGGTGGCGCCAAGGATGGACATCTCTAGCATCTGCATGGGAGCAGGTGCCAGGGAAGGTCGAGGTCACTCGACTGGCACTGCTCTGGATCCGTCACTGGATACCTGGGGCCCAATTGGCACCAAGGGTAAGCCTACCGGTAGAAAGAAAACCAGTCCTGTGGGACCTACGGGCACTCGAGTGGATCAGGCCTCATAGATTCTTTTAACTGGGCGGAGGTCGCTCCAGCTCCCGGGAACTCAGGTACACACTGAGACAGCCCAGACGCAGCCCAGAGATAGGCCTTGAGTGCTGCCGGTCATGTGACTGGTCTGAAGACTTATACAGCGAAGTTTGAAGACCTCTTTGACTTCTTTTTCTTTTTGTGAGACTTGATTGCTTTTCCTGTCAACTTAGAATGAGACCACGATCGCCAGGTGTGGCTCCACGAACAATCTTGGGATATTCCTCGCGACCGAGATCTGGACGTCGCAGGGTCAGTCGTCGAAAAGCTTGAGGGATCGCTCCCTTGGAAGCTTGATGCACAAATCCTGGCTCGTCTTGGGCTGTGGTCGAACTCCAGACACCAAAGGCAAAACAAGTATGGGTCCCTCACTTACATCTGACAGTAACAGATGCTGCATCGTTTGACACCTGCCTCTTTGGTGGTCACCCTCACACAAACCAGGAGAAAATCGCAAAAGTGTATTCTACAAAAGATCAAAAAAAGTTCAGTTGAAAAGTGACTGGGTGTAGCGTCTCTCTGGATCCACACTGACTGGCACCGAAAGTAAAGAACTGATGTCTGTGTGCTGGGATGGCTCTTATATAGGCACAGTGCAAGACACATCTGGTGTGGACGATGCAGACGACGCCACACGGAGCCGAACGACACCACCTAAGGCATGCAGGGGTACTGCTCGTCAAGTTTCCAGATCCGGTCTGAAACCCGGGGATTTTTCTAAGGGTAGGAATCTGCAGCTAGAAGTCTCTATCAGATATGGACAATCTCTTTACTGTGGCGCAGCTTGGAACACAGGCTGTTTAACTCCTTCTGCAGCCCCCTTGAGGAATTTGCAATCTAAAATGGTGCTAAAATAAAGATACCATTTCAACAAAGGGCTGAATGGTTTTTGTACAGTGACTGTGCATATCAACAATCTTGGGATTATTTGATTCTGAGAGTAGCATTTCTGGCTAAACTGCTTTGTTCGTGGGTATTGTTAAGTGACCCTTAATGCTAACAAACCAATGTTTTCATTGTAAAAGGAAAAATCTGTCCTAAAGAGAAAAGCCCATGAGCCTAGGTAGTATACCAAAAGTAATCAATTACTGACAAATCTGTCAAAATGGAACAAACTACATTATACTACATGCTGAATTTCCAAACCTTCACCTCCAGAAGTACGCCTGAATGCTTGATTCCCGCTACCATGAGAGAGCCAATGCAAAAGTGAGAACTATGTCCTGCAACTGGAGTGACATATGGTTGCCCTGGGGCACAAGTGGTGTATGCGGTAGCATTACAAGCTGCTGCCTAAGAACCACCAACTGCCCAAGGGCTGCATGAAATTATCTTACTACAAACCCCAAGAGAGGATTAGGGAAGAGAGTATGGAAAAATTCCTTTTCCCTGCATAACTCATTCCATATGCAATGCATAAACAGCAGCATCTATTTACTGGGTAGGGATTACAACAACTCAAAATATTTTAAATAAAGCACACTGTGCATCAACTAGGATTAGTCATCTTATTAAAGGGACCTAAAAGTCTTGTTGACCATGAATGCAGAGTGATCCGAATGGTATTGATAGGATCAGATTAGTTATTGAAGTTCAAAGATCTAAGTACCCCAATGGGCCGAGCTTTGGTATGTAATGATTGCAGAATACTTTCTGGTTACCTTACAAAGGAAGCTTTTCCTGAGTTCGAGCTAGGTTGCTATGTTATGGCTGCAGTACAGGGTCTGGTAATGTTATGGGTAAAGGTCTAAGGTCTCTGCTCACCTTGGACGGTTTTCTCTCTGACTGTTTGTAATGGATACGGGCACACGGCTTGGATGATGGATGGTAGTTGAAGGCACTTGTGTTTTTGAACAGGAGGAGCTGAAATAGAAAGAAAACATGTTAAAGAACAGTAATGTGATGTGATGTGAACTCAAAGGATCATGAGTGTGGCAGGACAATAACTTAAAGAGAGCTGGCAATTAGATACCTCAATAACTGGTGACAAGATGGAAAATTACCCAACTCTGTCCAAGCCGGCAATGCACAATAAAGGCATTCCACAAGATTCCAGCTCTTCTCCCATAATCTTCAATCTATGTATAGGATCTTTTTGCACCTTTATCAAACACTTACTCTTCACTTAGCGATTTTACTCGGGTTGCACCCAGTTATCTAAAAACCCATCCACTTAAAGCTCATCTTGAACTTTCCCCCAAACTGCAAGGTCCATGTTCAAACATATGTTCTAAAGTAAACTTCCAGCCAACAACTATGGATCATGCTAGAACGCTGATCCTCTTCTTTAACAATAATCAAAACCTGCAACTTCACATTACCTTTCTATCTAAATTAACACAGCAAGAGCTCAGGCTCCCGAGAGGTATCAAACAGTTTATTTACAAAATGATTTTAAACATGCGTTTCAAGCTGTTGTGTGTAAGGGTGGGCTATGATAGTATGAATCCCTAAATTATGCTTTGCCCCCATCAAAGCAGCACTAAATTTCAAAAGGTCAGTGAAAATCTTTGTGCATGAACTGCCTACTTGAAAATCCAGTATTGAAAAAGTCAGAGTCTGAATCAATCATTTTTCAGGAGTGATTGAGGGTTTCACATTCTATCCCTCCACCCACCAGGACATTGTCCTTTTATGAGCAATTAAAAAAATCACTAAAAAGCAAGCTGCTTCAGCATTACTTCACTCCTTCATGGTCTTGGGCTAGAACTTTGCGCTATAGAAATCTGCTAATATAAATAAATAAATACATAAGAAAGATGCTCTAAGGGGTTCTACAATTTTGTAGATTTCTTATTGCTTTAGGACATAAGAAAAGGTTACTTACCTTCGATTAAACAGCAAGGATGACAACCCTTCCTTATTCCGGAGTCTGGAACTCTCTCAATGGCTCTTTTTGCCAGCAAAGCTCACATCTGTTTTATTAGAATAGACAGTCACTTCTTCGACAACCACTCAGGTGTGTGAGGAAGGTGTGGCAGGGCAGAAAGAAAGGGCACTTTGTAACCATGCTAAAAAGATTAAAGGGCTCATCAGTCAGATTTGTTGGATTACCACCCTGTGAAAAAATGATGGACCCTGCTTCCCACTTGGTGGGTGTGCACCACTTGTGGCAAGCTAAAACTGCTTGGAGGCTGTTGCTGTAGGAGAGCAAGAACAGGGAGGACTAAGTCTGTGGTGAATTGTACGTTGCTTGCCAGATTCACGGCATTGGCCATGAAAGGACTGGGGTGATTGTTGAGGGGGGTGGGGAGACTGGCTTTACCTACACGCCAACCCCCACAGTAGTCTCGGAATGCTCTGAGCTAGTGAGGAAACTGGCAGGGACTGAAAGACCTGGAGAGGGTGCCATGGATCTACTTTACTCACAGCATTGTTAGGTAGCAGAACATTTTTTTCCCAAAACATCAATCCTCTTTGGCTCCTTATTGGGGTTTAACTTGATGGTGGATGCTTCAACCACTAGGCACTATGGAATAGGATTCTGTGTAAGAAAACAACAGTCACCAGAAGTGGGTCCATGGAGTCTGGCCACCTGTTATTCTCAGCCGTGCAAGAACTGGGGTTCAATCAAGTGCCCATTAAAGTGCCGGTAAGGGTTTCATTAAATGGAAGCAAGGGGGGCGTGGCTAGGCACGCAACGTGAATGGCCGCCATGGGGTAGAGCTCCGCTCCGAGCTCCCCTTCCCGGTGTAATTATCCGGAAAATACGAACTTTGGCCAGCCGAAAGCCGACGGCGCGGCAGTGGGGCATCACCCTCCGGCACCCTGCCGACTTTGGCAGCGATCGGCACATCCACGCCGCACCGTGAACTCCGCGGCGCCAGGGCCTCCCACGTCGCATCCAGCATCGGCGGGAGCCCAGGACAGGCCGGGGCTCCACCAGACGCACCAGGCCCGAATAAGCGGCCCACTTGCAGAGCCTGCGCACAACGTAAAGGGAGGTGAGCGGCACCCAGGACCCGGCCCGACCTGGCTGGGAATCCCAACTACAACACGCCACCCGCCGAGACACAAGGCCCCCGGGCGACGACACGTGGCGGCCGGCGCCGACCGGAAGAACACGGACCTGGGGCGGAGGGAACCGGAGCAGATCCGCCGATCGCGGAAAATCACCGATACCAGCCAAAAGAGCCTGAACATTCGCCCCAGCCCCAGAAGACCAGACATATAGGCGCTGCCTGCCGTGGGAGGTGAACAGAGTCGAATTAAGCGGCAGAACCGGTCGGCCCTGAGGGCGCCATTACTGGGCAGACCCGGAGGCCTACGCCAGAAGCCAGGGCACCCACTTCCCGGCAGAGAGCGGTAAGGGCGCACAGACGACTGCATCCCGGGACGCATAGCGACCTCGTAGCCCACGGCACCACGCGGGCGGCGTGGAAACCCGCGCAACCCACAACCACACCAGCAACACTCCTGGAGGCCACACACCGGCCTACTACCGCATGCCCCCAAAAACTCGGCAGCTCAGGTGACACAAGACAACACTAAGCGTCGTCACGCCGGCTCGGTCACGAACTCCTGCCAACTCACAGGCCACAGTGACCACGTGACCGCCATACACGCCGAATATTCCTCCTGGCACAGGCCGCACAGCTGAGGCGGAGGCGAAGCACAGCGACAGATGTCTAACGGGCCCAGAACCCGAACCGGGACCGGCGGCTCCAACTCAAAGGGCAAGATGGACAAGTCCGGGAAAGGCTCCGACCCCGACCAAACAACGACGAAGCTGGACACCATGCTGGTGGCCATGGAGAGATTGGAGGAATCCATACAATTGACTCGCACATCCCTGGCCACGAAAATTGATAGCGTGGTCATAGACCTGACGCACCTGAGGGCGGACCATAAATAATTATCGGAGCGCACCACGACTCTGGAGAGCGACGTACAGGTACTTAAACCTCAAACCGACCAGTCGCACAAGCAGATCCAGGACTTACTAAACAGGGTGGAATTCCTTGAAGACAGGGCCGAAGATGCGGAAGGTAGGGCACGAAGAAACAACGTGCGATTGGTCGGGGTCCCGGAGAAATGGGAGGGGAGGACCCCAGAGGAAAGCATGGAACGGTGGCTGAAAGACATACTACCGGAGGGGTCACTATCCCCTCACTTCGTAATAGAACGAGCTCATAGAGTTCCCACCAAGCCCCTGGCGACGGGTTCCAACCCAAGACACATGCTGCTCCGCATATTGAATTATCGTGACAGAGACTCCATTCTGCGAGAAACTCCACGAGGTCCGGATTGAAAACGCGACCGTGATGTTCTTCCCGGACTACACGGTACAAGTACAGCGGCAATGGCATTCCTTCCTAGAGGTGAAAAAACGCCTAAGGCAACTAGGACTGCAATACTCCCTGCTGTTCCCTGCGAAATTGAGAGCAGTGGCGGGGGAGCGCACTCACTTCTTCACAGAACCAACGGACATGGAAGCATGGCTAGACAGCGGTGTGGACACGGACCCCAGAACAACCACGGGCCCCGCACCCCGGAGGCAATTCGGAGGCAACAGAAGGAAACGCAGACCCCGCCAACGGACACGGACCGACGCACATGGTGCGACGAAGACTCACCCCCTGGCGGATGCCGCGAGGCAGGAGAAACAAGACGCCCTCCGCCTGGTCATGGAGCTTAGCAGATCCCCTGCACAGAGCGAAGCAGCGAGTGGCAGCATGCAGGAACTCCCCAGCGACGACGAAGCCATTTATGGTCTACCGGACTCCCAAGCGTCAGGGAACCGACCCGACGACACTCCACAAACGGCGGACTATATAGGCTAACTGCGCCAGGAAACCAGCACTCCTTAGAGACATTACCAAGGAAGGCCACGCCGGACCGGACCTGATGACACGCACGGGCGGGAACGCAGCATTGCGACAGCGGAAAGTGCACGCAACAATGACCAACACCCTTGCACCTCACAGTCGGAAGAGTGGCCAACCCACACTGAACACCCCCCCTGGTGGACAAGAGACCAAGAGAGACACTGGAAACCCACGCCCAGCCGATGCATAGATCCAGAGACACTTCGCCTGGCTACAGATGGCTCGAGACACGTAAAGTATGGTATTTCCTACATGTACTAATGGGGTCCCCTGCTTGCATGGGCGGCATAGACTGGCACGCCACCCCCGGGATAGAGGCAAGCCCTCACACAACAATTCTATTGACTTGCAACTATTGACACTGTGCGCATAGCACATCCACCCCCTTAAACTTAGACTTTGTTGCTCTCCTAGAGAGTATGGACGGGAGCACGTTTCACATCCGACCTTTTGGTATTTCAAATGTTCATACTGTTCAATGGCTTCATGTTCCGTTAGCCATGTTCCTCCCCCCTCCCTCGCTCTTACTGAAGTGGTGTGCACTTATATGTATCTGCACGATTGTGGGTGACGCCTACCCGATAGCAAACATGGGGTGCCCGGGGAGGAGAAGAGGGATCTGGGTGGTGGGAATCGCTATAACCTGTAATGTCTACCGTTAAGATGTGTACGTGGAATGTGAGAGGTATACACACGCCAACACGCCGATATCAGATTTACTCATACCTCAAACGCCACCACATTCAAATCGCCCTTCTCCAAGAGACACACCTTAACACTACGGAAATACCCACACTGAGACGCAGATGGCGCGGGCAGTTGTATGCCACAGGTTTCTCATCCTATGCTAAAGGTACACTGGTGTGGGTCAGACCGGGCGTTCCCTGGACGACGCTAGACACACACATAGATCCCGAGGGGAGATACGTCGCGATTCACGGCAAGCTTGACGGTAACCCGCTGGTACTGGTCTCAGTGTACACACCCAATACTGGGCTAGCGGACTTCCTCGCACAGATGTCAAACACACTGGCCCCCTGGCATGGAGTCCCCTGGGTACTCGGCGGAGACTACAACAGCACGCTGAATCTCGCCCTGGACCGCTCACACCCTCCACCACCCAACTCACAGGCACAAAACACTGCAAATGCGCTTCAGGTATGGTCCACACAATGGGATTTACACGACGCATGGCGTAGCCACAACCCACACACTAGACACTACTCATATTATTCAGGGGCTCACGCCCTACATGTGCGCCTCGATAGGTATATGGTGTCCAGCGAGATCCTACCACACATCACTGACACTTGTTACATGGGCCGCACACACTCCGATCACAACCCGCATATACTGGACCTGACATGGGAGCAACCACGACCCCCGATACCCACATGGAGGCTACAGCCTGATCTACTGCTGGATGGCCCGTTTCGGAGCTCTATAAACACACAAGACAGCGCAATATTTCGAGGACAACGCAGGCACGGCATCGACACCACAAATAGAATGGGACGCGTTTAAAGTGGTCCTCAGAGGGCACTGTCTAGGCACCCAAGCCCACTCCCGGCGCCAGCTGGAAACTGACCTCCGACGCTTGGAGTCGACTTTGCTACAAGCGGAGCAGACAGCGGCCACTGACGACAACACTAACTTACTGGAAGCACGGGCGGAACACCTTAGACTGATTGATCAGTTGAAACACATCAACTACACAGGCCACTCAGCCCGCACACATCACACTGGGGATAAACCTGGCAAATTATTGGCCTGGCTGATACAACGTGAAGAGCGCACGTCGCCCGTGACAGCGATTCGCCCGGCCAATGGCCCAGTAGTATATACCCAGGCGAAAATACACGAGGCCTTTATAGCGCACTACAGTGCGCTGTATGAGTCCCGGCTGCTGACCGCACAATCATCCATCACGACATACTTGGACAAAATCACACTACCTGTCCTAACAGAGGACCAGCGTGACGACCTGGGAGCCCCGTTGGTGGCAGATGAGCTGCGAGAGGCCATCTTCGCTCTCTCAAATGGTTAAGCCCCCGGCCCAGATGGGTTACCGGCGGAGTATTACAAAGCCTGCTCCGATATCCTGATCCCGGAACTACTCAGGGTGTATTCAGCGGCGCTGGAAGACTCAGCTCTGCCCAAGTCAATGAATGAGGCGACGCTGGTGTCTCTCCTTAAACCAGGCCGGGATGGCATGCTCCTTGGATCATATAGGCCACTGGCGCTGCTGAACACAGACTATAAGATCTTGGCGTCAACCCTGGCCAGACGCCTGGCAGCCCTAGTGCCTGCCTTGGTGCACACTGACCAGAACGGCTTTGTGCCCGCTAGGTGCACCTCCCACAATATACGGAGGCTGTTCCGCGTACAGACCTACGCAGTGCAGGAATGGCCGCGTTCGGGTTGCCTGGTTCTAGACCTTGAGAAGGCATTTGATTCGGTCGAATGGCCTTACTTGCTATCAGTGTTGCGCAAATTCGAATTAGGAGACAACTATATTGAACTGGTCAGACTGCTATACGACCACCCAGAAGTACGAGTCCGCACCGGCAAATTGATGTCTAACTCCATCAGAGTCCGACGCGGCACCAGACAGGGCTGCCCACTATCCCCACTACTATTCTCACTGGCAATAGAACCCCTTGCCGAGGTATTGCGCGCCAGAGGCACACACTGGGGCATCCCAATGGAGGACGGCGTTCACATAGTGTCGCTGTATGCGGACGACTTACTCTTGTATATCAAAGACCTCACCCGCATACCGCCGGAGCTGTCAGAAGTCTTCAGATCCTTCGAGTCCATGTCAGGCCTTAAAGTTAACTGGGCCAAATCGGGGGCGTATGCATTCGCTCCGGACACTCCTGACCCTGAGATCGCGATCCACGGCGAGCGGCTACCATGGCACCACGTTCAAGTATCTAGGCATATACATATACAGAACACCCCCGGACATCCTAGATGGCAACCTGACACGCGCCATAACGTCCATAAGATCCCAGATCTCCTTTTGGAAGACACTCCCACTCAATGTGCCGAGTAGAGTGACATTGACGAAAATGATCGTCTTGCCCAGACTCCTATATTATTTTGCTAACATCCCAACATATGTCCAGGTCCGCACTTTCAAAGAGCTGGAAACCATGGTCAGAGACCTGATATGGAATACTGGAAGACCCAGAGTGGCCCTGCGGAAACTTTACACCCCGGTCGGCGACGGAGGTCTTGCAGTGCCGAATCTAGAACTCTATTATCTGGCAGCACAATTACAGTGGGTAACAGCCTGGCTCGCGGGTAGGAACCTAGAGGATACAGCCACGGCCACAGATATGCTGTCTCACGCACAAATACATTCCCTCTTCCACCCCCTGGCGCCCACGAGGAAAACATCACAACTACATGCAGCCGTAGCTGTCACATGCTACACCAGGAGCTTAAAACTAACTAAACACACTAAACCATATGCCCCCGCGTTACCACTCCTGGGCACCCCCAAAACCTCATCTGTTGTCACGGAAGCAGCACTGGAACACTGGACACGCACAGGAGTGGACACCATGGCAGACCTATATGCTGATGGCGCCCTGATACCTTTCGTGACACTGGCCAGCGACACTGGTCTTCCAGCGGGGCAGTTTTTACAGCATGCCTCCATAGTCATGGCATACACGCAACGATGGGGGAGCATCGCAGAGGAACCACCCACACATCAACTGATACAGCACCTACACGTCATGGGGAACGGTACACATGTGGTACACTGGCTGACCCAAGCACTGTTGTCACACACGCAACATACCTTACAGCCACTGCGAGACAAATGGGCGGCTGACAGGGGGAAGGACTGGACAGATGGAGAATGGACGATGATATTATCGGGCCCCAAGAACATCCCACGAAATGCGAGTTTTAAGCTGATCCAGTTCTACATACTGCATCGTGCGTATCTCTCGCCAGACAAAATTAATCTGTACTTCCCGGGCGCCACAGCTGGCTGCCCGAGATGTGCACTGGAGGGCGCGGACTTACTACATATGCTATGGCGATGCCCACAAATTCAGACATATTGGCAGACAGTGCTGCCGACATTGGAGCGCTGTACCGCCATGCAGGTACCACACACATGGGAAGCATGTATACTGGGCATATACAAGCGGACCAAGCATAATAAAGTCCCCTCTTGTTTCTGGGACCTTGACCTCCTCAATGCCAAACGGCTGATCAGGAAACACTGGAAACGACCCACCCCACCCCTAACGGAGCACTGGCGCACCTCCCTGGACAATTGGGCGAAAGCAGAAAGCATCACCCTACACAATGAGGAAACCGCGGGATTGCGGAAGTTCCCAATCGCAACATTGTGGGACGAGATGCTGGGCTCCTTACATAAGGAATGCCAAGAGGTGCTGACCGAGACAGAGAACATGGACCGCGACCCTGACGCCCCCGACAGGGACACACGTAGCCAACCACAGGACACTACTGATGCACCTACCGACGAAGCCCCACCGTGACCGCCACGGTGATGCCCCACCTAACACCCCGAGCACGCAACACACCTCCTGCCACCGGCCCTCTGCCCTCCCCGACACCAAGAGATAACCCGCAGTCATCACCCAAAGGCAACCATGAACCCGCAATGCACTGGCAGATCCTTGATCCGGACCACACACCACGTCCTCACGTTCGATGACCACACCCCCATCTTACGTCTCCTTTTAGGTTTTGTTTCTATCCCTTGTTCTTCACTTTTTGATGTCATCTTGATTACTGCACTGACACGGCAGGAACATTTGTATTGCATCATTGTTAAGCTGTATACAACACTGTACTACTGCAAATTGTGATACGTCCCGCAACTACGACAGACATCCTTGAGATGTGGACAAATGCATGATGTAACAATTACGTTGTCTTTCATCCTGTGAATTCAATAAATGCTACATTTAAAAAAAAAATTTAAATGGAAGCAAGGGCTAAAATAAGGACCTCAAATGTTGCAAACTCTCCGTAAGGACATATGTTTTGTAAAGACTGACATCATCATAATTGGGGGAGGTGGAATAATTTCCTCACCCCCAACTTTGTTTTCTCTGGGTGGTGGCAGGCTCCGGTCAGAGTCAGAGCCGAAAAGACAATGGAGACTCTGAAGGGCACCTCTGCAGTATTGTAAGCATAGGATCAGACGCAGGTTGTACGAGGACAATGCACGCAATAAAGACATTGAAGTTGGTAACGGACTCTCCTCCAGCGTCTGTACCTGCATTTATGAATGAGGGACTCATGTGGGTTTCTGAACCGAGGTAGAAGTGCACCGGAGTCGGTGCTGAATCCGTGACAGGTCCAAGGGGTGGCGTAGAGAACAGATCTGACTGAGGGCCCCTGTGGATCCTTGAGGCCCTACTACGCATCAGACGAAGCATGAAAGTCATTTGGGAGTAGTCCGGGTTGCAGCTGTGAACTCTAGCTTGATCCCTGCTACTAATGGCATTTCCTTTGCGACCCCTGGCCTCATAGGGGGAAAACTCTTGTCTCTTCTGTGGCCAGGGGTTGCAAAGGAAGTGCCAGGAGTAGCAGGAAGTACGCTAGAGGTCACCGCTGCAAACCCAGACTACTTCCAAATGATGTACATGAGAGAGAGCCAGAAAAATGATGAAGATACGCAGCATGGCCTCTGTGAATGCTTTGACCTCCTGCGTTGTTGCAGATGGTCTGAGAACTCGGGACACATCTGGATCAAATTAGAGATACGCTCCTCAATCGGCGATTAGGTGAAATATTGTTTCACACCTTTACATCCTCACAACTCCTCTTTTGATTGAGAGTTGCAGGATGGAGTGGAGTCCTGTTTCCGATAGGATTTCGACTAACTGGAGGACTTCGACCATGAAGAAGACTTCTTGCAGGAGCAGGCTGAGGGGTGGTC
Organism: Lissotriton vulgaris; assembly: GCF_964263255.1. Lineage (NCBI taxonomy): Eukaryota > Metazoa > Chordata > Amphibia > Caudata > Salamandridae > Lissotriton > Lissotriton vulgaris. The sequence continues at coordinate 841,706,335 of NC_141697.1, forward strand.
CTGCACCCTCAACAAAGACTGTGACACCTTCTTGTTTTCTGCGATATACAACTTTGTGGTTCCAGATCGCCTTTGGGTGCATGAGGGCATATTCGTACTCATAAAACTTGGAGTAGTGCCCCTGCCTTAAACATCAAATGCACACCTCATGCAGGGTTCATGACAGGTATATACTTTCAGCAGTCAGTCACTGCATGGTTTTTAGCCTGCAGTCTTAGGAGAAGAAATTGAGATCAACCTAAAACAGGAGCACCAGTGACATGAAGAAAGGTCTTGAGGGTCCTGGTGGAGATGGTTAGGTATTAGTGAAGGGAGATCACAACTGGTCACAACCAGAATAGATGAGAAGTCTGAAAGCTACCTTGTCCTGCTGCAGCTGGTTGAACTAGAAAGATCTTGTTCTACCACTCTCGTTTCTCTCTGGGATGCATTTCTTCCACGTTCCTAAGCATACCATAAAGTATCTCAAGACAAATGTTACCACTAGAAGACTCAGATTACATATTAAACCTTTTAGGACTCCCAAATAAGAAGAACTTTTATCGAAGAGAGACTGTTTGCTCAAAGCAAGCTCTTAGGAGGGGCTAACACCTCAAGCAGAAATAGGTTAAAGGGGCACCTCTGTTAGAAAAAAATGATTTTCCTCCAAAGAGATTACATGCATTAGAGGAGAGAGAGAGGACAAACTTATTCTCAGGCTCCAACATCTCCTCTATCATTTGTAGCTGCAAAAATACAAGATAAGTGGTGCCTAAGAATACTGGATACAATTTAGGGATCTTAGATAACCACAGAAAGCTCTCTAAGTGGTAGCTGTGGTGAGCAGCCTCCAGGCTTAGTCCAGAAGGAGTGTTAAGCAACTTGTTCTACCAGAGCTAATCATATAGTGTAGATTAAACCAAAAGAAAACACACAGTGTAGTTATCAAAATAAGTATATTTATTATACACACTCACTAACACATTGGTATATCTCCTACCTGGAGATATCAACACAACATTCACAATACTTCAATTGCAAACAGGTAAGCACACATACACAGTTGTCTCCAGGGGCAGACCAAACCATGTACTAAAGAAGTGTAATGCGAAATGCGGCAGAAGTTGGGACTTGGACCAGAACACTCAGAAGAGCTGGGAACACAAGGAACCACCCAAGGTAAGTACCCAGGAACCCCATGGAGGCTGTGCGCAGCCACATATTCAATGAAAATCAATGGGAAAGTAGCGGTTGCATTTTTCAAGAAGGATCCTTCCAAGTGGATACTGAAGAAACCCAGTGGAAGACAAAAGTTTGGAGATTCACCCCACCTGTGGATACCCCAGGAATCAGGATACCTACACCAGGGAAGCCGGGTGCATAGGGGCGAATTATAGTCGGAAACCACTAAAGAGCACAATGGAGTACTTTAGAAAGGAGGCCATTGGCCAAGATGCTGAAAGAGTCTGGTGGAATCCAAAGATGGATTCTTGAAGAGAAGTGCCTGCAAGCGGATAGGACAGTCTATTGCACTCGGAGGTGACCAAGAGGCACGGAATAGCAATGACCACCAACGATGTAGGAGTGAGGACCAAGCGAAGCTGTGGAACACCAGGAGCCGTTCACGAGCTATCCCAAGTCGGAAGTTGAGAACCAAGGTGTCGTGTCTGGCGGGAGCACCAAGAAACCTTAGCAGCAGCAACAGAAGCTGGATTAAAAAAAGGAGCAAAGTTGGGACCAACAAGGTGATAGGGACTCACCAATTGCAGGAGAGTCAGAACAGGCCCAGAGCAAGCAGGGGAGCTCAATGAAGCTAAAAAAGACCCTCAAGAGTACCCACAGGCCGAAGGCACAGGAGTCGCAAGAGGACCTTGAGCAGCTCACCAATTATGCAGACCCACGGAGCAGAGGATGCGATGAGGACAAAGATCTTGGCAGGAAAAGATGATGGAGGCTGGAGCTTCTTGTAGCCGGAAGATCTCTGGAGTACAGATCTAACAAGCCTTGGCACCGGCAAGTTGAGGCAGTGCACAGGGGTTTGGTTTCAGCGGTTCCAACAAGGGATACTGGCTTCAAACTTGCTGAGAGACAAGGTCAGACTTCAAGGGAGTTGCAGAACCACCAACTGTGTTGCTGAGCCTTTCGAAGTCTGTGGGATGTCAGGAGCAGCAGACAGGTGAACTTTGCTGCTGTGCCTGCTGCTGCAGGGAAGTGACTCGTTCACTCCAAGAGAGATCCCTTTGGGTGTCTTTGATGGCCACAGGCCAGGAGAAGAGCCTGGGAAAAAGCAGAGGGGATGGACATGGCATGCAGAACAGCGAGACCAGAAGCAGCATAAGTCTTCCTTGGTGCAGTCTCAGTTCCAGGCAAAGTCCAGGTGCCCAGATGGTTGAAGCTGAAGTGGTTTCGGGTTTGAATCTTGTCCCACAATGAATCGGAAGGGCCACCCACAGGTAAGCCCTTAAGAACGCAAGCGAAAGGGTTGGAACGATTTAAGGGTCCCTACCAGAGGAGAGGTTGGACAGAGGGGAGGACACTCCCATGTCCTTTGTCCAGTTTCGCGCCAGGGTGGGTGCCAAGTGCTCCTTGAACTGGCTCAAACTGGAGTGTGAAAGGAGGGCACCGAATGTGCTCTTTTAAGCAGTCTGGTGGTGCCGGCAAGCTCCCCCACCGCAGTCCAATACACTAAGTCCTGTCTGGTTGGTGGTCACACCTCCCTATGACAGAAAACATTTTGTACTATCTTCCACTGCTCGAGTGCAGCTACGCAGCAGGAGGGCGGAATCGTGTTCTGGGGTTGGCAGCATCTCTAGCTTGCTGGCAGACCCCTGGAAGGCTTTTACTGGGAGTACTAGGGGCTTTCCGGAGATGACCCCCCCCCCCCAGTGCATGGATTCATACCTCCAACACCAGTAACTGTGTTGGGGGTATGATTCCAACATGTTTGAAACCAAAAATGCCCAGATTCGGCACAGCCGTAATGACGCATGAACACTGTATGTATAAAAATGGCTGACCGCACTTACAAAGCCTGGAGAATCTACTCCCGGGTATGTAAGGGGTGCCCTGATGATGCAAGGCACCCTCACACGTATAACCTAGCACAGTGCCTTCAGGATTGAAAGGACTGCCTTAGGGGTGACTTATAGGTTTTAAGCTTACTGACCTCAAAAACCTATATCTGTCATAAGTGATGCTAGCACCAACTCACACAGGCTGCAATGACAGGCCTGTTGTCACACTTTGAGTGGTGTCTCATGGCTGGTTTAATACATGCTGCAGTCCATGGGAGACCTCTGGTGTACCTATGCCCTGGGTACCTTAGAACCATATACTAGGGAATACATGTATACACCAGTAGCCAATTGGAAGGTACCAAAGTACTTACCACTATCAAATTTAGGGAGAAAGATCCCAGGCAGACTTGTCATACAACAGAACAAAACTAGCATAAAGTGGGGGTAACCATGAAAGCAGATCCTGCTTTTCTACAGGCCTGTACCTAAGTGGCATAAATTGCCTTATTTCTTAGTACCTAGTATATCGTACCCGGGGTACCCGGGACTTGCAAGTTAGGCATCCCCAAAGGTCTGCAGCACTAGTTGCTCCACCCGGAGTCAGACAAGGTAAAACGTGACTCCTAGCCTGCTACTGCAGGGAGATAGAGCAGTTTAAAACTGCTCATTCTACTTTGTCATTTTAAGCAATGGCAAAGACCAATCAATCTCCCTTTTTAATTAGCGTAAGTAACCACTACAGCAGGCCTATCGAGTCCCAAGGCAGGGTTGAGCATTTGAAAAAGTAGAGCATGTGTTTAATAGGTTCTGACAGTATAAACCTGCCACTGTCAATTTGTTTTTGGTGAGACTGGTAGACCCATTTGGGAGTACAGTTATACCCTGGGAATACCACACACCACGCAGTTTGATGATGGAGTGCTGCCACCTGGCCCTAACAGAGAGTTTCTTTGTCGTTGAGGACCTACTCTTCCTACAAAAGCATGGGCAGCACGTTTGCTCCTAGTGTGGCGGGTTTGCACGTCCACCACCTGGAGCAAGAGAAAATTCTGTCATCTACCAATTTCTATAAAGACAACATTAGTGTCTGGAAGAGATACATAGATGACATCTTTGGCATCTGGAACAGGGATGAGAACTCTGCGGTATCATTCATCTCATGGCTCAATGGCCAAAATAAATATCTAAAATTAACCTACATGATCTCCAAAACCACAATGGTCTTTCTTAATTTGAATATTATTGCCAATGGAGCAGGCTTAAAGACATAGACACATTTCAACACCACAGCGAAGAATTGTCTCTTGAGCTTTGGCAGCCCTCACCCGAGACATTTGAGAGAGAACTTACCATTTGGACATTTCCTACTCCTCCGTAGGAACTGCTCCGATGTTAAGGATTTCAAACTACAGGCAACAGATTTCAGTGCCAAGGTGAGAGTACGTAATTATCCAGATAGGCTAATATCAAGTGCTAGGACTAGAGCAAGGAACAACGACAGGCAAGCCCTTCTTGAACACACTAGTAGAGGACCGGACAAAACACGCCCAATATGTATCACAACATATAACAGTTTCTCTAATACCATCTGCAAGATAATAAGCAAACATTGGCACATTCTAAGTGGAGGCACAGTGATGCTACAAAAACCAATGTTCTCAAACAAAAGGAACCGTAATTTAAAGGACATGTTGGTACACACACGTCCACAAAAACCTCATGTTAACATCCCCAACCAAGGTTTCCTGGCACCCAACAGCGGCCACCATCCAAGTTTGTGTGCCACCTTACAAGCACCAGTAAAAAGATCACCTTCAACGATTGCACTGCCTGGGAACAACGTAGGTTCACGAACTGTGAGTCAAAGAACGTCATATATCTGATCACATCCCCATGCAATCTCCACTACGTAGGGATGACATCTAGGGAAAAAAAAGAACTCGTATGTGCGAACATCGCAGCAATGCCAGATGTCAAAGAGCAACAACTAAAATTACCTCATTTCCTAGATCATAAACACACCCTCAGGGACTTAAGAAGGACTGTGATAGTACTGAAAACAAACAAGGCTGACCTCCATGAAAAAGAGCAGGGATGGGTCTACAGATTCAAGTCTCATGTGAAAGGATTTAACAAAATATTTCATAGGGCCAATTAGTCTGAAATATAAAACCTACAAAATTAAAACTCAGGTATGATCTGCACTTAAAAGCACCAGCAGGTGTACCGAGCATGACCATACACCGGTAACACTTGCACCGGATAGTTCTTTCTAACTCGCATAAGCCCACTGCGAGGTCACCCTGTATATATATTTTTAACCATTACTCGCAGAGACTTACACAGCGTACCTTTTTCTTTTCAATTGGGCTTAACAATACAGTTTTTCCTCCGTGATCTACATCTAAACGGATCACAAAAAATTTCAGAGACACCACAGCATCCCTGTAGCCAGCCTTTAAAAAAACTCTAAAAATGAGCAAACTACAAGTATTTTCTACGCACTAGATGTATCCTGTGTATTTACATCCAATTGGGCACAGTGGTCTACATTTAGACTGATCAATCAAAGGTTAGCAATACCACTTGTATACCTGTAGCCAGGCTTGATATGGCCTAAACATATAAAAGCCTTATGTGCTAGGGTGTCTCTGTGGATATAACTCTGAACTCATTAGAGTAAACATCCTGTGTTTCCCCATAGTCGGACTTCTACAACAACCCGAATGGCCAATAATACAGAGATAGTCAGCGTCATGACACAACCCTCACAGCAGAGTAAAGTGGTACATTCACACTCCGCTTACACAGCTCCTACATGCTTATGATAAGCAATTCCACGAAATGAGTAAACATTACGGCTGAATAGTGTCCGTTTCACATTTCTCAATAAAGTTTTTGAGTTCCCTTCCAACTCATGCCTATCTACCGGCTATTAGACTCCGTTCCCGCTAGCCAACACTGAGGAAGGTTAATAATTTTGACGATTATTCAGGAACCCGGAAGTATCCGGACTGAGTGCACAGTTACGCTGACGACACCCAGCTCTTGTTTACTTATAACAAGAACGAGGTGTTCGATGGGATCCGTATCAGAGGCTGCTTAGAGGCAGTCTTTGATTGGTTCAAAAGACACGGCTTGAAATGCAACTCCGATAAATCGAAGCTGCTTTTTTTCGGATGTGTCTCTGAACCAAACTGGAAAAGTTGGTGGCCACAAGATCTGTTTCCTCCTGCCAATGCTAGTACCAAGGCTAAAAACCTGGGTATCATTGTTGACAATGAGTTAACCTTTGGGCCTCAAATTGCTTGTCTTTCGGGGAAATGCTTTGGAATCCTGCGGATGCTCAGGAAATTTCTCCCCTTGATTTCGGTGAACCATCGAAGGGTCATAGTCCAAGCACTTGTCGGGTCGCGTTTGGACTATGCAAATGCCCTCTATCTGGGACTCCCAAAATATCTGATAAGGAGACTGCAGGTAGTCCAATATTCAGCCGCTAGGGCTATTTATGGACTCCCCAGACGAGCTAGTGCCTCTAACTTGTTGAAGGAACTGCACTGGCTCCCTATAGCCAAGAGGGTTCTCTTCAAAAGCCTGACGCTAACCTATAAGGCTCTTCATGACTCAGGCCCTAGGTATATTAGAAAGCGCCTTGCTTTTTACAAGCCGAGCAGAGCTCTGCGATCTGCCTCCTTGTCTAAAATGGTCGTTCCATCCATCAAGCGAACCAGACAAGGAGGGCGTTCCTTCCACCACCTGGCTCCGCGCCCTTGGAATGAACTTCCTATTGTTCTTAGACAGGCCCCCAGTCTGTTGTCTTTTAGAAAGGCATTAAAAACCTGGCTTTTTACTAGTTAATTTTGCTGTTCCTTTTTTGCAGTTATGTTTCCTTTCCATTAAAGGACTTCTTCGCCAAAGCGCCGGGACACTCCGACTGGAGTAGCCGTTGCGCTATAGAAGAGCCCAATTAACATAACATAACAGTTACTACGATGCGCGTTCCAGCTTTTTTCCAAACCAATGGGAGGCACATTGAATTGCTCACATGTATCAAAATGGCTTTCTCCGCAGCTCCAGTAACATCGGAGCCACGGAGGAGTACGATCAGGTCTACAGAGAGGGAATAGCCTTGACGAAGTAAGTAGGGGCGTCCTGCCCATCCCAGGACACACGCTTTTGAGTCTAACTGCCGTATTGATCTTTACCCCCCTTTTTAGGTCGAGGACCGAAGGCTGCGCTTGCGCAGTCTCCGGGAGGAGATTTAATGTTTTGGAGTATCGGGGCTTGAACCCGCCTCTCTCCTCCATTGGCTGGCTTCCTAAACAGAGGCCAGTCATTTGAGGAGAGGGTCGTCACTCCTTTAAAGCCCCGTCTCTTTCGGATTCGGGGCGTGTTTTTTTGCGTTCTTTCGACTGTGACATCATCCGCCACTCAGTGTATAGAGAAAAATAGAAGGTACCCTGCCACTTATTTATAGAGGTCCCAGCTAGAGGATCCTACTTTGATAAAGAAAGGGGGTGGTTAACCCAGCGTCTGAGGCTGCACAGGACAAAATTAGGTCATTCCAAACAGATTCAACAACACGTTGTCCCAGGAATACGGCAACCCTCTCCAAGTACATCAGGACCCGTATTAATACCATCTTCCTGGATAAAAAAAAACCCCCCCGCGTTAGACAACTAAATTAAGATCTACTGTTGTCTGCACCAGGACTAGAGAAATGGATAAATGAGAGTTGAATGTTCCCATCGTAGTTAGGAAAATCCCTGTGTGAATGAGTGTGGTAGTTTGTATGAAGTGTGGGCAGATCTTAATCCTGAAAAGAAATTTTGTTTTTGTGTTTTTTGAACAATCAGTGAATATATAAAATTTTTACATGTAGGTCATTTGAATATATCTAAAAAGAGAAAAATAATAAAAAAATATGTATTTTTTCACAACATGTTGTTGAATCTGTTTGGAATGACCTAATTTTGTCCTGTGCAGCCTCAGACGCTGGGTTAACCACCCCCTTTCTTTATCAAAGTAGGATCCTCTAGCTGGGACCTCTATAAATAAGTGGCAGGGTACCTTCTATTTTTCTCTATACAGTGGTTTTCTCCCCCCTTGGCCTGCCTACATATCTTTAAGAAACCCTACGGGGAGCCCCCTTCTATTGTTGTTATCATCCGCCACTCAGAACGCCAAAAACACGCCCCCGAATCCAAAATTTTCGGAGCTTTGCGGCCGCCATTTCAGGCCGACCGCCGCCGCACTATGTCACAAAATATGCAGCTTTTGTGCAGGCAGTACTTGTGCTGTCACTGTTTGCACGCACTCCCTACATGCAGTTACAGTACATAAATCGCATTCTGCAAAAACAGTGGCTTAGAGAGGCGGGGTATTTCAATATAGTGCTCTGCTTCTTATCATCCGGTCAGTAAATAGTCATGTGGCATAGCAGAGATCTCTTTTACGTTTATTTCCTTACATCCGTTTTCAGCCACAGAAAGCCGAGCTACTCAGAACACAACATTCATAGTGCTGCACAGGTTTGAATGCCAGCGCCGTCAGCTCCGCAAAGATTATAAAACCTTGCAGAAAACAATTTAAAAGAATTGCAGTGCATTGTAATTAAAAGTCGACAGTACATTTCATTAATCACAAATCAGTGTCTGACTTTATATGACGAGTGCGGGTGTGCCACATCGCGGTTAGGAATTTTGCCACCGCAAACTCAATCGGGGGTGATAATTCCGTCTTTAAAATTCTGTATGCTGGAAGATGATGTCTGAAACCTAGGTTTTTTAAAAGTGGGATGAGCCAGTGCTTCCTAGATCTATGGTAAGCATTACAGAAGAACATGATATGCAAATCATTTTCCTGGGGATGTGTGCATACCGGGCACTGTTCTGTGGGCGAGGGCTGACCCCAGCATTTGGTAAATGCCCTAAGGGGGAGTGTGCCGTATCGCCACTGCAGAAACAATTTCCTGGTCAAAACGGGACTAATGCCATCAAGGACGTGCTCTAGGAAATATGAGTCTTTAAATTTGATAAACAAATTAGTAAGGGACCCCTCCCGTGTACTCTCTACTAATGCAAGTAAGTTTCGCTCGTAGAAATCCCTTGAGAGGAGTTTACGTGGGATCCTACAACATGCATTTTACCGGGTCTAGCCATAATTCTGGTCTTCCTAGGCCCTCACAAATTTGTTTAATGGATCTCAACCAGGGAATGTGTGTGGCATTTGGTAAAGATAAGATCTCTTGGAGCTCAGTCCTATAATTCATAAGTTCAGGCGTACTCCAGATTCGACGCCAGAAAGTAAGTGGTTTCAGTCCCAACTCCTCTGCAATTGGTCTTAGACCCAGATCTAGCCTCATCGGGAGAAGCGGGGTACTTGAGGGTAGAGCTACCAGCTGCCTAATAAATTTATTTTCAGTGGACAACAGGTTTTGGGCTGGTATGTGACCCCACAATTCCCCCCGTAGGTGACTGCCCCCCTTGCCTGCATTTTATAAATTTGAAGCACAGGACCAAGTGGTTTGTAGGTTGACCTACTTACCATCCTGCAAATGCCACCCGTTAACTGTGCTAATTTCATGTTCGCCTTAGTCCGGTGCGTGTCCCAGGTCATATTTTGGTTAATAGTCACCCCGAGATATTCAATACTGAATACCCTCTCAAGTCTCAGAGTGCCAATAGTGGGATTGGGGCGTGTTGAGGAGGGGGGGTTGAGAAGCATATATTTAGTTTTAAGGGCATTGATCTCAAGCCCCCGCTCCACGCAAAAAATCGAGAACCCATCCAAGACCCGTTGTATTCCCATAGGGGATTTGGACAGCAGCAGGGTGTCGTCCGCAAACATAATAGCGGGCACCCTGCTGCCGTTGAGTTTTGGAGCATCGATGTCACCTATCCTAGTCCTGAAACCCTCTCCCGTACACAGCAGTACAGAGGTTGCAGCTGATAGCCCTGCGATCCTGCTAGTGCGCAGTGGTTTCGATTCAGTGGGTGAAATAACTGGGAGCTTTCTGGAGCGCGCTGTGCGGGGAAGCCTCGACCCTCCTCCGTGAGTGCGAGACCGCGTCTCTGATGACACTCTGATTGCTTCCCCCTCCGCATGCACCAGCCCTCGCCACCTCCTCGCTGGCTGGGTGGGCACAGAGCCGCCGACGCTGGCATCGGCGGGCAGGGCGCGGGTGGCAGAGCTCCCAGGTCCGACCTCCTGCAGGAAAAGGTAGGTGTTCAGCTCTCTTCTTTTCATTTTAAAGCCGTTTTATTTCCAGACCGAGGATTGTGCACTTTTGCTGCTGCCGGAGCCGGTCTCCAAGAGACTCCTGGACTCGGGCAGTCTCGGAGGTGCTGCGGGCACCGAGGCAGCTGCCCAGCGCCTCGAGGTCTGCCACAACAGCGTGCCGCTGAGTCAGCCATGAGAGCAGTTTGTAAGCAAGTGAGGTGTGGAGGAGACGTGCTTCAGAAGCTAGATTGTGACCTTGTATCTCAGCTAATCCTGGCGTCTCCGCTACACAATAACGTGTGACCCTGGGCAAATAACTTCATCTCCCTATACCCCAGTCCCCCTGGATGCCCGGGCTCAGAGACAGGTTTCCCAGCTTTAATCATTGTGAAAAAAACACATAGTGGTACAGGTATAGTCTATAACTTATTTATTTTAAAGGCCTGTTGATTTAATTGATGATCAGAGGAACGCATTTGCCCAGGGCGTTGCGAGCTTGTAGCTTCACACTTGCACTCACTTTAACGGCAGGTTGCACGGACGGACTCACCACTATAAAAATGCATCAGTTTCCATGTGTGGGGAATCAGTGTGATCTGCCGTTTCATGTACACAGTGTGTATAAACAGCAACTGCAAGTGCGTGCGAGTGCTCTCAGAGCTTCTAGGAGCTACAGCATGCCAAGCGAGTGGGAGTCTAAGCACGCAGCGTTAACACTGGCTCGTGGCGTGCCAGGCCTCTAGGGCTGTGCCCTGGTCATAATATTTGGCAAGTGGGAGTGTCTAAATGTAAAGGAGGAGGTCTGCTCCTTCTGCGCTGATATGAGTTGCATCAAGGAAATACGCGCGCGGCCCAGGAACCGGTCAGTTATCACCGTACCTGCCAACACACAGCAACGCCTGTCTGTTTCAGATGTGTGTGGGGATGCTGAGGGTCAGTGTGAGAGGGAAGAGCGTGCACAGCGGGATGCTGTCACCCCCCCCCCCCTAGAGAGACACGTGAAAGGGACGCACTTCTCAAGATCTGAGTAAAAAAAGAAAACTATGACCATTTTGAAGCTGAGTGAAAGGTGTGCTGCAGAGAGACAGTGAGAGGCAGCAGAGATTGATAAAAGTTGTGATGCATCATGTCTTCTGCTTAGATGAGGAAAAAATACATTTCTGGTAAATGACCCATATCTGGTACACGATGTTAGTTAAGGTGAATAATGAAACTGCTGATAAGTCATTCACCCAGCCCAAGTGTTTTTAGGTCGAGGACCGTAAGCCGCGCTTGTCCAGTCTCGGTCAGAGATTTAATGATTCTTAGTACGGGGCTTGAACCCGCCCCTCTTCTCCATTGGCTGGCCTCGTAAATGCTGGCCAGCCATTGGAGGAGAGGGGCGTCACTCACATCAAGCCTCTTCTTTTTCGGATTTGGGCGTGTTTTTTTGCCTTCTTTCTACCTGTGACGTCATCCGTCACTCATCAAAAAACACGCCCCCGAATCGGAAATATTTCGGAGCTTTGCAGCCGCCATTTCAGGCCAACCGCCGCCGGAAGATGTCGTCTTCTGTTAGGACGTGTGTCCTGGTTACCGTCCTCAGGTGAGTGCTGGTTAGGACGTGTGTCCTGGTTACTTCCTAACAATTTAAAAATAACACGTACGTCACCTGCCTCCATTTTAAAACAACTGTGGCTCACAGCTCCTAACTATCCGATAAAAGCTGGGAAAGCAGAGAAAGTATAGAGTATGTGCATTTGCTAGGAAGATATTTCACTCCTGCTGTGCCAGTAGACACATGGGTGGAGACCCGAGTTCTCGTGGATGCAGAAGCAAGCGCCGGGACACCCACTGCGGGTAGCTGTGCGCTATATAAGCTCAACTACATTAGCAGTCTCCGGTGCTGTGTCTGTGGGCCAAGATCGCCCTGTGTTGCTGGCGGGTGCCCTCCTTGTGCTGGGTTGCAATGGTAGTCTGGTTGGTATCGTGGAGGAGTCACGGAACTGAGCGCTTAGACAAAGAGCATTGAAATGTCACACTCAATGCGTCATGAGCTCGTGGGACATTCTGAGTCAGGGTTTGCGGAGTTTTGTGACCCCAGATGAAACCCACAGCCGGTCGAGTGTGTGTGTGTGTGGCTCTGTGTAGATAGCTTTTTTTGTAGGTGGCTCTATGTGTGGGTGGCTCTGTCTGTGTGAGGGTGGCTCTGTGTGTGTGGGTGGCTCTATGTAAATGACTCTGTGTGGGTGGCTTTGTATATGTGTGTGTGTGTCTCTGTGTGGGTGTAAATGCAATAGGTCATGCATATGCAAGCGATTAAGCTATTGGCATTGTAAATGAGAATGCCATTTATTTAACGATTAAGCAATTGGCAATGTAAATGACAATGCTATTTATTTATGATTATAAAAAAAAAAAAATCATAAGCAATGCCAATAGCTCTACCTTTAATAATGCCGAGACCACTGCATTGTCAATGCTTGTTTTTATCTCTGATACTTGTAGGGTTGGCTACAGGTGTCCCTCCTTTAAACTCCACGACGGACTCATGGGGCCCAATGATGGTCGCATTTTAAGTATGTAATGATTCTAACACAATGTATGCTGGTGACTCAATATTGTATGTTAAATGTTTGTTTTGTGTTGTGGTCTCACTGAAGTACAAACACCTTTGGGCATAGTTTGAAAAATATATTTCACCACCAAGACTATAGTATCATAGTATCATCACGATCGTAAGAACACAATTAGACCTAAGGGTCATGTTTATTTTAATCTATTTTTTCTATCCTTGCAGGTATTTTTGATTTAACACAAACCAATTAGGAACTGTATGTTTAATTTGGATTTTTATTATTTTTGTGTTTATTACAACACCAGAAGTGGGAACATAATTTCTCCTTTCTAGGTCCTGATGAAATGCCTTGGGGCTAGGCATGAAACTAGTTGACCACCAAGAGAAACCTTAGGTAATTACACCTAGAAGGTTTCCACATGTCCCCAGATTTTAGCATACTAATTTAGGGGTAGGAAATAAATAGTTTTTGGGACTCACTAATTTGGTATTTTTAAAAAAAGGTTTTGTTTCCTTTTTTTCATTTTTGTAAAAATGTTTTAAAAAACTCCCTTTTGATTCATCACTTATGGTTAGGTGTATAAGGACACCAACAGTTTTTACAAAACTATTGCTCCCGCGTATTCGTAGGTTGTAGCATTCCCCTGTCCATAGAGGGCAGGTATGGACCCAATGATGAAGCATGCCACCAAGGGGAAACTCGGGTGCGGGAGGGTTTTATGAAAAAGAAAAGAATTTCTTTTTAGCTTTTTTCTCTGCAAGGAGATTTATTTTTCTTCCCTTACCTCTTCTTTGAGAGGGTATCTTCGTTGACTATTTACAGTTATACGCTGACAACTCAGCTGTGCTAAACTCTGAATGGAATTGTCAAAGTTGGTACTTCAGGGTATCAAACAACTTGTTACGTTATGCCCAACTTAATGCCCAAGTCGAAATTAAAGTAACTTGTTGCCACAAGGAACTTTTAGAAAGTTGCCCCTGAAAGGAAGCCACACTGGGTGTTAGCCCAAAAGGCAAGCTGCAAAGGGGAAGTCGCCTTGTAAGGGCAAATGGTGAACACACTTGAGAGGGGCTGCTCTTTTGTTAGGGTAGACCAGTTTCTACCCAAGAGGGAAACACTAACAAACCATTTCCTCCATGGCCGTGTAGCCCTAGGGCAGGTTACCAAGCTCCTCACACCAAGAGAAAGGTTCTACCATCTTGGGAGTGGGCAGACTAGAGCTCTCTGGGATAGTTAGATGCCACACTCCACAGGAAGTTATCAGGTGGGAGGGAACCAAGTAGCCCATTAGGTAGTGACCACGACCTCCCCTACGGGCACTTTCTAGGCTTAAAAGAGACACCTCTGGTCCCCAGAACTAAGATCTTGCTTGAACAGGAGAACAGGACAGAAGAAAGACTGGAATGCTGACCCTGAAACAGGCAAAGAAGAGGCTGCACTGAGGTAGGACTGCACCGGCTGCTTCTTGGTCTAGCGAAGGAAAGGAATGTGCCTGCTGTGTCCTGCTCATGGAGAAGTCATCCCCGGATCCCAGCCAGAAGCGGAGACTCTAAGAGTCTCAGCTGATTTCCTTTCCGCAGCACTGGGCCATAATAGCTGAATAAGCCTGTCGGGGTAACTTGGTAGCCTGTCTGGCTAACTTGGTAGCCCATATCACTAGACGACCACTCTTCACCACAGTGCAGCCCTCAAGACCATGACCGACACTCAAAAGTTCCACTCGAGTCTGCTGGATCCGGAATAGTTGTCGGAGTGCAGCTCGGTCGCCCAGAAGGAGCAATATCGCCAGAAGAAGGGAGCAGCTAGTTTAGTTTTGCCCAGTGTATATTATGTGTAACAATAGGGGTACCCCTGAAAAAACTTCCTAAATCAGGGTTAAATGACTATGTGTGAATACACTTTTTAGGAAATAGATAACAAGTGGCCCTAGAAAGATACAAAGACAGTGTGTGACCAGAAAGAAAATATTATGAAAAAATAAATGTTTATTATTTTTGTATTTATAGATTAGATTATAATAGAAAAAGCATGTCTTCATAAATATTGCATACAATCTTAATCATATGACTGAGGACAGCAGATGGCGCTGTTGTGAGTGTTTCCCCTTTCCCGACCACCACACCACTCGCAATGTGAGGCTGATGCGAGACTGACCTACACCGTCAAACTACGATAAATGTTTCCTGCTTGGCTTGCCCATCGATCACGCCGAGCTCCTGGAAGTTGGGAGCTGCTTGCCGGGAACTGTTTGTTGCTGCTACCTGGGGTGGCTTCTTGGATCTGCAGACCGGGCCCGACGGACAGTTTTTGCTTCAGAGCTGGTCTCTCCTCTGTCCTTCCCCGAGGGACGATCGTTTTGTCTCTCCTGCCTGCCGCTTGTGCGAAGCCGCCGGTGCCCTGGTGTCTTCTTGATTTGAACCGGAGCGGGCCTGGCCTGGACTGGCCGTGTCGTCGCCGAATTCCTATGGATTGTTAGCTGCTTGAAGGCGGGATACTGCTTGTTCAGCTGGACGTCGCTCGACCAGGGGGTTTGTTGATCGGCGCCCGGTGATTGGGCTTGGCCTCTCGGCGGGGTCGTGTACCTATTGTGGCCGGACTCCAAGGGTTTCGCCGGGGTTCACAGGCCGGAGTGGCTTTTTGAGTTGGCTTCAGTCAGGACTGGCGGCTTGGGTGGTTGTTCACCCACCGAGCCGGACTCTGGCATAAAAAAAACAAAAATAAATAAATCTTTGTTTGATCTGCGGAGCGGATTTGAGTGGCGGCCGGGTTCTAGCAGCCTGTTTGTAGTGCCGGTATTCTGATGCTTGATGTCTTGTCCTTGGCCGGCAGCCGTGAATTGTTCATTCATTGAGGTAGAAACGCCAACAACTTTACTGATAAACAGCACAGATAACGGCTCAGTGTTATCTACTTAATTGACCGGAACTAAAAACAAAAACGCTTGTTGTTCGTGTTGGTTCTGCTTGGCTCTGCTTGACGGATGGTTGCACTGTCTTCCCCGCTCCCCGCCTATCGGGAGATCCGGACGCCCCGAGTTCTGGTCTATGCTCGGAGTGGCCTTGGAGCAAATAAGTCCCACATCCGGATCGCAATATTTGTGCAAGTACGCTGCTACACTGACTGTGCTGGCTCTTCTGTAACCTGGCACAGGACTACTTTTGCTTTTGTTCGCTCAGCCCATAAGGGTCAGCGGCTGTTGAAAGTTACTGGTAATAGCAGTGCGAAGCCCTGCGAGAAGCTAGACGGTGAGAGCCGCAGGGGCGGTGGAATGACCACGCGGGCCAGAAAAACCTTAAAGCAAAAAGAAACATCACGTCTTTTGAAGAGCCGGGCGAAAGCAACAAGATGGCGAAAGACCTAGAAAAACAAAATCTTGCAACCGAAGGTAATAGGGAAGGAGGGGGTAAAAAAATAAAAAAAAACGAGCAAGTTGGGAGGGGTGAATCATCCAAAAGAAAACCTAGCTGCAGGTGTTGCAGGACACTCATCCTCCATTGCCAGACACTTAACTGTATTAAAACCCCCCATATACATGCTTTGCCTCCCGCTTCTGAGCCTATTTCCATTCCTGATAACAACAGTCTGCCAGACTTAGCGCCTGCTATAGAGGTTACACATCTCCCATCACAACAAGTACAACCATCCTTGTGCATCCATTACGGGGAGACTAACAGGACTGAAGATGCTCTACCGCCCGCTCCCACCTCCACTTCTGAGGAACTAGCTACCTTGGATTCTAGTGCTGTCAATGATATCACTCCCTCTGTTTCCTCTGCCACCTTGACTCTTAATGTCCTTGAAATAACAAAAAATATCCCCGGCAAAGTTAATCAGCTGGCGGTGAATGACTTGGAGAATGCGACCAACAACCCAAAAAACCCTCAGACCTCAGACTTCGCGGACCTAGCTAACGGAAAAAAAAATTCAGTCTCAGACTGCACTCAATCAGGTACAGGTGATGAGGCTTCTAGCCTGTCGGAAAGCAGCAAGTCTGAAGGGACTCGGAGAGACATAACAGCCGGTACTATCAGGAAAAAAGCTCGTAGCAAAAGACGTAGCCAACCAAAGGGAGCTCATCCAGACTTACAAGGGCCTTTTTCCTCGGGGGCACTGCCAAACAACACGGGCAAGCCCACAGCTCACTACCACAAGCACCCATGAGCCCTATTTATCGTCAATTTTCGAGTCCATTAAACAATTTCAGGTGGAAGCACGAACTGTCAGTTTAGCTGCAAAGGGATCTTCTAAAAACTTTAGGGTGGCATTTGAAAACTTAATAAGATCTGCATCGATATTGGCAACAGGGTCTCCATGGTGGAGGCAAGAACAGAGACTCTAGAAACAGAAGCTGTACAAGTAAAAGAGCAATGTGCCACACACGAAGTTTGTCTTACCGACTTGATGACTAAGATGGAGGAGCAGGAGAACCGGATGCAGAGGAACAACCTGAGACTGTTAGGGATCCCAGAGGGTGTCGAGGGTTAAGACCCTAGAGGGTTCATCGTGAAACTACTCCGGACAACTTTCCCCTCACAGTCTAACTGGAACTGGGATCAGGAAATCCAAAGAGCCCATCGCTTTCCTCTCAACCTGAAGCTGAGGCGGGATGGCAGTAGCCTTAGTAACGAGAAGTCCAGAGCATTTCTAGCTTTTTTTGGGAACTTTCTCCTGAGGCAAATAGTCTATGATCAGGCCAGGCCAAACTCCCAAAAAGAAGCGGATGGAATAAAGTTTTTTGCCAAACCAGACTTCAGTCATGCGACAATCTAGCGGCGGTGGCGGCTCCGCCAATTGATAACACTCTTTCAACATCAAGGTGCCCAAGTATACTTGATGAACCCAGACAGATTAAAAGTAATACACGTGGATCAACCCGGGTCTTCCTATCCGAGGTCAAAGCAGGAGAATATTTGAAAGAACTAACCACGAGAAAGAAAAATTGAACATTAAATTCTAGACAAAGCTTTTTTTGACTTCTCTAAGCTCAAACCGCTGTGTTATAGCAGAGGAGATTTAGAATGACAACCACTGGCTTTGTCTTTTTTTCTTTTTTTCCACTGTATGTGAACTTGCCTGTTTCTCCCTCTTTATTCCTTTTTCTTATTCTCTAGGTCGTCTCACTAGAAAAAGTAATGAAACACCTGTTGGGTGGTTTGGGTCGGTCTTGAATCCTGTAGGGCTTAAGGTTAATAGGCTGAATCGGATTGCACTTAAACTGTAATCTTTTGTATTCACTAAACGCGATGGGGTGCTGGGGGCGGGGACTGGGGGGTCAGGGCTGCGGGGATGGGGCAGGGGACAATGGGGGCGGGGGTTGGGGTCGAGGGGAGGGACACTGAGTAGCTGTATTCATATACAGGCCATCACTAGAATTAGCTACCCACTGAATACATTTAGGATTGTCTCATTAAACATATGTGGCCTCAACGATTTCGCTAAGAGACAGAAAACTGCACAGGCTCTAAGACTGATGGGGGCAGAAATGTTTCTGCCTCCAAGAGACTCACATTGAAGGCAATCAGAAATCTCTGTTGAAATCCCTCGGGTTTGAGCTTATGGGGGTAACTTCTCAGGGGGATAAGGCAAAGGGAGTTGGGATTTTGGCACATCACACCTTATCGTTAACAGTGAACCAAGTTAAAACCGACACATTGGGGAGATGGGTCTTGGCTAGCTGCTCTCTAGCCCCCAAATTCATATTGACTATTTGTTCTGTCTATGCCAGCAATTTAGATGATCCAGGGGTAATAAATTATGTAAATGAGGAACTTGTCCACTGGCCACTTCCGGTAATTCTTTGTGGAGACTTGAACTTAAACTTGCCTAGTACTTGGGGAACAGAAGGGTCTTGAATTTATCAAGGTCGGAAACCCGAAATCTACCGAGCATTGCTCAACCTGATAAAGACTCATGGCCTAAAGGATGTTTGGGCACCCCTGAAATCTGACCAAAACGGTTTTACTTTCTTCTCTGCTCCTCACGCTTCATTCACCAGGCTTGATTACTTTTTTGTTTCGCCTGTGCTAATTCACGAATCTTCTATTGACATAACGCCTCGATTATTATCGGATCCCAATCCCCTTATATTAAATCTGGAAGTTCGGACTAATCAGGAACCCATTTCGCATTGGACCTTCGAAAAGGCATAACTGAATGATAATTTGTACAGAGAACACATGACCAGATGGAATAAAGAATTCTTTAACATTAACAATATGGGGCGCCTACAAAGCGTTTGTCCGCGGTCAATTTCTTAGCGCAATAAGCTCCAGTAATAGAAAAGAGGCTGCTAAGTTTAAAACAATAGAGGACAAGATTTCCTCACTAACACTGAGAATGCACCTAAATGTGGAAGATGCTTCCCGAATTTCATCCGAAATAGAACTTCTCCGCCCGGAATATCGGGGGCTTCTAGATCAGAAAGTTAAGGCCCAATGGGCGTCATACTCCATGGAGAATTATGAATATGGAGAAAGAGCAGGCGCAGTGTTGGCAAGGAAA
The DNA here is from genome assembly GCF_964263255.1 of Lissotriton vulgaris. NCBI lineage: Eukaryota > Metazoa > Chordata > Amphibia > Caudata > Salamandridae > Lissotriton > Lissotriton vulgaris. The sequence goes on from NC_141697.1 coordinate 841,725,611, forward strand.
ATAAGAGCAGACCGAGTCAAGAACAATATTAATAGGTTGATTAAAGATGAACAGGGCACGGTATCATGTTTACAGGTAGAGATGGAAAAATGTTTTTTCTCTCACTTCTCGGAGCTATATAAAGAGGAGCCTTCCAGTAGCCCAGTAAACGCTATGCGCTGGTTGGAGGATAAGGAACTACCGGAGTTATCGGAGGAGGGTCGTACCATCTGGATAGTCAATTCCCAGAAGATGAGATTAAAATACAAATTAATAAAATACAAAAAAATAAAGCTGCTGGGCCTGATGCTTTACCGGGCGAGGTCTACAAAATTTTTGTAGATCTATTAGCACCTAGACTGTGTGAATTGTTTAACTTTATCTATAGCCCGCATGGCAAAATTCCACCCTCCTGGAAAGAGTCCACTATTGTCCTGCTATTAAAACCAGGTAAAGACCCTCTCAGGGCTGAGTCCTATAGGCCAATCTCTCTGCTAAACGCCGATTATAAGATCTTTACTGCTGTGTTGGCTGGGAGATTGGCCAGGCTGGCCCGTCCCTGATTAATCCAGACCAAAAAGGTTTTATTCCGGGGAGGCACATCCATGAGCTGACCCTCCAACTCATTGGCTGTATTGATCTGGCGGTGACGCGGTCGGAGCCATTGGCGGTGGCTGCATACGACGCTGCTAAGGCGTTTGACCGCGTCAATTGGGGATTTCTGTGGGATGTGCTTAAAACTATGAGGTTTGGGGGGATCTTCATTGATACTCTGAGGAGTTGCTATGAGGGAGCCTCAGCAGCAATACTGTTGAACGGCCTGTTGTCTCCTCGATTGATTGTGGGGAGAGGGACTAGACAGGGGTGCCCTATCTTGCCCCTTTTGTTCAATCTACACATTGAGCCCCTGGCACAGGCTCTTAGATTGGATAATAGAGTTACCCCATTCAGGATAAACGATTATTCCTCCCAATTGGCCCTTTATGCGGATGATTTAATGATTTACACCAGTAATCCGGTGGAGGTCTTCCCCAGAGTAGAGGAGATCATGATGGACTATGGACAGCATTCTGGTTATTTAATAAACAACACTAAAACTGAAATAATGTGCTGGGGAGTCGATAATTGGGACGGCCCGCTAAGCAACCAGTTCAGATATCTAGGAGTCCTAATTACCTCTGATCTTAATAATATTGCAAAGGTCAACCTGATGAAGGTTATGAAGGATATTAGTTTGTTGTTTTTGAAATGGCAGAATATCCCCTTGACGATTTATGGCCGGGTTAACCTGGTTAAAATGGTTATTCTGCCCAAACTAACATATATATTCAATACTATACCCTTAACTTTCCAAAATAAAGTTTTAGGGAATATCCAGGGGAAGATAGGTAGCTTCATCTGGGCAAACAAGAATGCCCGGTTCTCATGGAAAAAACTAAAAAGGAGTCTGTTAAAGGGTGGAATGGCACTTCCGGATGTTCTATGGTATTCTTTCTCTTTCCAATTAAAAAACATCCGCACTCTTTTAACCACCCCAGACGAATCTCATTGGGGTCGGATATTAAAGGTGATGCAAGATCTAGAAGGGGGAGGCCCGGGTTTTTTGTATAAATATGGGTCCCCAAGATTCTTCAAAAAAGTCCGTCTGAAGGTTTTAAGATCTGCCTTGAAGTTGTGGTGCAGACTGAAGCGATGTTGGGGTATAAAATACTATTCAGATCTGGCCCCCATCTGGGACTCACCTGGCACGCCAATATGCTTGAAGGACAGTCTTTCTCAGGCTATCAGGAGTGCAGGAGTAGCTACCTGGTCAGATCTTGTCACGGCGGAGGGTGTTCTTCCCTGGGAAGTTTTGCGGGCTAAGATAGGGGATTCTTTTTCCCGTTTTAAATACATTCAACTTCGCTCCTGGTTTGTTACAGAGAAAGACAATATAGGGGGAAAATGGGAAATTGAGGTAGCACTCCGGTCTGATGGTGTTAGGAAGAGAGAGGTAGCTCTTCGGTATAGAGAATTGCTGAATTCGGAAGAGTCCACAGCCACGCCCCTAAACCAGGTTTGGAGTGCATCTGTCTTTGAAGCCTTTGCCGACGAGCTCTATGAAAGATCTTTTAAATTCTTATATAGGTATGTTAAGTCGGCCTCATTGAAAAAGAACCACTATTTTGTATTAAATAGGTTGTATTTCACCAAAAAAAATAGCAAAGTTTGTTTGTCCCTCCCCTTTATGTCCAAAGTGTGATTCAGCAGAGACGGACGATATTCACATGTTCTATGATTGCCCGGTGATTGGTCCCTTTTGGACAAAAGTAGGAGAGACACCGGACAGTGTTTTAAAAGTAAATTTTGGTCTGAATGGGGTGAGGGTAATATTCGGGTTGGATCTGGAAATTATTGACGAGCTCAGTGAGGAACAGATTGCTTTATTTTTTACTCTAATTATCGCTCGCAGAGAAATTTGCATGTTATGGAAAGACCCAGCCCCCCACTATATGATAAATGGCTACAGTCTGTCCTAAAAACTGCACGTCTTGAGTTGGGGGCTATATATAATAGAAATACCACAGTCTGGCTCCCACTTTGGGAATGGGCACTCAAGTTGAGGTTGGTATCCGATTCCGAGATTGTCCAATGATTACACCGGACCCCGGGATAAAGGGGTAGCCAGGTTGGCTCAGGTGCAGCAAGGACCCTGACCCCGGGTGCACAAGAGAGAAGAAAGGGTTGCTGGTGTCTTTCTTTTGCAAGTACCAATGGTGAGATGAGGACAATAAAAATTTTTTTTTAAAAAACATTAACAATAGATCAGCTTGCTCCAAGGTCTTATGGGATGCATTTAAAGCCGGCATAAGGGGCGAGACCCTACGGTTTTCAATTTGGAAAAATCGCAAAGAAAAACTACGTTCTAACACGTTATAGGCACAGCTGATTGCGGTGGAGATAAAACCAATCCAGGCAGGGTCAGACGTAGAGGAGGCGCAGCTCGCAGTTTCTGTGGCACAAACCGAAATGGGAACAATGCTGACAGAAAACGTAGCTGCTAAATGGGCAATGTCCAAGGAGAAATGCTACGAGGTAGGTGAACTCATCGGTCATCAGTTGGCCATCACAACTAGGCAACAGGTCACAAAAAATATCATTACCACTATAAATACGGAAATTGAAGGAATGACATATGATCCTGTAAAAATAGAAGAAGCATTTAGGAAGTTTTATGAGAAGCTTTACTCAGAAGACATACCCGGAACAACTGAATATATAGAGATCAGGGTTAGGGAATATCTAGGTAACATACCCACTGCTAAACTCCATCAGAATGCATATGAGGTACTGGAAGGCTGCCCCGCATGGGAGGAGATTGTGGCTGCACTCTCCTCCCTTCTGGATGGCAAAGCCACCGGTATGGATAGCATACCTATCGAATTTGATAAGGTTTTCTCTCTACAAATCAAAGATGCCTTTACCAAGTTAGTAAGATCCATCTTCGAGGGGGCCAAACCTCCAGATTCCTGGTCATTAGCCAAAATAGTTCTATTCCCTAAAAGGGACAACTCACCTTTGGAAATGTCTTCATATAGGCCTATTACTTTAATAAATACTGACTCTAAAAAATGTTCTAAAATTATCTCCACCAGACTTTCTACCTGCATCGAGTCACTAGTTTCTAAGTGGTAACACAGTTTTATACCTAAAAAAGGTACCACCGAGCACATCCGCCGGACGATCACCCAATTTGATGCAGCAGAAGTGTGAGGAGACCCGATCTTGTTAATTCTCTTAGACGCTGAAAAAGCGTTTGATCGGGTCTCCTGGCAATGTCTCTGGGCCATCATGCGAAGGGTCGGTTTTGTACCTAAAATACTCCAAGCGGTGCAGGCACTTTAGCTTGAGCCAACAGCCTAAATATGTATTAACAGCCAACTGTCTGATCAGATCAAGATTACTAGAGGTACGAGGCAAGGGTGCCCTTGTTCACCCTTGCTATTCACACTCTACATTGATCCTCTGATAAATAAAATTGAATTAAACCCCTCTATTCGGTCAGTTAGCAGGTTAGGCATAGATACAAAAGTCATGGCTTATGCCGATGATTTAGCCATAGTTACCCCGATCCAGATTCTGCTATTAGGGCTTTGGAACAAGAGGCCCAGGCATTTGGAGCAATTTCTGGCTACTCCTTGAGTAAAACAAAAACTCAGATAGTCGTTAATGGGAAAATAAGCAGGGAAGATAACAGAATTACTGATAAGGCAAAATACTTAGGAGTCAACATAGATTCTGACTTAAGACTCTTTAGTGTCAGAAAACCTGTCTCCACTCGCTATCATCATGGAGAAGGCACTTCGGTGAATCGATAACTTACACCTCACCATTGTAGGTAGATTTAATGTTCTAAAGATGACATTTTTCAAAGCTACTTTATTTCTTTTGAGCAATTCCTTTGAGCTTTAATCATCATATTCTCACTGTTTTTGATCACATTTTTTTGCGGTTTATCTGGTCTTATTCACAGCCAAGAAGGGCTTTTACCCTCCTCTCCTTTCCCAGGGAGAGGGGAGGCTGGGCTCTCCCAAACTTAAAGTTATATTTTTGGGCCACAGCTTTATAACACGGTATTGAACTTTTAAATGAAGACTGTGTCTTAAACCCTTCGGGATTACCCTCGCCTTACTTCCTGCTTCTAGGAGAGAACGCAAGGGGATGCCTCTGGCGCCAATTGTAACTCTCTTACTACAAGCGAGTTCAATTTAAGACCTTGTTCAATGCCTATCGGGTGTTTCGCAATGTCTGCAAGGTATTCAGAATTTCTAAACTAAATTATTACACCCCGATCAAGCAGAACGATAACCTTCCATTGATTTTTAAGAATACATACATTTATCAATGGTATTCGGTCGGAATCCGTAGACTAGGGGATCTGTAGAACTCCGGCTCATTACGGTCATTCCAGAACCTGCAAATTCATTATAAATTGAGCAGTCACCAATCCTTTCAATATCAGTCAATAGTGAATTACCTGAAATATAAAACTGGAGGGTCAAGCAGGATTCACAGCGGTAGATATTATCGACAAATTACTTGGACCTAATATACCTAGGATTGGTAGTATCTACAATATTCTGAACGAACAACGACCAGATGATCTGAGCAAGGTTGGCTCCAAATGGCAGCTTAAGTTGAACACCGTACCAACTGCTTTCTGTTCTGCCCTGAGCCTAGCGCAAACTTGTCTTTGGTCTTCCAATCTACAAGCACAATTTTATAAAACTGGGGTTTTTCTATATATAACCCCTAACAGGGTATCCAAATGGGCATCTTGCCCTGGGGCAAACTGTCCACGCTGTAACAAATATAGTGCAGACTCGGTACACATGTTCGCCTCTTGTCCTAATCTTAAACCTCTATTAACACAGGTCCAATGCTTCTTAAGCAGAACTCTTTCTTTAGACATATGTCTTACGCCCGGCACTATCATGTTAGGGCTTTATGATGACATTGACTTAAAAGAAGGAGGAGCTCTGATATTTGTCGCAATGACTATTTTGCGGATATGTATCGCCTCTAACTGGAAAGATCTGAAACCCCCTTCATTTGGTCAATGGCAAGCGAGATTTCTTGCCACATATAGGCTAGAATGGGCAATTTATTCTAAACAGGGAAGGGGTGCAAAAAAAAAGGGGCCTAATGGTTTGGGGCCCACTGAATAGATGTATGGACTGCTTGAAAACCTGAACACTCAGATCACATGATATAGGGCCCTTTCTTTCTATCTTATACTACTTGGGCCTGTTCTTTCAATCCCTCTGCTCCTGCGCCGTCCTTCCTGCCTCACCCCCTCTCCCGCTCCTGTTCCCCCTGCCTCCCTCCCACCCTCACCCCGCTTTTGTCTTCTCATCATCCTGTTGGCTCTATTTATCCGCTTTTAAGTGATAGTACACAACTATATTATATGACGTAATGGATTCTTTGTTAGTCCCCTTGATAGCAACTAATGTCAAGGTATTGCTGAATTGCCTTTTGCACGGAAAATAGTCCTACACTTTGATTTTGCTATAGCGATAAGCTTTATCAACAGTATGTTCTTCTTTTTCCCTCTTTATTTTCTTTTTTCTTTTCTTGACCCAGGGTGGGGCGTTGGGGGGCGGGGGTAATGGAGACGATACTATCTGACTTTGTAAATTGTTGTTTTTCCTTTTTGACCTAAAAAAAACAACAAAAAACAATCTTAATCACAATAAAGGTACATGCACAATTTCAGATATGGCCTATGCATAAATTCGCTATGGGAACTAATCACACAATTTTGTACATTCATACAGGGTCTAGTTTAAATGGTCAGATACATATCAAACATGATGTTGATATTCGGGATCGAATTATGTACCAGTAATAAACACAACAATAAAGAAAAAAATTATTCATCGCATGTGTTGTTAAAAGACATGGATTTGGCGTGACCATTTAAACCAGGCCATGTATCAATGTACAAGAATGTGTGATTAGTTCCCAGCCCTAATTTATGCATAGGCCGTATCTGAAATTGTGAATGTACCTTTATTGTGATTAAGATTGTATGCAATATTTATGAAGATATGCTGTTTCTATTACAATCTAATCTATAAATACAAATATAATAAAAATATATTTTTTCTAAATATTTTCTATCTGGTCACACACTGTCTTTGTATCTTTCTATGTCCACTTTTTATCTATTTCCTGAAAAGTTTATTCACACTTCTAGAGATGTTAAACCCTGTGTCCAAAGTCACCTCACCAGGACCGAAAAGTAAGGAGTGATCCAAGGAAGACCCCGTCAACTGCACAGCCTATTATCCAGCATCCTTGAGCATTTTGAGCATCCTCCATAAAAGTCAAAGGCAAGGGACCAGGGGAACTGGACATAAGACTGCTTGTCAAATTCAAATTTCAAAGTTTTATACGGTACATTTTCCATGACCATAAAAGCATGCTATAAAAACAGACAGAGTATCCCAAATATGATTTACATTCATCATCAATATACAAATACAGACCATATTAGTTAAAACCAAAACATAATTCAATAAATAGTATTAAAATCTCATTGATTCACAATTAATATGTAGTATCTAAGAATCATTGGTTTCATAATTTTCATATAATACATTCTCCAAGTACGAAAGGGTTTTTCTTTTCTTAATTGCCATGTGGACAAATTTACAAGCAGCATTCATAATTCTCTCATTCTCCAAGCTACAAATAATATTAAATGCTTGCTTGTAATGATAGTATACATTTGTTTTAAAAGAGGTTTTAAAATAAGCTTACGAATATCCCTATAAAAAGCACAAAATAAAATAAAGTGCAACATTGATTGTGGGGATTTACCATCACATGGGCAGTTTGGTAATAAATGATACATTTTCCTTTTTGCAGGGAAAGCAACCAGATAATGTAAGCTGCCTAAACTCAATCTAGTGAGATCAAACCTTAGCTGGACGTTTCCTATAACAACAAAATAGGGTTGTATACACATGTAGAAGGGACGTTCATAGTAGGATATGACACTATGTTTTTTCGCTTCATCTGCTTCCCTCGCTACATTCATAGCAACAGTAAGTCTTCTTTTCAGTTCTTTTTTTACTGTAATCTACAATTAGCATTGGTTCTATACAATCTAACTTGATATTACAACTTTCTAAAAGTGATTGTATAAATTCTAGCCAAGCTATTTTTCTCCTCTTGTCTAGGGACAGGCAGTCTAGTAATATATTTAGTGTAAACCTAGCGCTCTTCACGTGACCACACCCCATGCCATAATGTTAAACCAGCTATTTTTATGAAGTCGCTAATATAGGGTACAGACAATTCTCTATGAGCTAAAGTATTAGACGTTGAGCTTGGAGCCGCTAGTAACCGTTTTAAAAACTTGTTCTCCTGTGTTTGGAGGGTTACGGCACTAGCTCTCCCCCATAATGCTGCACCATAACAAGCAGTTGAAACTGCTTTTGATCTATATATAAGGAGAGCATTTCCCTCACAGGTTTATTCCCTATTTTTTCAGAAAATCTAAAAATCCCTTCCATACTTAGAGAAAATGTTAGCTTTGCTAAATTGACGTATTGCCCCCAGGTCCCATTTTCATTAAAAAGTAAACCCAAATAAATGTAACCCTTTCGATCAAAATGCCTTCCACGTGGTGGTGTTTAATCTTTCTATTTTTCCTACCACAAGTCATAACGAAGGTTTTTGTTAGGTTTCATTTAAGATCCATCCCAGCCGTAAATAGTGCAAGTTTTTCAATCAGATGTTGCAAACCGTTTGCCGTCCTTGAAATCAGGACGGCATTGTCTGCATAGAGCAGCACTGGTGTCGGTCGAGAACCCACTTTTGGGACATCAGCATTAATATTTTGTAAACAACGATCAACGTTATTTATATACAATGAGAATAGTAGGGGTGCTAAAACGCACCCCTGCCTAATACCTCGTGTTACCCTAAAATCTGGCGTGCACTCCCCCTTCGGCCCAAAACGAACTCTAGATCTAAGAAAACTATAAATTTGGGATAGGTAAACAACAATATCTTTGGGGGCTCCTATCTCAACCAGAGTTCGCTACAATTTTTCATGATTAACCAGGTCAAAAGCACTGGTGAGATCAGCAAAGCAAAGATGTAAACTGCCTCCTTTAGCTATAGTATATTTACCCACCAAAAGATCCAAATTTAGACACTGTTCGATTGTTCCTATCCCTCTCCTGAAACCATATTGGGCCTCTGAAAGGATGGTATTTTCAGAGGCCCAGGATTCTAATCTACCCAGCAAAACTCTCCCCATCAGTTTTGAGGTGGAATCTTAGAGGGATATGGGCCGATAACATTTTGGGTTTCCTCTATCCCCTTTTTTAAAAATAGGGACTATGATACTTTCCACCCAAGATGTGGGCAGTTTTCCATCAAGGGTTGCATTAAAGAACTTCTGTAAGACAGGTAACCAAAAATCAATGTTACATTTAAAAACATCAATAGGGACCCCATCAGGGCCAGCGGCTTTGCCACTTGCACTTTTATTTAGTGCTCCTATTATTTCTTCTACAGTTATCTGTGGCATCCCTGCTGGCTCGCGGTTAAAAATAATTTTTCCTTATTTCGCACGATTTCGATCCCTCCATGGTTAAACATATTTCCAGAGTGGGTTATCCAGCCCTCAGCGGGCACTAGGGCATTTATTTTTACAGCGGTAGTATCCTTAAAAAAAGGGTAATTGATAGTTTGCCAAAACAAAGTTGTATCCCGGGTTGCTGCCGCTTGAGCTAGTTTCCCCCATGCTTCTCATTGGATCTCTTTTTTTCTGTCTTTCAGTGCTAAATTATATTTCAACCTTAGTTGTTTTATTCCAGCTACATTCCTAGGTTTGATTTTTAAAATTCCTTTTAGTTCCCTATTCAAACTCGAACATTCCTTATTGAACCATCGAGGTTCTGGATTATATGATTTGGACTTCTGTTTTATTTTTAGGTCATTTGCTATTTCAGTAATAATGTTAGAAAATGCCCCAATGATATTTAAGTTAGTTACTGTGTCATCTAGGCAAATATCAATTTTGCGTTGTCTTCCCGGTAAATTTTTCAAAAAATAGAGAAGGATTTACTCCCGACCACTTAATAGAAACTCCATTAGAGCCATGAGGCTCAATTTTTTCCTCTGTTGCCTTCCCTAGATTTATCCTAGCAATATTTATCTCTAAGGTCAAAACCAGGGGGTGATGGTCACTAATAAGGCATTCATAGACAAAAAAGGAGCGCACTAGTTTTGTGTAGTAGTCAGTGAAAATAAAGTGGTCAATTGTTGACAAAGATCTAGAACCAACAAAGGTATTGGGGGGGGGGAGGGGGGGTTGGTGTTCATCTTCACTCTTTACATCTAAGATTGCCAAATCATATTTGTCGACAACAGAGTTATTGGCTTCTCCATATGTATCGTGGGGGAAATGTGAAATTTGATCTCCATGGTCATTCAAATATCCACATTGTTGTTCCACAACAACTCTACATTTATCTATATTGAAGTCACCAGCCCATACAAACATATAATCACCCCCATCCCTGTCAGAAAATCATCGAGGTCTTTTTCTAGCGAATTAATCACCTTAAATCTAGTTTTATCAAAAATATTATTGTGATAGGTTTATGATAACAACAAACTGTCTCCCCTCAGTTTTAAGAAAAAAAATTGATAAAATTGTGAACTAGTATATGATTTTATTTTAACAAGAGAGGAAGATAGTTATATTGCGACTGCAAGATCACCCTTTGCACGACCCATCCTAGATGGTATGGCGACTGTACATATAATTTGGTAGCCATCTATGAAAAAGGGTCTAATATGCCACGTTTCTTGTAACATAATTACACTATGGTTCTCTAGTTTTTTCAGCCATTCCTCATCATTTAATTTCGATCTAACCCCTGCCACGTTCCATGACATTATACTTAAATATTTTTGGCAAGGTTGGCTTCCTCTAGCCAATTGTTCGGTGCCCATTTCCCCCATTTCCTGTACTAAGGGCTGCCAATCATAGGGTACTATCCTTCGACTAGCATATTTTACATGTAGCCCTCTCTCATTTATCTGTATTGTCCTATTTTCCGGCACTTGTTCGATACACATTTCCCCCTTTTCATTTTCTATGGAGCGCTGATCATAATATATCTTCCCATCACAGACATTTTTTACAGATGGTCCAATCTCATTTACCCAAATCAACCTATTTTCAAACAGTGAGGCTTTCTGATCATCTCTAGCTTTTTTCTATGTCAATCTGGATCGGTAAGCTGACTTAGTGGGAAAAATCTATTTAAGGTAGAGGTGATCCCCATAATTTCTGGCATTCCCAGATTGTTATTTCCAATATGATGTTGCTCATTCCTTGGATTATAAAAATATCCAAGTGGGAGAGCTATGATCTTGTCCCCCTGATATATATTGGGTTCCACCCTACAATTGCCAGGCCGAATTAGTAAGCTACCCACCAATTCCCTGCTGCGGAAGTTGACTACCACACAATCCCCGTAGCAGTCTTTTATTGATTTCCCTACCCAGCTTATTCTTTTGAGCATTATGATATTTTTCTGTAATAGGTCAATATTAAAATTTGTCTTATTTGCGATCCAGTGCGCCACCTGATTTTTTAATGTGTCATATGATTCTTTCCTGTCCCCCCTTGTTTTAGGCACATTTTTCAAGATTATCACATAAGGGGTCGATTGAGGGGGTAAATATAAAACATCCCAAACATTATTATTCAAAGAGCCTACTTCGTTTAGCGTCTCATGATTTTTTACATTATTTAGGGTCATTGGCTCGTTTTTGTCCGATCTTATATACGGACCTAAAGGGAGGTCCTTGTGATTCATTGGTCCTTGAGATACGGGTCTTGGTCTTATTTTACCATCTTGTCCTTGCAGTCCAGTTTGTACCACTAGAAGGTTTTTCCGGGTTATAGGTAATGGGTTTATCACTGAGGTTTCCTCTAGATCATTTTGGGATCCAAATTTTAAGACCAATTCTACAAGACGCATAACATCCTTCTTTAGTAGGTCTATTTCGGACATCAATCTTCGTTCAATATTGTCCATTTTCCCATATAGTTTTTTTAACAAATTTTCCAAATTCAAGGGTTTCATGCCACAGTCATTTTCCTTATTTACATTTGTATTATATTTTACCCCTTTATTTGCCTTTGGTTTGGATGTTACCTTTTTTTCTGGTTTAGTATTAGTATTTCTTTAGCTTTGAGGAAGTTTGCTTCTGTTTTTTTGCAGGTGGGGAGTCCATTTCCAAAGATTCAGTCAATTCGGATATTTCTAGGGATCCTGTCATTATACAGGGATTCTTAGCACTTCTCCTAATCTCCGTTGTTGATTCACAGGTACTAGAGGAAATAGACTACCACAGAAATATTTTCTTTTCCAATATCATCATTCTTCAAAGCAATAGGTAATACGGCCACTTATGTCTTCATTGCCGCATCTAAAGCATCCTTTGTTGGAGCAAGTTCTTCTTCGACTTGGGTTAGTTCATTTGTTATTATCCCAACTGCACTTTTCAAGAAGTTAGTTATTGGTACATTTTGTTTTTTGCATGCCTTCCCAAAACTAGGGGCCAATTTCCTCTTGCCCATGTTCTAATTTCGGGTTTATTGAATTGTGGATTATCGTTGGTTTCTTACCACAAAAGTTGTTTTATGAAGGAGCCGAGAGGAACGGCCCAGCCCTGCCTTGGTCTGTCGCGGACGGGCGTAGACGGGACCGCCCTTGGCCCGGGCGAGCCCGCACGCGTCCCGCGCCGTGGGGGCTCCCAGCTGGTTTTGATGGCTGGCGATGGCTCTCGCTCTCGTGGCCCCTCTTGCGAGACCGCACTGCCTTCTGGGGGATTTAGTGCCCCGGCAGACGGCGGTCCCCGGGAGCACCGAGATGTCTGGCAGGAAGGGAGAGCTTGTCCCGGTCTCCTCAGCAGGGTAGAAACGAAGGGCAGCAGCAAAGTAAATCCGAAGGTAGAGAAGCGAGTCCCGCGCCGCGGGGGCTCCCAGTTGGTTTTGATGGCTGGCGCTGGCTCTCGCGGCCCCTCTCCCGAGACCGCACTGCCTTCTGGGGGATGTAGTGCCCCGGCAGTCTGCGGTCCGCGGGAGCAGCGAGATGCCTGGCAGGAAGGGAGAGCTTGTCCCGGTCTCCTCAGCAGGGCAGAAACGAAGGGCAGCAGCAAAGTAAATCCAAAGGTAGAGACTGCTTGTCTTGTTGAGGTAAGTGTTTCTTTGGACTTTACTGGTCCCCTTGACTGGCTCTCTGCCAGAGGTGTGCGCTCAATGCAACCACATTCCACTTTGACTAGATTTATAAATTGTAAAAATTGTTGAATTTTGCCAATGCTGGTTTGAATTGAGTGAAAATATGGGTTTATTGTTCCTTGCAAAATCTACATCACCAGAACCCTCAGGTGGATCTTTTTCATTTTGGTGTGCATGAATTCAAAAAAACGTAAAATATTTTTATAAATTAGTGTCGGATTTCTTGAGGGTTGTGTTTCTTAGTTCTTCAACATTTTTTGTGCTGTTTTAAATCCTTAACTCTTATTCATTAGTTGAAGCCTGACTGCTCGAAGCCACAGCTACCCAGGGTTAACGTAAGTTTTGACAAACGAAACCTGACTGGTCCTAAAAGGGTTGGTAGTTTATTACATGGTAAGGTCTCACAAACCCACTATATAATACACCTAATTTCATCACAATATGGGTTCTGTATTTTTACGTTGATGAGCATTCCAAACTAAGTTTGCCTAATGGTGGGGAAAATACTTAGAGATATTTGATTTAAAAATGTGTAAAATAGTTATTTCATATTTTATTTCTAGCCAAAAGAGACATTTGGAAAGCCTGCCCCTCTCCGTGTCCAGCCCAGGCTAAAGATATTCATCATGACTGGCGCTGTCCTCTAACTTCCCTTTAAATGATCCACAAGCACTAAATGTGTAAGAAAATGGATATACATGTTACAGATTCAAAGTGGGAGTCAAGGAATGTTGGTCTCTGCCCCAGGTTCTGTGACCTGTAATCTATACTACTATTATAAAGAGAGAACTTGCACCTTTAGGCAAGGTAAACTCGGGAACCACAGCGCCAATCTACACACCCGATACACCGCTGAAATCGGCAGGGTGTGTAGCTGGTCATAGGCTTTAAAAATTTTAAAAATAAACGTTATATAAAAAGTTACATTTTTACAAAAAGTAGTTCCCCCAAAGTAGCGCCGGCCGCGACTGTGCGTCGTCACGTCAGGAGCAGGGGAGGAGCAGCGTCCCAGGAGCGGCGGACATGGCCCGCAGGGGAGGAGCGGTGAAGTGAGGCCAGAGGCGGAGTGGAGAGGCGGACATGGCGCGGGGAGGAGCGGCAGTGGAAAGGTGGTGAGTGGCAGAGCGGCGGAGCGGAGAAATATGGACCGGCGGTGTGAGCAGCAGAGGCAAGGTAAGAATCCGGGGCAGCCAGGGTCGGGGCGGGCGGGCGGGGCACGGGCTGCTGGGGAATGTCAGGGCAGGCGGGGGTAGGGGAAGCCAGCTTTTCAGGTTTGCGTGCTCTCCCGCCCCGGCCCCCGCCCGCCACAACATTGTCCGGGACACAGACAATGTCGTGGCGGGCGGGGGCCTGGGCGGGAGAGCAAGCAAACCTGATATGCAGCCCCCAGCCCCCTTCTACCCCAGGCAACGCTGGGGCGGGCTGCTAGTAATTAAATAATTTAAAAAGATCAACAAACAATTAAAAAGAGGGAAAAGCCACAGCTAATTAGCTGTGCGCTCAGATACAACGATCTAATTAAATGGGTCAGCTTATGTGATGTAACTCACAGGTACATATTTAGAGGCATCTCGACCTCTCTTGAACAAGTCCCAAACCACAACATGCTGTGTCACATTTTATTTCAATTTGCAGTGATCTTTTGCACTAATTATAAAGGGTGCCTGTGCAAGGGCTGAAAGTCCACATATTCAGCGTAAGAGAAAATAGAAAAGCTCTCCTAGTTCTGCCTCATCATGTGTTAAATGTTTCGAAAAACTCCTTACTGTTTGTTTTGAAAAGACAGCCCCTATTTTCTTTTCACAGTAATAGCCTTCCGAGCTGGGCTAGTAGGTTCTAACATAATTTTGAGAGAAAGTGCAGGGTCTGGTCTATAATTGCACCCAGGGGGGCTAGTGCCCATGACGTTTTATGCACATATCATGCTGCATGCAAAGGGTCAGCATAATGATGCAACTTTCCCACGGTGCTATAGCAGGAATGGTCCTACTACCTTGCCGTTGGGAACAGAAGAGACAGAGGGCATATGGGTGGGAAATATCAGACAGTCCACCTTGTCCAATAAGTCAGATGTTCCTAATATCAGATATTCATAAACAACTTTTTCTTTTGAGAATATAATGATTGTTCTTTTTTCCCTTACCAGGAACCAAACCTCAAACATTCAAGTGACTCGTCATATTTAAAGTTTCCTGATAACACATTCCCTACTCAAGTAACTATTAAAAAAGAGGGAGAACAGCCCTTGTTATGGCTAACTACTAGAAGGGTAGGGAAACCGTTTCCTACCAACACAACTTAATACATTGGTCTCATTGTTCACTAAATCAATCCCCACCCTATCTTATCTTTGACTATTTGGAAAGGCATGTCTCCTACAAACTACTGATCAGAAAATGCAACTGTATGCTTCCGATTCAGCCAAAGAGGTAAAGACTAGTGTTCACTACATTTGCCCTCTATTTCTTCGTGAGCTGTGGAGCTCGGTTGCTTTGAAAAAGCTGCTGAGAACATGGACTTCAAAAACGAAGGAGTGGGAATTGAACAAAAATCTGATTTCGAAGAAGTTCGCAGTTCACTAATTTCCAAGAAGCCCTGGGGAGATTCCTGATAGCCAATGACCATTGTTTTCAATATACTTAAATCCGTTGCCGGATGTGTGGAAGTTCATCAAAAGGCATTTTCAGTCTGAAACTTTCATAGACAGCAAATATGATAATAGTGCACACAAATCTTCTCACACTTCATTATTCCATTTCTGCCAATGTCTGCACTAGTCTTCAGTGGAGTGTGTGTTCTACCAAATAGTTACCGAACTCAGGACCTAGGGGAGAGGGGGCGGGGGGTATGAATTTTATACCATATGTCAGCCTATAATATGCTTAACTCCCTTATCTGATGGTAGGTTTATGGTTCCTGCAAACATGTTTTGATCTTTGTGTATGGGCAAAACAGATTTTGGAGTTCGCTTTTAAAATGAAAAAAAAAAGAAGCCTACATTCCACTGGCTACTCAATTCCTAGGTTAAGAACAATGTTCCCTCTAATTTTTTGCCTCTGTATGCTACAGTGCAAGGTCTATGTGCGCTGCAACCAAGGCTATGTGCGCCAGTAACCAGACCGCACGTGTGAGTGCAGCACCAAATATAACTCCAAACCTTTGCATAAAAATGTGAAAAGATGGTGCATTTTCTCGCATACAGATCCAAGTGAATGGTGTTAAGGCAGGTTTGAAACCTTCCCACATATCAATTTGAAACCTTGGCAGCTATGTTGCTGCATTTCTTTTCTTTAATAGAGCTGGGCTGCGGGTTGATTGTGTGCATTTGTTCAAGTTTTCATCTTAAATACTGCAATAGCATGGTCAGTAGCTATGACATATATTCATAAAAAGACATACATAAATAACACAGGCTAAAATACTCATCTAGTGCTTCTAAAATAATCCTACCCCAGTGTTCCTAACCTAAGTGTAGTACGAGGGAAGAAGTAGATGCTGTTTAGCTACAGTCTAGTTTAGCTATAGTTGCCAAGAGTCCCTCTAGGTTCTAGTCTGCTCCATACTTTAGAATGAGAGAGGCTGGAATCTCTTTCCCGGGTCTCGAACTCTCGAACACTCCGCAAGGGGAGTCAGAAACACTGGAGCTGGATTCTCGGCGAGGAGGATGGCAACGTCTGGTCAGTGCGTCAGTTGGGGAGTTGACTTCCTTCTGAACTTGCCCTGGCGAGCCGCGTCGTGCAAGTAGGCAGTCGGACCATGGACCGAACCGTGGTTTGCCATGGCAAGTGAAGGTATATTTATACCTTGAAGGTGTTTAGATATGCCAGTATTGATGTAAAGGTCGGGCATAAGAACTTCATGAATAAACCCCAAAGGAGTAGATGTTCATGCATAATAAATGAGTTCTTGGTGAAATCAATAACCAAGCAAGGGGAAGTCCTAAAGGCTTAAGAGTCTGGTTTTCCAAGAACTCGTTGTGACGTAGATGAACGGATGTAGGTGGCCAAGCCTGCATTTGGTTAGCATGGAGAATGCCTAAATAAGGCTGGATTTCTATGCCTAAATAAGGTCAATGTGAATTGTACCTATATAAGGGCATAAATCGGGAAATCTATATACGGAATCGAAATCGACACACAACACCCACTCCACTTTCGTATGTACGACATTACTAAATCCTAAACATGTTAAAAACATCTCAAATATAGCTACATATGGATGGTAAGAACATGTCAAAAAATACATTTAAAACTGTTGCGATGCATAAAATGCAATGGTGCTGTACATATCAAAGCAATGGTTCATTCTAAGCCTATGTAGATGTTTAAATGCTACATGAATGAATCATAAACATATATACATGATGAAATGGCTCGTAAATACAGAAGATAAAGGGCGAAACCATTTAATTTCAGATTACATAATCATTTTGTTGTGGACAAGGTCATATATTGTCTCGGAAGTATTCAAAGAATTCTTGTTCTCTATGAATAGTTCTACTATAAGCAGATTACTTGTGCCAAAAAATGTAAAAAATACAAATTTGGAGAAAAAAAATGAATCGTACTAATAAGTTCCAAAGTAAGTCCCTTGTTTTTTGAAAAATGAAGGTCAAATTCAAAGTCTCTCAGAACACTGTGTGCCAAAATCAAAAGTCAGTGTTAGGGGTTGGAGAAAACATGAAATCTTCTAATCCTTTAGACAAAAAGTTGTCTACCATTGTAGGTGAAAGTTGGATTACCTTGTTTAGAAGACTAACCGCACATAGATGAGAAGCATCGTCGTCAGCATTGGTCGCATCAGCAATGTTCATATCGTATGTTACCTGCGTGCCTGTTGTTTCCTCTCGTACCTCAGCAGTAGCAATTTGCGTCTGTGAGATCTCAATGAATGCCGTCATCCGGATTGATAGTCGCTGGGGACAACACAGAGCCTGGGCCATTACTGGGTTCAGCAGAGTATCGATATCCATAGGCATGACTGATGGGAGTGTTAAACCGATGTCTAGCGCGCATTCTTCACCACAAAGCAGGCAGCGTAGAACAGGTAAGATGCAATCTTGCCAGACTGATCTGAATGACAGAAACCATATGGTGTAGAAGAGCAAAACCTACAATTTGGACGATGCTCTCATGACACTTCATCTCCAATAGAGCTCTCTCTAGGTGCTTGGAGTGATGCTGGTGTTTTGCCTTGCTATATCGTAGCAGTAGGAGCAAAAATAGGATCCCTGCAACAACTCCAAAAAGTAGTGGCAGTCCGCCTAACACAGTGTACACGAAGTTGGGAAATATTTGGAGGACTGCTTGAAAAGGTGCTAACAGTCCTGAACACAGGGTCTTAAATACATGTACAATACCGCTCGTATCAGACATGTTTAGGATATGTTCCAACATTTCTGCGAAATATATAGGGCAGTTTGTATTCAAAAGGACATGTATCTCGGCAGAAGTCCTTGCGACTTGTAGATCATAGGTTTCTTTGGCCGAGGTCAGTGTCACAGTTTTTTGCAAAAGAATGGCTTTCATTCTGCTTAGAGTATCAATTCGTACAGAAGAGATGTTCAGTGAAGGCCGTAGAGGCGACTCCCTGGCTGTCTTGGTTTGTGGAAATAATACTTGCATAAAGCAAGTGACCCTGGATGAAACAGTCACTAGATATGGGATACCTGGCAACATGCCACAGCAGCTGTTATCATTCAACATGAGGTAACTTCCATTATTAAGTAATTCGAGGAGGAGGAGCTTAGCGCGCATCCAAGATGGTCGCGTGAGCACAGGGCTCCCCGGACCCTCGCCACTCCTCGCAATTTATCCTGAAGATATCCTGATTTCTTGGACGGACCTTCGAAGATGAACCTCGACTGAGTCCATAACTCTTTTCAGAATTGAAATCGGATTTGGGTAACCGAAATTACGGCACTTTGAACTTTCGAGGCCCACCTGGAGGCTGTGCCGGGGACTTGGCGACTTGAAGATCCGGGACGGAGTTGAACAACAACAGCAGTGGGGCCTCCTTGGTGGCCGTATCTCCACTTTCGGTTTTGTTTCCGGATCCTCGCAGGGTCTGATTGAGAGACCGTTTCGCCCGGATGGGGACCAATCCAGCCTCCACTTAGTGTCAGCACTACCTCCTCATTTTATCTCTTTTGGGTCCACTTGTGACTTTTTCTTGGCCATACGAGCCAGCCCTTGTGGTTTGTTGGCGCCCGGACTGCCGGTGGCCATTTTCACCAGGTCGCGCGGGCCCCTCCGTGGAGCATTTTCCAGTGTGGCGGGCAGGGGTGACGCTGAGAAGCGGAAGACCAAGACGTCTCTTCGTGGGGGACCGGTCCAGACAAATGTTATGGACCGGTACACTCAAGCCAAAGGATCCCCCAGGCTTTCCAGCCGTTCCCCGGAGGACGCCAGAGCCGACCCTTCTGTTCCTGTTGAATTGTCCCTGCAGGACATTATGGGCGCCATCACCGGCATGAGGGAAACCATCGGCCAACAGTATGAGGCTCTGGCTAGTAAAATCGACACGGTCGCCATAGATGTCACTCTGATCAGGGCTGACCTGTCTAAAACTAACGAAAAAGTCAAGCCATTGGATTTGAAGACTTCCAGCCTCACGGCCGATGTGTCGGAACTCCAAACCGAACTTGGGAATTTGAAAACGGCTAATGACCTAATGTCCCATCGGCTGGAGGATTTCGAGAACAGGGCAAGACGCAACAACATTCGCGTCATAGGTGTTCCAGAAAACCCCGAGACTCACTCGGTGGGCCTCCTGGTCGAAGGTCTAATCCTCACCCATCTTGCCCCTTCTGGACTGAGTAAATTCTTTGCTGTGGAGCGTGCACATCGTGTCCCGGGCGGTAAGCCCCAGCCGGGCGCCCCTCCGAGGCCTATCATTGCAAAACTTTTTCATTTCAGAGACCGTAATCCGATCTTGCAGGCATCGAGAGTGCATGGCCCGGTGAAATTTGAAAACTCCTCGGTCAATTTTTTCCCGGACTTCACTCAACTTGTCCAGAGACAAAGGATGGGTTTTCAGGGGGTTAAGCGACGTCTCCGGGACCTGGGCTTGAAGAACGCTATGCTTTTCCCTACCAGGCTTCGAGTGGAATATGAGGAACAGACTTTCTTTTTCGATCGACCAGACAGTGTGAGTGACTGGTTGGATTCCCTGCCGGGCGATCGGACGGAGCATCCTGGCGGTGCCGAGGGTGGTGAGCCTGCACAGAAGTGGCTTTTCGGTCCCTGCCCTTCGAACATTTG
Organism: Lissotriton vulgaris; assembly: GCF_964263255.1. Taxonomy (NCBI): domain Eukaryota; kingdom Metazoa; phylum Chordata; class Amphibia; order Caudata; family Salamandridae; genus Lissotriton; species Lissotriton vulgaris. The sequence goes on from NC_141697.1 coordinate 841,745,678, forward strand.
ACGTTGCTCAGCTGGGTGCTATTTCTTTTGTATATGTTGCCCTGTGGTAGTCCACTTCTGGGTGGCGGGTGGGGACGGGCCTCTTTCCTCCTCCGGGGTCTTTTTGTAGAATGGGATTGTTAGGGCGACAGGCACACTGCATTTTTAGGTGGCGTTTTAGTCTACTGCAGGGGTGCAGGGAGGGGGGAATTGTAACGGGTTTTAGTTGGGGGGTGGGAAGGGGTGTTTGTGTTTGTGTTTTCCTTTCTCAAGGCGGCATATTGGTTCTTTCTCTGCTTTTGGTGTCTTGCTCTTTGTGGGGAGCCTCATGTAACACGTTTTGGGATGGGGGTAGTGGGCTGAAGTTCATATCTTGGAAAGTCAATGGTTTGGGAGATCGTATAAAACGGGGTGTTGTACTGCAATATTTACGTAGTTTGTCCCCTGATGTGGTACTCCTGCAGGAGACGCATTTGGTCGGCAATGTGTGTCACGCCATGAATAGGTGGGGTTATCGATTGGTTGCACACTCCGGGTTCACCACTGGTTCTAGAGGGGTTGGTATTCTGGTCCGGTCTTCCCTCCCTCTGGAGATTGATAATGTCACTCTTGATGACAGAGGGCGTTACGCCGCCCTCACCGGTAGGTGGGAGGGTAAGACTCTCTCTTTGGTCACAGTGTATGTTCCCCCAGGCCCCCAGACCTCTACTTTCTCGGATGTTGGTCGGATGATGCTGGGGCTCCCTGATAGTCTTCTCCTTATGGGTGGGGACTTCAATTCTGTACTTTCCGGCGATTTGGACCGTCACCCCCCCCAGGGACCTTCCTGCTTCCCAATCATGGCTTGGTGGGTTCCTGGACACCTTTGGTCTGGTGGATTGCTGGAGGTTAATGCATCCAACGCTACGTCACTACACCTATCACTCCGGTGCTCATGGGAGTCTCTCGAGGCTAGATTATTTCCTTATGCCCGCTGTCAAGTCCTCCTACGTAGGGGAAGTTAGCCACTTGGCCCAGGGTATTTCGGGTCATTCTCCTGTGTGGCTTCTTTTTGACACGGGTCTGCATGCTGCGGGGCAGGTCGCCCCTATCAATCCCTGGCATTTGCGCAACCCCAAGACCCGCACCAGCCTCATGAAGTCGCTTGATCACTACTTCCTGGAGAATGAGTGGTCTGTCTTGTCCTCAGTGTCCCTGTGGGAAGCCTTTAAGGCTGTTATTCGCGGACACGCCCTATCTTTAATAGCTGAGACTAAGAAAGCTAGGAATGGGGAGGTCAAGAGTCTGGATGCTGAAATACTGGATTTGGAGGCTGACCTAGACTCAGGTGTCACCCGGGACAGACTCCACGCCCTTAGCTTGAAACAGTTTGAGTATAAATCCCTTGTGACAGATGCTGCCAAAACGATGTACAGGGAACAACAAGGTAGATTGTATGATGTTGGGGATAAGGCGGGTAAATTGATTGCCTGGCTCGAAGGAGAGAGCGAATCGTGTGGTCCCTGTGATTCAAAATTCTGACGGTGTGGATGTGACTGACCCTGGCGAGATTGTGGAATGTTTTGCTGACTATTTTCGTGTGGTCTACTCCCCGGTGTCCGACAGGGATGAGGATGACTCTCGCTTATTGTTGAGAGACATCGCGTTGCCCTGCCTGTCTGAAGAGGATCAGGAGTGTATGGAGGCATCGTTGTTGGTCAACAAGATTGCGACTGCGATCGGTTCCCTCCGTTCTGGCAAAGCCATGGGACCCAATGGCCTGCCCATTGAATTATAAAAATTACGCCCGGACAAGGTCGCACCATATCTTCGTGATATGTTTACGGAGTCGCGTGATCTTGGCTCCCTCCCTAGTGACCAGCGTCTGGCTACTATAGTGGTAATTCCCAAGAAGGGCAAACCTCGTGACCGTTGTGCCTCATACTGAATGATAAGCCGAAGATTCTCGCTAAGGTCCTTGCTAACCGCCTCCTCACTGTTATTTGTGACCTGATCCATCCGGATCAGTCTGGTTTCATTCCGCACCGGAACACTGCTCTTAATTTGCGGCGCCTTCATGGCGTTCTCACTAGGGCGGAGCTTCTGTCCAAGCCGGCCATCTTGGCTTCGTTGGACGCCACGATGGCCTTTGACACGATAGAGTGGCCATACCTCTGGGCCACTCTCGAGAAGTTCGGTTTCGGTGCGGGATTTATCAGTTGGGTGAGGCTTTTGTATACGGATCCGTTGGCTCGGGTTGTTGTCAATGGTAGGGTGTCCCAATCCTTCGCTCTTGGGAGGGGTACTAGGCAGGGGTGTCCGCTGTCCCCCCTGCTCTTTGCTCTTGCCCTAGAACCGCTCGCGGCCTGGCTCCGATGGGAACCATCGATAAAGGGCATTCAGTGGACCCCCGATTTTGAAGACCGGGTTTCGTTGTATGCCGACGATATTCTCTTGTATCTCACTTCCCCTCGCAAATCCCTCAATGTCCTATTTGACGTCCTCACTTCTTTTGGCAAAATCTCTGGTTTGATTATTAATTGGTCTAAATCGTGTGTCTATGTCATTTCTGGTGGCCTCCCCCCTTGCCGACTAGGTTCCCCATTCAAATTTCGCAATCTGGCTTCAAGTACTTGGGGGTCTACGTATCGTTGGACCCGGCTGTCCGCTACGAGCATAATCTCCTTCCTCCTCTCCGTCGCTTGAAGCTTGACGTGGCTCGTTGGCGTAGATTGCCGTTGTCACCACTTGGTCGAGCAGCACTGTTTAAAAGGATGTCCCTGCCCCGATTCCTCTACGCACTTCAGAACTCCTTTGATATTATTCCGGCGACCTACTTTCGGGAGGTGGAAGGTTTACAGAGGAGACTTGTTTGGTACGGTCGCGCACGCATCGCTCTCTCAAAACTAACTCTACCCTGGTATGACGGGGGCATCGCGTTCCCGGACATCAGGAGGTATTATTGGGCCTCCCAGTTGTCCGCCATCAACCATGCTACGTATGCACCCGGCCCGAATCCGGAGCTTGCGATGGATAAATACCTGTTGCCTGGTGGCGACTTCAACAGAGCGCTCTACTCTCGGACGGCGGGGAGGAACCTAACGGGACCCACTAAGATTGCAGTGCGTGTGTGGAAGGATGCCAATGTGGCCATGGGGTGGAATGATCGACTGACGCGAGCGACCCCTTTGTTTGCTTCGGAACGATTGGGATGCCTCTGGACGACGAAAGGTTTCGAGAACTGGGACACGATTGGCATTAGTAGAGTGGGCGATCTTTGGGTGAAAGGTGCAGTCAAATCCTTCGCAGTGCTTCAGAGTGAGTATGAGTTAAGTGAGCGGGAGTTCTTCAGATATGCACAAGTGCGTCACGCTTTGTTGTCGGTCTTCACGGCCGGTACCACGGTCCCTGAATCTTCCCCGCTTGAGGACCGTATACTCGATGGTCATCTGCCCGATAGTACGATTTCCTTGATTTATAAGAAATTGATCAACAATCGGTGGATCTTGTGCGTCTTAGGGAGGCCTGGACTGGAGATGGTTGGAATTGGACGACGAGGACTGTCAGTCCGCACTATCCTCCCCGAAAGAGGTCGCCATTCCGGCCCGTCTCCGTCTCGTCCAGCTCAAAATTCTTCACCGTGTGTATGTGACGGGCCCTCGTTTGGTTGCTATGGGTTTCTCTTCGGATGGGTTGTGTAGGCGCGGTTGTGGAATGAGTGCCACCTTCCTTCATATCCTTTGGGAGTGCTGTGATGTCGCGGCGTATTGGCACCGCGTGCATGCTGTAATGGAGTGTGTCACTGGGGTCGCTCTGTTGCCCGAGGCTCGAAGATGTTTGTTGAATGTGTGGGAGCCGAATGAATACAACGTTGCCCAGGCCCGGTGGGCGGCACTTGGGAACATGATTGCCAAAAGGGATATTACGCAGCTTTGGGGTTCCCAACGGCCTCCCACCGTGTCAGTATGGAAGGAGAACATGGATTGGTGCATGTTTAGAGAGAAGACGGTATATTTGGCTAGGGGCAAGCCTAGGGCGTGGAGTAAAATTTGGGGCCAGTGGAACGCCTACCGAGGGAACATTTGTGCGCCCCCCTTCGAAGACACCCCGGACATTTCCCTGTCCCCCTGACCTCTGAGGTTCCTAGAATACTGTATTCCTTTGCTGATTTTCCTGACTTCCCCACTGCCTCCCCCCACTGGTCATCTCTATTGTCCTCCTGATTCTCTATCCGGTATGGTAGGTCTCCCCCACCGGAGCTCGACATCTTCTATAATGTTTCTCGCCTTGAGTTTTGCTCTTTTGTTTTTCTTTTTGTTCCTTTCTAAAAATGTAAAAATATTTGTATCCTGTCTACCTCCTGAGTTGCCGAGCATGTATCCTGTACTTCTGCTGGACCTCTAGGGATCAGTCGCCGCTTCTTGACGCTGAGTAATTGCTCTACATGCACTAGAGGCTGGCCCCTGTGGTTGTAGGCCTATATCTGTAATGACGTTGTTTTGCACAATAAAGTTTTTCAAAAAAAAAAAAAGTAATTCAAAAATTGGATTAATCACCGCAGCTGATGAGCCTTGCAGGTGACAGGATAAGTTTGTAGTGGAACCATTGCAGGCCCCGTGTAAATTAACACCCCGACAAAGTAGAGAACTGCTTAGTGCGTTTTCACAGTTAGAACCACTAAGAAACACTTCACGCCCTCACTCCAACATCTGTGTGACTATGGTAAATCCCAGGATATCTTGATGTATTCTTTACCCAACCTTTCATATTTGCCCGCTGGTATATTTTTTAGGCAATACTGAAAATGGAAATTTGTACCAGGCAGAGTAATTTTACCATGTATGATACACTCAGTAGCTGTTTTTTCTGCCACTGTGAATGGTAATTTTTCCAGTTATTCAATGCTCAGCACCGTATAGACTGCCCCGCTTTGTGCTAGTTTGATCTGTTTATCAGTGAGATTGAATTCTGAAAACAGTGATGTAGTGTTGATTAAACGCCAAGGCACATACATAGCCTGCACACAAGTTTTGTAGCGTCCAGCCTAATAGCATGATAGAACATAAGTGAGACTGACCATGTTGCAACATGACCAAGTCTTGTTCCATGATGTCTATGGCAGTAGACACAATGCTGTCCAAGGAATATATCCTGGACGACAGAGTTGTTAACCCATTGTCTACTACAGAGAGAGATTTCTCTAAATTAATAGGATACATTTCCCGTATTCGTTCTGCAGTCTCTACTTGGATAATTTTCCATACTTCATTATAAGCAGCATAGATAACGGCATATAAAACGTTTTTGACGCTGTTTTCTTGGTCGTAGCAAGAATTCCCTAAGGTCTGCGCATTCTTTAAGTAAAGATAAGTGTTGTTTTACAAGGTGGCTTAGCAAAATGGCCGGCTAGACACGTTTTCGTCCAGCTCCTGCCCTGGTGTCCCCTAAATCCGGCATTATCCTGGCACATTTCGAATCCAAATAGTGCTCCTGAGGTGAGGAGCCCCTCCGAACCTCGGAAGTCGTCACTTATCGAGTAATCAACCACCAGTGACTGCGGGGGACCCGGTGGCCCACGGCGATCCTAACTGCAGCAGTGTCGGGAAAATGGAGGCCGCCGCGCGGTGAAACAGCCCCACAGGCCGACAAGAGGCGAGAGGCCCAGCGGAACAACAGTACCCCCCACAGAGGCAGACGAGGGGCGCGCGACCCCCGGTGACCGGTGAGAGCAGCGGAGGGTGACATAGAGCGGCTGACAGGAGCGCCGCCACGATCCCCGGGGGCGCCTATACGCGAGACCTGGGAGCGGAGCTATACACGCATCCCTACAGCACCGGGGCGCGGACGGGACAGCTGCAGACACGGCCCGCTGGGACCGGGCGGCCTGGGACAGTGATTTCCTTCTCCCCCCGGCCCACCGGGCGGCCGCACTTCGGACCAGGAGGGGCACCACGCACCGGCGGCCCCCTGTGAAGAGAGGCAAGATATACCAGCCCCCTCAGGGCGACGGTGGGGGCAATCAGCGTGATTGTGTGCGGCCAGCAGAGTGAGCACTTACGCGACACAGAGGTGGTGCGGCCTACGCACGTTCCCGAGGCCCTGAGACACTGCAGGACCCACAGACGACAGAGTGCTAGCTGATCCCGACCTGCCTGGGGGCCCCCCATTTCCCCACCAACCCTCCATATGGCGGGGGGACTAGTGCCTTTCTTGAAGCCCCTTCCGCTGGGGTTCCCGGGGGAGGACCGGTGGAAACGCGGGGTGGACCGGGAGAGAGGGCCCCCCCACCTGCCTAGCTGGGGCTGTAAGATACCTTGAAGCCACCGCTGCTGGAGCCGGAGGACAGCACGGAGACCGGACAGCTAGCCTCAGACCACTGGAACCGGCCCCCCTCGCCCCCCTGCTCCTGGGCGGCGCAACATCGGGAGAGCCCCTGCTGCACCAATAGTGGGGACCAGGGTACGACAAAGAGCACGGCTGACCGGAGGCCCGTATCGAAAGTACCCCGAGGCCGGTCCAGTTGGGGTGGGGTTGCTACCGCCAGGGCAGACCTGCGCCACGTAAAGGGGTGCAGCTGGGACCCTGAAATACCTCTTGTAAAGAGCCCGGTGGAGGACCCTCGGTAGCCCCCACTATTGTGGGAAAGGACCGGCCGATAAGGGGAGCCCAAACAAACAAGATTGTGCAGTACACGGTCCCGGGCCCTCTGGAAAAGGAGTGCCCCGGCCTGGATCGGAGGATGGAGGCCCACTCGGATGCAGCCGCCCAGGACAAGGCCGATATTCTGGCGGCGATTCGTGACTCCAGGGTGGCGCTAGAAGGCAAAATGGACGGCATGGCCATGGATATCAACCATCTACGCCTTGACCTTCGGAAAGTTGCGGACAGGGTCACCACCACGGAGGGGGATCTAACAGAATAGCAGACTGAGGTCTAACAGCTGAAAGAGACCGTGGCCGCTCTCTAGGAACACACGACCCGATTGGAGGATCGGGCTGAGGATGCAGAAGGCCGGTCCCGGAGGAACAATCTCCGCTTCCTAGGGTTTCCCGAGCGCACGGAGGAGCCGGCGGCGGACCTATTTCTTGAGGACTGGATTGGCAAGGCCTTCCCAACCCTGAGACTGTCCAAAATGTTTGCAATAGAGAGGGCCCATAGAACCCTGGGGCCGCCGCCGAAGCCGGAATCCCCACCTAGGGCCATAATAGCCCGTTTCTTCAACTTTAGAGACCGGGACGTGATCCTACAACATATACGCAAGACCGGAACGCCCAGGTATGATAACCACGACATCCATATCTTTCAGACTATACTAGAAAGGTACAAAACCTCCGGAACGATTTCCTGCAAGTTAAGCGACGAATGCGGAGCCACAATGTCAAGTACAGTCTGCTCTTCCCAGCCCGGCTCCAAGTACAACACGGCGCGGGGACACAATTCTTGGACAGCCCGACGGACGCGAAGGATTCGATGGACTCGTTTGGCCTGGGGGACCACGAACACACACAGGGCTGGCAGGAGCAAAGACGGCGGAATGTCAGACGGCGGAGCCAATGACGCGGTGAGGGAGGTCAACCCCTGGGATGATGCGCCGTCACAGAGAACGGGCGTATCATGGTGGGCCCGGATGGTACCCTCCGGGCGGAACGGGAGGATATCCCAACCCAGAACCAATTCTCCCCACTTTGTTCGGTGCAGAAAACGCAATCAGACTCGGGGGTACCGCCGGCCCGGCTGCTGAACCTACACAGGTCACCTGACTGGTAAATCTGATGGTCCGTATCTGATGCAGGGGGGTCATGGACATTGTGTGTATTTTCTACACCTTAACTTGGGGGGGTTTGTATAGCCTGATGAACTGGAAATGGGGCTGTTCCCTGGAGTACTAGGAGCAGCATGAAGAGGGGATAGCGGAGCTGTAGACCTGTTGATTACAGTGACTATACTATTGTGCTGAGTTTCAACTACAAGAGGCCGATTGTGGAGTGCCGCTGCGGCCGGCTAGGCCTCGGCCGGGCAGGGCTGCGCGGTACCAGGCAGTTGGCTGAAGGTTCAATTAAGGGGTGAAGGGAGGGGTTTTCTTTTTTTGTCTTTTTGGACTACTACGTACTAAAGTGCTCAGTTTCAAAAAGTTGGTTTCGATTTCCTAATTGTGACTTGAAAAGGGAGGGTTTGTGGGGGGGGAGTGTTTCTGGGGCGGGGTTCGAGGTCTCCTGACCAGGTTCGGATTGGGAGAAGCGGTACTACCGCCTGTGGGTGGGAAATGTTGGGGTTCCTTGTTTTGGTTCAGAGAGGGATGCTGCCAGATCATTTTACACTCATGCTTTGCAATGTTTAAGTTGTCTACTTTTTGGAGGGTCACGTCACGCTTCGGAGAAGGTTCCAATGGGTGCCAGGTGGGAGCTGCGAAGTAGAAAAGTGCTAACTCATGATAGGTGATACATGTAAATACAAACTACTGACGTGGAATGTTAGGGACCTCAATAATATGGTTAAGCGGATCAGAGTAGCCACCTATCTCCGGCGCTATGGGGTCAGCTTCGCTTTACTCCAGGAAACACACCTTTGGGGGGACTGCCTTAAGTATGTCCAGAGTAGATGGCATGGACAGTTTTTTGCCACGCCTTATTCTGGGTTTGCCAGGGGGGCTCTAATTTGGGTGCAGGGCCGGACTGGGAACCAGAACCGGCCCTGGCAAAGTGCTCGGCCGGCCCCCCCCTCCGGGAGGAGAGGGGAGGGGGGAGAGGTGCGACCGCGCTCTGTGACAGGGCCGGTTTTCGGCCGTTTTTGTTACAGGGCCGTTTTTGCAGCATAACGGCCCTGTAACAAAAACGGCCCCAGGGGCCCAAAACCGGCCCCCAACCATGCGGCCCACCGGGGGATTGCCCGGTGCCCTCAACGGCCAGTCCGGGTCTGTTTGGGTGGCACCGGGGGTTCCCTTTAAAGCCACACTTAGTGGAGAAGTGTGGCTCACCGGTTAGAGGTGGCAGTCCCTGATGCAGAGGTCAGACCCGGGACCAGGGTTCAATCCCCGACGCGGCAAGGCCTTGAGCTCAAAATGTCCACGGGCTTGAGAATTCTCGCCTCGGTGCCTACTCGAATCGTGGGTTCACACTCTGCAACTCTGGGCAATAGCTTGCTTAATCTCCACTATGGCCCCACCACGATGGGATGCCTGGTCTTCACCTTGGGGATGCCCAGTAGGGGTAATCTTGCAGGGAAAGGCCAGGAAGGGTTCCCAAAGCAAGCGCCTTGAGACCTTACGGTGAAAGGCGCTATATAAGACATATGATTTACGATTTGATTTACGATTTACACACACAAAACTGGATCCGGAGGGCAGGTTTGTAATCATGGTAGGTACTCTGGATGGGCGTAGTATATTCTTGGTGAACATTTACGCTCCGAATACAGACGATGGCGAGTTTTTGGGTCAAGTGCTGGGACAATTAGATATAGACCCGGACACGGAGCTCCTGCTGGCGGGGGATTTTAACTGTGCACTCGATGGGAGTTTAGATAGATGCCCCCCAAAGTTAGACGCCAGACCTAAAATGAGAGTTGCAATGGCCCAGATGCTATAAAGTTATGACTTGATAGATGCGTGGAGGCACCACTACCCTGCTCATCGGGTGTATTCGTGCTACACACCTGCTGCAAACACGCACAGTAGACTGGATTACTTCTTTCTTCAGGGCATGGTAATGGACAGGGTGGAAGAGATCCAATATTTGGCGCGCTACCTATCTGATCATTCTCCACTCCTGCTCACATACTTGGTGGGTGGACCTCGTCCCAAGATCCCGCTCTGGAGACTCAACACGGAGGCTTTCGGGGATCCCACTTATAAGGATGCTATCTCGCAAGGGCTCGAGACATATCTAGAAGTGAACTGGGGGTCAGCTAACACAAGGGCGACTGAATGGGACGCCATGAAAGTGGTCCTTCGAGGGACGTGTATGTCCACGGAGGTAGGGGTAAAGCGGGTGCTGGAACGGGTACTCCGACTGCACGAGGCACGCTTGGCGGGGATGGAGAGGAACTTCCCCACAGATAAGGAGCAACGGCCCGAATGGACGGCCACGCGGCAGCAGTTGGGGGACACCTGGGCCTCGCTTGGCAAATTTAATGGGACAGCCAGCAGGCGGAGATGGTACACGGAGGGCGACAAAGCTGGAAGACTATTAGCGCATCTGATAAGGGCAGAAACCCAACCTCACCCGATTTTGACACTCCAGAATGAGTTGGGACGGATGGTATATACCCAGCAGGCGATTAACGAGGTATTCCGAACAAATTTATGCAAAATATACTCGGAATCGCAGCCTTTAACGGGTGCCGAGGACATAGAGGTGTACCTCGAGGGGATACAGCTACCCAAGATCGAAGCAAATAGCCAGGAGGACCTAGGGTCCCCTCCGAGAGGAGGAACTGCGTGCTGCAATAGCCCACCTGCAGACAGCAAAATCCCCGGGGATGGACGGCTTAGCGGCCGAACTCTATAAAGTGTTCAAGGGGGTTCTGGCCCAGAAACTCCGTGAAGTGGCAATGGAGGCCTATGACCAGGCCTATGACCAGAGCTCGCTCCCAGACTCCATGCGGGCGGCGACGATCGTAATGCTTCCCAAGCCGGGTAAGGATCCTCTCCTCCCCGGATCCTATAGACCCATATCCATGTTGAATGTGGACTTGAAGATCATCAGCCAGGTGCTGGCCTCCAGACTCTTCCCCTACCTTCGACGCCTGGTCCACGATGACCAGTCGGGATTCATCCCGGGCCGGAATACCTTACGGAATATCCGTCGCCTGGCCCACGTCATGCGAACTTTAGCGGGACATGCCAAACAAAGCACGCTGGTCTTTCTGGATATCGAACAAGCGTTCAACTCGATTCGCTGGGCCTACATCTGGAAGGTGCTTTTAAAACTGGGCCTGGGGGAAGGATTTGTAAAATGGGTTCAGTTATTGTATACCAGTCCTGTGGCCAGAGTCTGCACGGGTCGATGGGTCTCGGATGAGATACCCATATCGAGGGGAACATGTCAGGGGTGCTCCCTCCCCCCCCCGCTCTTTGCCCTGGTGATGGAGCCGTTGGCATGCCATCTCCGCACGGCGCTGCAGGGCCGGGGTATCAGAGATGGGGCAGTGGAGCATGTGGTGATGACGCCTTGGTCTATCTGAGTCAGCCGACGCAGTCACTGCCCATTTTAATGACCGAGCACTTTGCGGCTGCTTCTGGCCTCGCAGTGAATAGGGCAAAATCACAGCTTTATGCGATTGGAGAGCAGTCTGAATGGGAGGGGGTTCACCGCCAGGAGATGGGGCTCCCATGGGTGGAAGATACACTTCGCTATTTGGGGATTTGGATCAGTCGAAATCCGACCGATTTCTTCCACCAGAACATGGGACGGATAATCCGGGGTCTGAAGGGAAGTATAGCCTTCTGGAATACCCTTAAGATCTCCCTGATGGGAAGATTGCTCTAATCAAGATGGTGGTCCTCCTGCGCTGCCTGTACATGATGCAGGGATCCTTTTATTAGTTACCGCATCGGATTTTTCGGGAACTGGATTTCCTCCTAGTCCTCCTGCTATGGAATGGGAAGAGATGTAGGGTGAGTCTGGAGGTCCTGAAGTGTAGGTGGGGCACGGGTGGATTGGAAGTCACCGATCTAGAGCTGTACTACTTCGCATCACATCTACAACATGCTATTGCATGGTTGGATACGGACCCCTCCTGGGAATGGTCCTTGCTGGCAGGGGCATATGGGCGTGGACAACTGGGAGTGATGCTTTGGCAGGAGGGGAGACGGCGAGATCACATTACCCCGCTGGTACGGTTAGGGGCCACAATATGGGACCGTGTGGCGCGACGCTATATCTGCAGCACCCTGTTCGCCCCCGACATGGATATGTGGCTGATGCCGCCCTTTACCCGGATTGCACGGGTCATGTCCATAGACAAATGGGTGGAGGGTGGTTGCCTGGCGTTAGCCGATCTGTACCCAAATGATAAATTCATCACTTACCAAGAGGCGGTCACTACCTTCGAGCTTGGTCCAGGACAATTCCTTCATTACGCTAAACTAGCGGCGACTGCACGGCAGTTATGGCCCTCGTTCCCGGAGGCCCTGGCGCATACCCATACCTTAGTAACTATACTGGCAATGGCGGGGGCCGAAGGTTCGTGACTCACCTCTACAGGGCTTTGCAAGAGGATAAAAGGTTACGGCCCTTGGCGATAGAAGACAAATGGCAGCAGGCGTGTCCGCAGGAAATCACCCCCCGTGAATGGGAAAAGATACACAAGAGTGTGCGGAAGGTGTCGGTGAGCAACTGCTTTAAACAAATTCAATATAATATTATACACATGACCTACCTCTCCCCTAAAAGACTCCAGGTTATTGATAATACCAGAGATTCCCGATGCCCAAAATGCTGCAGTCCCATGGCGGATTTTGTCCATAAGATGTGGGCGTGCCCCATCCTCCAATCCTATTGGAAATCGGTTCTGGAAGTCTTGACGAGGGTATCGGGGTGGGTAATAGACCTGGACCTGCGCCCTTGCCTCCTGAGCTTGATCCCCAGAGACCCTAAACGGAAAGTGAGCAGACGGTTCCTAATACTAGGCCTGGTTACAGCTCTACATCGTATTGCAATCCACTGGCTGTCCACGCAGGGCCCGATGTTGCAGAAATGGAGGGCGGATCTAAGGGAGTGGGCATTGGCGGAAGAGGGGCACATGAGGCATACAAGGAGAGATGGAAAGCTACCTGAGGTCCTACAGGCTTGGGGGGGAATGTTTCAGGAATTGGTGGACTAGATGCCCCATTGACGCAAAACAGCTCAGACTCCACAAACACGGGACGGGGAAGACCCAGACTCAGGGCGGCGTGAAACACGATGACCCACCATAGAGAATGGGTGGCATAGACCCAATCTTTTGTTCATACCTTTTCCTTTTTCCTGGACTCGGCAGCGGGGGGGGGGGGGGGAGCTTGGGGAGGGGTTGGGGGGGGGGGATTGAGGAGTTCCCATGTTGACCAATAGTGCTTTTAAGGACAAGGTAACCGGACAAGTGGCGGACAAAGCGCACTTCATTATCATCGCCATCGTTAAGAGACTGGCCGACTGCTGGACTTGATATGCAGATTTCATGCATAAGACGAATATGATGTATGTTGTTGGATACAATTGTATGCATATCCATGGCGCTCTGAATCGCTATAAGTATGTAACCTTGCTATGCAATTTTATTTAATAAAGGTTTTTGTAAATCAAAAAAAAAAAGTGTTCTTTTACATCCTCAAGTGAGGATTTCTGTAGCCAATCAAGCATAGTGGCAAGTGGACAGCAGCAGTGTCCCTGCTGCATGGACGGCGCAAACACTAGCGCGATCGCTGATGTGATTTTAAAGCTGAGTGAAGAGTTTTAATTGATTTTAAACTGCGAGCGTGCTTCATTCATTTGTGAAGGACAGTGGGAGGAGAGCGATTAGGCTCCCTCGTGTGCTGTGTGCTGTGGAACTTTACTGGGGCACGGCAGGACCGCCGAGGTCTTTTGACAGCTCGAATGTTGGGGAAAGTTAACTGGGGGCAGTGTTTCCTACCTGACGGCAGCGGCAGCAACAACACACAGGAGGGCTGGGCTTGTTTTCTTCCTTCCCGCCCCGTTTTGACGCCGGTGACTAGCACCGTTCGTGCAGAGGGCGTGGAAGGTCCAAGCCAGATACTTCTGATGCGCGGGCAGAGCTCTAGTGTTTGTCGCTGGGGGAGGTTAAAAGGCACTGGAACCCGGGTCCCGTGGTGGCAAGTGGACAGTGGCAGTGTCCCTGCTGCTTGGACGGCGCAAACACTAGCGCGATCGCGGATGTGATTTTAAAGCTGAGTGAAGAGTTTTAATTGATTTTAAACTGCGAGCGTGCTCATTCATTTGTGAAGGACAGTGTGGAGGAGAGGGATTAGGCTCCCTCGTGTGCTGTGTGCTGTGGAACTTTACTGGGGCACGGCAGGACTGGCGAGGTCTTTTGACAGCTAGACTGTTGGGGAAAGTTAACTGGGGGCAGTGTTTCCTACCTGACGGCAGCGGCAGCAACAACACGCAGGAGGGCTGGGCTTGTTTTCTTCCTTCCCGCCCCGTTCTGACGCCGGTGACCAGCACCGTTCGTGCAGAGGGCGTGGAAGGTCCAAGCCAGTTACTTCCGGTGCGCGGGCAGCGCTCTAGTGTTTCTGACGCTGGGGGAGGTTAAAAGGCGGATGCCAGCACGGCAGCGCAGCGGACGAGCGCAGCGGGCGCGCCAAAGGTGAGCCCGTCTGCGCGCGGCCGGGCGCGGGCCAGGGCCCAAACCCTTGGCCAATTGGGGAGAAGGATACGGTGGAGTACAGAGCAACTCCTGAATCTCCGCAGTAATACCCCCAGGGTGTGGCAGCAAAGCATGAGAGTGGAGATGGATGAGGAATGCAAGCACTGCCGGTTCTGCTGCAAGACGAGGAGAGAGGAGAAACAGGAGTATGCTAGCCTAATCTGTGGGTTGTTGAATGTAAGGTCTTTGCCCAAACATAAATTAGATGTCTATGACCTACTTACATAGAACCATTTCGATCTCCTGTTCCTCACAGAGACATGGTTGGATGGGGACTCCGCCGCTGACATAGTGGAGGCACTCCCTGAGGGCTACCAAATGATTAGGCAGGATAGACCATTGGGTAGAGGGGGGCATAGCTATCGCATTTAAACTACCGCTATGCTGCCAAATGGAGCGAGCGCCCATCTCTGATAGTGAGGCAGGTGCTTTTACTATTAAAGTGAATGGTGGCAACACAGTGAAGGGCTTCCTGATCTACCGACCACCTGGCCCTTACACTAGGTTCACAGAGAGTCTGGTAGAGGGCTTCACTGAGGCCGCACTACGCAGAGATAAATTCCTCGTGTTGGGGGATCTCAACATCAATCTGGAAGATCCCCTGGACAGGGGGGCAGTGGACCTCATGCAGGAACTGCAGGCCCTGCAGCTAGAGCAAAGAGTAAAATCCCCCACCCATCAGATGGGTCATCTATTGGACCCGATATTTGCCAACTGGGGGGAGGTAGAGGTCAAAGATGTTAGCCCTGTCCCCTGGACGGACCACTCCCTGGTGCCCTTTGTGGTGCGAATCCTAGCCAGAGTGGCGGAAAAGATATCCCTCAACTATCTTAGCCACAAGTGGACTAAATTTTCTCCTGTAAAATTTAATGCGGCACTGACAGTAGGAGGGGAGCCGGGGGGCGAGGATGTGGACACAGCCAGTAATAATTTGACCAAACGTATCACGGAGGCTCTGGATTGCACTGCCCCTCTCTGCCAGAAGAAGGCGGGCTGCCGTATTCAGAGAACGGCCCCGTGGTACAGCAACGAGCTGCGAGCAGCTAAGGCGGAGTGCAAGCGCGCAGAGAGGCAGTGGCGGGTACCCTTTAGGGCCCAGGCTAAACAAGATTACTTAGTAAAGAGGCGTATTTACCATGGGAAGATCAGGAAGGCTAAAGCAACCTATTATGCCGATAAAATCAGAAAGGCATAGAACTCCGCGAAAGAATTATTTCTGATTTACAAGACTTTCGGCGGGTAAGTCCACCATTGCACCAGGGGTCTGCTTGGTGGACTCCTGCAATCGTATAGCGGATTTTTTCGTGGAAAAAGTTTCTAAAATATATTCCTCCTTCCCTAGCCAGATCATGACAGGATCTGAGTTTGTTGAATCTCCTAGGGAAACTGAGGGTTCACCGGTGCTGGCCAATTTCATTACTCCTCCTCCAGAAATACTGATACAAATTTGTAGGCTAGTAAAATCGGGCTCTCCCAGAGACCCAATATCCCCTAAACGTTTGGCCGATAGCCTACCGCTTCTGGAGCCCTATATTAGGCATCTTTTAGATGTCTCTTTTAGGACCCATACTGTGCCCAAAGACTGGAAACAGGCGGTAGTGCTCCCCTTGCAAAAGAAGCCAAACATCAGTGTGAGAAGTTGGCCTGATATATGATGTTTCCAATTCTGGAACCACCTTGTATCAGTCCTAACAATCCCTTATGGTGTCTGGTTGTAAGTCAACCTTATAGAGAAGCTATCTTAATGGTAGCATAGTCTAAGCAAGTAAAGAATTATCAAGGAGTAACCCTTTCAGAGAAAAGGGATGGGGTCATTAGATGCTCTAAAACAACAAAAGTTCCCTTTTCATAAGTTTTTTGAAGAGGAAATGCTTCCTCCGAAGGATTTTCTACCGACAGGTTAAGGGTGAACCATATGATATATTCACAGTTGCATAGAGAAAAACAAATTTACACAGGTCATTATTTAACACAAAGTCTGTCTAGAGTCATACAAATCCCAAACTTTAAGGACTACATACAAAAACACTGTACACTCGTGTCCTAATGAGAATATGCACAATCACAGGAGAAATTTCATAAAAATGTCTTTATTGGGTGATTTAACCGACCAATTGATTAAAAACAATATCATTCACATTTATTTATCAGAAACATTAAAATCTTAAAAAGAGCTGAAAAAGTGTCGACGCGGCGTTTCGGTGATGTCAGTTGTCACCTTCTTCAGGACAAAATTTCACTTATTAAAATCACTATTAAAAAAATACAAAGGTTACAATTATTTCCATTCTCTAAGGTAACCACGGCTTTGCACAAATATTAACACACTTGATGGTACGGTAACTCCTGTGCCAATTTGCATTGACAATTATTCATGTATTTTAAAACCTTGTGCATATTCTTCATAGTCTCTCCTCTTTTCTATTAGGCCCTTATCTATACATAACAAAGTATTTGGCACAAAAAACATTTACTGGTCTTTGACAAGCATAAACAGACATTTGTCAATCTCGCAACCTTCTATGGTCTAACCTTACTCTGAGATCCCTCTTTGAACCGTTTGAACAATACACGGTCCCGTATTTTAAAATTAAGAAAAATGTACTGTCTTTATTTGACAGTGCTGAGCACCTATTTCAATTGGTGGCTGTGACGGGGCTATAAGGTTATTTAAAACTTAAACCTCCTGCCTTGAAGAGGTAACATACTTCTTCTTTATTTATCATATAATGCAATTTAGTCATTAAGAACATTTATTTGTAGATCTTACCTACTTAGTAGTTCATAGATCGCTTTTGTCAATTTGCGATTTCTGAGCTTTTTGTTCGTTTGGTACAGTTTCTATGAGTGGAAAAACACAGCTGGCATAAGTTTATAGGGCTTTTTGTTTAGTTGAACGACCAAAGGGATTATTCACAAGTTTTATCTACCTTAGTTCTGTGACCTTTCCCAAAAGAAAAAAAAAAAAATTGTTTTTATTCCTTCAATTCTTTTACCCACTTTAACTTGCTTAGGGCAATAGGTGGATAAAGCATACCTCTGTTCTTAAAAGCGACTTAAATGAGGTCCCTTTGCTTACTTACTTGTTTTAAAGGCTTTTTCTGGCGTCTCGGGTGGGCATCTGCACCGACCGTCTCACCGGACTGGAATGGCTTTGCTCATTCCATCTCCGTTTAAATACCATTCTTAATTGTGTCAATTGCACGGTTTTAATATTGTAGTGTACAGTGTTTTTGTATGTAGTCCTTAAAGTTTGGGATTTGTATGACTCTAGACAGACTTTGTGTTAAATATTGACCTGTGTAAATTTGTTATTCTCTATGCAACCGTGAATACATCATATGGTTCACCCTTAACCTGTCGGTAGAAAATCCCTCAGAGGAAGCATTTCCTCTTCAAAAAACTTATGAAAAGGGAACTTTTGTTGTTTTAGAGCATAGACTAAGCAGCCTTAAAGGCTAAACTCAAGAGGTCGTGTTAAGCGAGCTGTTTTACCAATCACAATCCTGTAATATCAAATGAAAGGACACCACACAAGTATATATTATAAAAATATATGTATTTATTACTAGAATAATCCCCAGTACTCTTTATGAGCAAAGGGGCACAAGCGTTAAATCAAAAGCACAGTATAATATACAAAGTTGCACAATTATGGATGAGGGCGGGTGGCCACTCAAACCATATATTAAGAAAGTGGTATAAGAGATACCAATCGAACAGAGGTTAGGCCTAGGGCCTAGGGAATCGCTGGGAGCAGTCGGGACAAGCAATGCTGAAGTCGGGAAAAGCCCGCGGGATTCGGGTGCAGTGTTGAAAGTACACGCATGCACCAATGCAAAGTCAATGGTGCGTAAAAGTTACACAAATAGAGTTTAAGGATACTTCCGCTGAACCTAGATGGACAAAACTTTAGACACAGACCCTAGATGTGTGTACCAGTGTGGGAACACCGGCGTTGCAATGTTACCTCACCCACAGGAAGCGGGTGCATAGGGTCGAAGTGGCGTCGGGTTTCGTCACGCAGGTTCTTGGTGCTTGAAGCTGAAGATGCTGCAGGCGATGTGAAGGAGAAGTGTCCGGTGTGATCCAAGGGTGGATCAGAGTAGAAAAGTACCTGAAAGCAGAGGGGACAGAGTCTGGGTCACTCAGCAGTGACCAGGGTGGAACCAGGACGGAACCAGGCAATGTCGGGCGCAATCAGGTGGTTGTCGAGGAGCTTCTCTCCGCTGCCACGTGGGCTCTGGGGCATCTGTGATGTCCAGGAGCGGGTCACGAGCTGCCCCACGCAGGCTCTCACCGTCGTCGCTGTCGGCTTCAAGATCGGAGTCAACAACACTTGGCAAGAGCAATCCACGCAGGACTGGAAGATTGCTTCTGACTCGGACCAGGAGGGTCAGAGCGGGGGCTCCTTTTCAAAGGGAGCTGGTGCAAGTCTGGAGCAACCAGAATCAAAAGTCGGTTTTAGGTTTTCGCCGGCACAGGGGCCACAAGCCAGCTGGCAAGTGACCGGGCCAACGCGTCGAGCCAAAGAAAGCAGAAGGGCCCCACGCAGCACTCGTCGAGTGTGGAGGAGTGAGCTTCGGTGCAAGAGTGGCTCAGGGTGGGGCTTCTCAAACCCCGGTGTACAGCTTCGAGGGTCACTCGTGGGCTGCACGGTCAGCGTCTCGTGGTCTTTTCAAGATGGCGTGCCCCACGCTTCCGGTCGCCTCCACGGGTCTCAGCTCTGCAGGGACTGTGGATCGGGCTGTAAGAAGGCAGGCAAGCTTGATCTCGTCGATCTCGGTCGCTCGAGTTCTGGCGGGAACTGCAACAAAGCAGACGTCGAGGTGCTGGATGGTGCCTGTTTGCACAGGGTGGTCACTCCTTGACACAAGGGAGATTCTTCAGTCTTCTACATCGAGTAGGATGTCGAAGGGTCCAGAGTTTTGTTTCTTATGTTTCATCAGGATAATCTGAAGTGCATTGGTACTGCTCCCATTCTTATACCAATCTAGGGGGCTGGATTACCTGCTAGGTCCCCTCCTATGGGTGGGACCCAGGAAGGGGGTGGATACACCCCTTTCCTTTGATCCAGGCCGCGTTGGGACTGGGGCTGGTCTGCCCCAGAACCGGTTTGACCGGATTATGCAAGGGGAAGCCTTGTGCTCCCCAGGCAGTGTCTGGTTTCTTTCAAACCTCCCTGCTACAATCCACTATCTCCTGTCTGGGGTGGTGTGACACCTCCCTGTGACAGGAAAGCCTTTGTCCAGGCCTCCTCTGCTAAGTTTTGGTCGGCAGCAGGAGGTCAGACTTGTATCTGTGGCAGAAGCATCCATTTTGTGGATCTGAGGCTCTTTTAAAAATCAACCGCGTTTCAGTAAAGTAACATGTCTTCTCCCTCTAGAGGGGTGGAATGCTATCCCCGTCGACAGAACTGTCGAGGGGATAGTATTCCAAATCGTATGACACCTTACACGACATGTTTTGATAAAGCCAAACCAAAGTTGCTATATAACCGCGAGGATTATAAGGCACTTTATAGTATATGGTATGGCATTATCCCGGATCAGCTTAGGGAGTTGTTCCTGACAGCTGCAGACAGGCTCAGCTCATGTCAGAGCTCCATCTCACATTAAACCATGCACTCTGCCTCCAGGATTGATAAGGCCTTCCATAGGAGTGGCTCACAGGTTTATATGTGTCCAGATATAGATTTAGATATAGGTATACTATATCTAAGCAAGGGGTGATTACACCCACTTGCCCCAGCTGAGTGATCAGCCAGTTGTGTCAATTTAAGAACCAGCCAGGGGTGGCAAAAGCTATGCTTCAGCCCCTGGTAGGCCTTGGTGGCACCTATGCCCTGAGCACCTATAGTGCTTGGTACAGGGGCTGACAAGGAGTCCATTTCTAATTGGGTTATGTACCTATAGTACATGTCTGTGAATTTAGAGAGAGAACAGTCGGCTGGGGGTCTGATTAGCAGGCCCACAGCCTCAGTAAGTCGAAAACCAGTGAAGCAAAAAGCAAAAATGTGGGGTGACCATAGGATAGCAGACCCTACTCTCCTACAATCAGCTTTGAAAAACTTGAACATCTTCGCATAATTTCCCTGTTACCCTACATGGCCAAAGTGGAGGAGAAGACCGTGAATATACAGTTAATGGAGTTTGTGGAGGAGGCAAGTCTCCTTCACGATACTCAGTTCGGATTCCGGCCACGACATTCTACGGAATCAGCCCTACTTAGGGCAGTTGAGACCTTGAGGCAGGAGGTGGATGAAGGCAAAACTATGGCTTTGATCCTGTTAGATCTCAGGCTAGCATTCGACACTGTAGCCCATGCCACCTTGCTACAGTGTCTGAACAAGGGTGGGATCTCTGGTGCTGCGCTGAAGTGGATCCAGTTTTTTTGACTGACAGAGGCTTTCAGGTCATGCAGGGAGACCACTATTCGAGAGTGGTTAATCTGGGTCAGGGCGTGCCCCAGGGGTCGTCCCTGAGCCCAACCCTTTTTAACCTGTATGTTTCCCCAGTGGGTACTTTAGTTGAGATCCATGGGCTCCGCATAGTGTCGTACGCCGACGACACGCAGCTGGCCATCTCCCTATCGCGCGCGCCCGGTCTTGCTGCAGAGAACTTTAGAGTCTGCATGCAGGAGTTGGCAGCCTGGATGTCTGCCAACTGCCTCAAATTAAACGGCAGCAAGACGGAGGTGCTCGTGGTGGGAGGAGGCTCTCCAGTGTGGACGTCGGCTTGGTGGCCACCTTGTCTGGGGATGACACCTACCCCGTGTCAAGAAGCCAGAAATCTTG
Source organism: Lissotriton vulgaris (assembly GCF_964263255.1). Lineage (NCBI taxonomy): Eukaryota > Metazoa > Chordata > Amphibia > Caudata > Salamandridae > Lissotriton > Lissotriton vulgaris. The sequence goes on from NC_141697.1 coordinate 841,766,793, forward strand.
GGGTTTGGCTTGATGCTGACCTCACATTCGGACCCCAGATCAGCCGTGTTGTGGGGATATGCTTCGGTGTCCTAAAGAGCCTGCGGAAGATACTGGACTAGTTGCCGGTGGAGGCCCGCAGGACGCTGGTGCATGCCCTTGTAATGGCGCGACTCGACTACGGCAATCTGCTATATCTGGGGGCGACGGGAAAGAACATCAGTCGCCTCCAGGTGCTGCAAAATGCCGCGGCCCGCCTGGTCTTGAGATTACCTCGAAGGTCGGCATCGGGGAGAGCGCTTCAGGCACTCCAATGGCTCCCTGTGAGAAGCAGGATTGAGTATAAGGCATTATGTACATGACACCGCATTCTGCATGGCAAAGCACCTATACCACTGCGGGACCTGATTTCTCGCTATGAGCCATCCTGAGCCCTGCGCTCTACTGGAGCAGGGCTAGTGAAAGTCCCCAAAGTAAGAAAGGCTCGGATGGGGGGCAGGTCCTTCCGGTATTTGGCAGCCAAGGGCTGCAACGACCTGCCGTCGGAGCTGCGCCAGGAACCTTCCGAATCCAGATTTAGGGGGAAACTTAAAACCCATCTCTTTCTCCGCTAGACTTGCACTGCTTCCGAACATCTGACTCTGTCACTTCCACTTGTCATAGCGCGGGGACACGCCGGTGCGTGTAACCAGGCGCTCTACAAATCTCCCTATTATTATTATTATTATAGTTTCCCTGCACTGTATGCTGTTACTACCCCAGGATGCTGTCTTTGAACATATCTTGGGTCTGGTCTATTGATTGTGAAACCCTGTGTTTTGTTCAGGAATTGATCTTGACAGATCCCCCCCCCCCTGCACTTGCCAATCTTTTGTACCCCAGACCGTTTTTGTCTTAATGTTGTCTTTCCAAAAGTCGAAACCCTGTCTAGACAATTGGACAATAAAGGCTGCAGAAAAATTCTGTTTTATATTGGTTAACATATTTTTCGTTCCCATCTTGTTCACATTTTTAAAATAAAATGATTCAGCATTGGATAAATTGAACCCCGAAAAATAGGGAAATGTCATTGCAAAAGTTTTTGAGCAACCCTTTGGAGGTGTAGGACAATGTTCTCATTGGTTATACATATATACATTTCTAGGCATTGCAGATTTGTGCAAGAAAATGATGACTATAATGGTTATAACAATAAATTTGTTCATAGTCTGATGAACCCTCTAAATATTCATGATTTGTGAATACTGCAGACATTTCTAGATCAGACATCATATTATTAACAGTCTCGAAGTCCCAATCATCAGAAAAGGTACTAGAGGTAATAAAGTCACTCAATGAAATCTTGAATAAGTGTGGAATCTTCAAAAGCCAACGGGCCAAAAATGTCATATTCAGTTCTGTCCCAAACTATACCATCTGGTATAGGAACGGCTGTGATGTTCACTGCTGACAAGTCTCTTTGTTCACAATTGGGATGATTTGTGTGGCTGGAGAATTAAGTTCACTCTTTTACTTGCTGTGTCCATTTGAATATATCTTCCAATTATCAGCATACTGTGAGGCTGCGTCCCCGCCGCCCCTCAACGGAGGCCGCCCTCCCCCGCACCTACCTCTGTCCTTTCCACCGGGACTACGAACGGGCAGGTCAGACACCATGAGGCATACAAGAATCGGCAGTCCAGCCATAACCAACGCATCCCCGCCCTTCTCTCTTCCCCAGGGACCAACCAGAACAACGAGCCCGGAGGAAGTATATCCCTCCGACCCCGAAAGTCCCGCCCTCGGGGCAGAGTCAGCACAGGATAAAGCCAGGACACGAGAAGAGAACAGGGTTGGAGTATCGTGGCAGGAGGCTCAGACTGGCGCTGGAGAAGGAGAACTGACGGGTGACGACGAGGAGTGGACGGAAGAGTGGTGGAGCCCACAGGAGGTGGCTGAAGAGCGGCCGTAACTCACTTGGAGAGTTACGGCGGACCGGGTGAGTGTCTTAAGCCTTCGCTAAACCCCACTCACTAGGAGTTCCTGTAAAGCCCTGTAAATAACCCTTCTCTTTAGCAATCACGACCCCTGCACTGTAAATATCAATATATAGCACACGCACTGTTTGAGTGACGACCGTTTACTTCTTCCTCGCACCTCCCACCCCGACACCCTTTCTATCAACCCCCCTACATTCCTGCCTTCCCGTGTCTTCCTTTCCTCACGACCTCTCTTCTTCCCCCTTTTATCACTTCTCAGGTGACGGTGTTCGGTGTATAGCCTCGGAAACCCAGGATAAGACTAACGGTCCTTTTTCTCCTCTCTCAACGCCCTCCGTGGACCCCCCCTGCATCGGAGCTGTCGGTGAAGTATCCGAGACCCAGGACTACACCCAAGACCCGGAGTGGAGAGCGAATCTGGACACTCCCTTGTTTTTCTTGTTCTGTGACTTTCCATCTGCCTTCCTGTTAAATAAACCTACAGTATAGCCCACTATATACGGCCTCCTCGCCTGCTTTTCCGGCCCGCAGAACGCCCACCCTCACATCTGGTGTCAGAAGTGGGATCTGCTGGAAGCATGGAGGCCGTGGTTAAACAGATGGCGGAATCCCAGGAGCAGTTTGGCAAGCTTATGGAACAATTCCTAAAGACCGCTGAAAACGACAGGGGACAGCTCCACGACGTCCTAAAGGGCCAGGGGGCGACCCATGAACAAACCATGGAAAAGCTGACAACTGCCCTGGGACAACCAAGGCCGGTCACATCATTCCCGTCAGTTGTCCTGCAGAAGTACGTCCCGGGAGAGGACCCGGTCTACTTTTTCACCAATTTTGAAAGGCTAGCCCAAGCCGCCAATTGGCCTGTGGACCGTTGGGGTCAATACTTGGGTCCCCTTTTGACCGGCGATTTGCAGGCGGCTTACCAGCAGGCCAACATACAAGGCAACACCCCATATGCGGACATCAAACGGTGTATCCTAGAACGCCTTGGCATTGATGACGACACCTATAGAGTTAAATTGCGACAAGCCAAGGAGAGGCCCCAGGAAAACCCAAGGGCCCTCTCCTTTCGAATCAGGGATCTCGCCAACAGATGGCTCC